>NC_083699.1:49710404-50350211 GCF_033118175.1 Dama dama
GGGGCTGCTGAGTGCGGGACACAGCACGAAAGAGCCCAGGGAGACCCTGGGGGGACGGCTAACCACCACCACCAGTACCATAAAACACCCCTGAAGTCATCACCTCCGCCTCCAGTCCTCCAGGACAGAAAGGCTGAGAGAAGCAGCAAGAGAAACACGATGGAGTGAGAGCACTTCAGGCGGTGAGGAAGGGTGGTGACAGATTACACTATGAAAGGAGGGACCTGCCTGAGCCCCAGCTCAGTACCAGGAAGCAAATCCAGCCTGAGCTCTGCTCCAGAACGGCTGGGATGACCAGCTGTGCTCAGAGACACAGGGACGCACACATTCCCAACACCAGCGAGCCTCTGCATGCCACTGAGTCAGGGGTTTTGCAAACCAAAGAACTGGGGCAACCTGGCATATTGGGTTTGTCCATCTATGACAAAACCTGCCCTTAGCAGCATCTCCATCCCTTACTCTGCGTTTGCACCAGACTTGATTGGAAGTTACTGTGATTTGGGGTTTAGAGCTAAGGATGAGGAAAACCATCAACTAAAACATTGGTTGAACAGTTATGTACAACAGAACAATCACAACCTAGAACCATCTCAGCTTCCTCTTTGAGACAAGTAGTTTCTTTTGGGATCTGCTGTTTCCAAAGACAGAGCCATTATCCTTCATCAGCAGGACCTGATACTAGGCAGATTCTCACTTTGAGAATTCTCGCTTTGAGAACCCACCCCTACACTGCCCAGAATGAAGTTAGTCCCCACGGCCCAATACAGACGGAATCTGCATCGTCTTGGAATCATGAGGTATAAGAGATAACAAGGGAGAGAGAGCATTACTACCCTCACCACACACACGAAACAAAATCACATTTCACACGTGGCTCTTTCAAGTGAGAAAAAGATCCTACCATTTCGTCCTGCGTGGGGTCGTTGTCAAAGATCTTCATAGGCGGGGGGAGGGGTGTGTGTGACTCTTCATCTGCCTCATCTTCACCCCAACCTTTCTTGCTCTTCTAGAACAAAAGAGCAGCATTAGTCACTGTTTCCTGCAGTTAGAGATGTCAGTTGGTTCAGGACTTGGGATTTCTTAAAAAGCAACATATGATACCCTCCTCTCTCAACACACTCCTATTTTTCCCTGTATAGAATGGGCACCCTTGTTTATCTCAAAGGACAGTGAGGACCAAACGGGGGAAAACACACACACATATGAAAGACATCTACCTTACTGATTAGCCAGGAAAAGAAAAGGCTGAGACAGTGGTTAGAGAGAAACCAACATTTTAAGTTTATGAACAACGATTAAACCACAATCTAAATGTCACCAGGCTCTGCTGTCATTCTCAGAGGAAGAAAAAGCAGATAGCCTAAAACCACAAAAAGAGTCTGATTTCATATCAAGAAGAATTTCTTAGCCATATCAGTGACTAGAGTAGGTTAGTTTGCCATGTAAAAGAGTTATCTCATTCCATAAGCAAATACCCTTTATATTTTGACCACAAAATTGCAGCTTTGGAAGGGATATAAGAGATCATTGGCCAGTCTGACCATCAGGTCAACAAGGGTCTCTCTGACTGTTATGTGAGGTCATATGCTCTCTCAAACCTTTCCAATGTGGATGTTCATTTGTTTTCATGAAGGCCCATTTCATTACTAGTTGAGCTTCATTAAAGTCTGAAACCTTGCCTACTGTAAACCTTCACCTGGTAAGTATAATACTCCCCTCTAGAGCAACCAGTTTTCTACTCCCTTTTATATACGGCACTGCTCAACATACTCAAAAACAGTCATAATCTCAAAAGACAGTCCTTTTGTTCTCCAAGTGATATGATCTCCATCCTTTTATTCTTATTCTAAGCAGGCCTAGCAGGAACTTGCCTGGTAGTCCAGTGGCTAAGACTCCATGCTCCCAATGCAGGGGGCCAGCGTTCAGTCCATGCTCAAGGAACTAGATCCCACATGCCACAACTAAGTGTCCATAGGTCACAACTAAAGATCTTGCCTGCAGCAACTAAGACCCTGAGTAACAAACCAAATATTTTAAAAATAAATAAATAAAAGTCCTAGCAGGTTTTTTGTAGTCTTTAGTAGAGACTGGGGACTTGGTGACCACTGGCTCCCTATGGGCCTAGACTGCCATCTCCAAAGGGTGGGTGGAGGAGGAAGAGGGATAGACTGGGAGGTTTGGGGTTGGCAGATGCAAACTATTACATTTAGAATGGATAAACAACAAGGTCCTACTGTATAGTGCAGGGAACTACATTCAAACTAGGTATCTTGAAAATACCTAGGCCCAAGAAGACCAACTATGGGGAGTTAGAATCCGGCTAGTTCACAAACCTTGGTGAAGGACACCTCTTGAGGCACCAGGAATGAGGCATGTCAGAAGCCCCTCCTGATGGAAGGCTCCGAGGCCTCGTGTAATTACCTCATCAGCGCTATCTCCCTGAGGGGTCGTCTCATCCCCAGGCTTGGGAGATCCCAGGTCGAAGCTCTTCCGACCATCTCGTACTTTCTTCTGCTTCTTGATGTTTCCGTCTGCTTTCCCACTGTTAAGCCGGCGCACGGGACTCGTCAGCCACTTCTTCAGGGTGTTCGTAGAACGCTTGGGCCCAGGGGAGCTGTGGATGGAGTTCAGGGATGGTTGGGCCTGCAGGTTGGCCACTGACTCGGACTTGCCTCCGTTTTCACTTGAGGAATGAGAGTATGCATCTGAGGAGAAAGAACAGATAGACATAGCTGTGTCAGGACACTTAACGTAGGCTGCCAGCCTGGGAATAAGAGATCTCAGCCTCAGGAAGCAGGGCACAAGGCAAAATATCAAGGCCAGCTGCAGATCCTGGTCAAGGAAACCCCCCTGTTATCAGATGGTAAGAGCTAGCACTCAATCCACAGGTGCTGTGGATACAGTAGTAGTAGAAGACAAAGACCCCTGCCTTCATGGGAAAAAAAGAAAAATCAAGCCTCTCAGTGAGATTCATCAACTGATACCAATGTCATAAAGCACTGATGAGTATTCTAAAGTTGCATAAGACAGATTTTATTTTCAAACCCCTTATCTAGTTACACACACAGAGAGAGTGACAGAGCGAGAAAGACAAGAGCCAAAGAGCAAGACAGAACACGCAAAATGAAGATAAATGCGCAAAGCAGTATATGATTGATTGCCAAAGGGCTGGCATGGACTCTAGACGATACAGAAACAGAGTTCAGAGGAGGGTCAGATCAGTGGAGGCAGCAAGACTGGTCTGAAAAGCTTTAATGGAAAAGATGTGTCTGAATAGAAGAGAATTCCAAAAGGGGGAGATGGCAGGAACAAAAGTACAGAGGCAGGAAAATGGAAAAATAAGTTAACACAGCCCTTAAGTAGATCCTTTAAATGAAATACAGATTAACAGAGAAGGAAAAATTGGACAGAAAGAAGAGTGAAAACATTTAATAATAAACTAGAGGAGTATGAACTTTATTGTGAGACTCTACTGGGAAATGGGGCGATAAAAAGGGCTTTTGTTTTTTAATTAATTTGGTAACTACATGTAACATAGCCCTGGGAAGAAGATTAGAATCCAGTAGGCCACACTAGGACACAGCGAGGACAAAAGAAGGAATGTGAGGCATTTCAAAGCAAGATGTGATAGGGCTAGTATCTGGATGACACATCAAAGGTGAGTTGTCTCTTTTGTGATGCTGCTTCTCAATGGCAAAGGTCTTGGGAGAACACCTGACCAGTTTCACCTCACCCCTGATGGGCCCTCTTACCCTGGTACCAGTTTGCATGCTGGTATTTACACAGAGTATTGCTGTGACTTTTCACATACATTTGTCTCAAAGACCACATCATCTTTTCCTATAATGACTTTATCTGAGACCCAGACTAGAGGTGTAATCTGGCCTTGGAGGCCCTACAGCCTAGACCTGCCCAATACATTCAATATAAAGCCTTAAAGTGAATCAATGCTTTTGCCAATAGAGAGCTGCCTCCAGCTTCTATAACTGGTGGATCTCACAGGCACGTTCAGGCTCTTGACCCTGTGGGAACTTCCTTGGCTATGGTCAGAGTTCTGTGCATACTCTGGAAAACAACGGCAGAATATCTGCATGCAGAAGCATTAAAAATTGAGCTCCTAAAGCCCCTTGGTATGAAGGAACACTCAGAGGGTTGCTCAGCTCAGGGACTATGTGGGGATAGACTGGCTTGGTTGATGTCCCTTTAAGGACAAAGTTGTAATCTTATCTCAGACAGTTCTGTGTTGGCTGTGGTCTTGGTTGTGTTGACATTATTTCTGAAGTGTTTGGTATGGGTCAAACTCTTGTTCTCAGAAGCCTGGTTGATAAACATCTCAGAAGCACTGGTAGTGGGCCTCTTATCCTTCTGTTGATAAGCTGCAAAAGCTTTCCATTCACCATACCCACGTGATACCACAAGGCTCTATTAAATCCAAGCCTTCAAAACTTTAGATATGAGCAAGTTAAGTCAGCAGAGCTAGAGGCCCAGCTACATTAATTGTGCCTGGTACTACTATGCAGACCGATGACTGGATACATTTTCTGTTCCATGGCAAACCACAGGCTGGCTTTGAGATTCAAGAATGCAAATTTTGACTGACCATTCTTCTTCTCTCTCTGTCATCTGGTTCTGCTTTGGTACATTCTGAACAAATTAGTGGCAAGTGGACAGATTACAAAGTACAAATAAAAATCAAGAGTAAAATATACAAGCAACTCCTGCAGCTCAATTTCAGAAAAATAAATGACCCAATCAAAAAATGGGCCAAAGAACTAAACAGACATTTCTCCAAAGAAGACATACAGATGGCTAACAAACACATGAAAAGATGCTCAACATCACTCATTATTAGAGAAATGCAAATCAAAACCACAATGAGGTACCATTACACGCCAGTCAGGATGGCTGCTATCCAAAAGTCTACAAGCAATAAATGCTGGAGAGGGTGTGGAGAAAAGGGAACCCTCTTACACTGTTGGTGGGAATGCAAACTAGTACAGCCGCTATGGAAAACAGTGTGGAGATTTCTTAAAAAACTGGAAATAGAACTGCCATATGACCCAGCAATCCCACTTCTGGGCATACACACTGAGGAAACCAGATCTGAAAGAGACACGTGCACCCCAATGTTCATCGCAGCACTGTTTATAATAGCCAGAACATGGAAGCAACCTAGATGCCCATCAGCAGATGAATGGATAAGGAAGCTGTGGTACATATACACCATGGAATATTACTCAGCCATTAAAAAGAATTCATTTGAACCAGTCCTAATGAGATGGATGAAACTGGAGCCCATTATACAGAGTGAAGTAAGCCAGAAAGATAAAGAACATTACAGCATACTAACACATATATATGGAATTTAGAAAGATGGTTACGATAACCCCATATGCAAAACAGAAAAAGAGGCACAGAAATACAGAACAGACTTTTGAACTCTGTGGGAGAATGTGAGGGTGGGATATTTCAAAAGAACAGCATGTATACTATCTATGGTGAAACAGATCACCAGCCCAGGTGGGATGCATGAGACAAGTGCTCGGACCTGGTGCACTGGGAAGACCCAGAGGAATTGGGTGGAGAGGGAAGTGGGAGGGGGGATCGGGATGGGGAATACGTGTAAATCTATGGCTGATTCATATCAATGTATGACCAAAAAAAGTAATAATAATAATAAAAAAAAATAATTAAAAAAAAAAAAAAAAAGAGTATTCTCACTTTTGTTTCAAGTTTATTCTGTGTAAACAACTAGGGCCATTCAACCACAGCCCACATAAAAGAGAATTCAAGAATTGGAAGCAATCTCTAATTTGTCATCTATAGTTAGGGTCCTGTATTGAGACAGGGCTACCTCTAAATCACTTTGAATGCAAAAGAATATGGCATCATTTAGTTTCAAATTTATACTTAGTTTATTGCTACTTCAAAGAATAATTGGCACATGATGCTCATCCTATCTTTGAAAAATGGATGCAATGAGCTGTTTGAGAATTTATTCTAGTACCTTTCCAGGCACAACAGTTAACTGACTGATTTGTAACAACTACAACAGTAATACTGTTATCTCATCAAATCTTTCCAAGCTGAGATAGGTACTATTTAGTAGGATTGTGATTTTAGGAAATAGAGTGTTCCAAGAAACCAAGGGTCAGTGTTGGTAAGTGGCAGAGAAACAAAATTTATACCTAGATCTGACTCCACTACACATATATTTAATCTTAGTCCAACATCTGTGTTTATACCATGTATTCTTTCAGCCTCTATAATTATTGTAAAAAGGAACATCAAGTTGCTAGTCTATGCAACATTAATACAATATAAATATACATTTATATATAATTTATATGTTACAACATTTCAATGATGAGAACAATCTCAGTCTCACTAATTTTACAGATAAGGCAAGGAAAGCTTGTATTTGGGAAGTCCATGGACATAGATCAGTTAGTCATAAAGCTAGGACCAGAATCCAGGCACCTCTACATCTCTCCAGGGTTCTGAACTAATGCTTCCTCTTTAGCCTTGAGGTATTAAAAACTGCCACATAAGGTTGATATCTGGCTTTAAGTCACTGGGAAGACAGGTAATGTGCAGGTAATAAAGTTCCTTGGTATGTCCATCCTTTCTAGATCAGGAAAAAAAAATATTCTGAGGTTGATTTTACTATGAGATATTTCTAAGACAGAAAAAAATATATAGAAAAAAATTAACATCCAGGTACCTACCACCTAGGTAGGTAGACAATTTTTTGTCTAAGTCTAGACAATTTTTTTTGCCATATTTGCTTGTTTTTTAAATCTTTCTTTTAATTGAACTATAATTGATTTACAAAGTTATGTTGGTTTTAGGTGTATAGCAAAGTGATTCAGTTATACATATGTGTGTGTATATATATATCTATATTTTTTCAGATTCTTCACTATTATAGGTTGTTATAAGATGCTGAATATAGTTACCTGTGCTATACAGTAAATCCTTCTTATTTGCCTAATTTATATACAATAGTGAGTGAAAGTCGCTCAGTTGTGTCCAACTCTTTGTGACCCATGGACTGTACAGTCCACGGAATTCTCCAGGCCAGAATACTGGAGCGGGTAGCCTTTCCCTTTTCCAGGGGAATCTTCCCAACCAGGGATCGAACCTGGGTCTCTTGCATTGCAGGTGGATTCTTTACCAGCTGAGACACAAGGGAAGCCCATGTAGCCCATAAACAGTAATGTGTATATGTTAATCCCAAACTCCCAATTTATCCTCCACCTCCTTTTCCGTTTGGTAATCATAAACTTGTTTTCTATGTTTGGAGTCTGTTTCCATTTTGTACATAAGTTCATTTATATAATTTAAGATTTCATATGTAAGTGATACACTATGGTATTTGTCTTTGTCTGACTTACTTCACTTAAAATGATAATCTCGAGGTCTATCCATGTTGCTGCAAATGGCATTATGTCATTCTTTTTTATGGATTAGTAATATTCCATTATATGTATATTATGTGTGTGTATATATATACCTACCCACACTATATCTTCTTTATTGATTCATCTGTTGATGGACATTTAGGTTGCTCCCATGTCTTAGCTATTAAAAATAGTGCTGCTATAAACATTGGGGAGCAGGTATCTTTTCAAATTAGAGTTTTCTTTGGATATCTGCCTAGGAATGAGACCACTGGATCATATAATGATTCCATTTTTAGTTTTTTAAGGAATCTCCATATCATTCTCCATAGTAGCTGCACCAATGTATATTTCCAACAACAGTGTAGAGGGTTCCTTCTTCTCCACATCTTCTCTAGCACATGTGATTTCTAGACTTTTTGATGATCGCCATACTGATCAGTGTGAAGTGATGCTTCATTGTAGCTTTAATTTGCATTTCTCAAATAATTAGCAATACTGAACACCTTTTCATGTGGCTGGCTGTTGGCCATCTGTATGTCTTTGGAGAAATATCTATTTAGGTCTTCTGGTCATTTTTTGATTGCGTTGTTTGTTTTAATATTAAGCTGTATGAGCTGTTTGTATATTTTGGAGATTAATCCCTTGTTGGTAGCATTGTTCATAAGTATTTTCTCCCAGTTCATAGTTGTCTTTTCTGTTTATGGTTTCCTTTGTTGTGCCAAAGCTTTTAAGTTTAATTAGGTTCCATTTGTTTATTTTTGCTTTTTTTCTGTTACTCTAGGGTAGAGAGCCAAAAAAAATATTGCTGTGATTTATGTCAAAGAGTAGTATGCACCTACATTTTCCTCTAGGAGTTTTATAGTACTGTATTTGGTCTTATGTTTAGGTCTTTCATTCATTTTGAGTTTATTTTTGTATATAGATAACATTCTAATTTAATTCCCTAGCCACCTCTCTAGACTGCCCAATTTCTTCCTTAATATCTTAAGAAAAGCAGACATGATGCATGGTCACAGAACACATTCCAAAGCTTCACCAATGACTAGAGAATTCTTGACACCAACATTCATCTCTTAATGATATTTTGTTCAAGCAGATTAAAAAAGAAAACTCTTTCAGTATAACTGGCATAATTTTCCTGCCTTGATTATATGACTCAAGAATAATCCACTGGTGCCTACTTAATGGATGGCAACAGAGAGATGGCAGCACTGAACAGACATTCAGGTCTCTATTTCTTCATCCATAAAATGGACAGATTAGACACAATGCATTCAAAGTCTTGCCCTACCACTGCATAGCTCTGTGACTCTGGGCCAATTACTTGATCTCTTTCTATCTCAGTTTTCTCATCAGTAAATGAAGATAACATTAGTATCAACCCTAGAGGGTTGTTATTAGGATTAAGGAATAAATATTTGTGAAGTGCTTATAACAAATGTTATACTTCCACTGGAAGTACCATCTAAGTTAAATAAAAAGTAATAAAACCATAACTATCTCCCCTGTTTCCATGTCTGTGATTCTACTCTGTATCTTCCTTCACTACATCTGTATGTTCTTCTAAAGGCTAGACCAGATAATGTAAGGCCATTTTTAACCTCAAAGTGCTATGCCTCATGAAAACAAAGAAAAACTTAGGGCTACCAGTTGATATTCTGTGATATTCTCCCTCCCCACTTAGAATAACTTACAATCAATGCCTGAAATCTCACTGGAGAATAAGGAGTCACATTCTTGGGCTACCAGGTCATTGCTGTCCGCCCTCCCACCATTAAGAAGTTTAAGCAGTATAGGTTACTCCCTGGAGATGACACATGCCTCTTTATCTACAGGTTATCCCTCAGAACAGGAGCTTCTGATGGGCTTGATGACCAGGCAACTGAATGGCTGTGAATATTAGGGTCTCAGATGATATCATGGGGTTGGGATAAACATATCAACCTTATTGGTCTAAGCCTTGAGAGAAAGATTCCATAATTTTAGGTATTTAAGTATCATGTTTCTAAGCACCACAGGAGATGAGAGCTGTCTGCTTGACATAAAGATGAAAATTGGAATAAAGCCCATGAGAGTTTACATACTTGAACACATCCTAATAAGTCTACTGTCTATGTTGTACATTCTTTTAGTTGGGTAACCTTTCATTATTAACCAAAATATAAGATATTTGTATACAATAGGGGTAGTGACTGAATATACTAGAAATTTTGTTCATTTATAAATTAAATTTTCTTCCTGAAATGTTTTGCCTCATATTTATTTCACTTTTAACATTATACCTAAAAAAGAAAAGCTTCTACTCTTTTTTTGCTCTAGTGTAAATTTTGTAAAACTATTCCGAAAGAATACATTGTGTATAAGTCACCAAAGAATGCAAATTTAGGATACAGCTGCATCCACAGATCTGTCATCTGCCAGCTTTCTAATCACAAAATACCGGTTCAGCTTTCTTTCCACTGATCTCAAAGTGAGTTGAAAGTGAAGGACCACAACTCCTAGACAAAAAGAAGCCAGTTCTATTAGTTTTGTGTGTTTAATAGCTCCAAAGACCAGGAATGGTGTCCTTAGAAGGGCTAGGCTGGGACCCCAGAGTACACACATGTACAGATGGCACCCAAGGTTTCGGTGGGTTACAAGTGCCCCAGATGCATAACTCACTAAGCTGGCCCACCATTTTATACACTGATTTCACGGGCACAACTCAAGGAGGAAAACTCATTTCAATCCAGTCTTTTGCAGTTCAGTGACAGTATTCAATCACATCCCAAAGGCAGATGTGATTCGTAATACATATATACAGTATGTAATTCACACACTGTATTATGTAATTGCTAAAAGATTTGGAGTCTAGTTGTTCTTTTTAGTCATACCTCATCACCCACCCTCTAGATGGACAATAGGTCTATAAAATTCTTGCTGGTATTCATCATAATATTGTTTTGGAAGTTTTGACTCCAGTAGCTGAAATCAGAAGAAATCACAAAGACTCCTAAAATCATTAGATATTTACAAAAAAGTCCTTTAAACTGCTTTTATTTTGTCTTGCTTCAGCTCCAATGATACGAGAATAATTGTAAACTCATTGCTCTCAATATCTTGAGTTATATATAATGTGAATGCATTCAAATACATCTGTCTATAGAGATTAGATATGCCCAAACATTTCTGTTTTCTTTGGCTTTCTATAAATAATTTACTTAATATAAAAATCATAAGTATCACACCCTTTTTTTTCACACTGGAAATTGCACGTCTAGAGAAGGGTGTATGACAGGAAGGTCAAGGGTGAAATTCTCTGGGTAATAAATCCATAAATTCAATTGTTTATACGCACGGAGAGCACAAAACCTTCAGCATTAGTGTATCCTTCATGATACAACAGAAGGGCCCCGGCAAGTCTTTCAGCAGAATGTTTAGCAAAATAGTCTCCTGGTTGCACTTTCAAATGAGGTCCTGAGGCAAGGCACCACCAGTTCCTGACATGGTTGACTTCCTTGAAAACCACTTGGTTGCCCGTCTTGGTGTCTGGGCCACTTGGCAGCAGAGGAAAGCTGCTATGGTGACAGCAATAGGACATGTGGGAGTGGGAGAGTCAGCCTGGTCCAAAAACTAGGTAACTTGTTGCCCTTGCGACTGCTCCTACCACAACCTTAGACTAAAGCTGGCACACAGCCTGGCTCAGGATATTCCTTCCCTCACCTCTTAGCCTGATTCAAGTCCCAAAAGCATAGTGCAAACCCCTGCTTCCTGCTTATTAAGTCATAGCTTTTACACACTTAGTTCAGGAATTTCTTCTCCAATGAGTCCCTTGCCAACTTATCATTCTTCACCATTCTACTCAGGCTATTTTTATGCTTTTTAAAATAAAATTTTAACATTCAGATCTCTATGATTTATAGTATCTGTCTTATTTTTCTCATTAAACTAAAAATACAAAATGAAGGTCCACTCTGAGCCTCAAAAGCACATGGTTTTGGGCTCTATTTTTTTAAACAATTTTTAAAAATTTTATATTGGAGTATAGTTGACTGTAGTAGCTTCCCAGGTGGCGCTAGTGGTAAAGAACCTGCCTGCCAGTGCAGGAGACATAAGAGATTCGGGTTCAATCCTTGGGCTGGGAAGATCCTCTGGAAGAGGGAATGGCAACCCACTCCAGTATTCTTGCCTGGAGAATCCCATGGACAGAGAAGTCTTGTGGGCTATAGTCCATGGGGTCACAGAGTCGGAAGTGACTTAGCACATGTGATTGACTAACAATATTGTGTTAAGTTTCTGAACTCTCTCTTATGTACTTTCTACTTATTGGTCCCCTTCTCTTCTCTGCTGGTCCTATCCTGGGAGCATGTGCACAGAGATCTGAACCACAGGGACAATTCCAAATCCAGCGGCACCCATATAGGGCAGGAATTCTTTTCATCTTCAAAGCCCCCTGGGACGTTAGCTCTTCATATTGGGATCTTCTCTAACAGACAAAACAATCTCCACGAGGGTGAAAAGTCAGCACCCCTGGCTCTAATATAGATGAAATCTTTGGAATTCTGTTCTAATTCAGACCAGATCTCCATTGACCACTGCTGGTTGCTTCAATGCCCTGTCCCCACACTTTCTACTTTGACTTCTGGCAGGATGCCACTGGATGCAGAGTCAAATAAGATTTCCAACTGCTCATTGTCAGGTTTCCTTGGCCTCAGTTTTACCTGTGTAATCTCTCTGAGCCGGAGGCAGAGGGAGGAGAGACATCAAAGGGCACTGAGGCCATCCCCTCCCCCACCCCAGACAAGCATCTACTTCTGCTTCATTGACTACACCAAAGCCTTTGACTGTGTGGATCACAACAAAAACTGTGGAAAATTCTTAAAGAGACGGGAATACTAGACCACCTTACCTACCTCCTGAGAAATCTGTATGCAGGTCAAGAAGCAACAGTTAGAACTGGACATGGAACAAAAGACTGGTTCCAAATTGGGAAAGGAGTACATCAAGGCTATATATTGTCACCCTGTTTATTTAACTTATATGCAGAATACATCATGCAAAATGCCAGGCTGGATGAGGCACAAGCTACAATCAAGATTGCCAGGAGAAATATCAATAATCTCAGATATGCAGATGATACCACTCTTATGGTAGAAAGTAAAGAGGAACTAAAGAGCCTCTTGATGAAAGTGAAAGAGGATAGTGAAAAAGCTGGCTAACAACTGAACATTCAAAAAACTAAGATCATGGCATCTGGTCCCATCACTTCACAGCAAATAGTTGGGGAAACAATGGAAACAGTGACAGACTTTATTCTTTTGAGCTCCAAAATCACTGCAAATGGTGACTACAGCCACAAAATTAAAAGACACTTGCTCCTTGGAAGAAAAGCTATGAAAAACCTAGACAGCATATTAAAAAGCAGAGACATTACTGCCAACAAAGGTCCATTTAGTCAAAGCTATGGTTTTTCCAGTAGTCATATATGGATGTGAGAGTTGAACTATAAAGAAAGCTGAGCACTGAAGAATTGATGCTTTTGAAGTGTGGTGTTGGAGAAGACTCTTGAGAGTCCCTTGGACTACAAGGAGACCCAACCAGTCAATCCTAAAGGAAATTAGTCCTGAATATTCATTGGATGCTGAAGCTGAAGCTCCAATACTTTGGCTACCTGATGCAAAGAACTGACTCATTGGGAAAGAACCTGATGCTGGGAAAGTCTGAAGGCAGGAGGAGAAGGGGACGACAGAGGATGAGATGGTTGGACTCAAATGGACAAGAGTTTGAACAAGCTCCAGGAGTTGGTGATGGACAGGGAAGCCTGGCGTACTGCAGTCCATGGAGTCGCAAAGAATCGGACATGATTGAGTGACTGAACTGAACTGAAACATGCCATACCATGGCTGTCACAGGCTATCATACTGGCTCATATGATTAACTATTCCCCCTAGTTGGCTCTGGAAGTTAAGGGCTAAGAATTCTGAAGCTTGACACATCAGATCAGGCAAAAGTCAGTGAACACAGCTCTACTTCTCTTCCAAGAGCAAATATTCTAGATATTAGTTTCATCGATATTATTTTATCTCTGAGACTTGTCCACAGCCTCTGGAGAGGAAATGCACATTTTTTTTCTCTAAACTGTGGAAAAGGAAACTCTCCTAAAAGGCTTCTGAATGGTTCAAAACAACACCACCAAAAGAATGTTGTAAAACTTCCCTAAACTGAGACTGAAGAAAGGATGAAACCTAAATACAGAGTTACTAGTATGAAACCTATTAGTGTCAAACTACATGTTAGTCTAAAACCCAAATACAGAATTTTTGTTTAAGTAATGGTTTCTAGTTGTAATAGGGCAACGAGAATCAGCAGATCAGTAGGAACTGAGGTCACCTGGGATCTGTTTTCTTCTATATCATATCATGAGCACAAGGAAGTCTTCTAGTTGTGACATGAGCACCAAGGCTGGGGAAGGTATCTTCTTCTGGCTTCTTCTCCTCATAGGCCATCCTTCCAAGTGCCATGCCTGGCAAGGAAGCCAAATTCTCCTGGCAAAGAAGGGCCACTCCAGAGTCCAGGATGTATCCACACTACTGTTTTCTCCTAAGCCTTCAAATAAGCTCTCAGGTGGGCTTCCCTGGTGGTTCAGATGGTAAAGAATCTGTCTGCAATGCAGGGGACCTGGGTTCGATCCCTGGGTTGGGAAGATACCCTGGAGGAGGGCATGGCAACCCACTCCAGTATTCTTGTCTAGATAATCTCCATGGACAGAGGAGCCTGGCAGGCTACAGTCCATGGGGTTGCAAAGAGTCGGACACAACTGAGTGACTAAGCACACAGCACACACACAGGTTAAATGTAAGCTCTCTAAAATAGCCTTACGCTATTACCTAACATGGTAACATCTCCCACTTTTAGAATGTGTGAACATAAACAAGTTCAGCTCCAGTAATACACATAAAGCCTCAAAATGACATTATGTAAGTTACTGTATTTAACTGAAGACTCTCAGAGAATGACCAAGACTATCTTTCAGTTTTTCTGTCCTGCAAGCAGATTCTTCATTCACAAAGATTTCTGCAAGGATATTTCTCTTTCTATTCCTGTCGTCACTGCCCTAATTCAGAGATTTTAAATCCTCTTGTTTTAACTATGTGTTAATAACAACCTCCAAACTGGTCTCTCTGAAGCTACTCTTTTTCGCTTATCTATTCGATGTCTCTCTACTATGAGAACAATTCTATCGCTTTGGTCAAGTCCCCATTTAAAACTTGACTAACAAAGTCTAACTTAGCCTGCCATTTAAGGTACTCCATGGTCAGGCCCGCGCTCACATTTTCAGCTCTCTGAGCTTCCACTCTTTGATAATCCAAGGTTCTCAAACTGTGGTCACCAGACCAGCAAGATAACCATCATCTGGGTACTTGTTAGAAACACAAAATCTTGGGTCCCGCTCCTGAGGTACCAGATGAGAAATTAAGAGAGTGGCCCAGCACTCTTGTGTTCTAAACAAGCCCTGCAAGTAATTTTGATGTATGTTAAGGTTTAGAAACAACTATCCTATATGAGCCATCTGCTTTCAGCTAATTATTCAGTTCACTGCATTTCTCTTTGTTCAAACCATTCTGCAGCCTCTCGGCTTGTCTAAAGCCTACCTAGGAGTTCTTAGGTGACTAAGCCCAGCATAATACTCCGGGAGTATTTTTTTGGAAGTGTTTTTCTTGGAGTATCTCTCATATCATTCATTTGGCACTGATAAATGCTTGTTTATGTACTTTACCTCCCTAACTCTAAGGAATGTCCTTGAGGACAGAGATGTCCTCCATCTTTGTATCCCCAGCAGAAACCCTTTGGTTACAGAGGTGCTCATTAAATAGCTGGTGATGAATAGCTAAAGACAAAGCAGAAGAATTCATTGGAGTCTGATTATTTTTAGACCCAGAGACCTCTAAGAAAAGGTTGTTGAGACCTCTAAGACCTCTAAGAAATGTTGTTGAGGTGCTCATCTCTTAAACTTAGCAATTTGACTATCCATGTAGGCTAGTGCTTTCTGTTCCTTATGATGTTCAAAGTGTCACCCAATCAATTCAGATGGGTTAAAGAAACTACCTGTTTCCTTTCTGCAGGACTTCTAGGACACTTTAATATGCTAATTAGCATGCTCATGTAGATGACTCTTCAAAGGGAATATTTACCAAATTCTATTAATATGTTATAGAAAGCAGGGTTGTTAGCATCCTTCTTGGCTATTATTCCATCTCAGACTGGAATACAAAAGGTGAATTGGATTCCTAAGGATGGTATCCTGAAAACTGGGTTGACAGTCAAACTCAAAACCTATGAACACCAAAGCAAGAGATAAGTTACAGTCCAGCCCAGTTATTTTTGACTATGTACTATCATATCAGGGTCTATGCAGGAGCCAGTGGGAAGCCTGACCTGGATTCAACTTATAATGTGCCCTTCAGTAGTAACCTTAACCAAAGGTAACCATGCCAGGCTTAATTACAGAGGGGGAGGGAGAGAGCTAAGCAGGGTGCTGCTGGAACATTAAGACTTTAATTACGTGCTACTTAACTGCAAATGTCACAATGGAAATTCTCCTAGGGAACCTGAGGCAAGACGAAAGAGGAGGGAACTACATATCTGGAGGAAATAACAGGTGGTCAATGATTGGGTTTTCAGGGTCCTTTTTTTGGAAACTACATTTGTGTGTATGTGGGTGGGTGGTGTAGGAAAGAAACTGTTAAGATTTAGGGTTTCCAGGAATTAATACAACTTGAGACCCTGCAGTCTTAGCCTGGCCCTGTCTTCCCTAAGGACCTGTGCCAAGTGAGTTTTCCTCTAGGGCCTTGCTACCTGGCTTAGAAAAAAGCAGCAGGCAAACAAGACTGTGTTTAGTCTGGGCCTCCCAACCAAGCCCAGCCTCTCCGTCTACATTCTCCCCTATGTTCATCATTCAGCAGTGCCCTCATGGTTCTTTCTGGCCTCTTTGGGCTCAGAGCACAGATGCACGCTAAGGGTACACTAAGGGAATGCGTCCTCAGGTTGGTAAGTTCACTAGTATCAACCTGGGGTTGAGTTCACGAGTGTGATCCGATTGGCGTTATTTCTTAAAAAATTATTTAAACGTAATTTCAGATATAGAAAAAAGTGCCAAGATCTTGTACAAAGTATTCTTATATCTCCTTCACCCAGAATTCCCAACTAATAACACTCTACCACTTGCTTTTTCTTTTCTTTCTCTTTCCAAACTGTTGAGAATAAGTTACAGAGAAGATTCCCCTATATCCCTAAATACTTCAGTGCTGTTACTTGCTCAGTTGTGTCTGATCCTTTGCGGCCCCATGGTCTGTACCCCACCAGGCTACTCTGTCCATTGAATTCTCTAGGCAAGAATACTGGAGTGGGTTGCCATGCTCTCCTCCAGGGGATCTTCCCCAACTAGGGATCGAACCCAGGTCTCCTGTATTGCAGGCAGATTCTTTACCGTCTGAGCCACCAGGGGACACTGATACTCTACTTTGCTTAAATGTTGCTAATCATTCCTATAACATGCTTTAGGGAAAAAGGTCTTATCTTTCATGACTTGGACATTTTTTATGAGTATAGGGTAGTTATTTTGTAGAATATTCCCTTAAATGGGGTTTGCTGGATGTTTCCTTAACATTAGAGTGAGCATTTTTGCAGGAATAGTCCTGAACATGATGCAACCTTATCAGGAGGTGCATAATATCTATTAGATCCAATTCTAGTGATGTTAACTCTGATCTCCTAGTTATGGTGAGATCTGTTCCTGGCACAATTTTCTAATCCATCAAGTTAAACTGCAGATATGCTTAGTCCTGGTGCTTTCAAAGTCTGGTATAAACCAACTATAAATGATATTTGAACATAATTCCTAGGTAAAATACTCAATTCCACTCATGAAACAATTTCCTGATCACAAATGTTGTTGTTCAGTTGCTAAGTCATGTCTGACTCTTCACAACCCCATGGACTATTGCATGCTAGGCTCCTCTGTCCTCTACTATCTCCCAGAGTTTGCTCAAATTCCTGTTCATTGAGTCAGTGATGCTATCTAACATCTCATCCTCAAGAACCCCATGTATGTATGATGACAAGAGCCCCATGTCATGTATGATGACAAATATGACAGAATAATTTTCTGTTCCACTGAAAACAGATTGAACAATGTATAATCAAAATAGAGATTTTTGCTAGAGGCTAGAACTAGATTTTGTTAAAATTTTGTAAGTTGTGCTTTATTTGACATGCTATTTAAAATTGATTTTAGCCTTGTGGGTATATAAAACCAGTCAAGCTGAAGTTTCCACATGAAACTCACATTCCTAAATGGGCCCAGGAGTTCCTTTTGTTGCTGCTGCTGCTAAGTCGCTTCAGTTGTGTCCGACTCTGTGCTCCCTCATACACAGCAGTCCACCAGGCTCCTCTGTCTCTGGGATTCTCCAGGCAAGAATACAGGAGTGGGTTGCTATTTCCTTCTCCAATGCATGCATGCATGCTAAGTCACTTCAGTTGTGTCCAACTCTGTGCGACCCCATGGACAGCAGCCCACCAGGCTTCTCTGTCCACAGGATTCTCCAAGCAAGAATACTGGAGTGGGTTTCCATTTCCTTCTCCAGGAGTTCCTTCTATAGATCTTGAAACTGTCCCTGAAAATGACATTGGGGGTTTTGTAAAGAGGCAAAAAATTCTGACTAGCTCTGTTGATTATTTACAGTATTTTACTAATAAGTACAGAAATATCACAACAAAGAGCGCAGGTTGCTCTAGTCTTGAATGTGTGAGCTGACCAGTTGAGAAAGCCAGAGACTAAAGAATGGAAACATGATTCTAAGATACTGGTAGACAGCAAGCCATTTCTGTCTTCATAAGTCAGACTTAAGAGTGTTAACCGGTGGGAGAAATGGCAAGTGAGTGTTGAGAGAATAATCACTGAGAACCTTAGCTGGCCCCAGGGGCACAGGTAAAGCTAGTTAGGGGCTTTGTTGGGAACATACAATGGGAACCCTGGAAGGGTCACTTCCTAATTATACCACATAGGCTATTTGCATAACTGGCTCCAGGAACTTTAACAGGCATTCCCTGCCTTTCAGGCAGGTGAGACAAGCTGACACCTTGTCCTCTAGCCACAAGCTGGTTCTTAAGACTCACCAGTAGTATTTCAACTTCCCTTCTATCAACAAAAATATCCGAAGTGCCCACTGGGCTGCTAGAGAACAGAGCGCTTACTCATATAGGGCAGGGGCCAAAGCTCAGATGTCCTTGGGGATTAATAGGAAAGATAAACATGAGAAGAATTCAGATGTCGGACAATCAAGAGAGGCATGGAGTGGCAACATGGAGAGTGCAAGTCTGCTAGGGACATTCATATTCATGTTTTAAGAAAGAATCCAAACACTCTGCTGCCAAGTAACCACATATCTGAGACCAAAGGCCCAAAGGCTGCTACTCTTCCATGCCTACCCAGTGGTGACAAAGCCATCTCCTCATTACTACAGCTGGAACCCCCAGCTTCTTGATCATTAATGACTGGGGCGGGGTATCGTCCAGTGCCCCCGATATCCTGGAGATAGCTTCTGCAAGAAAAGTTACAATCGGACTATTTCCCTAAGAATGTCTTTTTCCTAGAAGACTACCTAGATGCTGCCCCACTATGAGGGCTCTTTTATTCCTTAAGAGCCTTGGGTCCTGTAAGCTCAATTTATATTTGAAGATAAGGTTTTATTATTCTTTCATTAAACAAATGTCTACTGAGTGCTGTCTATATGCCCAGCACAGTTCTCGATTCTGGGCAACACCTGTGAAGAAGACAAAGCCCCTGACATTAGGAAATTGATTCTAGTTGGGGATGGCAGTGGGGTCAGAAAATAAACTAAGAAATGAATTAGAAAAATTTCCAATACTCTTGAGCAGCATTTAGAGAATTAAACTGGCTAATGGGTTGGAGAGGGCCTGCATAACTTCTTCAGAGTGAACAGCTGGTGATAGTCTGAGAAGTATGCTGAGACCTTAATGATAAGATAGAACCAGTCATGTAAAGATGAGGAGAAGACCTTCTGTCAACGGTATAGCCTAGGCAGAAATTCTAAGGCAGAAAGGAGTTTGGAATGCTCAAGATACTTGCAGGAAGTTCATGTGGCTGGAACAGGGTTGGTGGGTGATCCTCGTCCATGGGAGGATCCCAGGCAAGTACACTGGAAAGGGTTGTCATTTCCTTCTCCAGGAGATCTTCCTGACCCAGGGTCAAACCTGCGTCTCCTGCATTGCAGGCAAATTCTTTACCACTAAGCCACCTGGTAAGCCCCACTTTTAGGAGTACAAACATAAATACATGTACATGAAATTTCAAACGATACCATAGAATATTGTAGGGTAAAATGTCCTCCATTCCTAATTCCTTTCCTACTCTCCCTTAGCCCAGTCCTACTCTTCTACCTTTTTAGCAACCATAGTGTGTAGAGTGTGCAGCTCTCAGACTAATATCCATGTACACAGACAAAGCACAAAGTAGTTCATATTATACAGCTGACTGTTTCTATACATTTTTTAAATTGTGGGAGATCTTCCCATGTTTGTGTTTTCTTTTTTGTTTTAGTGGTTGCACAGTATTCCACAGTAAAACTGTACCACAACCAATCCCCTGTTGAAAACCATGCTGCTGTCCATCTTCTTGTTGGTTATTAATAAAAACTGCCACTGAGCATCCTGGGACATATGGAGAACTTCGCTATGGTATACTCCTATAAGTAGGTTAATAAAGACATATACATGTTAAGTGTTTAAAGATGCTGTGAAATGGCTCTCCAGAAAGACTGCTGCTGCTGCTGGTAAGTCGCCTCAGTTTTGTCCGACTCTGTGCGACACTATGGACAGCAGCCTACCAGGCTCCTCTGTCCATGGGATTCTCTAGGCAAGAATACTGGAGAGGGTGGCCATTTCCTTCTGCCCAGAAAGACTGTATCAATTTATATTCCTACCAGTGTATGACTGTCTATTTCCCCCGTTCTTACCATTAATTTTGTTCACCTGAAGGGTTAAAATTTCTTACTTTTATTTGTATTTCTCTGATTTCTACTGTTACTATCTTTTCCAAAAGTTTACTTTTTTTTAGTCCTCCTTTTTACTTTGGCCCATTTTCCTACTGGGATGTCGCCTTTTTTCTTATTGATTTCTAAGAACTCTTCATACATTCTGTATATTAATTTTTTGCCTAATATGTAGATTACAAGTATTTTCTCTCAGCCTATTGTTTGTATTAACTTCCTTTAGAGTGTCTATTAAATTTGCCTGAAATCTATCTGGAATTAATTTTTATGTAGAATGTTATTTGAAGACATCATTTACCTTACTATTAAAAAAAATTTTTTTTTGGCCATGCTGAGCAGCATGTGAGATCTTAGGTTCTCCACCAGAGATCAAACCAGTTCTCCATGCAATGGAGTGTGGAGTCTTAACCACTGGGTTGCCAATAAGTCCCCTTACCTACTCTAGCATCAGGAAAAATATTTTAAACTTCAAAAGAACCTGTTTTCTATTTATCTCATAAGCTTTCATATTTTATAAATCAAAATCATGGACTTGGTTAACAGATAGGACTTTGAGAAAAGATTAAGCAGCAGCCTTACCCCACATCTCACAGCCTGAGCATCTTCACACCCTGTGCATGCCCCACCCTGTGCAGGCACTGAGCTTGCCAGACTTGTGAGAGGCAGAGCTCAGGCTCTGGCTCTTGGGGCAGTTTCCGTGCTCCTCTGGGTCACATGTCAACAGTAAGGTTCCCCATTGAAGAGACGATACACTCCAGTCTAAATATCGCAGAAGGCCCAAGTTTAAGGACCTAGGAATGCCCATATAAGGACATTATAGTCACTACTCCAAATCACAATTTCCCCCGTGCAAACACTCCAATAAATGTGATTTTATTTATCTGTTTTAAGTTTCAATATAGGTTCAATAAGTAGTTACAATGAATGCATGGACATAGTAAGTCGAATGTTTAAATTATTTGTGATGGGGATAATATGAGTCAGCAGGGCACTGAGATGATAAAGAGGGTTAAAGTCAACAAGAAGTAGATTTTCCAGTAAAGCCTCATGAGAGATGCTAGAAGCTGTAGCAAGAATAACATGCTGAGAGGGTGTGTTTAAGGGAGGAGAGAATCCCAGTCATGTGTGATGGACAGCTGGGGTGGAAGGGTAGGGAGTGGTGGAGGTGGGGCCAACTGCCACTCTGCTCTTGGATGTTCTGACATATCACGCTGTCATGGGTGAAGCACAGAGACTAACAAACACCTGTGAGTGAATATGCATCTTTATTAAACATATGAACCAAAAAACCCTAAACTACTGAAACTCTGTAACTGGGAGTCAAAAACTGATGCAGCACCTGTAGTCACTGCAGCTCAATGGGGTGGGTCACAAAGAGCCATCTGCACTGTCTCATCCAACCCCCCTCAATGACTGTGACCATGGATATGGTAGACAGCTGACTAGGTTAGAGGTCAGGTAGGTCCAGAACAAGGAGAAGCTGCACTTGCCACTCTGCCCCCATCAACCCCAAGAACCACAAGGGCAGGTGGAAAAAACAGTCTAGAGACCTGCTTGACATAAAATCTACAATTTTAACCATGTAAGTGTACAACAATGCTGTGCAACCATCACCATCATCCACCTTTACATTCTGTATGTTCTCTACTGAGATCTTACAACATGACAAATACTCTAATCATTTTACTTCCAGTCTTGTGTAAGGTTTGCAACACTGCACATGTATAGGTGGTATTATGATGCTCATTTGATATCAAAGATGTGGCATAGAGAGGTTAAGCCCTTTCTGGCAGGTTGCAGAGGTGCTAAGTGACAGAGCCAGTATTTAGGGTAGGTATGCAGAACTCTAAAATCTACACTGTTACAGTTTTGAGCTTCATTTGGATGAAGGACCACGGTATAAGTGAGAGTGAAAATGTCTTAATGCATCTATTATCTGCACACACAAAAATGAATTTAAAATTTTCTAGGTCAAATTGCAAGTGAGGAAAATCTGAACTATTTCTAACCCCAAAGAATGGAAATTGCACAGTACTCATTCTATTTAATAGGATACTGTAAGGATCATAAAAATATTTATAGGGCTTTCATGAGCTCATCTGCAAACTACATCTCCCAAACCTATTTTCTACCATTAAGCGCCTCATCTTTCAATTCTACTATCACAAGGTTGTGCAGAAACAACTTCTGTGGTTCAGGACAAGCAATAGAGCCCAACAGTGACACCAGGAGTGGCTTGCCACAGCCCAGTGGGTGACCCCCATGCTCCCACTCTGGAGAACACACTGTTCAAAGCATAGAGAAAGCCTGAAAAATGGAAAAGCAATCTTGATAAGACTATTTTTTTTTGTCCTTATCATGAGTTTTTTGTGTTTGCCACCCATGCGTCTCTTGATTGTTTCAGAAAAGGGATCTCTTAGTAGTAGGATCCCAGTCCAGAGCACACCACCCAGAACCACACGTGTGAGTTGAAGTTGTTCATCTGCCTTATCCTGGTGATGCTGTGAGAAAGACCTGCTCAGAGACCATTGGGTCCAATCTGAGAACAGGTTTTCCTAGCTTGGTATGATGTATTATTCCACGGGATGGGACAGGGTTAGGAGGGGGGTGATCCATAGATAGAAACCACAGGGTAAAAAAAAAACCCAAAACAACCTTTATTTCCCTCTAACTCTCATCAAGTTCAAAGTCAAATGAGGCAACTTTTACTTTAAAGCAATCTGACAGGCTAGCAGAGGGGAATTGAAGAAGGAAATGGCAACCCACTCCAGTGTTCTTGCCTTGAGAATCCCAGGGACGGGGGAGCCTGGTGGGCTGCCATTTATGGGGTCACACAGAGTCGGACATGACTGAAGTGACTTAGCAGCAGCAGCAGCAGCAGAGGGGAATACTGACTTTCTCTGAGACAGAATCCCATAGTTAGGGTACACATTTTCAATATCTATGCTAAGGAACAGCAGAGATGGATATTCCATTCCAAAAACTGGCTGGGTTGGGACTTCCCTGCTAGTCCAGTGGTTAAGAATCCTCCTTGCAATGTAGGGGATGTGAATTCGATCCCTGGTCAGGGAATCATGATTCCACATACCGTGGAGTTACTGAGTCCGTACACCCCAGTGAAGATCCCACGTGTCACAACTAAGACCCAATACAGTCAAATTAAAAGAAAAAACTTGGCAGGGTCCACCCCACAGGTCAGACACAGTTGGGCCTGTAGGCAGCTCTCCTGTGCAGAGGCGACCCCTGCACAGTCCAGGACCCGTGGGCAAAGACAGGCACAGGAAGGAAGAAGGGATGATGGACACCGTAGGGAGAGCTACACTTTCAGTTACTCAAGTTAACAGGGGGCTCTGGAGGTGAATTCTAATGGTCTCACTAGGAGAGGTCTGTGAACCCTATGGAAGAATTCAGGAGTGTCAACACAAGAGAGCAGAAAATTAACCACAGTCAATCACAGGCTGCCCTCCCTACCAGGAGAAGGCAGGTGGAACACACAGGGTTCTGGAAGGGCTGTGATGACTAGAAACAGCCTCCCTGAGACAGTTGATACTATTTTAAGAGACAAACAAGAGTGACTGTGGTTAAAGATAATCACAGTCAGATGTTGGCAAAAGTAGACAAATATTCTAGGCCTCTGCTATTTAGGGTATAACAGTTTGTGCATGTGTGTGTGTGTGTGTGTGTGTGTGTGTGTGTGTGTGCATGTGTTAGGGTATAACAGTTTGTGCATGTGTGTGTGTGTGTGCATGTGTGTGTGTGTGTGTGTGTGTGTGTGTGTGTGTGTGTACCAGGCAATGCTTAGGTTAAGAGCTTTAGCAGCACAGGGTTTATATATGCAAATAAAAGTAGTACCCTGTAAGAAAAAGCTGCTTCTGGAACTGCAAACCTATCCCATAGTTTCAGAACACAATATGGAACTGTACCAAATTCCAGCACAGTAATAAAAAATATAGAACTTGATACAAGGATCAGAATCGAGCTGGGCAGGCAGTAGGGTAAGTGGGAGACAAGAGTAGAACAATGAGAAGAAACCAGGACTCAATTTATTAACCACATGCTCTTGGGAAAATTGTTTCATCTGTCTGAGCTCCAGTCTTCTCTTATGTGAAATGTGTAGGCTGACTCCCCAGAGAACAACAAAGGGGAGGCTGTAGTAGCACCTGGTAAATCATTTCCACAGACACTCCCTTTCGTTCCCAGACCCTACCTCTTTCCCCATGCTCTTTCCTTTGCCCAGCATCCTGGATGAAGAGCATCTCTCCTGACCCTTCAAGACCCACTCCCCATGTTACCTCTTCACAGGCCTTCCTTGCACACCTTACTTCTCCAGAAGAGCTGCTGGTGCTGTCCTCTGAGCACGCCTAACAGAGGAGGCAGAGGGGCTTCACTTGTCCTTAAACTCACTGCACTTTCTCATTAGACCAAACGGCCTACAGGTCAACAGAGAGGATATCTGCTAGCTGCCTCCCCAACACCCACTTCTTTCTTTCCCCTTCACAGGAGCACCTCAGATTTCCCAGCTTTGTGAGTTGAAACCCTGTCCCTGCTCAATCTCCAGCCCCACCCCCACCTCAGGGGTAGGTCCTAAAATAACTGGAATATTTTATTCTCTGGGCCATGGGGATTAAGTCAAAGACGATCACATGCCTGACTCCACATAGGCCCAAAGAAAATCAATTTTAGAGACTTTTTACTTCCTCTTTCTCACTGAACATAAAGGTCTATAAGTTTTATTATTGGTATTATTGGTATAATTTAGTATTATTATTTAGATTTTATTAAATCTAACCAGTAATATATTTGTTTAATAACAAAAATGTTAAGTTTCTTTGTTTAAAAGTGAATAATGTGATTTTTGATTACAAGAAGCTCTGACTGGCTGCTGATGACAGAGAGGACATTTCTGAGCCATAAATGGAAGATCAGATATGTACCAGAGCACAGCAGATAACTACAGTAATTAAAGGAACACATTCAAGATGATCAACTATGGACATGAATACAGGATAATGGCACAAACTAAACAAATAAATATAAAGGTTGTTAGAGATAACTTGCTGAGAAAGCGCTTAAGAACCCAACACACTGGCCTCCAGGTGCAGGGAGGAGACCTTTATAACTCTTAAGAAAAACTGGTACCCTGAATCAGCCCTAGGGCCCACCAGTTCAGCAACTTATTTTGAAAATGGACACTCCCAGGGATCAAAAATTGGGCAAAAAGGCCATTAATTAGAAATCTAATAAGTTTCAGTTCTGCTTTCCTGGAAAGCTTTGAAAAATGTTTACTAATCCTCCATCCCACTTAAAGGTCCATCTCAAATTACTGCCCTATAAGACAGAGAAATATCTAATAATGAGAAAGAATATGATTGTTCATAAGCTAGCATTTACAGAGTGCAGTCTATGTGCCAGAAAGCCAAGACTATATTAGGAGATACACTCCAGTTAATACCTGTATTTTTTCAAGTATAAAGATGAAAAAATTAGCATAAAGAAGTAACTAGACTAATGCAGTTTAGTAAATTCTAATGACAGGATGAAAACGCAGTCTGATCCCTCTAATAACACTTCCCTTAGAGACCTGAGCTCAAAAGAGAATTGCCCTCAAAATCCTTCTTGTTTACTTACAGAAAATGACAGATGAGAACCAGATAGCTAAATGGCCCATGTTCCCTTCTGAGTCAAGTCCCTGTTTATAAGACTAACTGGACATTGTTACAAAGTGCTAGAATCACAGCTCCAGAAGCTTTGCGATCTGGTTCTCCTCGCAAGTACAAGCTGGGGCATCTCGGAAAAACATACTCCATGTAGCCTCTCCAAACCTGCCTCTGTTAGAGATCAAACAGAAAAATAGGACTTCCCTATTTGAGTCACAATCTGATACCATTCTAAAAATGTCACATATGTATGTATAAAGTTTATGGTATAGGATGCCAATTATGACTATAAACACCAATTGGAGGTGTGACTAAATTATAATAAGAAATATTTTACAAACCAAGCCAATTTCAATCCTTTGCATTTACACATTTTTAGTATAAAAATGTGCAAAGCTATTCCAGTATTATGGACACTGTCTCTGGTCCTGTCTCTGAGATATGTATATATTGATATATAAAAAGACACAAACCTAACAAAGATACACTCCAGACAACCAAACCAGGGTGGAAATCTATATAATACAACGTGCAGGTTGTATCTCATGAACCCGGGATTGGTGACTTTGGAATAAGAGGCAAAAGTGAGCACATTACTGTGGCATAATGCTTGGCAGGAAGCCATGGTAATTGCAAATCCAGGTGAGTTATGTTGCTGATTCTTTGCAATGGGAGGAAACCAAGAGGGTGGAGAATTTAGCTGACTTTCTCCAGGGACCCAGCCAAGCCTGGATAAACTCCAATCATCACCTGGGATGACTATACTTCTCCTACCCTGAACTCCTCCTCTTCTCCCCTCCTGCTCTGGCCTTTGGAGGAGCT
This sequence comes from Dama dama, assembly GCF_033118175.1. NCBI lineage: Eukaryota > Metazoa > Chordata > Mammalia > Artiodactyla > Cervidae > Dama > Dama dama. The sequence continues at coordinate 49,737,339 of NC_083699.1, forward strand.
TTGCACACACCCTTGAGGGCAGATCGGCTCTGTTTTGCTCTTGCAGCCCGAGCTTGCATATGCTGGCAGAAGGTCACAGTTAAATTTAGACCTGACCACCTCACTGGGAAGGAGCTGGGAAGCTGGCTGTTTGAGGAGATCCACAGACACTCGGAGAGGTGGCTGATTACACTTCAAGTGGAAGCACTATTTGGTGGTCAAGACATAAGTTAAATTGGGAAGAGGGTATGATTTTCAAACCAAAGCACAAAGAAACAGGGACTTAAAAATTAGAAAGACTGGAAAAAACTCAAAAGTTTACTGAGGTCTTCTCTGTTTTCACCCAGAATTCAAGTAAACAAATAGAACTGCCTGTTTTTTAAATCCTTTTGTGAAATGGGAACTGGAAAGAGTCTCAGAAGCTATCAAGTACAATGTCCAGCAAGTTGTTGAGTCAAGTCTACAACACTACTGAAGACAGTCACTCCGACTAAGCTGAAAACTGTCCTCACACATGAGGGGGGCGTATCCCTACAGGAGATGGCAGCTGTGGATGGTAACGCCCCAGAGCAGAAACTAGAGCCAGGGGCAGGGGTGGGGAAGCCCAAGGTGTGTGGGTAGTGGTGAGTGGGAATTTAGCCCTTTTCTCTGAATCCCAGTTTCAAAGTATGGAGGAACAGGACAGCTCCCTAGGACTCAGGTCATGAATTAGGAAGTGAGGACCTCACCAGTGATCCTTTGTGGACACTGGACAGGTTCCCCAGGTGCTTGTGGACCAAAGAATGGCACATAAGCTCTTGAAGCAAGCCAGTGTCAAGTAAGGTGACCTCAAAAAACTATCTGGCTTTATGCCTCTTTTACTTTACTTTACTTCCCTGTGTTTTCCCATGATAGTGAGCAAAACTTTTGCAAAAGAATCTTTTAAATGAGGCTCGGAATGCAAATGATATACTTGGGAACCAGAAGAATGGTAGTAACAAAACTTTTGGTACTTATGTCAGTTTCTCCTACAAGTTCCCTATTGCCCTAGTGTAAATTCTACCTCCTTCTCTCTCCCTCCAACAGATACTCTCATAGCATCCACTAAGAACACTTACAAAGATCTGTGTGTGTGAGCGATTTGCTGCCCTCTCTGAACTTTAAATTTATAAGGGCAATGCTATGTCCACTTTGTTCACTGGCTGTGATCTCCAATTATCCCCCAGTTCTGGAGGAGTCAGAGATGACCAGCCCAGGAAACTTTGAGTAAGGCCGCCAGAATACCTGTGGCAGCCACAGACCTCCCTGGGTTGTTTGGGAGGGCTTCATGAGACCCTGATTAGATAGGAGCAGGCTACCCAGGCCTGGCTTTGGATCAACCATGACCTTCCATCAGGCCTAGAAGGTCATAGGAAGGCCCCATGACATGTCTAAAGAAGGTCCCCAGTATTGCCTGGCCTCACCTGGAGACCCCAGGCCAGTGAAACAGATCCTGACTTGGTCAGGTCCTAACCCTCAGCTCCAGCGTCTGGGAATTCAGCTGTGACTTCACAGTGGTAAAGTTCCCCCAGGATCCCTCTAGACATTTAGAAACACCAGATGCAAGTGGCCACAGCAGGGCAGATTTCAATGGTAGCAAATCTAGAGCAGGTGGCAAGGACATAGTTTCAGGAACCAGAGAGTGACTTCTCATTCACTGGGACCCCTGCCCTCCTAGATTCCTTCCAGAGAGCTGGATCTCCCAGAAGACTTGATCCAGTGCTTCTACCCTCCCCATTCCTCCAAACAAAACAGCAGGACTATTCTACATTTGGGCTTCCCTAGTGGCTCAGACAGTAAAGAATTTGCCTGTAATGTAGGAGATCTGGGTTTGATCCCTGGGTCAGGAAGATCCCCTGAAGAAGGGAATGGCAATCCAACTCCAGTACTCTTGCCTGGAGGATTCCATGGACAGAGGGGCCTGGCAGTTCATGGGGTCGAAAAGAGTCGGATATGACTGTGCAACTAACACTCACTTTTTCGTTCTACATTTCACTGTCTTTTCTAAACTTGATCTTAGCCAAAAGGCAGAGAAGCGATTCCACTATCATTTCTATAAAGGTATAAGCAGTGTGCTACAGACAGAATGATATTATTTTACTCAGTACCAGCTCAGACTTCAGGCAAGTCCTTTATCTTTTCCAAAGTGCTCTTCTCAAGGATAAAACTGAGATCTTTTGTTCTGTGATGCGGTAACATTCTAGCAATCTATGACACCATACAAGCAAGGTGAGCTATATATACCCTTTCCCTACACAAATAGGGAGATGGTCCCAATATCTGTATAACGCTGCACTCTGTCAAGCGCTCAGTGAAACTTCGAAAGGACAAAAATGGGATGAAAAATGCTGCTCAGAATGAATTAAACATCAAACGTCATTCAGCTAAATGGCAAAATGAAACTTGTCTGAGTTCAACCAAGAGGTGCACACACCCACCTAGTCAGGTCTCCTCTGGATCTCAGTCCCAAGTCAGAGCAGTGGACTCCCCTCAGCCTGCCACACAGCCCTATCTTATCCCTCAGATCCTGAGGACAGTCCAGCCATGCTTCTCATGTCATGTGAGGAGGCAGAACTGGAGTGAAATCAATCAGTTGAGGGTTAGAGAGTTGGGAGCTGGTAGCACATTGCCACTCATCCTGTTCACTGTTCTTTTTAAGACTTTCCCTCATTTTGTTCCTAAAAGTTGGCTAATCTGAGCTCTCTGAGGAGAACTTGGCGATTTCTGTCCTGTTTCCTCACAAACTATGTTGGCTCAGAAAGGGAAAAGTATAACCGCTTTTCTTGAAGGTTTCAGTAGAGAAGGCCTGTGGGTATCTTGAAGCATCAGAGAGACTGCTATCCTCCTGGAATTATGGACAGGACTGAGGGAATGGGCTGGGATTGGCCTTGGAGTGGGATGAAAGTTTCTAATTTTATATCCTTTCTACTCTGGCACATCAATGTATCATGGACCATAAGATACAGGAAAGCTCCATCCAAGGGAAATATAATGCAAGTCACAAATACGAGCCATGGATTTTACATTACATAAAAAATAAAATTGTATAATTTTACATCATTTAAAATCTTCTGGTAGTCACAATAAAAAGTAAAAACAAACAGGTACAATTAATTTTCATATATTATATTTAACCCAATATGTCCAAAACACAATCATTTCAATATGTAATCAATAAAAAGACTGTTGAACTATTTTACATTTTTTTAACTAAATCTTTTAAATCTGGCATGTAATTTATACTTTAGTACAGCTCCACTTGGATCAGGCTCATTTCAAGTTCTCAATAGCCACATATGGCTGGTGGCTATAGAATTCGCATAGCTTGAGAAGGCAGGTCTAACCTCTCCTCTTTGGTCTGCTGCATTTCCTTGCTGGCTTTAAGCACACTATATACTCAGCCCTTTAAAAACCCCTGTAAGGGGGCTTCCCTGGTGGTTCAGTGGTAAAGAATCTGCCTGCCAATGCAGGAGACACAGATTCCATTCCTGATCAGGGAAGATCCCACATGCCATGGGGCAGCTAAGCCCATGTCCCACAACTGTTGAGCCTGTGCTATAGAGCCCGGGAACTACTGGGCCCATAGCTACTGAAGACCGTGTGCCCAAGACCTATGCTCTGCAACAAGAGAGGCCCGTGAGAAGTCCGTGCACCATAACTAGAGAGAAGCCTGTAACAAAGACCCAGCACAGCCAAAATAAATAAATAAAATAATTTTTAAAAACCTGTAAGACCCAGAGAGAACCCTTAATCTCCTGATAAGCCCTCTCAGATCCCCAGGCCACTGTGTTCCCATCAGCTTCTACATAATTATTTTAGTAAGAAACCAGGCAGATCCTTGAAGCATCTTTTCTCTTATTATCTTCAGCAACTATTTTCCTTTTTTTTTTGGAGGGGTCACTATTTTCTGTTTCATACTTATCGAGCACTCCCAAGTTGAACTAAAAGATCCTCAGGGGCATAGAAACATCTTAAATTCTCTGTGGCTGCTAGTCTAATACCTGCCACATGGTACTCAAATATTTAGGGACTGAGCATACAAAATATACTCAGCTTGATTTCTCATATGATTAAGGAACTAATGAAATCATTTGAATGTGACAGCACAGTTCCACAGAGACATCTATACACTCATTAATGCTAACAATAATCCAACACTTACACACCACTCACCACGTGCCAGTTCTAGGTGATTAACATATGTATGCCCATCTAAGCCTTGTAAGATCTCCATGACTAGATTTCATGATCATCAAATTTCACTAGATTTCCATCTTTCAGATGAGGAAAACGAGGCAGAGTCTTTGTAACTTGCACAGAGTCACATAGGTAAATGGTAGAATTGGGATTCAAATTCATTCTGTCTCCAAAGCCCAAGCACTTAAATCATCATGATATATTGCCTCTCAATCCATTACCATCACAAAGTGTATTTTTTTACACCATACCTATCAGTACATAGCTTAAGAAACAAAGGCTCTCAGCCAGCATATTTCCTTATAAAAAAAAAATTAAGTTAATTCAGAAAATGTAAACAGAAGTAAACAACAGGAGAGACATGAAATTCCTGGTCCCAGAAGATGTTTCTCATAAGTCCTCTTTAAACAAAGAACAGTACACTTTTCCTTTCAAAGAGTATCGAATTGGGGGTAACTGGCAACTAAGTCTTGAAATTTGGGATGTCATTTCTCTCAGGACCTCCACTTCACAGGATTTACCCTAAGGAAGTAATTATAGGTTTGTGTCAAGACTTAACTATAAGAATGGTCATTATAATATTGTTGATAATAGCAAAATTAAAAACCAAAAATAGGGAGGTTGAAAATGAAAACAAACCATATTTACACGTGATAAAATGAGCATCTAGTGCTCTGCTAATAAAACAGGTTTCTGAATAAAACAAAAAACCTTGATTTGTGGTGTCTGGTGACCTTCTTAGTATAAATACTCCCACTATGGCTGTTCTCAAGCTTAACCATCCACTCTCAAAATCCTGAATATTTAACAATCCCAATCTGAACTGAGCTGGCATATCACTGGATGCATTCACAAAAATGTCATGAAAATTGTTTAATATGTTATGTGAAAAAAGTTTATTACACTACTATATCATATTTCTGGAAAAATACACACATGGAAAAAAGATAAAAAGGATATATTCAACATGTTAACATGGCTCTCTCTAAGTAATGGAATTTTATCATCATTTACCTGTATTTTCAAATGCTTTCCCAAGGCAGAAGAAAAAAGTAAATCAAGACTCTCTTTCCCAATAACAATAATTTTGAAATGACCTATCTCTTTGGAGGCATGTCTTAAACAGAGAAAGAGAAAAATCTCTGGACCTGCTGGTGAAAGCAACTACACAGTTAGAAGCCTCAGGATTGAGAAGATTCCTAATACGAAGTGAGCAAATAGGCTGAGTGGGTAAAACCTGCAGCTCTAGCCCTGTGCATACTGGTCTCATGGGGAAGGGGGTAAACTTACCTTGGAAAGGAAAGGTGTGACATAGGGAGTGGAAATATGTAAATGCCACAAGAATTTGTCTGAACAATCTGATTCTGGAAGGATCTATTTCTTAACCCAAAGCTCTTCCTCATCCCTTCCCACCAAATTTTAGCCATTGTATTAAATCAGTCCTGACAATTGTCAAGTTCAAGTCTTGTCTATGGCAAAACTCTCTGTAGCCACTAAAAATATCCTGGAAATACATCTACTTGGGAAGATGTTTCAAAGATTAAGCAAAATCTTGTTTTAAAACAGAATATATAATATGAACCCATTTATTTTATTTTTTTTTATTTTTTTTTTTGTATTGCCACATGAATTTTATTTTTATTTTATTTTATTTTTTTTTATTATTATTATTATTATTTTTTTTTTTCCCAGTGGGAACCCATTTATTTTAAAAGGGAGCAAACACATAGAAAAGAATATATTAAATGGTTAAGTAGTTGTTTCTAGGTAGTTAAGATTATGTCAAAGTTTTACTTTTATGGCCTTTTGGTTTACCTAACTTTTGATTTTTTTCTTAACTAACCATAGTTACCATTAAGAGTCTGAGGGAAATGATCATAAAAATGAAGGAGTCTTAAATGGGAAGAAGGATGCCATAACTACCCTTCCTTGCCCCTGGGGGCTAATGGGCTCAGAGAAGATGTGCGTGATTCTTAATGCCAACCCTTCTTCCCATCCCATCCCCCTCAAGTAACAGTGAGTGGGAAGGACGCCCCCTCCCCACTTCTCAATCCCCAGGAAGCAAAATCCCCAGGAAGCAGGTCACAGACGCCCTTGCTGGAGCTGGGTGAAGGGAGGAGAAAGGTAGGGGAGGGTGGAGAGAAAAGAACAAACCAAAAATATGAAGTCTCCTGGAGAGCTTGTTAAAAGGCAGACTGCTGGGTTTTAGTCAATGGAATTTGAATCAGTGGGGCCAAGAATCTGTATTTCCAATGTGTTCTCCAGTGGTAACCATTCTTGGAGCTCTTCTCCTTTAAGATGAGGAGAGGAGGAGGCACCACACAGGTGTGAGGATGAGATCAAAAATCTGCACAAAGTGGCGTGTTTGCAATTCTTTTGAACAGTTAGGCTTGGTTCATTTTTGGATGGGGAAGGATAATATCCCTTTCTCCCTGGGAGAAATAATGGATATGCTAACAGAGGAAGGGCAGAAACTGGGACTTCCTGAGCAGTCCTGAGCCTGCACATGCAAGATGCCCTAAGAGACCAAACACAGGCCTACAACTAATCTGGCCTCAAGAAGAGCGGGTTCTTGGATACAGAGATGTTTTATGAGGTACTGTTTCAACCAAGCAGCAGAAGGGGGTTTCCCTTCCTTTCAATTTGCTAGTTTCCTCACTGTGGTCTCCAGGAAAGTAAGAAAAATGTGAAAGGACTTGTTTCGTAACTCTGATCTTTGCTTTTTATCTGGCAGAAGTCAATCTGGCAGCCTCTTGGCTGCCTCACAGGTATTAAACCAGGGCTCCCCTCCTTCCAGGAAGTATAACGCAGAAGGTTCACCTCAGGAGAGGAGCTCCATTAGTCACTGAATAGACCAAGCTTCCCATGTCTTTCATCCACAAGGAATATACACGATACTGGCCAAACCTCACACAAATGTCTAGAACTTCAAGGGCTGTGGTGAGCAGGTCATGATTTTTACCTAGGCAAAAACAGCCTGAAGAGGACACCTGCAAATCTTGCAAAAGAAGGATGTGCAACAAATGCTGGCTGATGGGATCAGAAAAATGTTTCACTAGATTGTTAGCCAAAGTCAAGGGGCTGGCAGGACATGACGTCTTTTTATTTAACATAGGTTTTCAGGACCTAAACTTCAATACTGGTGTAGTCACGATCCAATTCTTACACAGTGTTTCCCCTCAGAGAAGAATAACTCAAGGATGCTTATGGTATCTTGCCAGTACCTACTCTCAAACGTTCTTTTATGTAACCAGTGATTATAATACTAGAAGTGTTATGTTTTTTACAGTTTTAATTGGTTTAATTTTAAAAAGAAGGAAATCCCTATCATACTTACAGATGCAGGCCTTCTTTCCCCATGGTGGCAGCTCTACAGCAGTGAGGCACAGTTGACAATGGTTTGAACTAAGACCATTAAATTCCTTAGAAAGATATATTTGCGGCATTTTCACCCAGAAGACCCCACATATTTATCTGGGAGCCCCCTGGGTATGCGTTCCATGTCTAATATTACAATTACAATTACTGTTACCATCAGTAGCTATGGTTTTTAAAGCACTTTATATACCTGATGGTAAGCTAAGTCCTTTACATACATTCTCTTAACTAATTCTCATAACAGCCCAATGGGGTCAGCACCATTATGATTCCCATCCATTCTCCCCCAGTATCCAGTGCAGGGCTAGCAGGCACTCAGCATGTAAACATGTGTCAAATGAATTAAAACACTGTATGTTACATAAAAACCAGTGACGTTTAAAAATGGAATGATAGGAATGCATTTCATTTTCACCTGAAAGCGTACACTTCATGGAAGAAGACAAGAAAAATGGGGGGAAAGGGACCCTTGGAATTAAATTGAACCAGAGGGAAAAACATGGACAAATATTTACTATGAACAATGTGCAGAAACTGCTCTGGGAGAAACAGAGATGCTCAGCCTTCTGTGGTCCTGGGACAGAACAGCCACTCAAAACAGACCAGGCAGGTTCAGATCCCAATGACTCCAGTCACCCCGCAGGAACCACAGATCATTCCACAGTCAACACCCAAGTTCCAGCCTGGGGTCAGGCTCTACCCTTCTCAGTTACCCAATCGAGAAGGGTAGAGGCTGACCCCAGATGTCTTTGTCCAGAGTAAGAGAAATTGATCGCATGGGCAGGAAGAGAAAAATGCAGTTGCAGAAAGAGTGCTGGGAAAGGGCTATAGGTTTGAGTTCACTACTAAATGGCTGAACGGTTTCTTCTTGCAGGGAAAAAAAAAAAAAAAAGATCTATTAAATAATCTCTGAAGTTACTTCTAGTTCTAATGTCCCATGATATAACTAGCCCCTTCCGTTTGAGAAGCCCTTCTCAGAGTTCAGACCTTTCAAGGGCAGGGAAAATCTGGGGTTTTGGTCTGAAGGAGAGGGCAGGTCACGCAGCCACTTACACTCACTGAAAAGGAGCAGCATCAAAAGGATGGAGAGTGTTTTTAAGGCAGAAGAGAAGAACCAAGATTCAAGAAGAACTTCACTAAGTAGATACAAAAGCATTACTCCAGACTACAGCAGGCCTACAACATTGTTTGGACTCACAAGTGAATCCCTCCTCCCTCACACACACATTGCATAAAAACAAGAGTCTGAGCTGTTACCTTTTTATTTCAGGTTCTGTTCAGTCGCTCAGTCATGTCTGATTCTTTGCGACCCCGTGGACTGCAGCACGCCAGGCTAAGACTTACCAACTTGTGGCACATGGAACCACTGTGGTGACAGGCCCACAGCATGATCACTGACTTATAGTGGTACCAAAGGAAGGATATTTGGCTTCCATTTCCAATCTCCCCCAACCCCAACCAAATGCATATATTCCTACTTCTACTAGGCTACATTATGACTGGAAGACAGGGAATTATTGATATCCCTATTACTATTAACTAGTTAGAGAATCAAATGTTCAGAAAACTAAGATCATGGCAACCAGTCCCATCACTTCATGGCAAATAGATGGGGAAACAATGGAAACAATGAGAGACTTTATTTTTTGGGGCTCCAAAATCACTGCAGATGGTGACTGCAGCCACGAAATTAAAAGACACTTGCTCCTTGGAAGAAAAGCTATGACCAACCTAGACAACATATTAAAAAGCAGAGACATTACTTTAGCAACAAAGGTCCATCTAGTCAAAGTTATGGTTTTTCCAATAGTAATGTATGGATGTGAGAGTTGGACTATAAAGAAAGCTGAGTGCCGAAGAACTGATGCTTTTGAACTGTGGTGTTAGAAAAGACTCTTGAGAGTCCCTTGGACTGCAAGGAGATCCACCCAGTCAATCCTAAAGGAAATCAATCCTGATTATTCATTGGAAGGACTGAAGCTGAAGCTGAAACTCCAATACTTTGGCCACCTGATGCAAAGAACTGACTCACTGGAAAAGACCCTGATGCTGGGAAAGATTGAAGGTGGGAGGAGAAGAGGACGACAGAGGATGAGATGTTGAATGGCATCACCAGTGCAATGGACATGAGTTTGAATAGGCTCCAGAAGTTGGTGATGGGATAGGGAAGCCTGGCATGCTATAGTCCATGGGGTTGCAGAGTCGGACACGACTGAGCAACTGAACTGAACTGAGTCAAAGAATCAGGGATGGGAAGAGAAGCATAAGATCTAGGTTGGGGACAGTATGTATGTTTGGAAATTCTCCCCAGATTAAGGTATATCCCTGGGAGGCAGAGAAAACTAAGAGGTGTATTGGGAAAACATACATGTTAAATGGTCAATTCAATTTTCATAGTGGTAAAGGCACTTCCTGGAACATAAAGAAAATGGTATGTATTGCTCAATGTCCTAAGACTTCTCTGTCCTTTGGGAGGTGAACTAAAGTAAACCAAAGTGAAGGTCACTTCAGTTTCTCTCTGAGATAACCAACACCTTTCTAAAGAAACTTGCTGTCATGGTTTCACACATTAAATTCAGTTTCTAAAATGAGCCAGGGAAGGGACATTCAAATCAAGGTTTTGAATAAGGTTCCTACTCAGTTATTCTGGGAAAAGGTAGGGAGTAGAAAAGAAATTATAGATGAAGATGGCTTGCAAAAGCCCTGTAAACCCCCATAACCTTTGCTCAGACCCACCCACCCCTGTGATGAGAGAGCCATGGGAATGTAATCCCAGCACCTCTCCTGTGAGCTGACTCAGCCTGGGTAAGTCACCACTCCTTCCTCTTTTCACCTCTGAGATAGTCTCCTGAACCAGTCACTGTTCACTGTCTAAATGGGGAGCTGTGTCGGCACATGGGCTTCTGCTGCATGGACAACGATACAACAGTAAGCAAGTATGAATAAATGCCATGAACCCTGTGGAGAAACAGAGGAGGGCAGTAGTCAGGAAACGTTTCCGAGAAGGGACAGTTGTCCATAGACCCAAGGTTAATTACAAGTTGACTAGAAAATTAAAGCCTCTAAAACTGACTGCCACCCACTCAGGTCTAAAAAATCTCCAGGCTCTGTGATGTAAGATGTCACAAATTCCAGTCTACAGCATAGGACTTAGCAACACTCCAGGTGACTTGAAATCCTTTTCATCACTTGGAAACAAGTTGCTTTTTAAAATCTTAAGATCATTAAAGAACAATCCAGAAAGGACCCACTTCTTCAGGTGTAGAGGAAAGTGTAAGCAGCCAAATCAATCCTGAAACTTCCTACAGAGCGTGGTATTAATGATTAACCACCCTTCACACACACACATACACACCCCATTATTTCATGTTTGGCTATTTTTCACTTCCAAAAAGGCAGTTATAAATGTTATTGGCTCTCCTTCTTTCTTCTCACCCATCTCTATTTCCATTCTACCCATGATTCTCAGTTTTCCTGCCCTTTAACCCTAATTTCAAGGTAGGGAAGGAACATCATCTTTCATCAAACCTCTCTGCCACACTCATACTCCACAGAAACAAAAACTGGAACAGAAGAACACCAGATAGCTGCCTTAATCACTTTCCCAAACCCAAAGACAAGCTCCACTAACTTCATCTATATTTTTCTCAAATATGATTTAAAGGCCACATAGGTACATCACTAAATCCTTAACTCTTACTCTAGTGTTAGCAATTACAACCACTTAGGATTCACCAGAGCAAGTCCAGGATAGCTTAGGTTTGTGTCAAAAATAACCAAAACATTCCACTTCCTCTTGGTTCCTTTTTTCCCAGACATTAGGAGGTGTCCTTTAAATGCAGGACTGGAAGCCAGTCACAGTCAGCCAGGGCTCCTTGACTCAGGAACCATAGTATGGGTTCTGACAGCTTCAGAGTCATCCTTACAACCAGAGAAACTGGTTTAACGGAAAAGGGAGGCCAGGCAGGTCTCTGGTAATGCCCTGCCATCAACCCCTCAGACACTCTCCTGAGTCCTTCTCTGTGTTGCAGCTTCGGCATAGAGTTCTGGGGCTCTGGACAATGCATTCAAGCTCAGTACAAGACCTTATATTTTCAGGCGGCTTCCAGATAGATGTCTATAGGCTGGGTGGGGACTCAGAGCTCTCTCTTCCATTAGAACAGATGCAGGAAGCCTCAAGCAGTACCCAACACCTCAGACACTACCCAGTGTCTGACTACCCAGTCACCCTACCCAGTGGCGCCAGGAGCTCTTTGAAGGGTGGCTAAGTCACGTCCACCACCATACTCCTCAGATTTGAGTCCCAGTTTCCCATCTTCACATCTTTTAGATCGAGGAAAGAGTAAGGGGTAAAGTGGGAGAAGGGGAGAGGCACCCACCTTTGTTATCTTCCTTTTCCCTTTTAAGCTGTTTTCACTGCTCAGGACTTTTCCTTCTCTCAGTCTTCAGCTAAGACATTCTCCTCCACTCAGGCTGTAGCAACACCCCTTCTCCAAGCCACTGAGCCTGTAGCCACTGCTTTCCCAGTCCTGCAGGCAGGAGGTGACCCAGCAGGTGCCCCAAGTGAGCTCCCCGCCCCCTCCTTGCACCACAAAACAGAGGGCCAGCCAGGGCAATTCACAAACAAATTGAAGGCTGAAAGACCCCTGGAGAATTACTCTGTCAGGAAGCTGGGGCTGCCACACATCTGGACTCAAGGAGGCAGCTGCAGGGCCTTTAGATAAGCACCGCCCAAGTTCCCAAATTTTGCCTTTGGACAGGAAATGGACTCCCTAGAAATCCTACTTGGAAACTCTGCACCAGGACAGCAGCCTAGCCTTCATCGAAAACCCACCCATTCAGATTCCCTTTGGCCATTTCCGGCTTCCTCTCCCTTTTAATACCTGCTTCTTTCAATTCCCAGCCACGGTTTTATATAGTTCTGAACTAGGCTTGGATTTTTGTGAGGGTCCCTGGCCTCCTAAAATTCTTTCTCCCTCTGAATTTTGATTTTTAGAGTTAGCTACTACACAGTTCTAAGCTGTTTTAATTAAATGCAGAGACTGAGAGAATCTAACGCTGAGATTATGAACCTTAATGACTTGGGGAAAGGTCCTTCAGATTTAATTAGTTTTTGTGGCCTTATATCTGTTTAGGATGGAGAATTTGTCAGAGCTGTGTGTAGGGTGGGCACATAGGATGGTGGTCACTTGGATAAAGTTTATTCACCAGTAAGTCCCAGAGAGTTCCATGGGGACCTTATCAGGTTAAGATGGGCATGGAGTCTGGGGCATTGAAAACGGGTAGAGGCGAGACACCATCAGGTGAAATTTTTAAAAGACCAATGTCAAGTGAGAGCCTATATTCTCACTTCTAGCTACATAGAAACAGACCCTCTGAGCTGAGATGTTAAAAGAGACATGAAATGTATTAGGAACATCTACTAACTCTGTCTAGGAAGGGCTCCATTCTTTTTCAGGATGGGCTGCACAGCGATAACCTTCCTTCTGTCATCCTTCTCACCATCTTGTTTTGCAGGCTGATTTTGGGTAAATTAGTTGCTTCCTGCAAGGCTGCTCAACAACACTAAAATTAGCATAATAATTAAATACAGTCCTAATTGGGTACATAGAGAGTTCTTGGTTAATTAATGAGCCAAGCTCTGGCCCAGAGCTGCAAACCCACGCTAGCCTGCCAAAGCCCAGGCATAGAAAAGCGGGCTACAGTCCCCAAATAAAGTTGTCACTTGGCAAAAATAGTTCCTGGTGTAGAGGCAAGTGTCAAATACATTCCTATAGCTAAGAGTCATCCCGCGGCTGAGGTCCATATGTAAATGAGAGCAGGAAAGTGTGACTCTGCCACTACGGGGAGCGCAGAGCTCCCAGGGCCCTCTCCCCACCCACCCGCATCCGTGCCTCACCCCCCTGCAGACTGGCGCCCAACAACCAAAGTCGCTGATAAGTAACTCAGTTCCCAAACTAGAGCTCCCCATCCAAGTCTGAAGCTCTCTGAGACAGAGAGCGAGCGAACCGCCTAGTGCCGCAGAAACTGCAAAGAACACAGCTGGGAACAAACTGTCCATCTGCCGTGCTCCGCTCCCCAGACCGTTTCCCCCATCCCACGGCCCGCCCCCATCCCCAATTCAGCCGGTCCAGTCTTTGCCTAAGAAGAAGGGGCCAATGCCGACAGTCACTCACCCCTGCACGGAAAGCAACAGCAGCACTTCGCAAAGAGCCATCCCAAAGAGGGACCTCGGGAGTACGCGCGGTCGCCGCCCTTCATGCTGCCGGTGGCCCCAGCGCTCCGGCATGGCCCGGGGCACCAGCACCTGTGGGAGCGCAGCCGGCAGGCCACCTCGGCGGGCGCCGCGGCCCAGGAGGCAGCTCACAACCTCGGCCCTCCTTCCCGGCCGTCCCGCACCGCGGCCGCCGCTGCGACTTTCTGGGAGCCGGAGCCACCTTGGGGAGGAGAGGAGGGGCCGGCGGGGAGGGCGGCGCTGGGGGCGGAGTCCCAAAGTCCAGCTGTTCGCCCTAGTCCCGCAGGCAGCGTGGCCCAGGGCCTTATGCAACGCCGCTCTGACCCAGGGCACAGAGCATGCAAGGAAGGAGTGTACACAACCCACAGCGCAACACAGGTGCTTTTCCTTCAGTGTGACTTCCTCTCCTCAAAGGCCGCCACAATCAGCTACGGCTTAAAATACACAACCTGACGAAGCTAGAGAGAAGCAAATTTAGAAGGTTCCAGACTTCATACTGCTTTTTCTCTAACAGGTTTCCCTCTTCCTTCTCCTCAGCCTCCGAACATGGACAGCTCCCTGTGTCGAAAATACCTTCACCTATCCTTTTCTTTCCTTCTTTTAAATATTTAAGGTTAAATAATAATAGTGCCTCCTCTTTTTATCAGCTCCGGGGCAGCAGTGTTGTTACTTGAAAGCTCTGGATTGGAACGTAACCCCAAAGACCGAAATTCGAAGCTTTGTCCCCTACTAGCTGTCTGACCTTAGGCAAGTCATTTCACTTTTTGATCTTCAGTTTCTTCATTTAAAAATTATAGGAGGGAAAAATAATCCCCATATTACAGGGTTGCTAAGAGAATTTTAAAAGACATATCCATGAAGTAGGAGTTAAAGAGATTTGAGTGAGTGCCTACAGAGAAACTACAGACACCTTACTTGTGGAAGATGTCCATTCATTCCCCTAACCACACCCAGTGGGTCTATCATTCCTGTACTTAAATCTCTAGCTGTTTCCTTTTTTAATTCTTTTCATATTTCAAGGTCAAGCTCATATCCACCATAACCTCCCTGCCCCTCAGAAGCCCACATGGACCACAACAACTGGACCTTCCCACGAACCACTGAGTTTATCACTCACAAAACATCTCTTCCATTCCTTTGTGTCCATATTTAGGAGAAGGGATTTCTGGAAACATATAGCACTCATAAGGTAGTGATAGCCCCAATCATCAGATTTTTATTTTTTTTTATTTTTTTTTAAAGGAAGCTTGTGAGAAGAACATGAAACAGAAGCTTGATCACTCAATTCCCACCTGGAAGAAAGAGCCACAGGACAAGACTTTGCCTTCTATACATTAACTCATCGATCACACCAAAAAACCTTATAAGATAGGGTTCTCTTTTAAATAGAAAGAAACTGAATGAATGAATGGTGATGAGGCTCTGATGATTTAACTCTAAAGAGAGATTCTAAAAATCTTCACCCCGTAGGAAGAACAGAACCCAAAGTCGAAATCTACCTTCAAGGTCTACCACTGCCACCTCCCTGATGGCTTCTCCTGGCAGTTTTAAATAATAACCTCACTGTTAAGCAGGAAGTGTGCCCCAGGTGCTCCAGATATGAAACACAGAAATGAAAGTTCAAATTGCTCACGCAGCCCAAACGCCAGATTACTGAATTCAGTGATCATTCTATTGGTTAGTCTCATCTTGAACCTTCAGTCCTTCTAAAAATGAACTTTATTTCCTTGTGATCCACTGCCTGGGTGCTATGATATGAGTCAACATTTAGTCTACCCACCCAATACTGGGGCATTCTGATAGAAATTCAAAAACGATTCAAAATTGCTTGATGAGTAACCTCTTTTACTTTAAACCTTCCTCTGGGCCTTTGCGTTTGAAAACTGAAACTGTTAGTCGCTCAGTCGTGTCTGACTTTGTGCAACCCCATGAACTGTAGCCCACCAGGCTCCTCTGTCCATGGGATTCTCCAGGCAAGAATACTGGAGTGGGTTGCCAGCCCTTCTCCAGGAAAATCTTCCCGACCCAGGGATCAAAGTTGGGTCTCCTGCATGACAGGTGGATTCTTTACCAGTGTTCAGGTGACACTGGATTGTCTTTCCACCAAAATCTTTTGCAAAAGGCTGATGACATCATCTTGTAGAAGCTAGCTTGAATTAGATGTCTGAGGAAGACTCCAACCTTGCTTCAGAAATAAAAGTACCAGAAACTAATAGGTAAAAAATAAGCTATAAGGATATGTTGTACAGTGGCTGACTTTATTTTTTTTGGCTCCAAAATCACTGCAGATGGTGATTGCAGCCATGAAATTAAAAGACGCTTATTCCTTGGAAGGAAAGTTATGACCAACCTAGACAGCATATTAAACAGCAGAGACATTACTTTGTCAACAAAGGTCGGTCTAGGCTGTGGTTTTTCCAGTAGTCATGTATGGATATGAGAGTTGGACTATAAAGAAAGCTGAGCACAGAAGAATTGATGCTTTTGCACTGTGGTGTTGGAGAAGACTCTTGAGAGTCCCTTGGACTGCAAGGAGATCCAGCCAGTCCATCCTAAAGGAAATCAGTCCTGGGTGTTCTTTGGAAGGACTGATGTTGAAGCTGAAGCTCCAATATTTTGGCCACCTGATGCAAAGAGCTGACTCATTTGAAAAGACCCTGATATTGGGAAAGATTGAAGGCAGGAGGAGAAGGGGATGACAGGACAAGATGGTTATATGGCATCACCGACTCAACGGACATGAGTTTGGGTAAACTCTGGGAGTTGGTGATGGACAGGGAGGCCTGGCGTGCTGTGGTTCATGGGGTCGCAAAAAGTGGGACACAACTGAGTGACTGAACTGAACTGATATATTGTACAACACAGAGAATATAGTGAATATTTTATAACAACTATAAATGGAGTATTTAAAAACTGTTAAATAGCATTTTAAACTTATCACTACACTGTACACCTGTAACAGAATGTTGTACAATGAAATGAAAGTGTTAGTTGCTCAGTCATGTCCAAGTCTTTGCGACCCTACAGACTGTAGCCTGCTAGGCTCCTCTATGGAATTCTCCAGGCAAGAATACTGGATTGGGTTGTCAATCCCTTCTCCAGGGGATCTTCCCAACCCAGGGATCAAACTCTATAAATATACTTCAAAAAGAATCTGAGTACAAGTAGACCCTTAAAGTAGTCTTAGTCTTCATGTAAAGGATTCATTAGGCATGTTTCCACTGGTCCTTATTAACCAGGAATCCACCCACTGTCAACTTAAAGGACATTAAAATAAAGCCATTAGGGACACCTACCCATCTTAAGTTGATATGATCAGCACAGTTTGGGCCATTCTGAAGATTGGTTAGGCATCAATAACCCAAGAGTCCCATCGTTGTGTGTCTTCCAGAATGAGACCAGTGATGTCTAAAACCCAGCAAGGAAGTCTTGAATACTACTGAGACACTGCCCAATTTCAGACTGATTCATTGACTCAGCAAATACCTACTGAGTGCCTACTATGTGCCAGGCTCTGTTTAAGGCACTGGGTCTACATTCTCAAACAGAAACAATCCCAGTTGTTGTGGAACGAGCTGCTACAACAGACTCAACATGAACATGAAAGAAAAGGGAATCAATGTTAGATATTTGACCAAGTTTTGAGTTTAGGGATTTAAGAAAAAAGGTGCCTGAATCCTCTAACCTACATCTAGATGTTTTAATTGTCCTCAGGACAATTTGGAGGGGATGGTAGGGCAATGGTTTTTAAACACAGATGCTTATTAGAATCATCAGGGAAGTTTTTCCATTAATAAATTCTAGGCCTTAGTATTTTTTTTAAAGTTCTCCAGGTAATTTCAGGGTGGAATTAAGTTTAAGAACCACTGATGCCTGGGTCTTCCTCCCCTATCCCTCTCAAGATTCAGATGAATTCACTTTGGGTGAGGCTGTATCAGTATTTTTTCGGTTCCCCAGGTGTTTTGTAAGATGCAGCATAGTTTGAGAGCCACTGCTGTAATGTGGTGGTTCTCAAACTTGAGTGTGCATCAGAATTACTTGGAGAGTAAGTTACAGCACAGATTACTGGGCCCCACTCCCAGACTTTCTGATTCAGTAGGTCTGGGGTGGGGCCTAAGGATTTCACATCTGCAAGTTCCAGGATGATGTTCGTGTTGTTGATAGAAGGACCACACATTGAGGACCAATTCAGTTCAGCTCAGTTCAGTCACTCAGTCGTGTCCGGCTCTTTGCAACCCCATGGTCTGAGCTTGCCAACTCCTGGAGCTTGCTCAAATTCATGTCCATCGAGTTGGTGATGACATGCAACCATTTCATCTTCTGTCGTCCCCTTCTCCTCCTGCCTTCAATTTTTCCCAGCATCAGGGTCTTTTCCAATGAGTCAGTTATTTGCATCAAGTGGCCAAAGTATTGGAGTTTCAGCTTCAGCATCAGTCCTTCCAATGAATATTCAGGACTGATTTCCTTAGGATTGACAGGTTTGATCTCCTTGCAGTCCAAGGGACTCTCTAGGTAGTGAAATCTTCCCCATCTGTTTGCAATCTACACCCTCTTCTTTTTGCAACAGCACTTTGATTTTTCTTTGAGAAACCAGCTCTCCTCCATTCTTAGATCATGTTTTTGGATGTAGCTAACACCCTCCCTGTGTCCATGCTCCACTCTAAGGATAGGCCTATGACCTGGACTTAGCCAGCCAGCCAAGGGGACTGGTTCAGATTTAGCACATGACCCAATTTCAACCAATGATCAAAAACTAGAGACCTTAGCAATAACTACTGTGAAAGTAGCAATCCCTTCTCAGAAGATTTCTACGTTGATAGAATGTTAACCTAAAGCAGCTGGAGGCCATCTTGCCATAAAGCCAATACAGAGGAAAGAGATGAAATGAGAGAGAGGTAGGGGTGTGTGTGTGAGAGGTTCAATGACATCACCTAAATATACTTCTTCCCTGAAGTTTTATTTATCCCTGGACCTTATCTGAGCCCCACTCCAAATAAACATCATTTTGCATGAGACAGTGGAATGTCTATAATCTCAAGGTTTTCAAACTCCACCCCACCCACTCCCAAAGTTCAGGCTAAGAACCACTGAGCTATAGCAGTATCTCTGCTGCTGCTGCTGCTGCTAAGTCACTTCAGTCGTGTCCGACTCTGTGCGACCCCATAGACGGCCGCCCACCAGGCTCTGCCATCCCTGGGAAGAACACTGGAGTGGGTTGCCATTTCCTTCTCCAACGCATGAAAGTGAAAAGTGAAAGTGAAGTCACTCAGTCGTTTCCAACTCTTCGTGACCCCATGGACTGCAGCCTACCAGGCTCCTCCGTCCATGGGATTTTCCAGGCAAGAGTACTGGAGTGGGTTGCCATTGCCTTCTCCAGCAGTATCTCTGGAGTGTTCCTAATTTCCAAACAGATGGTTGAGTTTTATTCCTATTTTTGGCAGAATCTGTCTTCAGTGATGTCTCCGAGTCTATCTTGCATGAATTAGGCTCTCACCTATTTGTGTGTCCATTTTACCTCATCTCCATTTCCCACAACAGTGAGCCCCAAAGAATTCCTTCTGGTCTCAGCCTGCAGACATACTGGGCCTAGTATACCACAATGCTGGGCTTGGTACCAGTGTCCCTCTCGCCCAAAGTCAGCCACAGGCTTCAGGAACACTGGACCATAATTTCAGGCATCTGCCCTTTTCACTGACAGGTGTGTCCAATTTTATCCTTTAGACTTATTCTCCTCAGATCTATAGGAACAGAGTTTTTTAAAATCACAACATTTATCCAGGTTTCTTAATGAGAACTCAGCCTAGAGATGGAAGGAATAGCAACTGTACTATGCCCCACTCAGGTCTAGAGATTCCTGTGAGAACTTTCTTACAGTGAAAAGTACAGTACGCGCCTTCTACAGAACATGCCCAGTGAGGACTGTGGCATGGTTTCTGGTGACTATGGGTGGGCCTGCCTTCCTCAGTCTCACCCCAACCAGTCACTTACCTGCCTTTTCCTCAGCAGTAAATCTCAGCTCCAGCACCCACTCTCAGGTTCTGATCCAGATTCCTATCTAGAGTTTTTTAAAGCTCTGCAGGTTATTTCAATATGAAGTCAGGGCTAAGACCATGGACCTTGGGACTCCGGGATTACTTCCTGCATAGTAGATATAGAGTTTAGGAAGCACCCCGATTCAAATATTTTCACTTTCTCAAACTCTGACAGCTGGTCCTTTGACTCATTCTCCCACCACCTGCTACACTCTCCAGCTACTAACCACATGCTCCTTAATCCCCATCTTCCTGCGTATATTTCTGATCTGTAAACTGCCTAATGGCTGACACCGGAATGGTTCTTAATTTCCCCCAAAGTATCCTGTCCTGGCCTCCATTTGTGACTGCGGCTTAAAACGCCAAGGTTCTTGCCAAGTACTGATCATTTATTCAACAAAGAGTTGTTTTTTTAATATCTACTATCTGTGACTCACTAAGCTAACCTATATATGGGAATTTATATGGGAATCTTGTATGAGAAACATAAATTGAATATGATGTGTTCCCTGAGCAAACACAAAGAACAAGGTGAGTTCCAGGAAAGCAGTTGGTTCAATGTTTGTTGTAGCAGAAAAAGGAAATTGACGGCAAACCAAGACCGGACATAAAGTACACGTTTCATCTTTATGTGAAGAATAATAATTATCAGTGACCAGGAACACTTAAGATTAAAAGAAAGGAGGTGCAACATGTACATTCTTTCTATATTTAATTTGAACTCCAAACCTGTCTTTC
Source organism: Dama dama (assembly GCF_033118175.1). Lineage (NCBI taxonomy): Eukaryota > Metazoa > Chordata > Mammalia > Artiodactyla > Cervidae > Dama > Dama dama. Next base: position 49,757,916 of record NC_083699.1, read on the forward strand.
AAAATTGTATAATGTCTATGTAGATAGCTAGCTCAGGTTATATGTGTTATTTTAATAGTAATGTCTACAGAAAAAGCATTATTGCTATCAGTATGCATAGTAATCTCTTCTAGTTATATCTGTTTAGTGTGGTCTAACCACTGCACCACTGCTGGCCCCGTGGGTGTCTCCATTCACCTAGCGACAGCGTCTAGACTCCAAGGACTAAACTACTACTGAACTTGTTCTTTCTGTTTTCAACTATGCCCTGTAAATGTGTCCCTCTGTTCCTCTCTGCCTCCTTCTGGCTCAAAAAGTTAAGCCTGGCTTGCCCTGCCAACACTGCTTTTCAGGAAGGAAGTATCACTGATCGTTCACTGGTTTGAACCAAGCCCCAGGTAAGGGTAGCCCAGGTGATGGTGAGAAGGCCGTGGGGCCTCACAAAGGACCTAGCGGTCTCACCAGAACAGCCAGTGCTCATGCTCTTCTGGGGGACAGTGAGGTAAAGCTACAGACAGTCAGGATGGGTACCTGAGATCTGAGCTCAGGAGGAGACAAGCTATTTATCAAAGTGAGAGATGATGACTGCAGCTGGAGTTGCTAAAAACAAACCACTCCAGGTTTTATCTACTTCCGAAAAGGTTCACTTCTAAGTAGGTCAAAGCGTTCCCGAAGTAGGGCAGTAAGAAGTGCCCGTCTATCACTCTGACGGAGTTCCAGTTTGGGAAGGCTCACGATTACTAAGTGTCCACTATGAGGGATGGTATTTTCATTCTGACTGTCATTGCCCTCTTCCCTCGCACAGGCAGAAATAGCAGCTACAGCAGCATGTAGATTCCTGGGTGCGACGAAGAGGTTTCCGATACATTAAATGCAGTGTAGATTTTGCCTTAAAAGTCAGTTTATGGAGGAGTTCATGAATGGGAGGGATGTGGAAGACGCTGCCCACTCTTATATTTCTGAATTTTCGACCATTCCAGATGCATGAGAGGTAAGCTTAGCCCATGTGTCCCAGAGAAGATTTCCCAGAAAGCAGGATTGCAAAGATTTTCTCAGTTAGAACTCCAGGCCTCAGAATATTATTCCCTACCCCATCCTCAGGCCCCTCTGATAAAGTTAGCCAGTTTCCTCTACAGTCCTTGGGGGATGGAGGACACTGAGCCTGTTCTTCACAGATGAACTCTCTCAGGAGTCCTTGACACATGGTCCTTTCTCCTTCCTTCCCTCCCTCCTCTCTTCCTCTCTTCTCTTTTCCTTCCTCCTTCCTTCTCTCCCTCCCTCCATCCTTCCTCCCTTTCTTCCTTTCTATAAATATTTACTGAGACCTTCTTATATGTCAGCTACTGTTCAGGCTACCTGGGATAGAGTAAAGAACAAAATAAACAAAACCTCTTCACTTGTACAGGGAATCTGGGAAGCAGTTGGGGGGGGGGGGTGGTGATAAACAATAAACATTGGTAAACATGCCAGGTAGTGACATAACTGCTATGAGGAACAGTAAAACAGCAAAGGGGTATCCAGTGTGATAGGAGAGGGTGGGAGTCAGGCAAAGTCTCTCTAATCAGGTGACGTTTAAGCAGAGACATGAAGGAAGTGTGGTGACAAATCATCTGGGTATATGAGGACCTGGGGTGTTCCAGAAGGTGTGGGTGCTGGGCAGGAGAACGCATCACTCAGTTGCAGAAGAGTTCGGTCAGGCAGGCTGGTCAGGAGGTGGTTAGGACGTGGTTGGAAGAATATGCCCCTCCCCGCAAGGATGTCCACACACCTAATCCTTAGAAACTGTAAATGCAATACCTTACAGAGCAAAAGGGACTCTGCAGATGTGATTAGGGACCTTGGGATGGGGAACATATACTTGATTATTCAGGTTAGCACAATGTAATCATGTGAGTCCTTAAAAGTAGAGAACCTTTCCCACTGTGGTCAGAGGGAGATGTGACTTTGGAAGAAGGACCAGAGAGATGCAACATCACTTGCTCTCAAGATGGAGGAAGGGACCACAAGCCAAGGAATGCAGGTGGCCTCCAGAAATCTAGAAACTGGAAAAGGTGAGGAAACAGCCTCTTGTCCAGGGCCTCCAGAAGGAAGGCTGTCCTGCCGATTCTTGATTTTAGTCCAGTGACAATCACATTGGACTTATAACCTAAAGAACCGTAAGAGAATAAATACGGTGTTGTTTGAAGCCACTAAGTCTGTGGTAATTTGTTAGAGCAGCAGAAGGGAACTAAGAGGAGATGAAGTCAGAGAACAGGCTCTGGGGCAGGTTTTGCAGGAGCCTCCCTGCAGCCACACAAGGGGCTCTTGTTATCACTGGAAGTGAGACAAGAGCCATGGACCATTTTGAGCTGAGCCCAGCCCTCCTCCCTGTAGCCTGGAGCCCAGCAATGGTAGTTATCCACATGCCCACCTGTGTACAAAGGTAGGCACCCACACCCCCTGTAGCATACAGGCCTTGTGGAGAGTAAGGCAAATGGACGCAATAACAGAATCAGTGTTTCTAGCTGGGGCTTGGGGACAATGCTGGGGAAACCAGGCAGCCTAGCCCTCTCCCAAAGGTAAGGACAAGAAAAGAGGCAGGTTGGTCTGTGAGTGGATGGCCTCTCTGCTCCAGTGGATGGGGAGCTGGTATTAAATATGGCAAGTCTTGCAAACTGAAAAACTCCTCATCCATGTTGTAGAGTTTGAGCTCAGACTGCAGGTTCAGTGCTACGGGGGTCCTAGAGGAGGGGTAGTTGCTTTCAAAGTTTGACTGACACAGGGGAAGGCATTGAGGTGATAGGAAGAGGGTCCTCAACACTCTCTCTGGCCAAGCAGCATCAGAGTCCCACTACTGAAAGCTCCTCAGGCTGAGGGCTGCAAGGCTTGCTCCTCATGACCGACTGTTATGATCCTCTCATCTCTGACCTTCCCTGGGCAGGTCCGGTGGGCTTACCCCCAGCCCTCAGACCTCTGCTGCTCTTTCTCTGCCTCTCATGCTACAATCTGTGCGTGTCATTTCTGCATTCCCTGCCCTTTTTCGGGGAAAGTGGTTCTAGCTGAGGTAGCTCTAGTAAGAGAAAACTGCATCAGCTTCTCTTTGGGAAACATTCTGTTTTTGATTTCTCCTCTCTATCATTTCTCTCTCATTCCTTCTCAGCGAGCACACAGAGTGGGAGCCTCTCCTCTCTTGGATTGAATCTGAGGCTCTCATTTTAGCTCTGAGTGCCAACAGCTCTGAGCTGGTTCATGAGGCTCCAAGGAGCAAAGATGCTATTCATGTCTCACCCACTTCCCCCTGGAATAATAAGAGGCATCATTCTCATGTTTATTTCACAGATTTACAGTGGGCACTAGGAGGCATGAAAATATGCTGTTGAAACAGGCGGTTGGCATAAGCTAAGTGTCAGCAGGCTGGTTACACAAAGGAGAGGGTCAGGCTCTGCAGGATCTCTGCAGAGGATCCCAGAAGCATCAGTTGTTTCCTTGGATAATGCAATGTCTCCTCCTGTGTCACCTCTTCTTGAAGCAGCACCACACGGGGGTGTACTGAAAGGGAGATGTGGCCTGACCTGACAGTTTTCTATTTGAGGCCTCCATTCCAAGCCCTTTGATGTCCTAAATAATATCAGACAATGGTAGCCAGTCCCAGGGAGGACATCTCACCCAAAACAAGGTAGGCTCGGGGCAAGTTCTATCTTTGCTGATCCCTTATCTTTAAAAGAAAAATAAAATAAAAAGGAGGGTAAGGTATGAACTAGATGGCACCTACATCTCCCTCTTCCTGAAATTGTCCTGGTAGGGCTCCCATTTGGTCAGTAACTATTGAGTCATTTCTGGCCCATCCTAACACAGACAGGTAAGTGGAAGAAATTCAGTTGAAAATAAAATAAGGCAGTTTTTACAAAATTAGTCTTTGTCCTTCTCTTCTTTGAATTGGGGAAGGACACATTCATGCCCACCCAGCAACACTCAACATCTCAGCACTGCACTCCATCACGTAGGGTGAGCCCAGCTCTAGGGTATGATTCAAACGTTACCTTCAATGACCAGAGTTAATCAATGAAAGAACAGGGCATTGAGAGGTGCAAGCCAGGGAATAATATGAATTTTCAGCTCAAATATATCATATATAAACCCTACCCTCTAGGTGGAGGCAAAAGAAAATGAGAAGAGAGGAGTCCACTATTATTTCTTAGGAAATCAGTCAGCTGGATCTGCTATTGGTAGCGCAGAAAGCGCTGAGGGTAGGCCAGGAGTAGAAACTGAGGGAGGGGAGAGGGTGCAGAGTAGAGATGTTGTTGGGCCTTTGCAAGGCCTATGGATGGAACTAGAAACAGAACCTTGAGCCCGTGAACAGCCCTGGGGAAGATTCAAGCTGGAAACACCCTAGACACATCCCTATAGAGGCATCAGAATGGGACAAAGGACAGGGAAATGAACGTTAATCGACAGTGTGGTACTCACAGGCCGGAAGTCTAACTCAAGGCAAGTGGGCACTATTGCCCATTTTATGGATTTTAAGTATCTTGTCCAAGATTATCAACTTATCAGTGGCTGGGCAAGGATTCAGACCCCCCCCCCCACCCCCCGCCCCAGATCTTCCACTTCAAGACTCTTATTCCACACCTCGCATCATGCCATCCATGCCCTTCTACATGTCACTCTAAAACCTCATGCAAAGCAGGGTCACTTATGTTTCATTCTAAGCAATCTATGCACATAACAAAGAGAACAACTTCACAGCTTAAAAGCATTTCTACTTAACTTTGCAACCTCTGAGGCTCCCAGCAACTGTGAGAGATGAGTATGTTTATCTGCTTCCCCTACAGTCGCAGAAACCAAGATTCAGTGACTTTCTACTTGTTTCGTATTCTGTCCTCTTCCTGGTCCATCTGACTCCCTGAGTACCAAGCCCTCCCCAGTTTTCTCAAAGATTTGCAAGTATGCTTCTATGAAAAAGATAGGCTGATTATAACATATCAGATCGAACCATTTAAAATTTCTGATTTTCAACCAGTTTTGACTACAAATATGGCTATTTCATGTGGTTTAACCTAATAAATTGGACCTCAAAATGAAGGTTTATATGCTATGCTTGGATGGATTAAACACAGGACACTTAGACTGCTATCACTTTAGGTTACTTACAGTACTTGCCTGATGTGGAGAGAAAAAAGCAGATGTTTTTAGAACAGGATGGGTTCGTAGAGGTAAATCAGGAAGACATGGATAAAAGGTGATACAAATGCTATTTTAGAACATGTCACAATATGAATAACTGTACAGAATAACAACAACAACAAAAAAGATCAGCCCATAGAGAGCCTCAGAGTGGACGGCAGTCACTATTATTAAGTCCTGTGAGAGACTGGCAGTGAACTCTGTAGCCGGTAGGCAGGAGGAGACTCTAAGTGTCTGGATTTGACAGCAGAGGAAATAGTAAAGATGCATTTTCGCTTCTGAAGCAGAAAGTGCAGGGAATTCCCACCCCGCAGCGAATCTGCTAGACCAGTTGGACCAGCTCCAGGAGGTATCCGGCCCCCGGCAGAGCTGGACCCCATTTAGCCCACTAGCCAGAGTGCTGCTCAGAGCCATTCTGCTCCAGCCAGGCTCCTTCTAGGGGGCAAAGCACGCACAGGACAAGTCTGTCTGCCACTACTGCCCGTAGGGAAGGGAGCCCAGGAGACTAGAGGGAGAGGGAGTGGGAGGCAGCATGTGTACAGGGCTTGTGCTCTTTCAGCCTTCACCCAGCTAGACTGGGTAAATCCAAGGGCACTGAGTCAGAGAGAAGGACAATAAAGCAAAATAGCTCTCTTCAGTACCTCTAGCCTTGGGAGGTGGTGCAGCCCTGTGGTAAAGAGTGAGACCTTGGAAAATAGACTTGCGTTCAAATCTAGATCCACCACTAGCAAGCGATGTGACTTTGGGGAAGTTACCTGATCTAAGACCCAGTTTTCAGTCTGTCAAATGAGGAAAATAGTGAAGCATGAACACAGAATCTGGCCCTTAGTGAGGCTCAATAAAGGCCAGGTACTTTTACGAGCTGATTACACACTTAACACAGGTCAACAGTATCACGACTTGCTTGGCATCTTCAGGCTGTGGTGGTACATCCCTCCAGAGCCCACTGTTCTCCACTGTGCTATACCTGCACACCGTCCCCAGCCTGGGAAAGCTGCTCCCGAGGCCAGCTAGGTGACAAAAGGAGAACTCATCAGGAGACCCCATAAGAGAGGACTCCCCGTAAACAAGCCAGGCCGCCACGGGCACTGCCTCTTTCCTCCAGGACATCAGCGCCAGGGCTCACCAGGCCCTGGTTTAGTCTGGCTAAGAAGCAAACAGGCATTTCCTATGGCTAGCTTCTCCAGGTGCTCAGTTGGAGCCAGGGCAAAATCATACAGGAAAAGAAAAGGAACACAGGTATCCTAGAGAGCTGGGTGGAGAAGAACCTGGGCTGTATTTTTGGACCCTGGGGCAGAAGTACCTAGGACCAGTGCTTTTTTGAAAGACCACTTTTAAGTGTACAGTTCAGCGGCAGTAAGTACATATCTAATGTTGTATAACTACACCGTCATCTACCTCCAAAATTTTTTTGTCTTGCGAAAGTGAAACCCTGCAACTGTACACTAACTCCTCTTCTCCTCTTAAACATAATTCCTCTTCTCTCCCCAGTCCCTGGCAACCACCATTCCACTTTCTGTCTATGAATTTGACTGTGGTAGTTACCTCACATAATGGAATCGTACAGTTTTTGTCCTCTTTTGTCTGGCTTATTTCACCTAGCACAATGTCTTCAAAGTTCATCCATACTGTAGCATGTGTCAGATTTTCCTTCTTTTTTTAAGTCTAAATAATATTTCATTGTATGTATATCCTACATTGTGTTTACCCTCACATCTACTGATGGACACTTTGGTTGCTTCCATCTTTGCTATGAATATAACAGTACAAACACCTCTTTGAGTCCTTGCTTTCAATTCTCTTTGGGGTATACATCCAGAATTGGAACTGCTGGATCATATAGTAATTCTATGTTTAATTTTTTGAGGATTCCCATACTGTTTTTCACAGCAATTCACCATTTTACTTTCCCACCTGCAGGGTAAAGGTTTCCAATTTTTCCACAGCCTCACAAACACCTGTTATTTTCTATGGTTTGTGAAAAAAATAATAGCTTTCCTGATGAACCACTATGAATTGGTTTCACATTACAGCATTGACATGTGGCTCCCTCATGATCAGTGATGTTGCCCATCTTTTCATGGGCTTATGGACATCTGTATACCTTCTTTTGAGAAATGTCTATACAAGTCTTTTGTTCATTTTTAAAATCGAATTGGTTCTTGGTTGTTGAGTTGTTACATAACTGCATATTAACTGCTACCAATAGACTTTAAAGTCCTTCCTATGTCTGACACTCAGGCAGCACCAAACCCATAAAGCAGTCACTCTCAACCCATTAGAATTACCAAGGAACTTAAAAAATACTAATGCCCAGGCTCTTGGTGGCTCTGAATTAACTGGTCTGGGGTGTGGCATAAAGCATGAGTACTTTTTAGTCTCCTCCTTAGGTAGTTCTCAGATGCACCAGAATTGAAACCACCGCTACAAAGTCTTTGTCCCTTGGGAGGTGCTGCCTTCGCCATTCACTGCTGAGAAAGTCAGAGGGGATTAGGAAGAGGAATGACTAGGTCCACAGGGCCCAACTCCAGGGAGAAGCTCTAGGATATCAGGGGGGTGTAACAGGAAAGGCAGGCCCCTCTGCTTTGTCACACAGCCCCACCAGCGGTCCTGCCACAAACATATCAAGAGGAAACAAGCAACCACTGACTCCTAAGTAGCCTCAGGAAGGAAAGGCTGGAGAAAGGCCCTGGAGCTTCTCGGAAGCCCAGCAGGCAGAGTGCGGTGCAGAGGTTCAATGAGGAGGTGGGAGCCCTGGTCTCCTCCAGCTCTGCCACCAACTCCCTCTGTGGCTTTGAGAGGTCACCTTGCTTTCCTGTGCCCCAAAGTGCCCCTACAAGAGAGGAGGCTGGCCAGTGCAGTGGTTCTCAACCTTTCTGTCCCTTGGATTCAGCTGAGGAGGATTTGAAAAACACTGACCCTCAGGCCTACTCTGGGAATTCTGAAACCTCTTGTTCGAGGTGGGGCCTGGATCTTGTCATTTGATAAAGCGTCCAGGTGATCCTGGGTGGCCAGAGTTGAGAACCCTGCTCTAGTGGTTCTCCAAGTTCCCTCCTCAGTGCTGACATCCAGGGCTCTTTTTCCTCCATTTCTGGGGATGGCAGTCATGCCTCAGTACTCAGGCAGCACTCAGCACACACATGATTTCCTACCCCTTAAGGTTTGTAGAAACACTAGACTGATGCTCTCTCAAAGGTTAAGAGGACCAGTTGCCTTCTGAGCATTGATAAAGAAATGAATTCTGACCTCTGATGACACTGGAGGATGCCCTAGCCAGTTCCACAACCCCCAGAAGATCATTCCAGCCTCAGTTCCACTGGGCATAACTCAGGAGGTGGAGTGCCCACTGGAGACTAGTCACTTGGAGAGGAGAGAAGGCCAGGTGGCCCACAAGCAGCCTGCTGGATGGGAGAAGGAATAGCTTATCGAATTTCTGCCAAGAGGCTGAGACTCCGGACAGGTCCTAGAGGGAGACAGAGGGGCTCTTCCAAGATGAGGCGTGTGCTTGAGTGTACATACCTCCAGCTGAGGCCTCGTTAGGGCCGTGGGGCTGCTCTCAGAAGAGAGACTTAAACCTGACTACTGGGAGTCAGGTACCTGGAGGAGGGGGATCCTGAATCCACAGGGGTGAGAAGCCAGTGAGAGCTCACAGGCTGCCATGTGAAACCCCGCCTAACTGGCTTATGTTGGGAGAGAGCAAGCAGGCTGCCAACAGGAAGAGCCAAGGAAATGATGATAGGCACTACGGGTGGTGCTCATAAGTCATGATGGCAGCAGAGTTAGCTGGAAAGTTCTGTGACAGTCTCCTGGCTTTCTTGCCTCTATTTTGCATCCCTCATCCTCAGCTCCCATTTTCAATTAACTCTCCACTAACCATATGCCCCCTCTGGACACCTCCCCCTTCCGCATTGGGCCAGGGCAGCGAGGGGATGCAACCAGTCAGGGACCAGGGAAGCCAGGCCTAGGGCAAGAAGCCCAGGTCCTCCCTGAAAGTCAAGTCCTTTCTGATAGACCACCCCACACTGGGAGATGAGTGACCAGTTAAGTTTCCCAGCAAATGAATGGCCATCCTGGCTTTGTCTCCGGAGATGGGAGTTTTCAGTCATTTTGCTGAATAATCTGTGGAAGTGATATAATAACTATAACTTATCCTGACAACTAACATGTACTGAGTGCCAGGCACTGTTCTAAGTGTCTTGCATATATTATACTTCATTTCACCCGCACAATTCTAACGCCTTTGTGTCCCAGGTTCCCCCTTGGGGTGATTTCAAGTGAACCCGAGATCCCCTGCTTTTCCCTTCCCCAAAACCACCAGATTCTCTAGTGACCACTTCAGAGGACCGAGGAGCTACACCTGCAATTACAGATCCACACAACTTCCTGATACAGAGCAAAGAGGGAAACGCGGGTGATGGCTGCACTGGGGGAGGGGAGCACAGGGGTGTGTGTGTGTGTGTGTGTGTGTGTGTTAGCTTTTAGCTGCCATTCTCAGGATGGAAACCACCGTGTGTGTGTGTGTGTGTGTGTGTGTGTGTGTGTGTGTTAGCTTTTAGCTGCCATTCTCAGGATGGAAACCACTGTGTGTGTGTGTGTGTGTGTGTGTGTGTGTGTGTGTGTGTGTGTGTGTGTGTGTGTGTGTGTGTGTTAGCTTTTAGCTGCCATTCTCAGGATGGAAACCACCCCTACCCCCATCCAGGCCGTTGGAAGAACTAGGCAGCACCAATAATGCAACCTGCTAGCGCCACCTTGTGGAGGAGAGGAGGAAGTCAGGTTTTAGAGGTGAACCCGATGGAATTCCAGAAATGAAAACATATCACAATTTCATTAGTTAGTAGCATCAACAGCTCTCCGTGGTGACCCTTACCCCTGCCTCCTGACAGAATCAGGTCCTTCCCTCTTCCCATTCCATAAATACCTAGCACAGGGTTGCATGGAAACCCAGAGGTAGATGTCTGACCAGTGACAAAAAGAAGCTCAGAATTAAGAGAACTCGGCTGTTCTCTGGGCGTCAGTGTCCTCAATGTAAAACAAGTGACTTCAAGGCCCTGACAGCCTTGACTTCTTAAGTCAGAGGCCCTCAAACTTGAGTGTGTGTTGGTGTCCCTGGGGACTTGTTAAGACGCAGACTGTGGCCCTGCCCCAGCATTTCTGGCCCAGAAGGTCTGGAGTGGAGTCTGAGAATTTGCATTCCTAAAAGTTCTCAGGAGATGAAGATGCTGTCAGTCCAGCGACACCCCTTGCCTGGAGAATCACTGTTTTCAGGGGCTCAGTCTCCCCAGTGTGAGACAGTGAATAAACAAGCAAGTGGGAAGAACACAGAGCTTATACAAAACGGAAGCCAAGGCCCCAGTAATTTGTATGTCAGAGGCACATAAATGAGAGTCTCAGACCCTGGCAAGGCTGAGGGGAAGGTCACACTCAACCGGCTTGTGCTGTGTGTTACCCCCAGATTTGCTCAGTCTTCTGAGGACCGTGAGCACCGGGGTAGGGGGAGGGGCCCCAGGAACTGACCGCCGCTGTGTGGGGGAGGGGTTAGTGGAGAATGGAATCTAGGTACTGGGCTGTGGGTGGAAAAGAACTTTTTTGGATGTCCAGCGATATAATGGGAGAGTTAGAAGAGATCTTGGTGGTTTAGTCGCTAAGTCGTGTCTGACTCTTGCAACTCCATGGACTGTAGCCTGCCAGGCTCCTGGGTCCATGGGATTCTCCAGGCAAGAATACTGGTTGTCATTTCCTTCTCCAGGGGATCTTCCTGACCCAGAGATTGAACCTGGGTCTCCTGCATTGCAGGCGCATTGTTTACTGACTGAGCTACCAGGGATCTTAGGGGTCATCTAAGTCAGCCTTCATTTTTAAGATGAAAACGATTCAGAAAGATTAAGTGATTCTTTCCCAAAGTTACATGGTTGTTCCATAGCTCTTTCTTTTTAAGCTCCCAACGCACTCCCTCACAAGTGGGTCCCAGAGAAATCCCACAGGTCAAAACAGGCTCCTGAGACAAGTGAGTGCCATGATGCTCTTCTAACAAGTGGGCCACATCTCTGGCGGCCTCTGGTCCTCATCCCTCCCCCACCCTTCTCCCTACCTTTCACCAGGGGGAAGAAGCAGTCCATCTCCACGCTGCTTCGGGAGTGGGAGATGCACAGGGCACTGCTGGGGACCAGGCCCTCCTGAGGGGGGCTCCGCTCCGTGGTTCGGACCAGACACCAGCCCGGGCGCTCGCTCGGCCGCTCCAGCAGCTCCACCGTCTGTCCCACCTGAATGCTCAGCTCGCTGCTGTGGCCTGCGTTGAAGTCCTGGAGCACCACGGTCAACTCACAGCCGCCAGAGAGCTTTTGGGGGTGAGGTGGGGGTGGAGTAAAACACGAGGGCATGGGGGAAGGAGACGGGTAGGTGGGTGGGTGGGGAAGGGGACAAAGTGCATGAGAGCAGAGGAGAGGGGGAAGGGAAATAGAAAGGATGAGATTCAGGGTGGAGAAAGGGCAGAAGATTGGAGAGGGAGTCAGGAAAAGAAAAAAAACAACAACCAAGAAATTAACAGTGTTATTCAATTACTCACTGGTTCACTCTAGCTGCAGTGACAGCCTGGAGCCTACCCAGAACCGGGCTTTGCTTCTAACTCCTTCTTGTAGCGTGGGAGTTAGTTCTTTTCATTGTTCCTCTACAACCTTCCAGCCAACTGTGTCCTCCAAGCCTGGCCCTAGTGTGTCCCTTTTCTTCTTCCAAGGGCGCCTCTGCCCCACGCCTGGTTGCACTCCTGGCCCTCACATTCTTCTGGCATCATTTTTAACTCACTCACTCTCACTTGATTCTAATTGATATTGGGAATAATGGAGATGACCTCCCTTCCTTCTCATTCCTGCCACCTTCCTCATCCCCACCCCATGCTGCAGCCATTAGCATAAAATGGAGGCACTAGAGATAGAAAAGAGAAGAGGCCCTCAGCTCAATGGCAGACACAGAAGACGGTTCACCTGGAAGGAGAATAGAATCATCTTCTGCTTGTTCAGCCACTGGGGAGCAGAGAGAAGATGGGCAGAGAAGAAGAACGGGCGCATCTTCCTTAGGAACCTGCCTTAGTGCTCCAGCCTTCTTCCCTCTAGGCCTGCCACCATTCCTGGGGCAGAATCAATAAAACTGGGGAGAGAGACCCTGCAACAGGAATACCCTCTACTAGCTGAACACTGAGACTTATTACTCTCACTGAGAGAAACCATTCGTTATTCATTTGTCTTCTGGAACTTGGCACACAGCCTACCTCTTAGAAGAGCTGCTGCACTTCAGGGTAGGGTAAGAAGTGGGGGAAGGGAGGAACAGGAGACCCAGGGGCCCAGCTCAGCAGCCTGTTCTTTAAGATTCAGGGGGAAGATCCCTATTATCTCCAGGGACCTCACCTTCAGTCTGCATATCTTTGATTTAAGCCTCCAGGGCCTGCACTGTCAGTACCAGCAGCTACAGTGATGCACTAGTCTAGACCTGTTGGGTAGTTATGAATTTCACACACATCCAGAGAGGCTTCTGCTGAACCGTAAGCACGGCATAGGTAAGCACAGTGAGTAGGGAATCAACAGTCCCCCCAGGGTCAAAAGCTCAGTCCCCCCAGGGGTCAAAATTCTCAGGACTGTGAGAATTTTCTATTAAAGGAACTTGAACGTTACAGTGGGCTCGAAAAGGTTAACATGACATGTCAGACTCATAGCTGCAATATGCATCATTACCAATCACAAAGCATGGAGTCCACTCTAAACACATTTTCATGGATGGGCATGGTTCTGCCATCAGGGTTAGGTCAAGAAGAGAAAGTGTAGGACAAAAGGTGGGAGGTGGAAAGAGACAGGAAGAAAGAAACATGGTTTTGGTTCATTTTTTCCATTTGACTCTCCCATTAAGTACACAGACCCCACTAGCCCACTCTCCTGGTGTTATCTTCTTCGAAGTATCATTTAGAGAAGGATGTTGTGGAATGGAAACACCTCAAGTCTGAAGAGTGCTCTTACAGTTTGTAAAGTACCTTCACATATATTACCCACTCCATCGTCATTTCTTACATCAAGAAATTTAAGCTCAGAAATGTCAAGATCAGTGGTTGGAACATTGAATGTGCATAGAAATCACCTAGGGAGGTTAGTTAAAATGTAGATGCCCTAGCTGTTCCCTCCCTTGCTCCTGGATTAGGGCCCAGAAATGCATGTTTTTAACAAGGAATCTCCAGGCCTCCTCCTGAAACTCAGGGTTCTGGAAGGGGACCCTCTCCTGGTCTGCCATTTGAAACGCTGCTAGGCGGTTTCCTATAGTCACCCAGCTGGGCTTGAACCCAGATTTCGACTGCAAATCCCATGCTCCTTAAACCACACACCACAGGGCAAGTCACACATTTTCAGGTATGTCTGTGGTTGGAGAGGGTGGGAGGCACATAGGGAGAAGACATCAGTGGCCTGAGTTCCTGGGTCTCTCAGTTTGCCTGCCCTACATCAGGTCTCTTAAGCTTTTTGGATTGAAATTCTTGACCAGTTTACACTACATATGAATAACTGTTATCACTGAAACACAAATTTTACTCTGATATTCTGTTTAATTTTTCTCCCTTTCAGTTGCTGGTGGCATCCCACTAGGTCGATTATACTTTTACTAATGGACCATTTGTAGGATTCTGGGCTAGGTGACCACGACATTTCCTTAACTCTAAGAAGTTCTGTCACTGAGTTTCTATGCCTCTGTGGAGTTCTCCTCTGTGCCACCCTCAGGAACTCAGGTTCTTTGCTGGGGTCAAGGGTGCACAGGGCCTGAGCTGTAACCTGCAACCTTTTCAGGGCTGGGTGTGGCCCTCTGCAGACTGTTGAAGGAACGCAAAGGGGGCCTGAAGCTCTGGCTGCAAACAGCTCAGTAGGCCACCAGACACAAGGCCCGTTGCCCCTGAGGGCAAGTTACAGCCAGACCCACCCACCAGCAGGTAGAGGACCAGGGGGTTAAGAGGGTGGAGCCATTTTGTGCCTTCTGCAGTTCAAAATCCAGTTCTAGTAGAGAAGCCTGGAAACACCACTAGGTGGTGCTGTGTGCCACTTGCAGGCTGACAGTCCAGAAATGAGGACGTGGAAGATGAAGGAAAGGCATTTCTGTGATGCTCATGCTCTAGATCCAGCCAAACCCACTTGCATCAAATACAGAGTTGATAACCTGGCTCCTCTCACCTCGATGGCTTAAGTCAGAGATCACTACATGGGGTCCCCATCCCCATGGCAATAAGGGAATCCCAAACAGTGGCAACGGAGGTATGAGGAGAAATGGATGAGGCAGTGGTGAGGCATGGCTGCCCCCTAAACAGCCCCTGTCCTCTTCCCAGAGCCACGGGGAAATTTTAGGGTGCACAGATTTGGGGTTCGCAATTGAGAAACACTGCTTCAGAAAAACCCCAGTGGAATTAGTACTGAAAAGTTCTAAGAGCCCCTGTTGATATGGGGATAGTCAAGGGCAGAGGGGCCAAGAGATCTCTGAGGAACCTTTGCACATTTAAGGTGCTTCCTTGCAATTCTTAAAGTAATTCATTCAGGCTTTGTGCCTTACGCTTTCTGGACTGCGATGCTTCTCACCACCATCTGAACATTAACTACACAGAGTGTGTGTGCATGCTCCATCACTTCAATCATGTCTGACTCTTTGCAATCCTATGAACTTTAGCCCTCCAGGTTCCTCTGTCCGTGGCATTTCCCAGGCAAGGATACTGGAGTGGGTGGCCATGCCTTCCTCCAGGGGATCTTCCCAACCTAGGGATCGAACCCTTGACTCCTCCATCTCCTATACTGCAGGCACATTCTTTACCTCTGAGCCACCCGGGAAGCCCCTACACAGAGGGCTCATTAACCAATAAGCCCAAATCCCTCACAAATACTAAAGTATCAGTTCCATAGAAAAGTTCATGTGTATATATTTCTTTTTGACCAGTTCTGGTGTCTCCTGACTCACAGAGTCCCATGACCATTATTTTCTCTTCCTCCTCCTCCCATTTCCCAAGGACCAGTGGCTGTGTCCCCATCCTCATGGTTTCTTATTGCCTTTGCAGCGAGTGGCACATTTGGGAAGTTCCCATCTCTCTGCCTGAGCTAAATCTCCAGTCCCAGGAACTTAAACAGCTTTATCTAACAGCCTGTTACAGAAAGTGCTGCAAAGAACAATTCCTGTTTTCACTTAATTAGTTTCTTCTTCACAGGCAATTTAGAACTTAAGGTCTTCCTTTGCAAATCTTTATATTTTTATTTTATATTTCTCAGCATATTTGTTTTCTAACTTTCCTTTTAGGCTTGCATATTATTTTTCCCATCTGGCTTCATTTCCAACACTCCCTTGTCAGAGATGACCCCTTTGTGCTTTCCCAACACAAAACCACAAAACTGCCACACACAGCCTATCTTTCAGCTGTTCCCCCGCTTGACTGACTAGCCATGGAGACATGCACGGAGCTGGAAAACCACTGCCCATTTACCCTCCTTGCCTCCACTCTGGGCTTGTCTTTTGGCCTCTGACTCCTCCCCAAGGAGGGCCATTCACAGCCAAGGCAGCTGTCTGGACACACTCTGTCTCTTCCTCAGTATCACATCTCCCAGAACTGACTTATTTTAAAGATGACTTTGCTTTTAATGATCAGTTCCTTGAACAATCTCTGCTTCCTAAGTATGCAAGCCTTCCACCTAAGCAGCTCTCATTCTTACTTCTCTGATGCATCTATCCCTCCCCTTGCCCCATCCTCCCATTTCATGGCTCTAGACTTGGATTACTTTCATAATTTCTTCAGCCTCCCGGGCCCTCCTTGCCTCCTTTAACTACCTGCTCTCTCCCACTGCCAGCTGTCTGTCCATGAACACTGTTATCTGCGCCTCCCCCTCTTACACCTGCAGCTTCACTCTGAAGTTGCCCCATGGAGATCTGCCATCAGGCAGCTCACTGACTTTCCCAGCACTTCAGATGTCCTACTCTCCACTGAGCTGAGCTATGCTTATCCTCAAAGAAAATAAAGCTATGATCAGGTTCTTTCTTTAACTAGTTCCCAAGGGTAAAGCAGGCCTTGTGTTCTAGACCCTTTTTACTGATCAAAATGTTAAAAACTTGACTTTTTTCTCTATTAGCAGAGTCCCTGATTTCTCTAAGATGACCATCAATCCCCCCACAGTAGCTTGTTTTTTGTTCTTTTCATGATGTACGTTTGAGTCTCTTCTACCAGCCTGTTGCTTATTCCCTCCATGAACAACTTTCCTATTTGATGGGTGTCCTTAGACCTGTCTCTCACACCACAGAGGTCACAGGTGATTTGATGGGCACCAGGAAGGGCTGTCATGTCCTGTCCAAAACTTTGAGGCTGCATTGAAGTTTTATTGCATATTTTTAAACTACCTAAAATTGAAAGTTGCTTTACTTTCAAACTATCAGTTCAATCCTACTCCAGATTCTAAGACCAGACTTATTCCTGCTAGAAAAAATGTCATGAGTCTTAACCTGATAGCACAGTCTCAGCATGAAGCTGGGTGTGATGGAGTCTTCTCTGACCTTGCACCCCAGTTTCTGTAATCTCCCATCTTTCTCACTTCACAGTGACCCCCCTACTTAGTGACCCCCCCTACTTAGCAGTGTGTCCCTGGCCTGGGTGTGAGTCTTTGGTGAGGCCTGTTAAACCCCTTTGATGCTAATTACCATTTGTGTCTCCTCCCATTGCCCCTGAGTCATCAGCTGATGCTTTCGCTTCCTTTCCCAGTCTCTCTCCTTTTTGGGTCCAGGCTTTCTTCGCGGAGCCTGTTCTCCTCTTGCCCAGTCTCTGGGTGGACTTCACCCTCCACCCTCTGTGATACTTCCCAGAGGGCACCTCCCTCCTGCTCCTTGGTGACAGCACATGCTGCTATATACCAGGGAAGACTTCATAACCACCCCTGGCTCTTGCTCATATTCACCAGAAACTACTGCTTTCATATAGGTCACTTTTGCTTGGTTACTGTTTGGAGATTAATGGAACCTCCTTCTTGTATAAACAGTGTGAACTAGATTACCTCTGTGAGCTTCCCCATGTTACAGAAAAAGAACATGAATATTCCCTGTGGGGTTTCTGGTAATATTCAGAAATGTAGGACTATACCCCTCCCTTCTGTTATCTCAGAGCCTCAGCTTCTGTGTGCTCTGCTTATCATATTCTCCCCAGGCAGCACAGACTAGTGGTGAGGCAGGGACTCTGGAGCTCTTTATTGGTTGTGTGACCAGGGACAAGTTACTTAACATCTTGGTCTCAGTTTGCTCATCTGTAGAATGGGGGTATGTCACAGTACCTACTTTGTAGGTTGTTATAAGATTAACTGAGATAACACTTGTAAGTATTAAATGAGCTAATACTTTTAAATATTTTTAAAGCACTTAGTGCCTTGAGCAGAATTAGCTCTCTAAGTGTTTAAAAATGAATGCCAGAGGTATTAATTTATTATTATTTAAATTTGAAGGGAAAGTTAGGAATAGAGAAAAATGGAACAGAGAAATCAATTTGATGGTGCATTTATCTGGGAATAGATTGTGCCAGATGTATCAATATATAGGCATGTAAATGATTATACAATGATTATGCCATGAATTAATGTGTAAATGAATACTTTTTTTTTTTCCTTTTTAAACATCTTAATGGAGTCTTGTCCTAAATCCAGCCAACTAGAAGAACTGGCCCTTGCTGTCTAGGGAAGGTGATGTGGACATCTTTAAAGGTTTCCCAAGTCAGCACGCCGGTTCCCTCCAATTAGCCTTGCCTGACCTCAGACAGCCTCAGGAGCTGGAAGCACCAGGTGACAAGGAGGGCAGGAGTACAGGAGGGGCTGAAGAGGGGAGAAGGACTGAACGTCTGAAAGGAAGCAGATCCCTAGATCCCCCTCTACCCAATGCACACTTTCCTGAAAAATTGAAATTCACTGAATATCTACACACAGAGTAAGGCGATGACCACATCCTTGTCCCTCTTGGCTCCCAGAATACTGGCAATCAAATATAACCATTTTAGGTAGATCTGAGGCTTTTTCATTGGAGAAACCATATGGTGTATAGAAACTAACAGCTGGGAACCCCTCCCCACAAAGCTGCAGTGCCCTGCCAGATCACCAACAGGGAATCCTTCCAGTCAATAAGCACCTTCCTTTTACACAGAATATGTGGTCAGCTTTCTTGGTGCCTCAAGATTCAGCTAAGAATTATCAGACTTTTCAGAAAAGTCTCCCTGACAGAAACCAAACTAGGCAAACAAAGAGGACCAGGAACTCAGAGGGAACAAAACGCAGGCAGGACAAACTTCAACAACATTATAATGTCCTCAGAAAGATAATAGGATATTTTATCCATGAAAAAAGAACAGGCTGCTATAGAAAGGAGAAAACTTACAGTATGAGAAAGAGCTCTTAGAAACTAAAATTATGATTGGAAAGAGACATTTCACATATGGGTTGGTCTCCCGCATTGCAGGCAGATTCTTTACCAGCTGAGGCACCAGGGTAGCCCTATGGGTTGGAGATATATTCAAATTTTCCAAAAAGTAGAATAAGAACACCAGTAGAAGAAAATAAGAGAAAAATAAGACAATTAGAGAGAATCAATCCAACAAGTTTTAGATAAAGTAGAAAGGAATAAATTGTAAAGAAAAATCCCTAGGACTGAGGACATGAACTGCCAAATTGATACAGTGTTCTAAGTGCCTGCTGTAATTAGTTTTTTTTTTTTTCAAAAGACCTACTCTAAAGCACAGCACTGGAACATATCAGTAAAATGGCATCCTAAAAGCTTTCAGAGAGGAGGAAAAGTCAGGTAAAACTCCAAAAATCAAGAAACATAATGATAGCAGATTTTAACAACACTGAACATAAAAGAAACTGGAAAAATTTCTTTAAAATTTTGAGGGAGAATGACTTCCAATCTAGAATTCTATGCCCAAACCATCATTAAGATGAGGGTACACTAAAAACATATTCAGACTTTAAAGACTAAAAAGTTTGCCTCAACAAGCATTCAATGAGTATTATGATTACCATTTGTTTTCCCATTTTTTCTTAATTTCTCTTTACTTTCTTTGTTTCTCTTAATGTGATATGCCTTTGATACATACAAAATAAAATTAACTCTTTCATTCCCTTTATAAAAAAATTGAACTGTCTGAACCCACAAAATGGTTTTTGATTTTAGCAAAGCATTCATCAGAGTCTTACGTGATAAACTTTTAGTTAAAATAATGAAATGTGGACTCAGATGATGCTGGAACTGTTGGGTGGATTTATAGCCTGTTGGAGGTGAAAGGAATCTGTGGGCTCATCTGATCCAATCCTCTCATTTTACAGATGAGAAAAATAACTCCCCAAGAAAGAAAGGAACTTAACTAAGGAAAACAGTGTCTGGAAGACAGTAAATACTAAATAAACATTTGTTGCTTGAAAGGAAACATTAGTAAGTAAGCACATGAGCTAAGTCAGATATTATTCAATCTCTCTTTTTTTTTTTTTTTAGATAATAAATAATTAATTCATGACTGTGCCAGCTCTGGTTGCTGTGTACAGGTTTTCTCTAGCTGTGGTGAGCAGGGGCCAGTCTCTCTAGTTGTGGTGTGCAGGCTTCTCATCGCAGTGGTTTTTCTTGCGGCAGAGCACAGGCTCTAGGGTGTGCAGGCTTCAGTAGTCGCAGCACACAGGCCTAGCTGCCCCGTGACATGTGGGATCTTCCTGCAGCAGGGATCAAACCTATGCTCCCCTGCCCTGGCAGGTGGATTCCTAACCACTGGACCACAAGGGAAGTCTTATCCAACCCTTCTAACTCATATAGGGAAAAACTGAGGATCTCAACCTAGTTGGTAGTTGGGCCAAGACCAGACTCGGGTTTTCAATACACTTTTCACCAAACTTTGCTAGATTAATGATGTCATTCCTCTAAAAGAGTAACACAAGGAACCAGATCTGAAAGAGACACATGCACCCCAATGTTCATCGCAGCACTGTTTATAACAGCCAGGACATGGAAGCAACCTAGATGCCCATCAGCAGACGAATGGATAAGGAAGCTGTGGTACATATACACCATGGAATATTACTCAGCCATTCAAAAGAATTCATTTGAATCAGTTCTAATGAGATAGATGAAACTGGAGCCCATCATACAGAGTGAAGTAAGCCAGAAAGATAAAGACCAATACAGTATACTAACGCATATATATGGAATTTAGAAAGATGGTAACGATAACCCTATATGCAAAACAGAAAAAGAGACAGAGATGTACAGAACAGACTTTTGGACTCTGTGGGAGAAGGCAAGGGTGGGATGTTTCGAGAGAACAGCATTGAAACATGTATATTGTCAAGGGTGAAACAGATCACCAGCCCAGGTTGGATGCATGAGACAAGTGCTTGGGCCTGGTGTACTGGGAAGACCCAGAGGGATTGGGTGGAAAGGGAGGTGGGAGAGGGGATCGTGATGGGGAATACATGTAAATCCATGGCTGATTCATGTCAATGTATGGCAAAAACCACTACAATACTGTAAAGTAATTAGCCTCCAACTAATAAAAATAAATAGAAAAATAAATAAAATATCTCAAGCAAAAAAAAAAAAAAAAAGAATAACACAAGGCTCTAAGTCCACTTTCTCACAGAATGCCTCAATATATGGAGTGATGTCAATGTGGGAGGAGGGCTTTCAGATCCACGCTGCAGAGGTTGCAAAGCTGGGAGGGGCAGCTAGGATGACAGATCACAGGAGCCAAGTGCCTTCGTGGGTTTCTCTCTGGCCTCCTACTCAAGGTTGGATTCTTTTAAAGCTATCTGGCTGTCTGCTTTATGATATTGTTCCCTGCTGGTGAAGAGCTGTGGTTTTAAGAACATATTCCTTGTTTTTAATTTTCATTCATGGTTTTCAGTCTGCGTTCCAAGGGAGTACAGAGGACTTAATTCTTCCTTTTTTAAAAAAAAATCCTTCTAATGGCTCTAAAACATGTAGTTTCCAATATTTTCTTCATATTCTCCTGGATAAACTTCAGTATGTTACTGTCCCTCCTAATAGGGTGGCACCTATTAGGACTGAACCTATTTCCTTAGATGGAGTCTTCCAGCATAGACCAAGGCACACACTAACTTTCCAGGAGTGACTGCTATACTTCTTCCATGTGGTTTGAGAGTCTCTTGTTAAGTCAAACTGTTGATGCCTATTAAGTAGAATATACTGCAAACCCCAATCTGAATCGCAGGGTCTTCTCAAGCCTGCACCTGCCCTTTCTCAACTTGGGGCTCTGAGACTTTTAACTCAGATAATTTTCTTTTTATCTTCATTAAATGAGGGGTGACCTGTTGACCCTGTGACAGAGGGGCTTGTCTCAGCCCTTGCTGAGAATGTAAGAGACAGCCGGCCAGCTGCTGGCAGGCTGGCGGGTGGGGGTGAATTACAAATTCACATTCAAAAGAAGTACATTCTCAATGCTTTGACTCAGAAAGCAAACACCCATAGTGACATAGGCCAAAAGAGATGCCAGGAGACATCCTGTTAATTTCTCATTTGGGGGCTGAATAAGATGATAATTCACATCTGAATGGCCCTTTATAGCATATAAAACTCTTGCACAGACATTATCTGACTTTCACGGGTCCCTGGTTTTACAGATGAGGAAACTGAGGCTCAACGAGTGGGAATGACAGGCTCAGGGTCACAGACGGCAGATCACAAAGGCAGGACTCCAAGTCTTAGGAGTGCAGTTGTCTCATCCACATTCATTCGCTTACTCTGCAGCCAGCCACTGAGGTGGGCACAGGGCGCAGAGCAGCGAGGCAGATGGTTGTGATGACCTGCCCTCACCAGGCTTACTATCTGTTGGAGAACACACATCATATGAGCACCCCAGGGTCATGACAGGGGAAACGCAAGGCACTGGTCCAGGGATGAGGAACAATGTCCCTTACTACTGCCCCATAGGTACTGCCACGATTGTGTCTGCTCTGAATTGTGTCTGTTATTAGCTTCGGCCCCTCCCTGGACCGGGACAGTGGATAACAACTTCACTCCTGCTTACCCACAAGCCAGGAGGACCCTAGAGCACCTGCCTCTCTCTGATGCCGGCCCACTGAGCTCCATCACCACTGGGCCATCTCCAGTTGTGCAGATGCCAGCTCTGCAGATGAATGATCTGGAACAAATGCCCAGCGAACAGAGAGAGCAGCAGCAACAGAAAGGTTCCCGGAGTCTCATCACGGCTTCCCTAAATGTTGTCAAGTCTTCGCTGTCAGTGAATCACTGTTAGGATTTCCTCTTATCCCTGGTCCTACCCTCCCCTTTTCAGTGTGAATTTGGGTCTTGGTCTGTGACCCCATACTCGCTAGTTGCCCAGGTTCACCCACTACTGGGTGAGTCCTAATGGGACTTTCTGCTTCTATCTGCTGCTGTTGGCTGGTTTTGCTCTGGACTGACTGCCAACCATGTCTCATGTCTGGTTCCTGACACTGTGTCTTCCTCACCACTGCTTCCCAGCCTGGTTACCAACCAGGATGTCTATCAGGATGCCCCTGCTGGACACTGCTTACTACCTGTTCCCTACTACCTGTCCGTGATCTGTGATCTAGTTTCATCTTCACTCTTTAACCTGTGTTTTTTGTAATTTTGTTAACAAAAACTTAAAAAAAAAAAAAAAAAAAAGATGTGCCTTGGTCCATTAGGAGTTAATGTGTTCTCTGCTCCTGACTTTCAATTCAGGTCAGTGCTCCAGGAACAGAGGAGCAAAAAAAGTGTTAGTCACTCAGTTGTGTCTGAATCTTTGAGACTCCATAGACTGTAGCCTGCCAGGTTCCTGTCCTTGGGATTCTCCAGGCAAGAATACTGGAGTGGGTAGCCATTCCCTTCTCCAGGGGATCTTCCCAACCCAGGGATTGAACCCAGGTATCCTACATTGCAGGCAGATTCTTCATTGTCTGAGCTACCAGGGATAAGAAAAACTTTTCTTTCTTTCTTTTTTTTAAAGATGTGCTTTGGTCCATGAAATGTTAACGTGTTCTCTGTTCCTGACTTTCAATTTAGATCAGGGCTCCAGTAACAGGAGAAAAAGAACAGTGCTAATGGCACACGGTGGCCACTAGAGAGAAGCAAAAGCCAGGACTTACCAAAGGCAACAGCCACACTTGGGTTGCTTGACGGGATCCTACCCTGCTTAGGGCACATGTGGGAAATATGAGACAGATGGTTGTATAGTGCCTGGTACACAGTAGATGCTCAATAAATGTTTGCTGGATTAAATTCCTAATTTTAGATATAAGAAAGCACAGACCAGGGCAAGTTACATGACGTGATCACAAAATTAGTGTCAGGGCCCAGTCTTCTTGGCTCTCAGGCCAGGGTGCCTTTCCATCACAAGGTACACCAGTCCCCCTCGCCCTCCTTTTCTGCTCCCTTCTCTTCCAGATCCAGATTTGTCTACCTGTCAATCCAGATTGCAAAGCATCCTTGGACAAAACTGTAGTCATCTGTGACCCTTTCCTCCATCCCTTATATCTAATTTGAAACCTGGCCCTACTGGGTTATAAAAACCTCTTTGTTGTCTTTTGGACAGCTCCTCGCTAATCCAGGCACACACTACCCACCTCTGAATTTCTGTGAGTGTCTCCTCATATCTACTCTTCCATGCTCCAGCATCATCGTAAACCTATTATTTTAGACACACATCAACTCTACCACATCTATCCCTGCAAATTCTATCAGCTTCATCTCAGCTTCACAGCCCCTGTAGTCATTCCATTCACTTGTTTACCCCAGCTCCCACCACTCATCCAGAGATGTTCTCTGCTTGGTTTCTCCCAGACAGACACTGGTCATTCCTGCCTCTGGACAGCTGTAGATGGGGTGGGTGACAGTCCCCTCTTCCTCTGCAGACCCTGTCTTCCCCACAGCTCTTGATTCCCTGGATCAAGACATCCCCAATGTCTCCCACATTCTTTGGCAGCCGTCTGCACAACATGCTTTCCCCTTCCTGGGACTAATGTGGTCTGACCAATGTGTTTGCTACTGAAGCATTCAGAAGGATTTACTATATCTCTTCCCTTTTTGGTTTAGTTACTGAATTTTTAGAGTGCCTTCTTAGTTTTATCAATTTTCTCCTACTCTATGGGATTGTTTCAACAGTGGGCATGCCAGAGCTCTGGGTTTGGTAATAGCCAAAATGACTGTGAGTGTTGCAGTGTCACAGCATTTTTCCTTACAATTTTTAGCTTTTTGGTTTTTCCTACCAAAATATGTCAATATCTGTAACCCAGAAACTGTGTTTCAGTTGGTAGTGGTGGCAATGGAGTGGCAGGGCAGGGGATGAGGGGAACAGTAAGACTAAGACTTCACTGGAGGACAGCATGGTGGTTTGTAGGCTGGAATTTTTTTTTTTCCATTTATTTTTATTAGTTGGAGGCTAATTACTTTACAATATTGTAGTGGTTTTTGTCATACATTGACATGAATCAGCCATGGATTTACATGTATTCCCCATCCCCATCCCCCCTCCCACCTCCCTCTCTACCCAATCCCTCTGGGTCTTCCCAGTGCACCAGGCCCAAGCACTTGTCTCATGCATCCAACCTGGGCTGGTGATCTGTTTCACCCTAGATAATATACATGTTTCGATGCTGTTCTCTCGAAACATCCCACCCTTGCCTTCTCCCACAGAGTCCAAAAGTCTGTTCTGTACATCTCTGTCTCTTTTTCTGTTTTGCATATAGGGTTATCATTACCATCTTTCTAAATTCCATATATATGTGTTAGTATACTGTAATGGTCTTTATCTTTCTGGCTTACTTCACTCTGTATAATGGGTTCCAGTTTCATCCATCTCATTAGAACTGATTCAAATGAATTCTTTTGAATGGCTGAGTAATATTCCATGGTGTATGTGTACCACAGCTTCCTTATCCATTCGCCTGCTGATGGGCATCTAGGTTGCTTCCATGTCCTGGCTGTTATAAACAGTGCTGTGATGAACATTGGGGTGCACGTGTCTCCTTCAGATCTGGTTTCCTCGGTGTGTATGCACAGAAGTGGGATTGCTGGGTCACATGGCAGTTCTATTTCCAGTTTTTTAAGAAATCTCCACACTGTTCTCCTTAGCGGCTGTACTAGCTTGCATTCCCACCAACAGTGTAAGAGGGTTCCCTTTTCTCCACACCCTCTCCAGCATTCATTGCTTGTAGACTTTTGGATAGCAGCCATCCTGACTGGCGTGTAATGGTACCTCATTGTGGTTTTGATTTGCATTTCTCTGATAATGAGTGATGTTGAGCATCTTTTCATGTGTTTGTTAGCCATCTGTATGTCTTCTTTGGAGAAATGTCTGTTTAGTTCTTTGGCCCATTTTTTGATTGGGTCATTTATTTTTCTGGAATTGAGCTGCAGGAGTTGCTTGTGTATTTTTGAGATTAATCCTTTGTTGCTTCGTTTGCTATTATTTTCTCCCAATCTGAGGGCTGTCTTTTCACCTTGCTTATAGTTTCCTTTGTTGTGCAAAAGCTTTTAAGCTTCATTAGGTCCCATTTGTTTATTTTTGCTTTTATTTCCAATATTCTGGGAGGTGGGTCATAGAGGATCCTGCTGTGGTTTATGTCGGAGAGTGTTTTGCCTATGTTCTCCTCTAGGAGTTTTATAGTTTCTGGTCTTACATTTAGATCTTTAATCCATTTTGAGTTTATTTTTGTGTATGGTGTTAGAAAGTGTTCTAGTTTCATTCTTTTACAAGTGGTTGACCAGTTTTCCCAGCACCACTTGTTAAAGAGGTTGTCTTTTTTCCATTGTATATTCTTGCCTCCTTTGTTGAACATAAGGTGTCCATAGGTTCATGGATTTACTTCTGGGCTTTCTGTTCTGTTCCATTGATCTATATTTCTGTCTTTGTGCCAGTACCATACTGTCTTGATGACTGTGGCTTTGTAGTATAGTCTGAAGTCAGGCAGGTTGATTCCTCCTGTTCCATTCTTCTTTCTCAAGTTTACTTTGGCTATTTGAGGTTTTTTGTATTTCCATACAAATTGTGAAATTATTTGTTCTAGTTCTGTGAAGAATACTGTTGGTAGCTTGATAGGGATTGTACTGAATCTATAGATTGCTTTGGGTAGTATACTCATTTTCACAATATTGATTCTTGCAATCCATGAACATGGTATATTTCTCGATCTGTTTGTGTCCTCTTTGATTTCTTTCATCAATGTTTTATAGTTTTCTATGTATAGGTCTTTTGTTTCTTTAGGTAGATATACTTCTAAGTATTTTATTCCTATTGTTGTAATGGTGAATGGTATTGTTTCCTTAATTTCTCTTTCTGTTTTCTCATTGTTAGTGTATAGGAATGCAAGGGATTTCTCTGTGTTAATTTTATATCCTGCAACTTTACTATATTCATTGATTAGCTCTAGTAATTTTCCGGTAGAGTCTTTAGGGTTTTCTATGTAGAGGATCATGTCATCTGCAAACAGCGAGAGTTTCACTTCTTCTTTTCCTATCTGGATTCCTTTTACTTCTTTTTCTGCTCTGATTGCTGTGGCCAAAGCTTCCTACACTATGTTGAATAGTAGTGGTGAGAGTGGGCACCCTTGTCTTGTTCCTGATTTTAGGGGAAATGCTTTCAATTTTTCACCATTGACGGTAATGCTTGCTGTGGGTTTGTCATATATAGCTTTTATTATGTTGAGGTATGTTCCTTCTATTCCTGCTTTCTGGAGAGTTTTAATCATAAATGGATGTTGAATTTTGTTAAAGGCTTTTTCTGCATCTATTGAGATAATCATATGGTTTTTACCTTTCAATTTGTTAATGTGGTGTATTACATTGATTGATTTGCAGATATTAAAGAATCCTTGCATTCCTGGGATAAAGCCCACTTGGTCATGATGTATGATTTTTTTTTTAATATGTTGTTGCATTCTGTTTGCTAGAATTTTGTTAAGGATTTTTGCATCTATGTTCATCAGTGATATTGGCCTGTAGTTTTCTTTTTTGTGGCATCTGTGTCTGGTTTTGGAATTAGGGTGATGGTGGCCTCATAGAATGAATTTGGAAGTTTACCTTCTTCTGCAATTTTCTGGAAGAGTTTGAGTAAGGTAGGTGTTAACTCTTCTCTAAATTTTTGGTAGAATTCAGCTGTGAAGCCATCTGGTCCTGGGCTTTTGTTTGCTAGAAGATTTCTGATTACAGTTTCGATTTCCTTGCTTGTGATGGGTCTGTTAAGATCTTCTATTTCTTCCTGGTTCAGTTTTGGAAAGTTATACTTTTCTAAGAATTTGTCCATTTCTTCCAAGTTGTCCATTTTATTGGCATAGAGCTGCTGGTAGTAGTCTCTTATGATCCTTTGTATTTCAGTGTTGTCTGTTGTGATCTCTCCATTTTCATTTCTAATTCTGTTAATTTGGTTCCTCTCCCTTTGTTTCTTAATGAGTCTTGCTAACAGTTTGTCAATTTTGTTTATTTTTTCAAAAAACCAGCTTTTAGCTTTGTTGATTTTTGCTATGGTCTCTTTAGTTTCTTTTGCATTTATTTCTGCCCTAATTTTAAAGATTTCTTTCCTTCTACTAACCCTGGGGTTCTTCATTTCTTCCTTCTCTAGTTGCTTTAGGTGTAGAGTTAGGTTATTTATTTGACTTTTTTCTTGTTTCTTGAGGTAAGCCTGTAATGCTATGAACCTTCCCCTTAGCACTGTTTTTACAGTGTCCCATAGGTTTTGGGTTGTTGTGTTTTCATTTTCATTCATTTCTATGCATATTTTGATTTCTTTTTTGATTTCTTCTATGATTTGTTGGTTATTCAGATGCATGTTATTTAGCCTCCATATGTTTGAATTTTTAATAATTTTTTTCCTGTAATTGAGATCTAATCTTACTGCACTGTGGTCAGAAAAGATGACTGGAAAGACTTCAATTTTTTTGAATTTACCAAGGCTAGATTTATGGCCAAGGATGTGATCTATTCTGGAGAAGGTTCCGTGTGTACTTGAGAAAAAGGTGAAGTTGATTGTTTTGGGGTGAAATGTCCTATAGATATCAATTAGGTCTAGCTGGTCCATTGTGTCATTTAAAGTCTGTGTTTCCTTGTTAATTTTCTGTTTAGTTGATCTATCCATAGTTGTGAGTGGGGTATGAAAGTCTCCCACTATTATTGTGTTACTATTAATTTCCTCTTTCATACTCATTAGCATTTGCCTTACATATTGCGGTGCTCCTATGTTGGGTGCATATATATTTATAATTGTTATATCTTCTTCTTGGATTGATCCTTTGATCATTATGTAGTGTCCTTCTTTGTCTCTTTTCACAGCCTTTATTTTAAAGTCTATTTTATCTGATATGAGTATTGCGACTCCTGCTTTCTTTTGGTCTCCGTTTGTGTGAAATATTTTTTTCCATGTAGGCTGGATTTTGAACTCAGCAGTATGAATGTGAATCCAAGTTCTACCACTGAGTAGCTATGTTACCTTGGAAATGGAAGATACAAGGTCTAAGTTCCTCATCAGAAATATTGAGGTACTGAAATTAACAGAGTTGCCATTTTGGTTAAAGATAACAAGGCATGTGAAGCACTTGATATCCAGTTAATGGCTATTATTCTTGTGATTTTTACTATTGTCATTATTATTTGGTGTGATTGGTTGATTTATTAAGTGTAGATGCAACAGTCCCTTTTCTTTAGAGAGAGAAATCATTCATTTTATTTTAAAACTCTTAAATGCTACACATAGAGAGAGTGCATCTATTAGCTTAATGACTTTTCTCAAACTGAACACATCTGTGTGATCAGCACCCAGACCCCAGAAAAGAACATGAGCAGCACCCTTTGAAGCCTTACTCACACTCACTTCCTGGCATGACCCCCCACAACCTTTTTTTTTTTTTTTTGTGGTGAGAATACTTACTATGCAATCTGTCCTCAACACATTTTTAAGTTCACAGTGCTCAAAGCTGTACTGTTGGCTACAGGCACAATGGTGTACAGCAGAGCTCTGGAATCCTAAACATTCCCTTCTATGCTGTCCTGCTGCATGACTCTGAGCAGTGAGGGTTTAACAGTCAGAATATTTTGACTTCCTTCTGATAGTCACAGAAGCTGGGGTCAAATATTAAGGAAGAGTACTAAACTGCAGGTCTGTTTAGAATATCTGGGCTAGACGAAGATTTAATAGCTACTGGCAGAATGCAAAGTCAAAATCATAGACCCTCTCAGAACTGGGGTGAGATGGGAACTCTATTTTGTTTCAGATATAAATCAACTATACCAAATATGGGTTGAGAGCAGACATCCATAGTTTCAGAGAAGGCAGAGGAGAAGCCAGTTTAGATATCTTTTAATTTTAGGATTCTCTCTTCACTGTGCCCCTTTCCTTGTGATTAGGAGTTTAGTAGCTAGAAAGGGCTGGCTTGACCTGAGATACATCCTGGACAGAATAATCAAGGAACTGAGGGGCAGACTTGGTGAGGAAACTGATGGCCCATAGGAGCACACACCACCTTAGCTAAGAGTTCCTAGTGGCAGCACTTGGGTGGAGAGCAGATTTTTTTACATCCTGAGGAAAAGATGGAAATCGGTGTGGCACTTGGGCAAATTATAGAAAACTTGGCAGTTGTGCCTGTGGGAGGGCCCCTGAGCCCCAAATGTTAGCACACAGGGAGGAGAATAAGCTCTTAATTAAAGAAATGGTTAGTAGTGTCAACCTTGGGATGCATTTGGTATACATCAGACCAAAGAGCTTCCCTGGTGGCTCAGATGATAAAGAATCTGCCTGCAATGCAGGAGACCCAGGTTTGAACTCTGGGTCAGGAAGATCCCCTGGAGAAGGGAATGGCTACCCACTCCAGTATTCTTGCCAGGCTAATTGCATGGACAGAGGAGCCTGGCAGGCTACAGTCCATGGGGTCACAAAGATTCAGACACGACTGAGTGACTAACACTTTTCAGACCAAAAAAGAGAATACTTTTTTGTATTTTGTAAATACTATTTGTATTTACACCAGAGTGTAAACACTCTGGTATACAAGTAAGATAGCACACACATACTCAGCATCACAACAGGAAGCCCCCCAATAAACACTCCCCACTTTCCTGGGTCTTTAGCTATCGGCAACACACTGGATTCTAACAGAGAAACAGTCACTGCTTCCCTCAAGTACAAAGAGGTACTTCTCTCTCAATGTTTTGACTTCTGGAAAGTCTTGGTCAACTTCAAACTAACTTGGTTTCTGCAGGGAAGAAACTGCTTAGTCTAAGGTAGATTAAGGGTAGAAATTCTTCTCCTTTTAGGCTGACCTCGAGTTACTCATTAATTCAACACATATATATGAAGCACTCCTGCCTCTGGATTTACAGTTAGGTTAGCATGCAGTCCTCAAATGCCTGCCCCAAGCCCCCAGACACATCCTCCCAGCACACATGGGCAAGGATGTACTCCACATTCTTGCAGCTTCATCCCACTGCTATGACCTTCCTTAACTGTTTCCATCAGTCTCCTCCATCTGCTTCCTATCTCCCAGGAAAGCCTTCATTAGGCCTGAGACCTCCAAGGTATTCTTTGAGATGCTCCCTCCCACCTGTCAGCTGTGTCTAACATGGATCCAGACTGGGCACTTTGGGCTCTAGGACCATCCCCCATATCATGAGGATGCAAGGTTTCCTTTGGGGAGGAGATGTTCTGATTGTGTATTTCCCCAGAGGCACTCACCCTCCACACTCAGCACCACAACAACCCTCGTTTATACTGAGGTTCAGGTAAAATCACTGCTTAAAATCACATAGGCAAAACACTCTCCGACATAAACCACAGCAGGATCCTCTATGACCCACCTCCCAGAATATTGGAAATAAAAGCAAAAATAAACAAATGGGACCTAATGAAGCTTAAAAGCTTTTGCACAACAAAGGAAACTATAAGCAAGGTGAAAAGACAGCCCTCAGATTGGGAGAAAATAATAGCAAACGAAGCAACAAAGGATTAATCTCAAAAATACACAAGCAACTCCTGCAGCTCAATTCCAGAAAAATAAATGACCCAATCAAAAAATGGGCCAAAGAACTAAACAGACATTTCTCCAAAGAAGACATACAGATGGCTAACAAACACATGAAAAGATGCTCAACATCACTCATTATCAGAGAAATGCAAATCAAAACCACAATGAGGTACCATTACACGCCAGTCAGGATGGCTGCTATCCAAAAGTCTACAAGCAATGAATGCTGGAGAGGGTGTGGAGAAAAGGGAACCCTCTTACACTGTTGGTGGGAATGCAAGCTAGTACAGCCGCTAAGGAGAACAGTGTGGAGATTTCTTAAAAAACTGGAAATAGAACTGCCATGTGACCCAGCAATCCCACTTCTGTGCATACACACCGAGGAAACCAGATCTGAAGGAGACACGTGCACCCCAATGTTCATCGCAGCACTGTTTATAACAGCCAGGACATGGAAGCAACCTAGATGCCCATCAGCAGACGAATGGATAAGGAAGCTGTGGTACACATACACCATGGAATATTACTCAGCCATTCAAAAGAATTCATTTGAATCAGTTCTAATGAGATGGATGAAACTGGAGCCCATTATACAGAGTGAAGTAAGCCAGAAAGATAAAGACCATTACAGTATACTAACACATATATATGGAATTTAGAAAGATGGTAACGATAACCCTATATGCAAAACAGAAAAAGAGACAGAGATGTACAGAACAGACTTTTGGACTCTGTGGGAGAAGGCAAGGGTGGGATGTTTCGAGAGAACAGCATCGAAACACGTATATTATCTAGGGTGAAACAGATCACCAGCCCAGGTTGGATGCATGAGACAAGTGCTTGGGCCTGGTGCACTGGGAAGACCCAGAGGGATTGGGTAGAGAGGGAGGTGGGAGGGGGGATGGGGATGGGGAATACATGTAAATCCATGGCTGATTCATGTCAATGTATGACAAAACCACTACAATATTGTAAAGTAATTAGCCTCCAACTAATAAAAATAAATTGAAAAAAAAAAAAAAAAATCACCACTGCCAGGCAACTGCTAGGCACTTTGACAAGGTAACACTGAGTTGTCAATGAGAACAACAAGGGTGGTGTTTGCTTCTTTTGAAAATGGTTTTATATCTTAACTATCTTAGGACTTTTTTAAAAAAATGAAATTCAATTAGTGGCTGATGAGAGCTCTCTGGGTTGCGTGATCTTTCTGATGACAAAGCACTCCAGTCTTTTCGTTGCCTCTTCTGTTTGACTGAAGGAAAATTTGAGACAAAGGAGACACTTTAGGACAAAAACTCTCCCGTGCTCAGTCTTTGCCTTCTCGATCGTGAAGTCAGCTGTGGCAGGGTTGTGCTCTGACCTTGGGGTGAGAGGAGACCACCGAGTTAAGATGTGATTGCCTTCCTTATCTAAAATCATGTTCCTTTAGAGAGGGCTGGACTGTTTGGGCCTCAGAGAAGCTCCATCAGGGTAGGGTGTGGCACAGATCCCCACCTGCCTTAACAGAGAAGGCTGAATAGAGATCAATGACACATCCATGACCAGGTGGCAGTCTACTCATGGCAGTGGTACCCAGCCTCCTGCCTCAGCCTCTGGGCAGAGGACACTGGGAACCTAGCCCTGGGGGGCTGATCCTTTCCTGGCAAAGTACAGGAAACAGCAGTCCTCACGCACTGGGCTTCCAGGAACAGCTCTGTGTCTCTATGTGAGGCTCCCACACTTCAACACAGCTGCTGCTGGCAGCTGCAAGGTGATTTTTTTTTTTTTTTTAGTCTCAGCATATGAGGTTTTGAGAAAAGAAAGGCTCCCTACACACCAGGGAAGCTAAAAATTAGAGGAAGAAATTCATGATTCATTCCCTAGGTATAAAGACACTGTTACATATGCCACAAAT
Source organism: Dama dama (assembly GCF_033118175.1). NCBI lineage: Eukaryota > Metazoa > Chordata > Mammalia > Artiodactyla > Cervidae > Dama > Dama dama. Next base: position 49,790,940 of record NC_083699.1, read on the forward strand.
GTCACCGGATTTCCCAGGTCTAGTGTGGACCTTAGACTCACTGGCAAAGAATGGAGAACATAAAAGACTCCAATATACAGAGAGTTTCACCCTTCATATACCAGAAAGGGAAAATGAAGAAGGAAGTGCTTGTTGCTACAGTAAAAGAATCAGAATTATTGGTCATTATGCAGCAAGTAAAATGTTAGGTAATACAGGAAATGTGTATTCTTAAATACAGCTAGACCATTGAGAAAGAGTACAGACATCACCTCTGGCCATAAAATTGAAGCAAATCCCCTTTGTGCATGAGAAAAATCCTAATCTCTTCACAATATCCTTTAGCACCCACCTCTTCAGCCTTCCCGTCTGCCACAGCAGTCTACAATCCACAGGTCCAGCTATGTGGATGGCCGGTCTTGAATAGCCAGCTGAGGGTGTCTGTTCAGCTGTCCCCTCTGTCTGGAACACCTTGCCCCCCAGTGTCCACCTGCCACGTTCTCCTGCTCCTGTATGGTTGAGCTCAATTTCCTTATGTCCTGATTAATTATCAAATTGATTCATTCAACAAAAATGTATACTGAGTGCTTACAATGTGCCAGGAATCGCTTTAGAGACAGTATTAAGCACTAAAAAAAGAAATACTTCTGACCTCATGGAGTTTGCATTCTTGTAGGGGAGGCAGGCAGTAAACAAGATAAATAGGTAAAATAAGCAGCATGTTAGAATGTTAGTGATTAAGTGCTAAAGAGCAAAAGAGAGCAAGGAAAAGGTATGGAGAGTCTGGTGCGTGGGTGTGTAGGTCTGGTGTGTGGTGTGTGTGGGCAGTCTGTGTGAGGGGGTGCAAACCCCTTGTGGTTGCATATCTTCTGCAAGAATTTCCAAAACCCCACCATCTCATAAATACTTTTTTCTTACATGCTGCCAGTGCACAGTATATGTACCTTAATTATGGAATTTAACATCCTTATGTTTTTATATAGGGGCTATTTATATACATGGGGCATGCTCTGCAACTGGAACCTAGATCCCGACAGCTTTGTCTTCAGAATCCGGCCCTGGATATATTTTATGCAGTCTCTGTTAACATAGGGTTTCACGAATTGGGAGAGAACTCTGCCCATGAAGTCAGAATTTAATGTACCCTTGCTTCTGTTTTTTCCCCTTTAATGTTCTTTCTCTTATATCTTTTTCTCTTTATTTTTCTTTCTTACTTGCAACAGAGGGTTTCTTAATACTTTCCTGAGAAGGTATCCTCATCAATTAATCTCTCCTTCACTAATTACTTCTGAATGAGACTAACCTCTAATGGGGAGGCAGGGGGAATGGTAGGTAGTGGGAGCTGAGCTCTTATGGAAACTCATTTGCAGAGAAACTAATATATTAAAGGCAACCTTCTGTGGTGTTTAAAAATAAGCCCACAAATTCTTTGATATTCCACCCTTCAGTGGTTGGTGGAGCTTAATTTCCTTCCACCTGAGTGCTCGCTGGACTTAGAGACTTGCTTCTAGTGAACAGAATATGGTGGAAGTGTTGAAGTGTAACTACTGAAGCTAGGAGACAAAAAACACAGTAGTTTCCTCCTTGCTGTCTCTTGGATCACTGACTTTGAGGGAAAGCCAGCCATCATGTCATGGGACACTGAGAGAGAGGATATATATATAGTGAGGCACTGAGGCCTCTGGCCAACAGCCATGTGAGGGAGCTCTCTTGGAAGCAGGTCTTCTAGCCCCAGTCAGACCTTTAGAGACTGCAGCTTTGCTGACATCTTGACTGCAACCGCAGGAGAAACCCTGAGCCTGAACTACCCATTTCAAAGTCATTCTTGGATTCCAGAACTGCAGAAATGCTTAGATAGTGAATGTTTGTTTTTTTAAGTAGCTAAGCTTTGAGGTAATTTGTTACACAGCAACAGAAATTGAGTGAGTTCTTGTTTTACAACTGACATTGAGAAAGTCAATGAACCTCTCTAAGCCTTAGTTCTTCAATTGTGGTTAAAGGAGATTTGCGTCAGAAGACTAAGGAGTGCCAGCCCTCAAATCCTATGTTCTCTGAACAGAACACTCTAGGAATAATGTAGTATATGTCAGTTCAGTTCAGTTGCTCAGTTGTGTATGATTCTTTGCGACCCCATGGACTGCAGGACGCCAGGCCTCCCTGTCCATTGCCAACTCCCTGTAGTATATGTCAGCTATGTATAAAATGTATCAATAACAACCTTGATCTTTTTGAGTTATTTCTGCAGATTTAGATAGCAAAGGGATCATCATTTGAACCCAAAGGTGCAATTTATGTTCTGGGAAGAGATATTCATCTTAGAAAGAGATACACACAAAAAATCCCACCAACAGAAGATTTTGTGCTTAGGAGGGGCCTAGAGAAGTAACATCCTTTACATGGGTATGGTGCTTCACAACTGACTATGTGCTTTCATGCATATTTCATTTAATCCTCACAGATCTCCATTTTATAAACGGGGTTGAGGCTCAAACAGTTTTGGTAACTTGCTCAACATTATGCAGTTATTATGTTCTAGAGTTTGAAACCTGAACCACAAATTCTTTGTTACTAAATTCTACTTTCCCTTACTCTCAGCTGCCTCCCTGATGATTTGACCATGTATTCATTCTATTAAGCAGATTAAGGACATTCCTGGCATGACTCAACACCTTCTACAAGAAACTTCCTGCGGAGAACTGCTGATAGGGGAGGTCTTACACAGCAACATCTTCTATCACAAAACTCCATTCCATCCTGCATCCAAGTGATTGGACCAGAGTGGTCATCTGCCCGTGGACAGTGAACAGCTGATCAGGAATAAAGGACATGGCCTGGCGTGAAAAGATGAACAGGGCCAACTAGATTCCATCTTTTAAAAAATGTGAACTAGGAAATGGCAAGAGAATGACACACTTAACTGAGGGCAGTACAAGTAGTTATGAGGAGAAGAAAGGTCAGAGGGGTCACAATGGGCCACAGGCGAGTCAAGGTTATGTGGGAACAGAAAATGGAGTAGGTAGAGGTAATAAGGTGAAGACAGATGTATATCTCTATCTATCCATCTGTCTGTCTGTCTGTGTCTGTCTGTCTACTCATCTACCTATCCACCTACCTTTCTGTCTGCTTATCTCTTGAGAAAAGAGAGACTGGGCAGAATAAACCAGACATGAGGAGAGGAACTTAAACTGGGACATCAACTGAGGTCCCGATAACCATCTTGGATCGAGGACCATCCTACAGACCCAGGCTCACAAGGTCTGAATCTACTGTGGCCACTAGGATTTGATTCCTATGACAGTCTCTCTCTCTCATTGATCCCTGGTAATACTAACCCCCTTTGCTGAGTTCTCTTGAGATAGCTCTTTACCTTACAACTAAACAAATGCAACAAGAGCTGGCATGGCTAGTGTGAAATTTAATAAACAAAACTGTATGAGTATAAAAGTCCAAGAATCATGAGGGTTTTCTAAATCAAAACATACATACACACAAAGAGCTCCATTGATTCTGACAGTTAAATAACAAAACCACTTGTGATATCAAAACTGCTTGTATTTCATGATACCCAAGACATAGGACATAAACTCTACTCCTTCACAGGATAACTGTGAGTATGAACTAACCAACTGTTTTTCAGTTTTAAGAAACTGCTCCTAACTGTGCAAAAGAGTCCAGAGCAATGCAAAGACCAACTAAGACATCTGTGTGTCCTAAGCTCTGTTGTGGGGGTGTGACCGGCAAACAGGGAAGAGCCATGTGAAGCTCTAAAGGTCACTTGGGATGGACATAAACCAGTACCTCATCAAAGGCTGAATTTTGTTAATTGGTTTAACTGAGCAGCCTCTGACCACCCAGAATATTGACCTTTCCAGCATCCAGAGTGAGTATAGGGAGTTCTGGACTAAAAATGAAAGATCCTGGATATGACTCAGCTCTGTCACTTAGCAGCCATATGGGTTGGACGAGCAACTTCACCTTTCTAAGCCAGTTATCCCATTTCTACAACAAAATGCATGGACTTAATAAAAAATCATCAAGGTCCATTCTAGCTCTAAAACTGTATCAGCGTAATTCAAAGATTCTCAACTATTTGTGCACAGCTAGCTGCTCACCATACACACACGATAACCATATTATCGTAGTATGTCTACAAACTTCAAACAAACAAAAAACCAGGACACATGATCTAGCCATAGGACAGATTCTTTAAAATTGGAATTGTTCCATAAACTACTTAGTAGATAGACCTGGGCTCATGGCTCCCCAGTTGGTCCATATTGTTCTTCAAGAAGGGCTTGAATGGGTGACTGAAAATAAAAGAGCCTTCTTTCAAGGGTTCATTTCTTACCTTACTTGCTTTTAAAGTAATTTAAGGTCAAATATATACAAATCTACACATCTTTGACTTTTCTTGCCCTTTTTCTCCCTTGAGTGAGTGAGTGAGTGAGTAAAGTCGCGCAGTCGTGTATGACTCTTAGCAACCCTATGGACTGAGGAGCCTGGTCGGCTACAGCCCATGGAATTTTCCAGGCAAGGGTACTGGAGTGGGTTGCCATTTCCTCCTCCAGGGGATCTTCCTGACCCAGGGATTGAACCTGGGTCTCCTGCATTGCAGGCAGATGCTTTACTGTCCAAGCCACTAAGAATCTGGGAAATCTAAGGCTTATCTAGCTTCTTTCTTCCACTTTTCTTATAAAACACCAGCAGTCACACCCACTTCTTTTTTCAGCACCTCACTAACCCCCTGGGCAGAGTATTTACATTTCCTCCAATTCTGCTTTGCACTAAACCCTAAAGCATGCTGCTGGGGGATGTGGTGTACCAGGCTGCAGCTGGTCCAAGCCTCAGTGAGATGGATGGGGGCTGGTGGAAAAGTGGTTGATATAACTACATCATGCTCATCATTTAGTGAAACAACAGTCAGTGTTTTAAAGCTTCCCGTCTTTCTCCTCTCCACTGGGAGAGGATTTGGAATTTTGTAGGCTATTTCCCTCGGAGAATCAATGCGGTTTAGAAAGATCTATCAGTCTCCAAAAGGCACAGAAAACCTAAATGCAGGAGAGCAGTCTGCACTGCATTTTAATATCCCTGAAACATGTTAGTAAGTAGATTTTTTTCCCTAATACCCTTTAAGAACATTTGAGGATATTTCCCGAAATCCCCATCTGAGAGCTTCCCTCAGTTACTCTTCATCCGCTGGCCACAGATCACTCCCCCAGGCTGCCTCTTCCTCTGGGAGTGACACAGCCAGGCTTCAGGGTCTGCACAGATACACTCAGGGTGGACTGTGCCGCCTGACAGCACAGTAGAGGCGGGGTGGGAGCACTGGGCTGAGAGACAAAGACCTGGACAGCCGTCTGTTCTGCCCCTAAGCGGACAGTGATCTTGGTCAAGTCAGTGGATCTTGCTGGGTCTGTTTACTCATCTCTAAATGAGCACTGGGTACTTAAAACAGAAAAGCATCCCTGAGCTCTAACTCTGGGTTCTGATTCACAGCTTGCCCTTCTCCGGATCTCTGGGCAGAGATGCTGAGGATTCAGAGTGCGGGTGGCTTCTCCATCCACTCTGAGCTCTTGGCCATCTGCTGGACATACTCATCTTTGACATTTTGTTTTTTACAGAGCCTTTCTGAAAGAATTGAGGGGAAAGTCTGTCTCCCTCCTACTCCAGAGAAAACCCTGTTTAGTTCCTGTTTAAATTTCTCTTATAAGTTCTTTTATGGAAAGTTCTCTTTTCTTGTTTTACTGTTACCAAGCCCCAGAATATCCAGTATTGCTTTAAGAATATTCCAAATGTCAGCCAGATTTTCTGCAACAAGAACACATAACTTATTCCTCTGACCACAAATTTCTACCCTTAACAACTCAACCAAGAGTAATGAATACCACTCCTGTCTCTGTCTCACTCTTGCTCTGAATCTTTCTCTCTCTGTCTCTCTCACACACACACTCTCTCTCTCTCCAGCAATTCAATGTCATCTTCCTTGGCTCCTGCATCAAAGGCCCTCACAATCATCCCATTGTGTTGAAAGAAGGCCTTGTTGAGAGAAGGCACATCTTGAAATGTTAATCCATACAGTTTAAGAAAACGCACCACAGTATACTTGTACTTGTCAAAAATCAAAATGTTACTTAACCTAACATGTTTGCCTTTTTGCTCTTGCTGTCAAAATCTGAAGACAAATTGACTCTACAGGGACTTTCAAATTGTCAAAACTCCTTGTTCATTTCTTTTTTTTATTCTTCATATTGTCCTCTTTTAAACCCTTTATATTCTTTTTAAGCGAACAAACTTCTCATCAACAATAGATAGTCTTGCTCACTACTCACTGAGAAAATAGAGGTCCTAAAAGGTGAACATGTTCAATTTCCTTCTCCTCCTATTCCTCTCCAGCTTAGAGAACCAGTCCAAATCCTTGAGCACATAATTTAAGGCCTCTCGGACCCAACCCCTCCATCTTTCCAACTCAGCTGCTACCAAGATGGACCCTGGGTTCCAAGTCACAGCTATACTTGCTGATTCCTGAACGTATCCAATAATTTCCCACTTCTCTGACTTTTTATTTATGATGTTTTCTCAGTATGGAATAGTCCTACCTTCCCCTCCCAAGCCACACCCCTCTCAACTTCTGGAAATCCTCTCCTACCTTCAAGCCCAGCTCAAAGGCAGCCTCATCCACAAAGCTCTCCATTAAGCAGCTCCCATCCAAGCCACCACCACTAGCAGTTCCGAGTAATCTCTTCCCCTCCTTTCTAGCAGAATGCTATTTGTACCTCTATTATAGCACACCTTTGTCTTGGATTGGCTTGAAAGTGCCTTAACAGTGGAGCCTATGTGGTTTAAAATTTTTTCTTTTACAGAAAGTATTTTAGAATATTGTTGATCTAAATTTGCTGAAGTAGATGGAAAGAGCTGTACCCTGCTTCATCACATTTTTAGAATTTCTACGTCTTTGCTTCCTTCATATGAACTCTCATGTTTAACTTTAAAATTTCACATTTTTTTTTTAGTGTTTTTAGTAAAACAAGTTTTTCTGGAAATAGGGAAGATATACATTTTAAATGTTTTTACTGGCTTATGATTTCGGAATTTTCATTGGGGCATCATCAATTTTGAGGAAATTCTTCATACTTCTTTAAAAATTAATCAATTTCAAAATATGTTTAAATATTAAGAGGGAAAAATACACCTATTCTTTACGAGATATGGAAGGACTTAGGAGTCATGAGTCTCAAGGATACTTCTGCTACACAGTAATATTCTTCTGTACAAGATAAGCACAAAATATGGAAGAGGGAATTAGAGAGGTGTACAATGGATTGTTACTTGTCACTTTTCTGATAGTAAGAGAGAGTATGGCAAAGACTTCTAGGATCCCCCAAAAGTCCATTCTGCCCTTATTTCTTAGTAATAAAGACTAATTTTTTTGAGGTGGGGGTGTACATTGCTGCCCAGTAAAAGACTATATTCCCTGGGCTCCCTTGCAACTATAGTAGCCTTATTATCAAGTTTGGCCAAGGAGATGTAAGCCTGAGTGTAAGCTGCAACCAGTCTCCTTAAAGTGAGAAGGATGCTTCCCTTTGGCCTAATATCCTCCTTGGAACACTGACCACCTTGGAGTATGAGTTAGACCAAACCCTGCAAATGGTGGAGGACTAAGCTAGAAGGAGACTGGGTACCAAATGAGTTTGTGGATCTTCTCCAGCAGTCCTAGACTGCTCACACTCAGGTGTCTATTATGTGAGATAAACTTCAACCTTATTTAAGTCAGTCTTTGGGAGCTTTTATATGTAGCTAAATCTTCTAAACCTAACTATATAGATGACAGGATCTTATAAAGGTAGGAGGGGGAAGTTTGGAAATATATATTTTTAATCTCCATGTTTTTCTTTTCTGATCAGGAGAGAAAAGTAAATTCAAAAGAAGGTTGGATCAAAGAACCATATCTCTCTGACAAAAGAAGACAGAGAGTGAGGGGCATGCTGCAGGACTAATTAGGAAAGCTCAGCTGACAGCAATGCCTGTGACACAGCTGCTCTGAAACCCAAGAGACCAGAACAGACTGGAAGAGACTGCAGGGGTGAGTTTTCACAGAGGCTTTACTGCAGCATTCTTAGAAAACTCAACCACTAGCAAAAGCAGAGCCCCCAAAATCTCTGCCTTAAAGAAAAGATGAAAAACAAGCTGCAAGTCAGTGCAAGAAGTAAATACAGGGAGACCTAGGGTGATTGACAATGATTGAGGTTTTGTGAGAATATCTGTATATAAAACACGTTCTTTTCAAGTTTGCTTCATTGTATATATCTTAGTTTTCAGAAGTTTAAAATTTACAAGAGTATTTACAAGTTTATAGTGTTAAAAATCTTCTTTATATGAAATCTCTCTCTACCTGCCTAATTGACTACACAATCATGTATGGATTTTTTTTTTTTAAGTTGCATTCCTGAGGAGATTCTTTTTGATGCTTTTTCACTTGTTAAAAGACCCATAGTCTGCTTGCAGGAGCTACAAAAATTGCAGGAAAAGTGCCAATAATGGGACAATTAGCCTCTATAAGACTTGCCTTGGATTTCTAAACTTATTAAATAGTGATAAATATCAACCAACTCAGGTTTAACTCAGAAAAGTTAGTCTAGTACTTTTACCAGTCATCAGCTTTACTAGCCTTTCTTTGAACTGAAGGAAACCATTTCTTTTCATGTTTCTCCCAGCCCAAAACTTCTGGATTTCTGTCCCCTGAAGTTCACAAAGCCACCAATAAAATCTTGAACCCAATGTTACTTTGATGTATTGAGTTGGCCAATAAGTTCATTTGAGTTTTTCTGTAAGTTGTTTTGGAAAAACCTGAACAAACTTTTGGTCAACCTAATACTATTATATCTTTGTTTTTATCAGCAAAATAAGGTTACTGTGTTGCTTTGTGATAAAGTGTAGTCATGCAGGCTATGATCCCCTGCTCACCTGTGTGAATGCAGTCCTGGAAACAGCCTCTCCTATGGATGTCTCAGTCCTCAGAGACTCTTCTGCATGGTACCTGTAAGTCTCAACATCCCTTCCAGCCTGATTTCATCTGACCAGCCTCACTGTTCATTTCTGCAACTCCAACCATGGGAGACATTTCACCATTTATTTCTTTGGGTTGTGTTGCTTCTGCATCTGAACCTTAGTGCAGGCCATTCCAGAGGCATGAAAAATACTTCCCCTCATTTATTCTATACAAGTTCATCCTCTCTGGACTGTTCACAGTGACTGGAGGATAACTTCCTTACTGCTGCTTTTGCTGTGAGTGCCATTTTCGAAATGATATGGTTTATAGGCATAAATTACAAAACGCTAGGGTACTTGCCTCATGGGCTAGTGATTAAGAATCGGGTGGGGGGGAGGTGGGAGGGGGGGTCGGGATGGGGAATACATGTAACTCCATGGCTGATTCATGTCAATGTATGACAAAACCCACTGCAATGCTGCGAAGTAATTAGCCTCCAACTAATAAAAATAATTGAAAAAAAAAAAAAGAATCCGCCTGACAGTGCAAGAGACACAGGTTAGATCCCTGCTCTGGGAAGATTCCACATGCTGTGGGGCAACTAAATCTGTGCACCACACCACTGAGCCCATGCTCTAGAGCCCATGCTCTGCAACAAAAGAAGCCACCTCAATGGGAAGCCTGTGCACTGCAACTAGAGGGTAGCCCCCACACGCCACAACTAGAGAAAGCCATGCACAGCAATGAAGACCCAGAACAGCCAAAAAATTAAAAAGCTAGGGTTTGAACGGAACTTAGAGACTATGTGTTTACATGTTTATCATTTAATACTTTGCTATTTCCCAAAAAGCATCTGAAGAGGCTACATAAAATGTATACACATGAAAATATTTAAAATACAAAGAGACTATCAAAAGCTATATAGAGATGGAGAATTCATAACTCCCTTATTTATATATAGGCTTCCCTTGTGACTCAGCTGGTAAAGAATCCACCTGCAATGAGGGAGACCTGCGTTTGATCCCTGAATTGGGAAGATCCCTTGGAGAAGGGAAAGGCTACCCACTCCAGTATTTTGGCCCAGACAATTCCAAGGACTGTATAGTCCATGGGGTCGCAAACAGTCAGACACAACAGAGTGACTTTCACATTATTTATATATAAGGAAACAGAGGCTCAGAGAGATGAAGTGATTTGCAAAGATTACAAAGTTGGAACTAGAAGCTCTTCCTTTATTGGTGACTTTGGTTCCAGGCTGATGGTTTTCCTTTCTACTCCAAGTTTTGTCATCATTCCTGACTTCTCTCCCTGTGAGCAGTCCCTCTAGCACCCTGGCCTTGTTTCTCTGACCTCAACTCCACTGAGCTCCTCTTTTACTTCACTTCAGCAGCCCTTCCCCAAGGTCACACCACGATCACTATTTTTGAATGCTCTGACTCCCATAATCACTAAAGTACACATCTTCCTTTCTTTAATGGCATTCTACAAATTTTGATATGTTGTATTTTTATTTTCATTCAGTTCAACTAATTTCTCTTTTGGCTTCAAATGTGATCTGTGGGCTATTGAGAAGTGTGTTATTTAGTTCCCAAATTCCTGGAAAATTTCCAGAAGGGACACCAGAGCTCATATTAACATAGGGCAAAGGCCATCTGGGGACACAGGAAGAAGCCAAAACCACAAGCTAGGAAAAGGGTCCTCACCAGAAACAGAATTTGCCTGCACCTTGATCATGGATTCTAGCCTCCAGAACTGTGAGAAAAATCAGTGTGTTGTTTATGCTGTAGCATTTTGTCATGGCAGCCCAAGCAGACTAAGACAGCTTATTGGCTGTAACTCTGTTCTGTTACTTTGGTGGTCATGTTAGGATTCTGATATACATTTTCAACTTATCACAGTCTACTTTCAGGTGAAATCACAACACTTCTTGATCATATAAGAACCTTACAACAGTCATTCCATTTCCCCCTTCCTGGACTTTATGCTGTTATTGATACAGAGATTGTCTTTACATGTTATGGGTCACAGACACCACTGTTACTGCTTTTCTTAAAATGATTCAATTATTTCCATTAAAAAAAATCCTGGACTCTTCATCTTAATGTGCTTATTCATTAGATATATGAGCTGACTTCCAAATTATTGTAAATGACAGTTTTCCAAATGTTTCACCACTTCACAATGTGGATTTCCATTTTTCTAGCTTCCAGTAACACTCTTTCAACTTCAGCTTTCTTCCAAAGCCTATATTGCACATTTTCTTTTTTTGTTGCTCTTTTCTTTCTTTAAAATTTTTGGTCTGGTTGCACTCCAATTTCAGGTAGACATTTCTGAATTAGCTTGCTGGAGTGATAAATATACTAAACATAATAAGAATTTAAAGAACTAGAGAACTTATATGATTGCATTTTATCTGACAATAAAATTTCTATACCAGATTTCTATTAGCTAACATTTGCTTGGTGTATCTTTTTCCATCTTTATTTTCTATATCATTGCTTTAGACTTGCATCTCTCTTACACAGTGTATACCTGAGTTTTGATTAATAGGTCCAATTGGAAAGCATCTGTATTTTAATTAATGTATTAAATTCATTTGCATTGATAGTGATTAACATTATACTTGGGCTTCTTTCTGACTTTTTTGTTTATATTTTTCAATTAGCCATGTATTTTTTCTGCTTCTTTTTTTCCTTCTATCAGAATGATTAAAATTGCTTTGTTCTCTGTACTTTCCCCTACCAGTATTTAAATTATATATTCTATTTCTTTCCTCCCAGTGGCTATCTTATACTACCCTTGAAAGAGTATATATTTCTAACAAAGCCTAAGTGAATTCCTACTTCTATCTGTTTCTTAAGTCAGAAAAGATCTGAGCTTGCTTTATCCTCCCTCAGAATACTTTATTTTGTTTCAAATGTTTATTATTCTTTTTATTCTTATTATTTGTGCTTAATGTTAAATTATATTCATGTGCTTAGTTGCTCAGTCATGCCTAACTCTTTTGCAATCCTTTGGACTGTAGGCTGCCAGGTTCCTCCGTCTATGGGATTTTTCATAGTGGGCTGCCATTTCCTTTTCCAGGAGATCTTCCCAACCCAGGGATTGAACTGAGGTCTCCTGTGTCTCCTGCAGTGCAGGTGGATTCTTTACCAACTGAGTCATGGGGCAAGACCGAATTTACCATAGTATTTTAGTGTCTCTTTTACTTTCATTTTGGAGAAGGAAATGGCAACCCACTCCAGTACTCTTGCCTGGAAAATCCCATGGATGGAGGAGCCTGATAGGCTACAGTCTATGGGGTCACAAAGAGTTGGACACGACTGGATGACTTCACTTCACTTTACTTTTATTTTCTTTGTGTATCAAGTACTCCCTCCTGGGTTCATTCTCCTTTTTGCAAAAGAGTGAGGATTTATGAGTGATAAAATGTCTAAGTTATTGTATATTGAAAACATGCTTATTTCACCCTTACTTTTATAGTTTTACTGGACATAGAATTCTAAGTAGCAAAGATTTTTCATTAGAACACTGATGCTTTTACCCATTCCTCTGTAGGCTCTGTCATGAGAACCTTGTTATCACGCTGACTGTCATTCCTTTTTAGGTAACTACTTCTTTCTCTCTCACAACTTTTTTCTTTTTTCCTTTTTTTTTGATGTTCTCTACTTTCACTAAAATGTTTCTGTATTTCCTGAGATCTGGAAAATTCTTTTACTATATGTTTGAAAAATGTCTTTTGCCATCCTCCCCACTGTATTCCAGAATTATTATTAAAATTATTTGTCATCCCCCCTCTTTTATCCCTCTGGTTATGCTCTAAGACATTCCTTCACTTCTATTTTCTAAATCAGTAATACTCTCACCAGTGTACATTCTTATTTTGTGGTCACTTGTTTCTGTTTCATATACAGTACTCTTCCTTTACTTCTCTGAGGATTTTTTAACAACCTTGTTTAAAGGCACTTTCATACTGTTCTTTATCTATCAACTTTTATATTAACCATGTATTTGCTATTTCTAGTGCTTTTCATTTCTTTGTGCAGATTTGTTTTTCATTGTGGTATATTTCCTTCTACCTAACAGACTGCCTTTAACATTTCCTGTAGTATAGATCTGCTGGTGAGGAATTTGGAATTTTTTTTCAGCTTTTTTATGTCAGGGAAAAAATATTTTGCTTTCATTTTTGAGATAAATTTTTACTATATATAGAAGTCTTGGTTGATAGTTTTCCTTTTACTTTCATTATTCCACTCTGAGGTGCCACTGTCTTTTTGCTTACCTTGTCTTCAGTGAGAAATATGCTGTCATTTTTATCTTTGTTCATCTGCACATAGCATGTATTAACTGCTTTTAGGGTCTTCTATTTTATCACTAGTTTTGAGCAATTTAATTATGATAAGCCTTGCTTTTGTTTTCTTCTTAGTTATTGTGTGTGGGATTTATTTGGATTCTTGGATCTATCAGTTTACAGTCTTTATCAAATTTGAAACCTTTTCAGCCATTATTGGGCTTCCCTGGTGGCTCAGATGGTAAAGAATTTGCCTGAAATGCAGGAGACCTGGTTTGATTCCTGGGTTGGGAAGATTCCCTGGAGAAGGGAATGGCTACCCACTCCAAGTATTCTGGCCTGGAGAATCCCATGGACAGATAGCCTGGTGGCTACAGTCCACGGGGTTGCAAAGAGTGATATGACTGAGTGATTAACATTTTCTACTTTCTTTCTCAGCCATTATTGTTTTAAATATTTTTATGTCCCCCTTTCCATTTTGGGAACTCCAATTACATGAATATTAGGATGTTTGAGGTTGTTTCATGGATCAACAATGATGATACTTTGTACTCCTAAAAAAGCTATTATTTTTTCAATGCTTCTCTTTGTATAGTTTCTATTACTATGCTTTCAAGTATGCTTATATTTTCTCCTGGAATGTCTAATCTACTGTGAATCTTATTCAGGTATTTTTTACTTCAGACATTGTAGTTTTCACCTCTAGAAGTTCAACTTGGGTTTGTCTTTATGTTTCCCATATCTCCCCTTAATTTTTTGAATGTATGAAATACTTAACAATAACTGTTTTTATGTCCATGTCTGCTAATACCGACATGTGTGTCAGCGCTGGTTAAGTGTCAATAGATTTTTCACCCTCATTATGGGTCATATTTTCCTGCTTCTTTGCATGCCCAGTAATTTTTGATTGGATACCAGATATTGTGAATTTTACCTTTTCTTGGGTGCTCAACAATTATATTCATATATTCCTATAACTACTCTTGAGCTTTTCCTGGCATGCAGTTACTTTGAAACAGTCTTATTCTATTAAGACTTGTTAGGCAGAATCAGAGCCTAGTTCTTCTAGGACTTACTCTAAGTACTTAACTTGATGTCCCAAGAATTTGGGGTTTCCTAGTCTGGCTGGTGGGAACAGGCATTACTGTAGGCTCTTTGGGGAACAATGAGTACCTTTCCTCTAATTAATTCAGGTGATTCTTCCCCATCCTGGGGGAGTTTCCATTTATGCATGTGCTGATCAATAATTTGATGAATACTCGCAGGAAACCCTCTGAATATCTCCAGAGTTCTCTTTCTGTGCAGCTTTCTTCTCTCCACTACTCTTTCCTGTGAAATTTAGCTGCCTTGATGTCACTGGATTTTCAGCTCCATATTCTCTAGTTAAATTAAGAAGGTGAGACTAAAAGTCCACTAGTTTACCTCTCCCTGCACCGAAACCTGGAAACTCAGGGCAGTAAGCAAGAGTGTTTACAGGGCTCACTTTGTTTCCTGTCTCTTGGGGATCACACTGTCCTTTGTTGTCTTATGACCAGTGTCCTGAAAATAGTTTCTTATTTTTTGTCTGGTTTTTGGTTGCTTCAAGCAGGGGAGTATATCCCTTGTTTCTCTATTTTGGTTGGACAGATAAGTCTCACATCCTCTTTTCTGACCACAACTTACCCTCCTTAGTTATTCTTACTATGACCTTTCCTTAATCCCACTGGGGCCTCTAGCACGTGGAGCCCTCTACTGACTCCCATAGAAAAGCTATGACAAACCTAGACAGCCTACTAAAAAGCAGAGACATACTTTGCTGGCAAAGGTCTATATAGTCAAAGCTATGGTTTTTCCAGTAGTCATGTATGGATGTGAGAGTTGGACTATACAGAGAGCTGAGTGCTGAAGAATTGATGCCTTCAAACTGTGGTGTTGGAGATGACTCTTGAGAGTCCCATGGACTGCAAGGAGATCAAACCAGTCAATCCTAAAGGAAATCAACCCTGAATATTCATTGGAAGGACTGATACTGAAGTTGAAGCTCCAACACTTTGGCCACCTGATACAAAGAACTGACTCACTGGAAAAGACCCTGATGCTGGGAAATATAGAAAAAGCAGGAGAAGGAGACGACAGAGGATGAGATGGTTGGATGGCATCACTGACTCAATGGACAAGAGTCTGAGCAAGCTCCAGGAGATGGTGAAGGACGGGAAAGCCTAGTGTGCTGCAGTCCATTGGGTCAGAAAGAGTCAGACACAATCGAGCAACTGAACAACGTCTTCCAATCTGTCAAGACTCTCCCTTCATTACTTTCCTTCCTATGCAGCTTGTATTCCATGATCCATTATTTCAGTAATGTTCTTGTCAAGGTCCTCAATTCCCATTCTCCCCCCTAGGCTCATTTAACCTAGCTAATTACATGGTAGAGGTTCAATATATATATTTTTAAACTAAATGGATAAGTAAATGAGAAATGAAGTATATATATTAATTTCTGATAAACTCTCTGCCTATATTTCAAAACTAAACATTAAAAAATTACTAATTTTTAATACTACATCTCTTTTATCAATACAGATAATAATTATGTATAAAATTAGGTTATCCTTTATAAACAAATAACATTTTCCCAATTCTACATTACTTAGGATGAATGCTTGTGATTTTCCCCAGTGAAAGTCATAGACCGCTGGGGTAAAACTAAGTCAGTAACAGAAAAACAGAATGTTTAAGTATGAATGAAATTTAGAGATAAGTTTCTATCACTCTTCAACTTCATAGATGTGGAAATTGAGATATTCAGAAGACAAATGATTTGGCTAAAATGTTTTTCAAAGCTCATACAGCTGGTCAATAACAGAATGAGGAGCAAAGTCAACTTTCCTAACTCCAAACCAGGCTTCCTTCCTTCTCATTGCAGTGCTATATTTTCTTGCCCAGGTAAGCTTGTATTCAACACCCTGTGTTTGCAGAAATTTGAATGTCGTTTACAGTAGAGCTTGCTCTGGCTTTCCAGTGAAATCGGATGCTTAATGTTGGAGTAACATGTGATTTCTAGAACAAGGTCATGCAATCTTATAGCCCTAGTTAAAACAGGACTAAAGTAGCACATGGGTCATGTTCTCATACTTAGGTAAAACATTCTTTGAACCATTAATCAGTGACTGTGCCAGGGGATTCAATAAGTTCCCATTCTTACTGTGTAAAACTTACTGTGTAGAGGCTGATGCCAGATATCAATAGAGAACTCGGTAGGTTAGCATATAAATAATGTGATAAATTAAGATATGAAAGGATTCAAGTCCCTCTATATTCATCAGGACATTGTGCCCTTAAAAACTGGTTCCCTAAGTCTGGAAAAAGTTTTAAGAACAAGAAGCCTTCCAATCTTTATATTCTGATTAGACATTGACACATTGACTCAATAAATTCAGAGCCTAATAGTCAGGGATGAAGCCTAGTGAAAATTAGGCAGTGGGAATAACATAAAACAATGACTCAAACGTGAGTAACAGTATTTCAATGTATATGTTTGAAATTCACACACACGCACATGCACACACACATACATACACATACTTGTTGAGTAGATGCAATATTTGAAATCTGAGTTAGAGCCAAGATGTAAATTACATGCAAATATGACTTGAGGTTACTGCTAATGTAGTCATTCTGATGTTCACGAAACACTTTTAGCTTTTTACCTTCTGGACACATAACTCAATTGGTTGGCTGGCCCCTATTGGTTTTGTAGGGCCACATGACTAGTCCTGGCTATTGAAGTTGAGTCATTTCCAGGCTGGATCATTTAATTTTGGGTTAAGATTATTTAAAATTCTCTTTCTGTCTGGGATGGTAATCAGCAACTTTAGAAGATGATACATCAGCTAGGGTCCCTGATTTTCTGTGACAAATAGAGCCCCATGCCAACCCATTATGAATATGTAGTATTAGGAGGAAATAAATCTTTGCTTTTTTAGCCACCAGTATTTTTAGAGTTGTTTGTTACCAGAGTACAACCTAGCTTGTCCTGACAGATATATCTGCTTTCATTCTCTTCCCTGGATGGGGAAGATACTGTCTTAGGGATCAATACTAGTAGGAGCTCAGGAATATTGACAGAGTGGTAAGAAAGATGAAGTTAAGGAAGGGAGAGATATGTAAAGGGTCTATTCTAAGACAAACATAAACATATACACATTAAATGCAATTTGGGAAGACCTACTAGATTTTATTATTGTTGTTGTTACTATTACTACCATGATTATTATTATATTTCTTATTGTTTTTTTAAACAACCTGAAGATTATGGCTTTTATATGCTATGACTCATCCTTGGTATTGGATAAAGAGAGGAAGAACAGATAATTCTAGCTTCTGGAATCTCTTAGATTAATGCAATAGCTATGCTTCCTACATAGTGTGAATTTTGTTGAGTATATATTTTCTATCCCAGTTGGACTATACAATTCTCGCAGTTAAGGACTATATTTTATTTTCCTTGTGTGTACTTTGGAAATAGTCCTAAAGCTCCATAAAACCAAGCTGAAAGCCAGCTGCACTTGTTATCAGGGAACTGGCATCACATTTCATTGTTGACCATCTCTTGGACTGACTTGAACAGATGCATCAATTCTCATATTTTCATTTCCTGGAACTTCAGGAATATGTAATGAGAATCATGAGCATGGTGATAGGACAGGGCAGTGGGGAAAAGTGCATTTGCAATCAAAACTGTCTTTGGAGTTGTAGTCCTTTTCATTGGCAACCAACTCAATGAAGCAAATCAAAAGAGAGACATTTTTCAAATTTGACTTTTCATAGCAAGTGTTTCACATTTTTAGACATGTGTGTTTTTGGGTTTATTCTCCTTTTTATTGCTCCTGGCCCTTGGTGCTCTTCCTTTTTCAATTGTCCCATTTGCCATTCTTAATTAGAAATAATCTACAGAGCCCCAAAAGTCAAATGGTATATTTAAAACTCATGGGTGTATAATACAATAAAAACTGTTGAGGGAAGAATCGACATTTATCAGAATCCTTTGCATTGTCAGTGTCTAAACCACATAGTATTTTCCCACACACAGCTGTGCACCTGGGCTTCTGCTTGCCTATTTTACAGCCTTGGAGCTTCTTTGCTAACTTTTCAATTGCTTTTCTTGTTAATCAGTTCTTGTCCTTGCTCTCAGGTTTTAACTTTGCCTATCACACACAAACCTGTCTTCTACTCTTGCATTACCTGGAACTCAAGCAGCAGGCTCCTTGTTTTTGCCAAGAATGACATTACTCTTCAGAATTCCTTCCTACTCCCCAGTGGTGTAATGGAAGTATTCACCATCAATATAACCAGTTGGGTTGTATTAAAGATGGAAAATATTTCTGTTTTTATGCATACTAAAAAAATATGCAATTGTACTTACAGTGCCTACTCTGTGTCTGGCACTAGCATAGGCAGTGGGGATACTGCAGTGAAAAAAAGCAGACAAGAATTGCTGCCCTCATGGGACTTATTTTATAGCAATGGCAAATCCAATTACTAGTAAGATCTGACATGTCCTATAAAACTGTAGTGGTTCTTTATTCAGCTAATGATCTACATCTATATGTAAGGTATAATGTTTTTGCATTCTATAGTTTTAGTTAAAAATTAAATTTTTATCAGGATAGGCCAAAAGATAGTTGACTCATACCAGGTATGATCAGAAGCCCCTTCCTCAGCACACATGTTGGTCCCCACTCTCACCCTGAGATCCTTTAACCCTGATTGATGCCATAGCAGCAACCCAGCAAAATCTAAAAAATGAATACAGCCAAATCTAAAAATTCCACATGATACTTGGGTGAAAGGCCCATTAAAAGGTCACCATTGCCAGGCAACAGTATCCCTGGATAGTGTAACAAGTAGAATAACACTTCTTATTCCACTATCTCAGAAACTCAAAGGCATATACATCGAGACCCCCTCCTCTCATCACTGCTATTTCTTCCTGTGGCTACCACCATTCATGACCAGACCCACCCACAGCAGGCCTGGCTAGATGATCAAGCAACCCTGATGGTCATTGGTAAGGCTGGATACATCATCCATGCTGTGAAAACTCCCTCCCAGGCCAGAACAGGCTTGCAAAACTGGCAGAAATAGGGTTCATGGGACAGATCTGAGATCCAGCTGTACATCTGCCCTGAATCCCTGTGTTGAGATTCTGCTATTCACAAAACCCAACCTAAAGCAGACTGGAGTCAGAGCCTGAGCAGCTTCTTTGAACAGAGGGAGTAAGGGCTGCTGTACCAACAGGTGACCCAACACAAACAGAAGGAAGATGTGTGAGTGGTATTCCTTAAGCTACTTGGGTCATCAGAACTACAACCTTATCCTTGTCTTCTGACTGCATTTTGGTTTTCTAAACTTGTCTTCTTTTTCGAATTATGTATTTGCAATTTATTTAACGGGCTCACATCCTCCCAAATTCTTTTTACTGGGCTTCAACACCTTTTCTGTGCATATGTATTTGTGCACACATATATTGTTGAATTACAGTCTGCCTTTCTTCTCATGGTGTCTCTAACACTGATTCGATTAACTGAATCCTCTGCATGCCACCTCATCTCCTCCAACCCAACCTGTTTGCTTATATGCTCGATCCTTGTGTTGCAGTGGACATGAACTATTTGTTTTTAAGGAATAGTCATTTTTATAGCACAGCTTGGAGTCTAAAGCTCAGGAAAAAAACATTCACATAGTATCTTTCATAAATATGGAAATTCTAATCATCTAGGTTTTATGATCCTCATATTTTCAATTTATCATGGTCCACATGTGGAATAACTACGACAGATGTTAGATCCTATGCCACCTCCTTGTTACCAAGCTTTTGGGTTTCTGATGCACATCTCAGAGTGTGCTCAGAGCTACAGAGTAGAGTTTCTTCCTTACCCCACTCTTCTCTCCCCAGGCATTTCTTTCCCAATGATACCTATTTTATGTTGAAGCTAAAATAACTCATTATCTTTGAGCATATAGTAAGTAGAGAGAATTAAAATGGGGAGATGCTCACATGGGTTTATGATCTACATCTAGAATATACTTCAACTTGACTATTCTATGTGATTTATAAAATGATTCTAATATATGCCATGTATTTGAGTATAGGATTATTTCAAACTCATTTTCATAGCCTGTTCAGTGGCTCTTATAGTGTCTGGTGCAGAGTAAGTGCTTATTGAATAAATGAGTGGTCCCAATGGTGGTACAGGAAGAAAATGTTAGAATATCAAAGAGTTGAGAGACAGATGAGGACAGTTTTAGAAATGAAGTTTCTAAAACCTTTGCCTCCAACTAATAAAAATAATTGGGAAAAAAATAAAACCTTTGCCTCTTGGATGGTCAAAACATATATGGTAGCTGAAGAGAAACAGCTCTTTGTAACTCTTGGTTCCTTGTCTGTGAGATTCAGTGGGAGACCTTACTTTCTCACTATGAGGAATCAGTGCACAACTGGAGAAAATAACAAAAAGAAAGGCAAGTACTGGAAAACAGGATTTTCTCTTTCATGTCCATGATTTACTTTGGTATATTTAAATACCTGGGAATGTGATTCATCAGTCATTGGATTTAACAAAATCCACTCTCATTTCCCCATAGGCTTTAGTGATACAGGAAACTTTTCAATTATCACAACTAATGGAATGGAAGCAAAAGTACACATAATCAAATACCATTTCTATTTGTCTTTGGAAAGTATTATGTCTGCTCTTCCCCAGGCAGCTTTGCTTTTATGATGATTAGTTCTAGCTTGGGCTAATATTAAAATGAGTTTGCATTTTCTCTGTACAATACCTGGCAGTAGAAGAGAAATGTGTTTATGGCAGAGGAAACTCATGCAGGGCTTAGAATTTGTCACAGTTAATCACCCACATGGATAATCTACATGCAGCAAGTGGGATTTTGAACAGACTAAAAGGCAAAGAGCAACTACATGTCCCGGATTTTAATGGCCCGGGGTAGATACCCTAGGAGAAAGCTATAGCTCATGTTATGAAGAGTGTGAGTAGAAAAAGAACACTGAACTAGGGGGAAGGCAACTGGTGTTCTCATCCTTGATGCCCAAGGGAGGCCATATAACCTCTTTGTGTTTCAATTTATTTAGAAAATGTAACAATGACATCTGTAACTGTTTACCTAACAGATTAACTGCCAAAAAAGAGTAGTGAATAAAAGGGTTTGTAAAAGTATTAAACACTAGGAAAACACAAAGTATTGATAGACAAACAGTGAAATACTGTCACCAGCTTTTCACAATCTGTCCTTTGCCCTAACTCCTCAATGCTTGGAGTCTTGGGCTGTGGTTTCTGAAACTTCACCCAGTTTTTTAAAAAAGTCACATTTCTTAAGGATTCTGCTCTTCCAGGAATAGCTACTTTGATAATGTCCATGGGTCCTAATGAATAGATACATCCTTTATCAGGATTTTAACAGAGATCTTTCAGCTATAATAATTAACCTTGTTGTTGTTGTTTAACTGTTAAGTTGTGTCTGACTCTTTGTGACCCCATGGACTGTAGCCCGCCAGACTCCACTATCCGTGGGATATTCCAGTAGAATACTGGAGTGGGCTGCCATTTCCTTCTCCAATAATACTTAGCCTAGTGGCTCTCAAAGTGAGAGATCCCTGGACCACCTGCAGCAGCAGCAGCATCTGGGGATGCAAATTCTTGGACCCACCCCAGACTGAGTGAATCACAAGCTCTGGGAGTGCAGCCCAGCAATCTATGTTTTAACAAGTGCTCCAGATGATTCTGGTGTACACTCAAGTTTGAGAACCACTGCCTTAACTCAAAGGGAAAAAGGGAAACCCAGGAATTGGGCTCTGAGACATGCTACTGAGAGACCTTTACTTCTCTGAAGGAGGTAGGATAAGGCTTATGGGACTTTTCAAATCATACTGCATATAGCTGTGCGTGCGCGCACGTGTGTGTGTGTGTGTGTGTGTGTGTGTGTGTGTAAGTAAAATGATGGCCGAGAACATAACCATCCTACCTAAAAATGTATCACCACCTTCCTTAGCACTCCCCACTTGCCTTTCTTGATCTGCTTTTCCTTGTAGCATTTATTACCTCTTAATATGCTGTTATTTACTTATTTCAGTTATTGTCTATCTCCCCCAGCTGGAATGTTCACTCTATAAGGCAATCTGTTTTGTTCACTGCTGTGTCCCCAGTTCTGAGGGCTGTGCATGTTTCCTAGTCAGTACTCATTACATATTTGTTGAATTAACAAGTGAATGAACAACTGCTGACATCGAGAGATAAGAAAATACTGGGTCAGATCAAAACACTGAAACACCTGCAAGAACCTTTCTTACAGCACAGGAGCCTTGCCTCTCTGTTCCTGCTTTGGGCTCTGAAATAAGTCTGCAAACAAGGCTTGGGTAACTGCCATCCTCAGGGGTTTAATTCACTATGCTGTTTGATTATCATTACAAAATGTGCTATCTGGTTTTTCCTAGGCTGGGGATAGTGTACTGACTGATCAATGCATTCACAGGGCTGGCTATGGGTGTGCAAGAGACCAGAGTGTGACACAATAGGGAAAAGGCAGTCTAGGAACAGAAACCTACTGAATTCTCATCCTTATGCTGCCCTAACTTGCTATACTGTCCTAACCAAACTGCTTAGCTGCTGGGTCTCCTTTCATCTGTGGATCTCAATGATCTCCAAGGTCACTTTCAATTATATTAATAATTACATATCCATTCAAATATTACTTGATTAATGCCTCCCTCCTCCACTGGCAAGCTCTGTGACAACAGGGGCTGAGTCTGTATTTGCCCACCCAGTTCATAATGCCCAGCACATGGGGGCACTCAAATATTTGCTGAGTGAGCAAATTTCTGTGAAAATCAAATGGGAATCTCAGCTTCATCAGCTTGTGCTCTATACAGCTAAGTTCAAGGTATGTGGATGTAGGTTGCAAAACCCTGGCCTGGAAGAGATCTCCAATCAACAGGAAGAGCAGGATGCTGGCTCTGCCTCCCTCCACCAATCCCCAGGGCAAACAGAGGTTGCAAAATTCATTAAATGCATTCATGGCAAGGTATATGGGAGACAGCCCAGTCTGAAGAAGCAAGGGTTTGGGGATCAGAAACCTGAATCACAGATCTGTTATTCTCTAGTTTTATGACTTTGTACAAATTATTTACTTCTCTCAGCTTCAGCATTTTTATCTGGAAAATGAAGTACTGCCTGCCTCTCAGGATGGCTCTGAAGATCAGAGGAGTTGATATATATCAAGTGCTTTCCCAATAATCTGGTGTAAGGAGGGTGCTCAGTGTATGGAAGCCTCCTTGTCTGGTCCTGCCTTTTCTGCCCCTTACTAGGTTTCTAACAAAGCTTCCTGTTCCAAAAAACTGACCCAAGTTGGTTATGGCTAATGGGAGTGCCCTGGCCAGCCTGGCTTAAGGGGAGATAGAGATCAGAGTCAAAAGTGTTTCTCAAAATATTTACCTTTGGAAATACATACTTTCTCCATTTGCTTCTAGTTTGCTTAATGACATTTTGAGATTTTGAACTTGCTCTAACTTGATATCAAAAAGTGCAATTTTGTAAATAAATCTTAACAACTGATAATCACTTGAATGTATTCTTATCAGTGAACAGGATGAGTTAGAACTTAACTTCTCTATTTGGCTGCCTTTGTCTCTCCTTCTGCTTTGCTCTTTGAGGGAATTATCCTCCAGGTCCTGCCTTGCCCCCTCCACCTTCCCCCACCACACTCATGACTTCATATGACCATCTTTGTCCTGGAAAACAAATTCTGCTGCTAGGCAACCAGAAAACAAAATCCACAGTGGTTGACATGATTTGCATTGTGATGGCAATTGCAGTGGTGCCACCACCAGGCCAGACGTACACCCATTGCATCTGTCCTCAACAGATCTTTCCAGAAAGTGGGATGGGGTGCATTCCTGGTAGAAAATTAAGGGCCTCAGTACTCAACGGAAAGTATTTATAAATCACTGTATATCAACAGCCTGCTTTAGAATAATTTTATTAGAACACATTCAAGAAAGTGACATATGGAAAAAGACAGCAGCAATTCTTAGTCATGCAAATGCCCATGTTAAGGTTCTCCATTGGATTTAAATTCAAGTACAAAGACAGTCCTTTCCTGAGCCAGGTGCAATTCCAGAGCATGACACTTTTGAGTCGAGAGCATGTTTCCTCTGCAAAGTTCAGAACACTGAACAAGTCCCACCCTCACAATAAGCTTGTGAGATACATGGAAGTGTAAACGTTCAGGATTTTAAGGAACCCTTTACCCAAACCCCCCCCATAACCCAGCCAGGGGAAGTGAACCCAACTTTGGGACCTCTTATAAATAGATTTAGTCTATTGAAAATAAAGCAGTGGGCCTTAAAAAAAATTAGAAAATGAATATATACATACATATATATATAATGTAATGGAATCACCTTTGCCTTTTGCCTTGGTGTGGGATTTCCATGAAACTCTGTGTTAGGGGTGGGGGCTCTCAAGTGTTTTGGGAGTTGGAGGACTTTTTTTATTTTTTAACTTTTTATTATGAAAAACTGCAAACATATACAAAAGGGAGAGAATGATAGAACGAACACCCACGTGCCCATCATCTAGTCTCAACAATTATCAACATGTGGCCAGTTTGTTTATTTCTTCTCCCACCTCCCACCCACCCCTGCCAACAGGATAATTTGGAAGCCAAGGAGGGCTGGTAGGGTGATCTGCGAATGAGACACCTCAGCAGTGAGTAAGGTTAGGGAGGAGCTAGAAAACAGTGGCAAAACCTGGGTAGGTTGAAGCAGATGGAACATTTGTTGGGAGAAGTAGTTGCTGCTAGTGTTTTAGATCGGTTGGAGTTGACCCTCACCTTCCATAAACCATAACCATAAGAGGTCCCTTTTTCCTTCTCCCTCCTGTTCATGATATAGGGGAGGCAGGCTAGATTAAAATGATGAGTTTTCCCAGATTGGGGCCACTGACAAAAGAAACATTCAACGTGGAGAAAAACTCCAGGAAAACTCTAATGAACCCCAACCAGGGTCGGGGGCCTGATGTTCAGACTGGGAGCTGGGGGAGTGTGTTGGGCCATGGGGACACTCACAGGTCCCTAATGCCCCACCCATTTTAGACTTTGGAGAGAAGCTCGGCAACCTTGAATTGCACCCAGTAGAGAAAGAAGCAAGGGGCCCCGAGGAGTGAGCCCATGGCCCAGGGGGCAGATTTTGCATGGAACATGTTGCCCTCTAAGCAAAGGTTGCACCCCACACCAGCCCTGCCAGAGCAGTCTCAAGAGAGGTGGGTGATGGGAGTCCAGGTGGGAGGTCCCAACGGCGGCACGGCTAACCCGGTGAGCTGCGTGCTAAACGTAAGTGGAGAAAGGATCTCCAGGTCCCAGGTACCACCGAGGAGCAAGGTTGCCATCCTGTTAAGAAAAGGGCCGGGGCTCTGTGATTTGCATATAACTTTGCAAAAATTTTCATGAGATCCTGTAGCCCTTTATAGAAAACAGAGTGAAACCATCAGTGTGACCTAGTGTATTTCTAGCAATCCAACGCACACAGTGCAACCTGGCAAATACACAGTCATTATTTTAGAGGAA
The DNA here is from genome assembly GCF_033118175.1 of Dama dama. NCBI lineage: Eukaryota > Metazoa > Chordata > Mammalia > Artiodactyla > Cervidae > Dama > Dama dama. The sequence continues at coordinate 49,816,811 of NC_083699.1, forward strand.
ATGGAGGAAGCAGAGTGCTGTATAGGATAGTGCTTGGTCTGAAGGTTCAGAAGTCAACCAGGTCTAGCATCCAGAGGAGGATCACTGACTGGCCACTTTTAACTGTGAAATACTGTCAAGAGTGCAAACCTGAACATTGTTCTTTGCATTAGTTCCCTGTAGAGCAATCCTGTTGTGACTTTCCAACTTCCCAAACAAAGAGAAGTGGAGCCAGGAATAATATAAATAGAGATACATTAAATAAGAGGTCCAGTGGCAGTGATCATTAGTGTTTATTTCATACCTTTCCTGTCTTTTTTTGGTTTCATTTTCTTGTTTCAATTCTTTTAGGGTCCCTGTGTCCTACCAAGTCTTACCATGACATTCAGCTAGAGAAAGAAACTGAGAAAAGTTTACCCATTTATGCAGCAGATCTTTAGTAGTAACTGACTTAACACTCTTGATTTCAAGTGTTTCCAGGGTCTATAATGTAGTAATCTGGAACTTTTCTAAGGCACTAGGCTGGTTCATGCACACTGCAAGGCTGGCTAAGGGAATGGATTACTGAGTGAGGGAGTGATGGAGCCATGCCAGAAACCCCATATTCTAGTGTGGTTCTACCATCTCTACTGGGCCACTGGAGGCAATGGAATCATCCTTTCTTTAGGAACGATGGTCCCTCATAGAGAAACAACTTCTAATGCTACTGGAAGAGTGAAATATTTCAAAAAGCAATGGTTCTTATCCAAGAGAAAAGTTTAAGATGAATGAAAGAGTCTGACCTCCCATTTGACTGTGGTTCAGCTCAAGGTGTCAAAGGTTACCTTATGGAAATGAGAAAACCAGTATGAGACTCTTTTAGTAAGAACTCCAGCCAGGCAAAAACTGTTCATTAAGAACAGAAAAGCCTCAGCATGGAGTTCAAATGGCAGTTACTCTGAACTGTGGAGAAGGTCGGGGGTGCTAAGGATTCAGAAGGGAGATGAGATTCTAAAGAAAGTCCGGGACAGGATGCATGTATTTGTGAAAGGGCAAAGTACTGGTACCCACTGAGCTCACCTTTTCCAGGGCAAAAGGGTCTCAAAAATTTTTAATCATATTTTCCTTTGCATAATGTTACATTAACGGGCTGAGGGTAGGGACATGGCATTAACTGTCCTGATTAGCTAGTCCCCCACATCATAATTCACTGTCAGTACCAGTTTATAGATGTGCTATTACATCTGCAGAACTTACTTTAGTGGCAGAATTTAATAGTTTTACAAGTACTGAATTTGACATTTGGCTCTTTATACAATGGTTAAAATTCTAAGGGAGGAGAACAGTTTAAAAAAGTATTTTCAGTGTCATCATTATTAATAGCTAATTTATTTGTGTCAGTTTTATTATCACTATTATTAATGGCTAATATTTGCTGCATGTTTACCATGTGCCAGGCAAAGTGTTGAGCATCTGGCATGCATCCTTTCATGAAATGTGGAATGGGTTAATACCATTACTCCCATTTTGCAGACTGAGGCATTAAGGTCCTGCCCAGGATCATACAACTGGCAAGTGGAGGGGCTGAGATCTGAACTGAGGTTGGTTTGACTTCAAAGTGATCCTAACTGCTGTGGTAGGTTGCCTTTTGTAAAGGAGAATCCATCTGCTAAATGATATTTGTATGTGTGTATGTTTGCGGATTCCAAAGGTCTTAGAAAGCATCCCTCACATATTTGGAGGATCCATCTTATCCTTGAAGACATAACTAGAAGTGGTTTGGGTCACTTCAGTATGTGTATTTATTAGATTTTGCACAAAAACTTTTATCTCCTTTTAAACCTCAAGATGTGATGGTCTCTGTGTACCTGTAAATCTGATGATGGTTATGTGAGACATATAAGAAATTCAGGCATGTAGGCAAACTGAACACTTGTTCTCCAAAACTGAGAAAATACATGCATTTACATAGGAAGTCATTATATTATATGGCCCAGTTGGTGCCTTAAAAGAGTAGTTAACATCCATACATCAACATTAAAAAGCAACGGCCATTTATGATCTCATTGAGATGATTTTCTGAAAATCTAGCCTAGGGCAGAGACTAGTGGGAAAAATTTAAGTGGAAACGTGGTTTAAAAAAATGCCATTAAATTTCTTTGAAATGTCAACGATCTCTATTATTTAGACAATAACTCTCAGCTTGGAATTCACAGATATCCCATATCCAATCGCCCTCTACCTTTGGCATTCTGATTCAGCAGGCCAGTGAGGAGCCTGGGATGAGTTTTTTGAAATGTTTCCTTGGTAATTCTAGGGGTCACTTGGTTTAAAATCATTAAGGCACAGGACTTTTCTATGTACCAGACAATACATGGTCGGAAAACCTGAGTTGTGCAGCATTTCAACTGCATTTTCACATCTGCCAGTATACACTGTCCAGAAGCACTTGGGCATTTTCCATGAGGAGCAAGAATCAGTGAGACCCATATTGATAGGATAGCAGCTTTTATTAACCACACCTTCCAGAATTCTTTTTTTGGGGGGTATATTGAGATTCCTCCCATCTCCCCCTATTCAGTTATGTGCTAAGTTGCTTCAGTTGTGTCTGACTCTCAGTGACGCTATGACTATAGCCTGCCAGGCTCCTCTGTCCATGGGATTTAACAGGCAAGAATACTGGAGTGGGTTGCCATTTCCTCCTCCAGGGGATCTTCCCAACCCAGAGACTGAACCCACTTGTCTTACATCTCCTGTATTGGCAGGCAGGTTCTTTACCACTAGCGCTACCTGGGAAGCCCAGGTATAGACTCCTTCATAGAAACACTTTACTTATTTATTAATATACAGCAGGTCTCATTCTAATATTAGACACTCATAACATGAGTTTTCTGAGTTATAAAGAGAGGTTCTACGGTCTCTGGGTAGAACATCTAGTGGTATAAAAATAGCCACAAATGGGGAACATATTTGTTATATTATAGATTTATATCCTTTCTTGTTCTACAAAGAATTTGAGGCTGCTGTTTTACAATATGTTTTTAAATGCATCTTCAGTTGACTTTATGTTCTAGATGTTTCTATCTGATGGATTTGGAAGCCACTGAGGCAGGTATGTGCCTGAGTTACTACTTCTGTGGCAGACATAATAAACTGTCTCTTCTAAATTCCTGACTCACGTCATGTTCTGTTAGGCACAGCAGACTGAGCAGTTGACATGTATAATACATGGAACATGGTATGTTCCTGGTTTTTTATTCTTTTTCCCCTTGCCCTTGGTATTTTCAATCAAGTGCATTTCATGCAGTTGATCAGGAGGGAGAAATTATAGGACTTAACAGCATCTGGGCCAAAATGTTACTTTGTGTGTTTCTGCCTGAATCATCCAAATTTTCTGGTTCATGGACTTGGCCAGCAGAAGGCAGTGTACATAGCAGATATGAGAAAGACCTGGGTTCAAATCTCAGCTCTGCCACTTTCTGGATGTGTGACCTTGGGCAGGTTATTTAACTTGTACATTTTCCTCATCTGCAAAAATGAGGATAATGATACTTACCTTGAAGAATTGTGAGGATTGAGTAAGAAATTACATAAAAAATGCCAGGCTCATAGTAGGCATTCAGGAAGAAAAGACAATTGTTACTCTCGGTTGTCTATGTGCTGGATGCTTCCTTATAGTAGCCTTCATGCTTTCCTCCGCCTGTTCAGTTACAGCAGGGGCTTCTAAGGGAAAGGACTGTATGACTCTCATTAGATGGGCAGATTTGTCCTTGGAGGGCACTTCACTGCTCTGTGTTCTTCTGTTACACTCATGGAACTGCAAAGCCCATATTAAATGGTTTAAAAGAGCCTTTCTCCACCTCAAATTTCAAACTAGAGCCCAGACTGGAAATATTCCTTCACCAGAATGGGAAACTGAGATACAGAATAGTACAAATGTTGAATCGTGCAGACAGAAAGACATCATGAATTATGTTTTCAGTTTAGCTCTTTTTCAAAACTGATTTTTGTGACTTTCTTAGTTTTTTCATGCTTCCTACTCTACTTCTGACTTCTAGCCGTGTGTGTGTGCTGCTTATACTGACCCCAGGGCTCCTCATCTGGAATTCGGTGAGGAGGTAACTGGCAAGGAGTGGTTGGCCAAGCAGCTTGGTGAAGAACAAAGAGGCCTCGGGGTGCTGCAGAGACAGGCTCTGCTGTGTCCCCTCCTGAGTGACAGATTGGGAGCCCCCACTTGCAGAACACTATCCCAAAGGAATGAAATTGGCCTCAGCAAGGAAGAGTCACTCCCTCTGTTTTTCATCTTTTCATTTTTCCTTCTGCTTTTGGAGAGAACTGTGAGACTAGGCCAGGTGGGAGAAGCATCCTTGACAATGTTTGTTTCATGTAACTTTTTGTTCCAAGTTCAGAAAAGTTAGAAACTTTCTCTACCGAAAATTATCAGAAACTTTCCATGTCCTTTGAGGGTAGGAGAGGAGGGAGAAGGAGGTAGGGGAGGGAGTGGGGGAGCTATGTGTTGACCTGATGATGAACCTACTGTTAGGAACCTTGCTGCCCATGCAGGGGTGACCCATCCTCTCTACCTGGGGACCCAGTGTTCCCACACTGATCACTTGGGGAACCCCTCCATCTGGAATCATAGGGGGTTAAAACCGAACTTGAACATGCCTGCCTTTTCTCCATCCCACTGTATATCTCTTCGTAAAACCTCTTCATGAACTTGAGCATTTATTTCAAGCTTTTCCTCTCACCTTTCCTATACTTTACTAAACAGCTGAGTTTGGGGAAAAACTCTGATGAACTAACCTACTATTCACCTTCCCTATTTCCCCGCCTGAATTTTCCTCCTCTTCCCTTTCGCTATCCAAGGCTCCTGACCTTCAAAAACCAAACAAAGTTGCCAGTTCCTCAACTAACAACCTTCAGTAACCTTGGCCCATCCTGCAAGTCAGCCCAAATTCACCGTCTGGTCACTTTCTCTCATCTTCAGATGTTGAGGGGAAGTTCATCCCCCTGTTACCTACTAGTCACCTGCTCATCCCTTTGTCTTTGGTTCACACAGAGGTTTGATCCAGAAACCATCTAATAATTGTGACCCTTCCTGTCCTTAAAAATAACATCTACTCTTTTTTTGATTAATAAAAGTAATCTGACTTATCGTGGAGAACTTGGAAAAAGCCACCATCCAGAAATAACCACTACTTACATTTTGGTGTATTTCCTTCATATATACATACATGCATACATATATGTATATATAAGTATCTGTATATATGCATACAGAAGCACACACACACACACACATATACACATCCACATTCCTTTCAGTGTTTAACAGAAGAGTCAGTCTTTCATATTTAGAGGGAAAAGGAAGATCCCAGGCAGGTGGAAAAGAAAAATAACCCCAGGCTGCAGCTCAGGTAGGCTCTCCACCTGTGTCAGCTGTGGCCATGAGCTTTTGGGACACATGGCTTATTGGTTTGCAATGTCATGGACTTGATGGCCAGGGGAAATATCTAAGCTATCCCTGCCTCCCAGACCACGTGAGTGAATCCTTCTTAGAGAGCAACACGGGAAACATAGTCAGAGACACACCAAAATTCATAGGTACACACGAACATAAATTATACACGTAAAAACATATTCAAACAAGTCTTTTCTGAGCCCTCTCTGTGAATGCCCACTCTACCTCAATGCATTGCTGATAATACAGTGTATCACATGTAAGCCTTATTTTTAGTGGGTCTCAGGGTTTAGCTGCTGAGATGAAAACTACCCATGGGAAACAATAGCAAACTGGTAGAAGATGCTTTCTCATAAAGTGCTGATGGAAGGTACTCGAGAGAGTCATTCTAATATCATTCTAATAATGATGAAGATGCCTTCCAGCAACATTCTTCCTGAGGTCAGAAACATCTTTTAGGACAGAGAGATAAGTTTAGAGACACAATGATGTAGCATGTGTTAGACATATACTAACAAAGGTGATTATGATTTGAAGGATCATTATATTTTAGTGAAGATATAATCACACATATCTACCAGAAAATGTGAGAAGAGTAATCTGCAGACAGCAAGCGAGGGGTAGGACCAAGGAGAAGGGGCCAGTTTATCAGGACGCTCTAGGTCCTAGAGAATGTTGCTGTGGTTTGGGAGACATGCTTCTTCTCTTGAAGCTCCCAGGGATAAACTTGATATATTATATAAAAGTCTAAAGGCAGGCTGAGAAAAATGCAGCCACTGTGATAATCCAGTGGAATGTTATTTCAGGAGAAGGACAGAGAATGAAGGAGAGCTGAGATGGCTTAGAGACCAAGCTGCGGATGGGTATCTAGACCATGAGCAGACCTGGGAGGTGGCATATGAGTTTAGTTTCAGTTCTGCTGAGTAGACTACAAAGAGTCATTCAAGAGCAGTTATGTCATAGACAATTGAAAATATGGTGCTGGATCCTAGGGTGAAAAGTAAAGGCTAGAAACAGACATCTTTCAATTCATTGTTAAAGTGCAACTGTATGCACAGTATAATATACATGCTTTGGATGTTGAAGAATAACATTTGACTGTGGGAAACCAATATTGGTGGCTCAGAGGTGGCAGCAGGGGATAAATGTGGAGATATAGTGAGCTTTTCCATGAAGGAGGCATGAGTCAGGCTAGAAGTGAGTGGTGGGTAGGATGTGATTAGGTAAAGTCAGTGGGCATTATGGGAAATGGAAGCAGCAGGAGCAGATCATGACATGAGTGGAGGCAGCTGACTGCCACAGTTTACTATGCACCAGATGCTGTAGTAGACAGTAAAGATAGAAGTATCATTAAAACCAAGCCATGATCATCAAGCAACTCACAATGTAACATGGGAGAGAGACATACAGGTAACCAATTATTTGGTAAGTGCAATTAGGTTGCAACCTACAAATTGCCAATATTTGATCAATCATTTTGGATCCATTCCACAAAAATGGCAGTTTCACATGATTCAATCTAATCTAAGTGTATTTTAGTGTATATAACAGATAAGGGTCTCTAAAGGATCATATATAGAAAGGAAAAATTATATAAATGTCTTTGGAGATGGGACTGTACTTTATTCTAAGTATACATGCTACTGAAGGCATTTAACAGACAAGTGAGATGTTGAAAGAAATGTTTTAGGAAGATGAATTTGATATCAGTAGAAAAGATATGATGCAGGGGCAACATCCCAGAAAGCAGTAGGGGGCGAGATTTAGTAGGCTACTTAAAGAATTTAAATAAAGGGTAAACAGGGCCTGACCAGGGTGATGTGATAGGTATTTCGAGGGAATCATCCTTAGGACTTGGCTGTGGATTGGCTGGCTATCAGGGGATATTGCGCAAAATGGATTGACAGATATAAACCTGGGTGTCTGGAAAATTCTGCTTCTGCCCCAAACAGGGAAGTCAAGCCAGGTTGCTGGTTTGAGAGAAAAAAGAAAATTTTCTGATGCCAAGACTGAAGAAAGTTGACATCAAACTATAAAGACTAACGGTGACAGTGTTCATTGTGTCACCATTTGGTCTTGTGTTTGCTTGTTCATTTCCTGGTTCCACAGGAGAACTGAGAGTTATAAGGTCGGAGACTAGCTTGTTTGGTGTCACTGCTGCATCTCCAGTCTGCAATACTGCCTTGCACATAGTAGGTTTGCAAAAATGTGCTGAGTAAATAAACAGTGAATATGAAACTATATTAGGAGTAAGTCACTTCAGAGATATCATCTTGGAATTTGTGCCATGGACATCAGAATGGAAGCAACAAAAACTATTATTGAAGGTAGGGGAAGATCTAGGGAAGGAAAAATCAAGAGAAGTTCCAGTTCAGCGAACATGAAGCAACAAAGAGGTGTGAAATGGCAGAAGGAAAGGAGGCAGCTGACAATATGAGGGAGAGAAGAGATGTTGAATGTACTAGACGGAAGTGGGTACAAAACATCAGACTCGGAGCATGTGGATAGGTTAACCTGAGACACTCTGAGTCGAGAGAAAGAATGAGAGCATATAAAGAGTTACACATACAGGTGAAGATATGAGTAGTTCTGTAACCATCATGCTAAAACAACTCTCAGTATTTCTTAGGTGCTACCAACAAAGTCCAAATTCCTTTGAATGGTGTCCAGTGTCTGCCATGATTTGACCCAACCAATCATTTCAAGCCTTGTTTCCCACATCTCACCTCACAAAGTCCACACTTCATCAGGCATATTTACTGTGCATGTCCCAAACTTATCCTATATTTTCCTTTCTCCCTTTCCCTGTTCTAGATGTTTGATCCATTTAGAATGACTTTCCTCCCCACTCCCAATACCAGTCCTGCCAAGATAAACTCTACCCACTTGGTAAAATTTAATGCTAACCTTTTCTAATCTTCCCAAACTAGGTAAGTTTGATTTTCTTTTTCATTTCAAGATAAACTCTACCCACTTGGTAAAGTTTAATGCTAACATTCTCTAATCTTCCTAAACTAGGTAAGTTTGACTTTCTTTTTCATTTAAAAATATTTTGCTAATTTATTTTTAAGAAGTTTAATTATTTTTGGCTGTGCAGCACATGGGATCTTAGTTTTCCCATCCAGGATTCGAACCCATGCCTCCTACATTGGAAGTGTAGTATTTTAACTACTGGACCACCCAGGAAGTCCTCTGATTTTCTTCATAATATCTGTTCCCTATTTCTAGATCTCTTTCTTACCCATAATGCCCAACACATTACCTTGTGTTTATTGGGTCTTCATTCATTGATTTAATAAATAGTGACAGAGTCCCTTCTGTGAATCAGTATTTTGTTGGATTTGGTGATGTAGTGGGGGTATAAAACAGATATGTCTCTGCCCTCATGAACTTAACATCTGGTGGAGGAAGCAACTGAGTAACCAAACAAATGCTGAGATAGTCAATAATGGTGATAGGCTCTAAGAAATAACAATACAGAATACTGTGAGAGATGTGACTTGGGGAGAGGAGTTAGTCAGAGGGTCAGGATGGGCTAAGAAGAGAGAGCAAATGGGGTAGACTGTGGCATGAGAGGACTAAGAATTTTCTAGGCAGAAGAAACAAAGGGCCTGAGATGGCAAGAAACCTGACACAAGAAACCTGGCCTTCCTGGAAGGCCAGGAAGATTACGAGGCAGGAAACACGAGGAAAAGTGGCTGCAGTAAGGAGAAGCGGGCCAAGGTCCAGGTCATGCAGCCCTCATAGGGCATACTGACGATTTTGGTATTCATCCTAAGAGCAAACGGATGCTTTCAAAGGGGTTGAAGCCATAGACGTGAACAGCTTACACTTTAAAAAGATCACATTGGCCTCAGAATGGAGAAGAGATTAGCGGAAGGTCAGGGTGAATGGGCACCAATTAGGAGGCTTCTTTCATAGACCATGTGTGACAGTACAGCAGTGTGGACTAGAGTGGATTATACAGACCATCAATAGATGCCAGAAGAGGGCAGAAGCAGTCTTGGAGTCAATAATTAGGATTGAGAAAAGTCGCGTTTCATCTTTACAAATCTCTCCACCAATGTAAATCATAGTCAACAGCACTTCAGCTCTCCAGACCCCTTGGGAAATGTGCCTTCAGGATAACCAAGTGTTCTGGATGACAAAAGGTAAACAGCAACACCAACTTTTTCTCCCCGTTTAAATCTTTTTATGAATAGCTTTACATCTCTGACTTCTTAAAAAGAAAAATAAATTGAACATGGTTTCCCTTTCTGTTGACAATTCCAACATGAGTAATAGTTATGGCATAGGACAAAATATGAAGGATGTCCTAAGACATGCCAGGTTACATACCTTCAGTAAACAGGACCCAATTGCTGGAGTTTTGCTTCCTTTGTCAGCTTTTGCTTTCATAGCTTTTCTGCTTCCTGTTTTGCTATCAGTAGCTCAGCTTTTGTGGCTACTAGTGTCTACATAGAAGTAACTTTCTCTTATGGGCTAAGTAATTAGATGAAAATGATGGTAAGAATTACATATAAAATCAGGATTTGAGAGGCTCTCCTGTGAGCATAGATGCTTAGTTTTGCTATATAAAGATTTTCTACCTGGGTCTTAGATCTGTTTGTCAAACAACTAACCGAGTTCCAAATCCAATGGGCTTATCATCTTTTTTCCTAATACATTTCATTGCTTTAACTGTATTGCCTGTTATATAATATATAAAGTGCAACAGATATATTTTAAAATGTCAAAGTCTTTGTTCTTATTCTTTTAGTAAAACAGGTAAACTTAGGGATTGACAAAAGCCCACATTATGTATAAAGTTTCCTTATTGGTATTCTCTACTATTCTAAGGAGAATAAAATGATGAACTCTATTTTAAAGGACTAAATGTAAGAAATGTCTCATTATATCCCATTATATGAGCCTTTAACTTACAAATGTGTTGCCTTCAAAATTTCAAATTAGATTTAGATGCTTTGCAAGATGCTATAGAGTGAAAAGACTATCCACAGAGTGAAAGCAGATATTTACAATATATATAATCAACAAAGGATTAATATCTAGAATATATAAAGAAGTCCCAAAACTGCATAAGAAAAAAACAAACAAACAGGCAACCCACTAAAAAACTAGGCGTCATGCCCCTGTGACCAACAGGGGCATCGCAGAGGGGGAAATCTAAAGGCCCACTAACATATGGAAAGATCTTCAACTTCATTAATACTTAGGGGACTACAGATTAAAACCATAAGCAAATATTACTACATACCCATCAGATCTGGTTTTATCAAGTATACATGATATGTGGAGCAACAGAAAATCTCACATATACTTATAGGTAGGAGTAGAAACCTGGTATCAGCAGTTTGAAAAATAGATTACGTCATCTGTTAATAGTAAAGTGGAAGATACACATTCACACTATCACCTAGCAATTTCTTTCTCTTTTTTCACCTAGCAATTTCATTCCTAGCTTTATACCCTAGAGAAACTCAAGTACATGTCTTCTACAAGGATACACATACAAGAGTATTCATAGCAGCATTGTTCATAATAGTCCCAAACATCCCATGTGCAAAATGGATAAATAAGTTGTGGTATATTCATACAACAGAATACTATACAACAATGAAAATGAATGAACAACTACACATGTCAGCATGGATGAATTCCATAAAAATAAGTGTTGAGCAAGAGAGGACACACACAGAGAGAATGATTCTAGCCATATAAAACTTTACAACAGACACATTGAAATAATATTCTTTAGGTATACATACATAGAAGGTACAATAATAAAGAAAATAAGGACATTATTATTACGAATGTCAGAAGAATGGTTACCTCTAGGGAAGAGGACAGGGTTGTGACCAGAGAGGGGCACACATGGAGCTTCTGGAAATCTGGCCATGTCCTGCTCTTATGGACTGCATGGTTATTACACATATGTTCACTTTATAATTACCTATTCAAATGTTTAGTAATTTTTATGCATTTTTAGTATACCTACTTTACATTAATAACTTTAAGAAAAAGTTTAATGTAAACCAGATGTATCTGATTAGGAATGCATTTTATCCATAGAAATAAGAGTATAAGTAACCGCTAATCAGACAAGTCTGTAAGTCTCATTTGGTAATAGTGTAAGTCCAATACTGCACATTTGAATAAAAATAACAGAAAATAAGACAGTTGCAATATTATCAGTTAAACAAAATATATATGAGAGAAATATTGAATAAGGATTATTTTAAAGTATCTAATACCAGATTGGAAAAGATAAAAAATATTGAAGATACATAAGGTTGCAAGACTGGAGAAACTGACATACATACTCAGCTGGGGAGAGTATAGATTGGTTCATCTTCTATAGGAGGTGATCTAACAACATCTATCAAAAATTTTAAACACATATTCTACTTCTAAGAAGTTATACTACTAATAAACTCATCACTCACAAGCGTGAAAAACTATGTTTGTGTAAGGATTACAGTCCTGTTTGTAGTGGTAAAAGACTGGAACATCTCAGGCACCCATCGATAGAAGACTAGTTAAACAAATTATGGTCCTCTTAAGTAATGGAATACTGTGTAGCCATCAAAAAGAATGACCCAGCTCTACATGTCCTGCTACGAAATTACCCAGATTTGTTACAAGGAAAAAAGTATAAAACAGTACTTATTGTTTGCTTACTTGTTTAGACATTTTTTAAAAGGAATAAATGTGAGCTTTTATATTTTAAAATAATATCCCAAGAAAAACACCTAAATTTTAAATCATGTGTATGTATTACTGCTTCAAAAGTTCCTTTAAAAAATTTTGAGTACATGTGCTTAAGGAAAAACAGATTTAATTAGATTATAATGAGGAAATATAAGAAAGTTTTGGAAAAAATTCTGAGGGAACTTTTTGATAGTTCCCATCAGAACTAACAGGTCATTTTAAAAAAGCCTGATTCAACATCAAAACAAAATACTTCTTTTGATACAGATGTATCAGTTGTATTGCTCTTTTACAATCTGTCCATTATTAGAATAATTATTCTAGAGTTAAAACTGATACAAAAGAGGAGAAATAGAAGGAAGATAAATTTCAAGGTCAAGCTCAAATTTCACTTCTGGTGTAAAAGCTTCCCTGGTTCCTAGGCTGTTGTTCAAAGTGCCTATACTTTTGTTTAAAACAATGTAGCAAAAGAAAAAAAGAAAAGAAAAAATAAAAAATGTAGCATATTTGTGGTAAGTATATATCTCAGCTAACATTCATTGTACTAGCTTCTCTGATGCTAAGTACAAAAACTGGAACCAAAGAAGTGCTAAGTACAACCATGTCCTTCCATAAATACAAATAACATGTATATAGCCACTATATCTGGCATCATATATAAGACACTTGTGGGTGTGAACTCAGAAAACTCTGGGACAAGGACAGAGGTTGTTCTTATATATTCTGAATCTCCATGGTAAATGGTCATCAGTGAACACTCAATAAAATTCTGTTGAGTAAAATTCAGTATACCTAAATATTTGAAATAATTTTCCATTTTTGTCTCTAGCTAATTTCATTCTTCTCTGTTAAAAGATTTTCCTGCTTGATCAGGAGTTAATGGTAGTGCCTACTTCAGTCAGTTCAGTTCAGTTGCTCAGTTGTGTCCGACTCTTTTGAGACCCCATGGACTGCAGCACGCCAGGCTACTTATTTGCCTCCTAAATGCATAACCAATCCAGTGGTTTGGACTTTATATGCCCCCGTTAGAAGTACTGTTTTAAATCTAATGTTAGAGAACATATGCCTAAAATATTTTTCTTTGAGCAGTTTTCAATACATTTTCATGGATTCAATAAAGGTGCTTAATATCTTGTGTGTAAAGAGGCATAGAAACTGTGACTGTTCTTGTTTTGGGGGGTTGCAGGGTGAAGTGGGATGGGGAGATGAGTTAGACTCTGTATTACAGATTTCAGATTCTACGATTTGAAATAAATTCCTTGAATAAACTCTTCCCCACTTCTCATCCCCTCATATTCTTCCTCCTCCTCCTCCTCCTCCTCACCTGTTATTATAGCAGTTTTCCCTTTTTTTAAATAACAATTTTCCTTTGATATTCTTGTTTTATGAGACAGAAGTAATATTTGGGGGCTATGTGACTACTTCCTGATCTTTTCTCTTTGTCTGGAATGTCTACCTGCCATGAAGGCAACCTTCCCTAACTGAAACTCTACTGACTGCAACTACAGCTCAAAGGTGATAGTGGTGGAAATTCTAACATTCTGGTTTGGAATCATTATGAATCAAGAAGCTAAAAACTGAGGCACTACCTTCAAGAACTCCCAAGTTATCTTTTTAAAAGATCTGCTGAATTCTTTTAAAATAAAAGCTGCAAAAAAAAAAAAAAAAAAAAAAAGAAAGAAAAAAAAAAAGCTGTAATAGTGTCAGTCACAGATACACACACATGTAGTTGCAGTGCATTCCAAATATCTCCAATTTGACTATATTTAGGTTCACATCAACACAAAAGAGAAAGGTTTAAGCAGGCCACCTAGGTGCTTTGTCTGTTTTGTTCACTGCCATAACTTCTTTGTCTAGAATAGCACCTACCAAACAGTAGGAGCTCAATAAATGCTTGATAAGTTAATAAATGAGATTAAAAGATAACACGCATCAAGATAATGAGGAAAAGAAAAGGTAATGAATTTTTAACATCCTCTAGTGCTCACCAAGTCAGACTATCGTCTATGTGTAAGCAACAGCAAAGAGTCTTGAATGAAACTTTCTAAATCCCATTCCTGCAACTGAAAGGAAACCAGCTAGCAGGAGACATAAAAGGGACAGAAAAACACAGAGCCTGTTTTTTTTTTTTTTTTCTATTTTTTGCTTCTTCATAAACTTCAGAGTGGAGTATAACCCCTTGCATATGACACAGAGAGCAATGCATATGGGTGCATTCAGTCAACACCCCATAACCAGCATCAGCAGGGCCCATGCAGATTTAGAATTGCTCTTCTGAACTCCTAACCAATGTCTATATGTCGCTGCAATTAGTAGCTTCAAGTAGAACCAATTAGAGCATTAATAATGATGATAATAATAATGATGATTGGCAATGAACATTTTGAACTTAGAAAACTCAACTCTAATATGGGGAGGCTGAAAAGTTGAGTATCAACTCTGAACAAGCCAGTGACTACTCCAATACAACCAGGGCCAGATCTGAGTGGAATATGGCAACAGAAGATCAGAAAGACTGATTAGTAGAAGGAAGGGTCTGGTTGAAACTAGGGAGTGGACACATGGAATGGGTCTAGTCTTCACAGATATGCATCTTCCAGCACTTGTCTCAATAGGAAGAGCTATCAGAGCAGAAGTAGGCTGCTCCTCTCAGCAGGCATTTGCTATTTGTTGCCCTGGGCCAAAGTCCCGTCCTTGGGGTTTTTTCCTAGTGGCAAGCCACCACAAAGGACAGGCCATCTTGTTTCTCTAGACAAGGCTCTGCTTTCTGGCAACAGGATCATATCATCTCACCCCAATGCCACAAAAGCAAAGATCTTCCTATGCCCATCCTGTGTCCACTATATCCCACTAGTCATGACAGATAGGTGGGCAGTAGCCATTAGCAGTAAGGCAGTGAAGCTAAGCTTCCAGGCAGGTAAAACCCACACAAGCATTTTCAATTTACGGTCAAGATCACAAAAAAGGGTAATATTTATCCACTTATCTATATCAAGACTCCCATGTTAGGGGAGAAAACACATCACATTTGACAGCACAGCACAAATGGGGAAAGGAAGTTCAGCTAGAGCACAACCACCACCTCAAAGCCTCGTTCACCCACCCCATCCACTCTAATCTCACTGCTTTGACTCTAGATGTTCATTTCATTTCAAGACTTCTGCTTGAAATTTCTAAGAGTTCACTTTCACTCCTACCAGGAGAGCTTGCCTCCAGATATCAGAACTTCTAGTGTCATCATCCCCTAGTCACCCAGGAGCACAACATTTTAAGAACAATATTTCCCAAAGCCTGTTTCCCTCTTACCAGTAGCTTTAAGAAGGTAGATTCAGTCATCTTGTTCTGCACTAAAAGAACTTTTTAACTCAGAAGGAAAAAGGGTGAATGATATGCCAAGAGGTCTGTGCAGAACAATCCAGTAAAACCCTCACCCTGAGAGCTGCCACTTCTCTCTCTGCCTCCAATCTCCGAGCTGGCCCTGCCCTCGACCTGTGCCATCTCCCAGTCTTGTATCCCTTCTCCCCAGTGTGTCCGACCGGCAGTGTACTCACTTGAGGCTTGTTTGCCTTGGACTGTTGCCAGCTAATCCACTTTAACATCTTGGCTTGATCTCAAATTTGCTTTCTGCTTCCACCAAACTTTTTACAAATAGAATTTAAGTTTGTGCTGGGTGGCAGCAGGGTTGAACTTGTTCTGAAGACTCACGCTCCCACACTGCTTGGAGGCAGGGATCAGCCTCACCACAGTGCTTACTGCCCAAGCTCTCAGAATCCGAAAGGGAATTTGCCTACAGTGGCTTGAAGACTCTGGGGCAAAATTGCACTCCCAACAAGGCAATGAATCACAAGTACTTAGTATCAAACAGTCTGTGGTAGGCATTAACACTTGATAAGTTATCTTTCCCCTTTGCAGTCTGGAGACAACTTAAAGAACCACTTTGTAATTTACTTTGTGTTGCTGTTGATTTGCTGGGACTGGGCAGGGAGGTACAGAGACAGCTGGAAAAGAAGCCAGTAACAATAGTGTTTCTTTTTGCTACAAAGTTTTAGAAGCTGAACTATCAGTTACTACAAAAGTACTATGCTTTTGATTCCATTTAACAGGCAGGAGAGTGACTTGGGCTAGAATCTGAGGTCTGCCATGAACTGGCTTTGTGATTCTGTGCAAATCACCTTGTTCCCTTTAAACAGGATGGAAACAGAGGGCAAGAGGATATCTCGGGCTCCATTCTTCCCCGAGTGTCTGTTTTCAAACTCCAGACTCACCTGGAGTCATATCTGGCCTCTGGCCAGCCCTATAGCTATCACACAGAGATCTAATCTACTGACAAATCACCTTTTGCAATTTCCTTATTTCTGGATCAAATATTTGCACAATACCACCACTGGAAACCAAGAAATTTGTGGGCGTGGTGCTCTGTGATCTGCCTGTGTACTGCAAACTGCTACTCAGTCATGGTGGGTTACGAAGATTATTTGCTTTTTAGATGATTAGTAACATTTATGAAGTCTCAGTTTAGGTGTCAGATGCATCTACCTCAAAGGAGGAGTACAACTGTATATCTTTTAAAGGTATTTATTTAAGAGTTAGAAAATGCTCTGTTACTAGATGGGAGGCAACACAAACCTCTCCCTCTAAAGAAACAGTTTAGGGCCTTGAGATAAAGGGCAGAGTAAGAGAAGTGGTGAGGACTCTCCTGGAGACCCATTACATTTTTTCTTTCTAGCTTTTAGCATTGTGCATTTAATAGGCTGGACCTACCTCCAGGAGGTGGGTCATCTGCTCAGGCCCCGTGGCTAAATGTCACACGCTGTCACAATCTCATTCTGGAGACTCAAACTTGGGTGAACCATCTTGATCATTTTCGTTTTTGTTTGTTTCTTAATGAAGATCAATAACTTTATTTTTGTATTTTTATTATTTCACACATTTATTTTTTAAGATCAAGTACTTCCTTATGTATGCATTGAGTTGTCTATTAAATTCTTTTGAATACATTTTTAGTAGACCTGTATTAAACTGTCTTATTTAGCTATATCTGAAAGAAAATTCAAACAAAACCAACAAACCAACCAAAAAAACATATGAAACAATGGTCTTTCTCCAACTAGAAAATGTACCAGTGGCCTCTCTGTGTTCTCTCAAATACCAAATCATATGCTGTAATGTATTTTATAATATCTCTATTAGCTATTGCTTTATTTATTTACATCTTCTATATTAACACAGATAAAGGAGTTTTAAAAAGTATGTCTTTCTTTTATAATTTTATTTAATCTAATAAAACTAAAAGAGCAGCAACAAAATAGAGGTCATTCACCCAAATATATCATGAAATTCTGTATATTATACACACAAAAAAAATCTAGGGATATGGCTCATAACACATTATTCCCTTTATAACAAGTTATATCCTGCTGGTGTATTGCATCATCTTGATTTTTTTTTTTTAAGTATTTTCTAAGTGAAAAATATTACAGTGTGTGAACTGATAGGATTTTTATTAGTCTTGACACTGTTGAGTATCCACATTTAGAGATATTTGGTTTTTATCCTTAGTGGGAAAAGCCAGTGATCTGTAGGCCTTTAAAATTCCAGTCACCTACAGTCACCTGGACAGTCTCCTCTGCTTCACATCCTCTTTTGTACAGGATCTTGGCTAGTCCTTCAAAATCCCAGGAAGCTGAAATCACTGCCTTCACTGTACAGACTTGGAGACGTAGGCATGGAATGATTAAGTGACCCATTCAAGGTCCTGCCACTGTAAGCAATCAGGGACTGAATGCGTGCCTGATCCCCCAAGCCATCCTCGTCCTCTGAGCAGCAGATGCCTTTGCAGCCCACTCAGACCCTCTTTCCTGCCCCAGCTCTTTGCATGATGATGGCTGCTAACAGCTCACAGCTGCCACAAAAGGCCAGCCCTTTGCCTCAAGGTAGGGCAGATTCTGGGTGCAATTCACACTCCAGCTCCAGGATGGATGAGGCTGAGCTGGACTCCAGCTGAAGTCACGTGCACATTTGCTTTAGCTCCTTCTACACTGGGCTCTGTTTCCTGCCCCTTTCCCTGAAGGGGCACCAATAAATTCCATGCACAGGAATCCCAGTCTCAGGTTTTGCTTTTAGGGAACTGGAACCAGTATGCTTTCCTTCCTCCCAAGAAGCCCTATATCCGGCCTCATTCTCTGGAGAATTTTTCTACTTAGAAGCCCATTTATTTATTTTTTAAGATATTAGTTTATTTTATTTGTCTGGGATCTTTCTTTAGTTGTGGCATGGGAACTCTCAGTTGTGGCATGTGGGAGCTTCTTCGGCAACCAGGGATTGAACCTTGGCCCCCTCCATTTTAAAAGCACAGAATCTTAGCCACTGGACCACCATGGAAGTTTCCCTATGAGGCCACTTAAATGGGGATTCTATTTTTCTCTCCCCCTATCAACAATAATCCCTACAAGGAAACTAACTTCTTACATTTAAGGCAAGTTCTTCCAATTACAGCATTAGCCCATGTTTTCTTACAAGAAAAACCTAGGAGCCTTTTTTTATCTCTTGTTAGTAGCAGAAGACTAGAATGCCATTCTTTCTCTTTCTGGTTATTTACCTTTCCTCCCTATATAGGAAAGCAAGCCAAAGGAGGGCTTGTTTCATTCATTGCTGCCCTCTCAGCATGGAGATCCACACCTGCTATGTAGCAGAGCGTGAACAGAGAGCACAGCAGAGCATAACAGAGCATGAATGAAGAGAGATGAAACAGGCCAGTGCAAGGGTTGGGCCCTCACCAATGTACCAACGTGGGGGCTAGACCCTCTCTGACTACAGCCCTTGCACCTAGTGGCTTGTTCTGTGCTCCCAGAGTACATGTGTCAGGATCACCAGGTTCTGATAAACCAGGTGAGGCTCGTTAGTAAAGAAGTTCTTTCCCAGAAGGCTTCTGCAGCCAGGCTGCCCTGCTCCTTGTTAGTGGTATTGTGTTACTGCAGTGAGTGACCTTGTAGGAATCCTTTGTCCCCTTAGTTAGGCCCTTACCATCTCTAAACAGAACATTTCCTCCCAAATGGTAGAACAAAGTTTTGGTCATAACTCATTACACTGATTTGACAGTGGAGAGTTTAAACACTTCTGAGTTGTATTCTGAAATCTCCAGGCTTCTCTAGGCATTTCCCTGTCCCCCTTTAGCACATAATGTCATTATCAGCCCACCTTGTAACTTAGATCACATTTGCTTGTTTTTGAAATCCCTCATTCAATCCCTCATCCCAGTCAGCCCTGGGATGTCTCAGCAGTGTTTTTCTGTTATAATTTTTGCAGGGAATAGCACTTGCAGCTCAATTTCCTGTCTCCAGCCAGCCTGAACATGTCTAGAAATTCACAGTGAATTTTGGATGGAGAGCACCCTTCCTAGGAGGGGTTTGTAATGTTCAATTCAATAAGCACTTAATGAGTATCTCTGGCGTGCCTAGTCTAAACAACATATACATGCATAGAGACTGTCACTGCCCAGCTGGCTACTTCTGTACCATTAGTTGGTAATTATTTGGCAGATACCCATCTTGTTCAATGACAAGACACTTCTTTGCTACTACCTTATTACTCAGCCTTGCTTGACTAGAATTCTATGATTCTGGATTTCCCTGAAATATGGTTGCAAACCTCTATAACCTAATACTTATATAAGCAAAAGGGTCTTATAGTCATGTCCAGAGTAACATGAGCATATTCTGGACAGAATAGGAAGGGGCTCAGACCCAGAGCTCTATGGACAAAGTAAGCACATCCATTTGTCTTCAGGGAAATGACACTTTTACACGGGACAAGGATAAAGTAGAACCTAATTATGCAGACCCATTTGAGAGCTGAACAAAAACAACTTTGGGGAAAACTATTCATATCATTTACTGAGGCATCCATGTTAGCTTTGTCAGAATTTAATGCAGAATTAAGAATACTAGAGTGATTCCTCATCAAGGGAGGACATACCACAAGCAATTCCAGCTTCTCTGTTATAGAGGAAAATGGAGGTGTTCCCTTTCCTAAAAAGAAGAGTCAGATAAGGATAGACCCAAGTTTCAAAACCTGAGTGGGAAGTGAGGAAGGGCCAGGTGTTGGTCTTTTGTTGGTCTTCTGTTCTCAGTCTTGGCTCTATAGCCAGAATTTGGATGAAGTCACAAAAAGTATGTTTATCCAATAATGCTGGGGAATGCATCTGATACACTGGGCAGAATAATTCTATATTCCAAACATGCTGGAATATGGATGGAATTAAACAAGAGAACATCTAATAGATATTAAATAGTCCAACACTCGGGTTACTAAGTCACCTGCCCAACTAAGAGCAGGCCACAAAAACAGGCAAGGAGATTTCATGAGTCAGCATTGTACATCCTACTATACAGGGTAAAACATCTTAGGGAGGAGGGCAGGCATAGTTGCTCTAGAACAAGAAGCTGAATTTGCATCGGTTAGTTCACATCTAATGTACTATATGTCACTCTGGAGGCCCCATTTTATATAGATCATTAGATACTAGAGTAAATCCGAGGAAGGCAACCAGGATATGGAAAGGTCTGAAAATATATTAATACAAACAATAGCTGGAGAAACTGAGAACTTCTAAAAAGGAAGATTAATAGAAAGACAAGTCAACTGTCTTCAAATATCTAAAGCTTTAGGGATTACCACTGGCCAAAGGTAATACAATTTGAGGATTAAAATGAAATACCTGAGAATAATGGATCATAACCCATTAGATAATCCATTAGATAGCATTGGCTCTTGGTTTATTTTAGATTCTAAGGCCTAGCAATGGAAAGTGGAGTAAAGTTGTTCTATTTATAGACAAGCAAACTGAAGCCATGTCCCTTTAGTTCTAACATTGAAAAAATTTTTTAATATTTAATGAACCATGGACCTGGAAGGCAGAACTCTATTCAAGAACTTCCAAAGATCTTTAATCTGCTAAATAATCAACTACTCTTATTCACAGTATCTAGATTTCTATTTCCTTTCTAATAAAGATAAAAAGTTAACCTTTACTGAGTATCTAATAGGTAACAACTAAATATATTTTACTTAACCTTCCCAAAGACTCAGTGAGATGGGTATTATCTTTGTTTTATAGATTGGGAGATTAAGGTGCAATAACTCATGCAACGTGACACAAAGGGCAAGTGTCAGAGCTGGAATTTGAACCCAAGTGCGTCCAAACTCCTTCCACCCTACCCAACATACAAAGGACACATAAAGTGATTGCAGAGGTGTCTTAGGGTCCCACAGTTCTTGAAGGCCATCCGTCCTGGCCCTTTGATGGTTATGTTTACCATCTATCCAGCCTACAGTTCTACTATTCTCATTCCTCTGGATTAGAAGAAAAAGACTGGGGCTTTTCTAGAAACTCACCGTTAAAATAACCCTGATTTCTGTGAGGTATCTCTGCCTCATCCCTTCCCCACAGTCACCTTGCCTGCCCTCCTGTTGAATATGACTCAGCCTACCTGAATTAATCCATTTTCTCTTTCTCTTCTTCAGAGTCTATTCAGCTGACTCCTTGGAAACCAATGAAGACTAGTTTCTTGGTCTTGTGGTATAGTTAGGGGGAAAATTTAACACTGTTGATAACATCTATGAATTCAAAGATACCAATAAATAGTTTCTCTGATGAAGGGCAGTGCAGGTCAAGGGGACACATGGCTGTCCCAATCTCACTGCTTAGTGTTAGAAGAGTAAGAACATTCTAATCACAGTGCATGGTCGCAGACAGGCCCTCCCTTTATTTGACTCTTTCTAAGTGATTTTCCAGGTTTCGTGTCGGAACACAGACTCTCTCTTCATTTTCCAACCTACTGCTCATATTTCCCAAAGGCTGAGAAGGTAACCAGGAGTTGACAAGTCCTCCAGCTGAACAAAGCTTTTTGCTTGAAGTAAGGAAACTTCTAGGTTTCTTTAGCATATTTATAAATACACTATTTGTATGTTTGGCTGCTTTCAGACCACCTGTTTTAGCTTCTTCTTTGTGCTAGAGTGCCCTGCCTGCTCTGTTCATTCCCCAAGTACTTCCTGAGCATCCCTGTGTGCTACATGCTGAGGGGACAGCCGTGAAACAGACAGACATAACCCCTGCCCTCATCAGGGCTTAAGAGCCTGGCTATAGAGACATACATGAAACGAAAATTACACAAATAAGGATTCACACTCAACAAAGAGCCCACATGTCTCTACAGTATCCAGCACAGAGCTTGGCACGTGGTGGGTGCTTTTTCACGAGTATGTGACTTGAATTTTTGTAGAATGTGCAGAAGGTCCCACTAGCTGAGTTCATCTTAGCACTGGGAGCTCAAAGCTTTGACTTTTAGAGTGAGGGGAAAACATGACAGTGAATCAGGGAGACCTGGGTTCTGGTTTCTGCTTTTCTACTCACTGCTAGGATTTTCTTAGGTGAGTCACTCAGATTTTCTGGCATCAGTTTCCTCACTTGTGAATAATGTGTAAGTACCAGGGTCCCTCATTAATAAAGAAACGGCTGCTGTCAGAAGTGGTCTACTCTAACTGCAATCATTCCACTAGAAGACAAGGAAAGGCTGGAGTTGAGCCTTCCTAAGACAACTGTCTCTGTCCGAGGTGTCTAAAGTCCACGGGGAAGACAAAGTAGCAGCCTGAAGGGAGGCATCCCCTGGACCATGACCACGGAACTAACATGGGAAACATGAACTTCACTTACCACCCACTGACTACTTAAAAATAAATACTTTCATTTATAGGATTCTCTAGGTTATATTTCTAAACAAACAATCAGAAGAGAAAGGGAAGTACAGAAATAGTTTTCTTTGTATATTTAACAAGTAGAAAAATCCAATTTTCCATATACTCTGATAGTCAAAAATGAAAGCAGGATGTCAAATAGAGTTGATTACCCTGCATGTCCTTGAACACTAGTCTAGAGCATGATTTTGCACCATGATCTTAGGAAGTTTCCAGGAAGAAAAAAATTTTTGGAAAAATCCTAATGAATGCAGATTATCTTAAAAAAAAAAAAAAAGGCCCCTAACTTAGAAAACTAAAATGAAGTCAGGACATAGCATGTTGCCTGAGGCTGGAAGACTAAGGCCAAAATACTCAGTCTAGAAACTTGGGTCAATTGGCCTTTGAAAACCCTTACCTTTATTAATAAAATCCCTAGTATTCAGAAAAGGATCATCTCATACTCTTTTGACCTTGAGGTAAACAGATGAGAGAAGGGTCAGAGACAGAACCTTCCCCTGCTCCTGATGCACATTCAGACTGCTGAACTCCTCCCGAGGCTTGAGCAAACACTCCGAGTCTCTGCTACATTCTCCTTTCTTCGGCTCCTCATCAGAGTTCCTTTTACTTACTTGCTCCAAAACGTAAGAGAGCAAGTGACCAGGTTTTCTCCTGAGACAACTACATCCTCCACATTGCTTCAAACATCACTTCCTGGTCCTCTGCCCCTCAGGAACTGAGCCCTAGTACTCTGGCCAGAGAAGGGCATCATTTTCACCAGAGCACCTTCAGACAGGAGGCCCTTTCTAGCTGGCATCTTTGTGTCCATTTCCAAAGTCACTGGTCTTGGTCTAACTTAGGGATGAGCCAGTCACAGCCACTAAGGTCTCTGGAAACTATCTCAGCCTCAGCTTCCTGAGTTCCAGCCTCCCAGAAAGCACAGCCTAATAAGTGCCACTGGGGCATTTCAGGAGAGGAAACCCAGACTCGCTCTTCACTCTCACCAGTACTAATAAACTTTTATGACATGAGAGGTCTGGCTGGCCCCCTCAATCTTCTGTCCCCTCAGACAAGATCTCAACGCTGTAACATATCTCCTCCAGCCCTCCAGCTCTTTCCCCTTTGGCCATCACAAAGACCACTGGCTACTGAGGTCAGGCTCCGCCATGGGAGAAATTCCTCTATGGGTAATTCTCCAGGAGTGGTTAAGCCAATAAGAAGTCTTGGGGGAAGGAAGGTTGGGGCACTGTCCTACCTTGTCACTGTCCACTGTGTTCTGGGAGGTCCTAGAGGCAATGGAGATGGTGTCTGGCTGGCTGCTCCCATCCCCCTGGCTGTCAACATCCTCCACTCCATCCCTGCAGGAAGAAGAGAAAAACAACAGGGGTGGGGGTGGGGGGAACAACTGTGGGTTTAGAGCACACAAGGATTTCCAGCTGGTCTGGCAGAGCAGAGCCTTAGCACTTTTTAGCAGGGATTTATCTAAAATTATCCCACTAAAGGAAGCAGTCCCATGTGATTTCAATGATGTCACTTCTTGCGCTTAGCAAATACAAAATCACTATGTTGATAACTGAACACAAAATGATCCTCTATAACTCTTCTGGCCCATGGTACAGAGGGGGCAGCTATTTATTTATTTT
The DNA here is from genome assembly GCF_033118175.1 of Dama dama. Taxonomy (NCBI): domain Eukaryota; kingdom Metazoa; phylum Chordata; class Mammalia; order Artiodactyla; family Cervidae; genus Dama; species Dama dama. The sequence goes on from NC_083699.1 coordinate 49,841,318, forward strand.
CACTAGGAATGGGTTTATAATAGGCAGTAGGAAGAAGCAAGTCCTGCTTAGAACCTAGGCTTCTCTCCAACTGTCTGGGTCAGCTGCAACAATCCCAGGGTTCAGGGCATTCAAATAGATTTTATGCATGCTATAACAGGATAGGGGTGGTTTACAGCTGGCTTATAAAGAGAACAGAACTGAGAAGAATTATTTTGACCTGTGCTTCTCTTGCTCAAGAAAATTGGGTGGGATATTTTCTCCAGGTGAGATGATCCTTGGGAAGGTCCTTATGTTGGACCCTCAACTGCTGCATCTGGAGGAAGAGTTTATTGCCTTCATTTTGGTGTGTCTTATTGATCGCATGCTTATTTATGATGACTTCTTATTAACATAGAAAGCCAAGGCATCTTCTCAAAGAGGACAGTCAGAGATTCTGCAGCAGCTCTGAAGACAGCTGTGCTCCTGAGTGTCTGACAGGACAGTCTCCCGAGTATACTCCTGGCCTTTGGACCCCCTCCTAGGCCCCTGGACCATACAGCTATTTCATTCACATGCTCCCTCAACTCTCCTGCTTTACAACTGGGTCCCAATCCTATACTGAATAGAAAGGCTGGGCCAAGGGGGATTAGATATCTGGCAACTGGTGAAAGCCAAAGGGTCCAAGTCGGGAAAAACTGGAGGTGTGGGCCAGGGGTTGGATAAATCGGCACAGGAAATGACAGCACTTCCTACAGGGATCTATGTGAAAGTCATACCCCTGGAAAAATATGGCCTTAGGGGAAATGGGAACTCACTGCTACTCCACGGGCAACATTTATTGAAGCTGTCTCATCAAAGTCCACACAATTACAATCTAGAGTGTGGGAGTACATGGACATGTGTGTGCATGTGTGTGCATACATGTGATGCATATGTACATACACAGAGAGTGCTAATCATAAAAAGTTTCTCCCACCCAGAATAATTCTAAGTCAACTGTTCTCTCACCACCATTTGTGGGCTTGGGAAATGCCAACTTATTTTAATAATATAAGCCACACGTTCGTAGGAAGGAAAATCTGCTGTAAAAAAAATATGATGCATTTCAAAACCAAAAATAAAGGACATTTAGATCATCTGTTATTTTAGATATCTGGAACACTGCTCCCCACCATTTGTAGATAGTTCTGAACTGGCTGTACTTTCTGCTTCCTACTATTCTGGCCCATTGCATGACCTTCTGGTCCACTCCAGATGAAGCTAGTTCTGGGGGAGGTGAGGACCCTAGCCAGGAGGGTACGTAGTATTCCCCAAGCCAACCCATCGCTCTGTAAACTCTGTCCCCATATACAGGGAGCCAAGCTAGTGAAATAACACAATGCCTGGCTGTTCTCTGCAGAGTCCACCAAGGTTTCTCACTATCTCATCACCTGACAACGACCAAAGAAAGGCATGAGGCATTTCCAAGGTATGTCCATCCCATGTTCTAGAAACGCTCAAATTCTCCTACTAGAGGAGAAAGGGGCTCTTTCACAGAGTAACCCTGGGCAACCTCGCCTGAATATCCTTTCCCATCAAGGTCCTGGACCTTCAGTTCCTTATAACTGTTTTTCATTCTCTCTTTTTTATTGAAGTAAGGACTTGCTACAGAAGGATCTGTCTCTAGTACTAAACTAATTGTGCCCCTTACCCTGACAGAGGTAACTGAAATGAAAATAACCCCTCCCCACCACAGTCATAACTGTTCTTTCAGCACCTAGAAGGGGCCTTATCCTGGCCATGCATGTCCTGGGGCTCCTGCCCCTGGGGGAATCTCTCTCTACCTTAGCCATACCCTTCTTTTGACTACCACCTCCCTTGGTGGCTCCCTGGCCTGTGTATGCTGGCTGGTACCAAAGGGTCAACTAAATCTTCTGAATTTATTCCATTCATGAATAGGAGAGGAGAGGACAGCCTGTTATCACCAACATCCATAACCTCCAGAACTCTGTTTTTAGTTTTTTTTTTGAGTTTTCCAAAACTGACATGAAGTTCTTCTATGCTTTCTTTTAAAGTGTCCTCCAAAGAGTCATGTAAGTGACTGTCACGAGGAGACTTGAGAAAGAAATACTTAAGCAGTCACCCACTGGTATAGGGAAAACTGGGATTCAGAAGGACCCAGAGAGATGAAGATATTAAAAAAAAACAGTCATCTTCTGCCCAATTACAATGCTTACCTCAAATGAAAGAAGGTGAGGACTTGGCAGGGGTGGGGGTGTAGAGTAAGAGCTGCAGTAACACCGTACCCCTGCCTATCACGGTCCTTTGGCTGTCTAGCCAGTCCAGAGAGCCCTCCCCTTAGCCACCTCCCTCCCAAAGCCTTCCCCATTACACTTCACTCTAGTGCCCATCACAAGTCCTCTCTCCTTGATGCCTGCAGCATTTCCTGTCCCTACCGGTGGTCCTGGCTCTTCTTGTTTAATTATCCCATGTGTGAGACATGGCTGTCAGATGGTTCTTGAGGGAACAGACTCCCTTTTATATTCCTGGGGCACCCAGCACAGTGTCTATTTAGAGGACAGGTGCTCACTGAAGCTTTGCTGAGTATAATTGACAGTGATGGGTAAGGTGCTTAAAGAATAGGTGACTCCTCTTAGGTAGAATTCAGTGGGGTGTCACAGAGAGGGGTGCACCACCCCCACAGAAGCAAAGGCTCACCCCACCCCCGCTCCCTGAAGCCTGTGAAGCTGTGCTGGGGGCAGAGACCCTGGTTACCTCTTACTATTGTTCCTCTGTTTGGCTGGTGTTTTGGGGAGCTGAATTGGCTCCTTCAAAGCTCCTTTCAGGTGAATGATCCTTTCTTGAATCACCTCTCGAATGTTCTTGATCCACTCCTGCTTGGTTTCTATGTTGGAGGCCTGGAGTGCCACAGGGAGAGATAGTAAGAACCTCATTTCCCTTCAGTCCACTGAAACAGTTCTCAACCCTTCTCTTGCAGACTTAATCTATCATTGGTCAAGGATACCAAATGTTGGAGGGGTTTATTTCTCTGGTTTTATACTTGTGACTTCAATCCCACAGACATGCTTTTCCAACTCCTTGAACAGGGCTCTGACCTCAAGACTCAATGCAAACTTCTACAGGGTCATTTTCAAAGTATTTAATAACTTTGGAGGCACTGACCAACAGCGATATCTGCCCCTGCTGGACCAAGGATTAACCCTTCAGTTACTGGATTGTGGGGAGGTCTGGAGAATACAGAAGGGGCAACAAGGGGGTGTTTGGAGGCAGCAGCCATTTACCAAATGGATATGTAGACCTGGATATACTGGTCTAACTTGAATATACTTATATCTAACCTGGATATAAGTCCAACACCCATATGACTACATAGGCTTGTACTGATTGAGTCACTCCCAGGTTTTAGCCTAGTAAACCTGTTAATTGAAGGCACTGCTATCACTCCCTGAATATCCCATTTGTCTTCATGGACGTCTGTTCAGGTACTTCTTTCTCATGTCAGGCAGCAGCTATGCTGACAATTCAGAGTGAACAAGTGTGAAGCTTGGTCAGGGCTGGCCCATTTCTTCCTTGGTGATGGGCACTTCCCTGAGAAGCATAGGACTGCTAGGTGCACCATGTGCAGGATCTGTCCTCACTAGCATGACCACAAGGGCTGACTTAGTTCCCTGGTTATGGGTACTCTGGGGAGCTGAGGGGACTCCTTAAGGACCCTTCTCAACACCCCTCTCAATCCCAGGCTCGTATGATTCACTAGAGTTTCTAGAATGTAAGGGTCTATATCTCATACACAGTCATCCTCCATAGAGCAGAATACCTTATATGCGGAAGGTGTCCAGGAAAGAAATGTTGAATGAATGTGGAGCATTAAACAAGGTGACTTTTGCCAAAGGTCAGTTGTCATCCTTGCCACTTGAAGTGGCCATATGGACAGAACATATTTAAGTGGGCCCCGCTAAGGCCATTCCTTGCCTTCTTCCCTCCACGCTCCAACAAGGGCCTGGACTTACAGACCAGTAGTCTTTGAGATTTCAGGCTACTTTCATGGTAGAATTTGTGTCTGAACACCCATATGAGGCTGCCCTCCTGAGGGAAGCCCAGAGACCCCAGATTTTAGGCATATCCTGCCCACATCCCTCTAAGCCCCCTTTGGTTACCCCCAACCCTGGTCTTGTGCCCAGCAGAGAGCAATACTTACTTTCAGCACTGTTTTATTGTCTGAGGATGGGGTGCGCCCAGACCACAAGGCGAATTTGCAGGGATCGCCCTCTACGTGTTCGGTCACACCCAGCTCTGAGGTCTGTAGACAGGAAATGCCTGTGAGAGGCGGGGAAGGGGAGGGCGGTGGGAGACTTAGGGCTGGGGTGGGAAGGGAGAGGCAACAGAGAGAGGACCGAGGGAGGGGCTCTGTCAATCAAACTTCAACAGACCGGATGTTCTGTTCTTCTACCCAGGATGAAAGGACCTACAGGCAAGTGCCTGATGAGCAGGTAGCAGGGAGGGAGGGTGAAGAGGGAGGCGCCCAAGCCAACAGGAAGAAGAAAGGTGAACTCTAAGATGCAGAAGTGGGCTGAGGGGGCACTTTCCAATTAGGATGCCTTTCACTTGTCCAGGATGGTGTTGGTATGGCACCACGGGAGAGACGAGCAGAGTGTTCAAGATCCCTTCCTGCCCAAGGGAGCTAGCAAATGGGGAGTCTCGTCTGACCCCACCTGCCCCACCTACCAGTAGCTTGTTCTTGTAAACATATTTCGTGTGTCCTGAAGAGTCTTTGATCTCCTTGCTGAAAACCAAGGAGATCTCAAAGAGGAATAGGTGTCGCTCCCGTCCCTTCCGGATCAGCGACTTGGGGTCCCACACTTGAAAGGCATCTTGTAAAATCAGCTCCCCCTGCACATCCAAGTTCTCGTCGAACCCTGAAAAACACCCGTTTCATCCGTGTAGTTTCTCCACCACATGTGGGTGTTTTGCTCCAGTCCCCTCTTGGAGGCAGGCTTCCTGACAGTGATCCCTCAGCTCCCACAGCACTTTTCTCTCAGGCTGATTCCTGTGGCTCCTGCACACCTAAGAGGAGAGGTCTATGGCACTGGGATCAGACCCCTTTTCTGCCCCAGGTCTCCTCTACCAAACCAATATCAGCGGAATCTCCTGCAGAGCTCCAGAGCAGTCTCCCCTAGCCCACTGCCAGCCAGGACAGCCTGCGAGGGCAAACGCCATCTCTCCTTCTCCCTCCACAGCTCCCACTGTCACTGACCTGGAGCTCAGAATGGGGCTGAGGATACACACTGCCTGCCTGAGTGCCCTCAACTCCACTCCATTTGCTGTCGCTTCATTTCTTCATTTCTTATGCTCCATTCCTAGGACTCTTCCCTTTGATACCTCCTGTACTATGCGGTGCACAAGCCTTCAACAACTTATACTTGTACCATTTTAACTGAGGTTCTGAAGCTTTATTGTGTATAAGAATCACCTGGATTGATTATGAAAACACATATATCTGCCCATTCTTCAATCCCTACAAGACTGGGATTTAGTTGGAGTGGGGTGGAGCCCATGAATTTGCACTTTTAAACAAGTGCTCAGGTGCTGCTGCTGCTGGTCCATAGAGCATACCTGGAGTACCTGGATCCAGAATGCAGGTCAGGGACAGGCTGGAGGAGAAGGTGCTTAGAGAGGGAGACATGCAGGAGAGGGTGTGGGGAGCAGGTATGAACAGAAAAGTAGGAGGTGGAGAAAGTGAGATACCGGGAACAGATTCAGATAGCCAGTGCTCAGTCTGGAGAAGGTAATCATGGCTCCCCTGCATGAAGAAGTGGGCTTCCTGTGGTAAGGGTGGCTAAGATATACTGAAACCAGACCAAGTGTTTGGCAGTGTTGGGGTAAGGGATAGGGAAGGAAAAGTGGTAGGAGGGATGGTCCCAAAGAGAGGAATACCCCCACAGGGTTACTATGTACAACAAAGAAAACTTGTCTCCCTTATCTCACCTGTTTGCCAGCCCAGGTTGGGATATGGAATATTAACTCATCTAATAGTTTTGACCATGGCTGCTCTGGCCTCATCTGCTGGGTTTTGTGGTGTTGGGAGTGCTTTATTGTCTCACTCTGCCAGGTTTCTGGGTCTCTAGAACATGGTTCCAGCGGACTGAGGAGCTTTGACAAAGTTCCATCAGTTTTATCTGGCTGGACTTTACTCACCTGCTATGAATGGGTGAGGGTAGTTGCACACTGACATGAATGTACTTAATGCCACTGAATTGTACACTTAAAAATGGTTAATATGGTAAACTTTATGTTATATATATTTTAGAAGAATAAAAAAGAGAGAAGGACAAGGCTAAAGACAGTGTGTGTGTATGTACAGGATTTCTGCTTATTATGATGACACGTGCGATGCAGATGAGCAGGACTGCTATGGGTCAGGGTTTTCACACCTTTACAGTAAGGATGATGATGGCTTGTCCTACTCTGCCTCTCAGGCAGCAAGTTGTCCACATATCTGATGCAACACAGGCCTGGGGCTACCTGAAGGCAGGTGATAGCTGAGCTGGCCCCTGTGGATCTCCTCTCACACTTCCCCAGGACCTATGGAACAACTTTCTTCCAGCCTGGCCCTCTGCATGACTTCATACCACTTCCATCTCATGACATAAGTTCCACAGTTTTAGGAAAGGAGGAGGCTCCCCTGGGAGGTTAAGTGCACAGCTACCTTCCAGCATGCTGACGTGCATGGCGTCATTGGCTTTCTTTGGGACACTAAGCATCACCTCCAGGCCATCCTTGAGCTCCCCTTTTCCTTCTTCACAGCAAGTTAAAAGTTCCTGTGAAAAAGGTCCAGACACAATTAGAACAGTTTCCCCCAACTTCCCCAGCCTCCCACTATTTAACCCCTCAAGGCAATTATATACCAGTTCCTCAAGGAATTATGTGCTGTTTGCTTAGTCATTTAGTTCTGTCCAACTCTTTATGATCCCACGGACTGTAGTCCACCAGGCTCCTCTGTCCATGGGGATTCTCTGGGCAAGAATACTGGAGTGGGTTGTCATGCCCTCCTTTAGGGGATCTTCCCAACCCAGGGATTGAACACAGGTCTCCCACATTGCATGTGGATTCTTTACTCTCTGAGCCACCAGGGAAGCTAGCTTCATTGTCTGTAATAGTCCCCTCTGGGGACTCCTCTGGGGTGGAGAGGTTATCACCAAACAATTCAACCACCATGTTTTTCCCAGACTGAGCTTCCTCAGCTCAATCTAATCCAACCAACTCAACCCAACTCCCAAATGACTGGCACTAGAAGTGAGCAATGAGGGTATTCTCTGTCACTTGACTAACCTGGAGGTCAGGGAATACCCCTGGCAAAACATACAAACAGAGGTGCAGTACTATGCGATCATAAAGAGGACACACAGCACTCATACATCACTGCATGCCAACTTCCAGCACCACTTTTATTGACACACCTCTACCATCTGAATGACTTCTTTCACACTGGGAACAACCAGGGATTATGGAAAGTATAGGTTTATAGCTTTTCAGAGTCCTAAAAGATTTTAGATTATATGTATCAGAAGTCGGCCCAGGGCCAACAGATAGGATCATAGATTAGTCCCTGGATTGTCAAATGAGGACACTGTGCTCAAGAGGGACATGGGTTTTACCCAGGTTATAGAACTCATTGGAGGAGGCCATGTAGAGGCTTGAATCCAGGTCTCTTGAATCCAAATCCAGTACTCCATCCACCATGCCAACCTGTCTTCCCCCTGTCCTCCTGGACCATGGTCTCTCTTTAACTTCTCCATTGGAGACTAGGTCTTTACCTTTTCCATAAAAGATATATAATATCTGGTTGATGGAGAAAAGATAATTTCCAACTATCTTAGTAAACATAAAGACCACTCGAAATGATTTCACTCAAACCAGAGGAATGCTGGCTTTCGCTTTTCCTATCAGGGTTATCATATCTTGCTCACTTTGACACTGGAAAGGAAGAAGTTAAGCAATAGATCTACAAACCATACTTTCTCTTTCTGGGGAGGGAGAAGGCAGGGAACGGGTGGATGGGTGGGGATGCACTTCCAGGAAAGAAAGAAGTTGACAAGACCAAACTTTATAAACACATCAATGACAGACCTCCTGACAAACTAATGGTACCTGCTAGCAGGAGACTCCTTACTTATGGTGTGCTTTTAGTAGGATCTGTCTGGCCTGTCTATGACTTCTTATGGTAAACAAACCTACAATCAGTGGCTCCCTGGAAAGTATCAAATAAGTCACACAATTAAGTAAAAAGTGATTACATTTAATGATGAAATGGCTCTCTTCAGGGTAAATAATAGGATGCAACATACATTATTTAGAAACTTTGCATGGTAATCAAGATCACAGCATATCCTGATGTTGTAAGAAATGTCTTGGAGCTTTTGGTGGTCCTGGACTTCTGTGTTTTATCTTTGTCTTGGATTATCTGTATCTTTGAAATTATTAGTAAAGCAAGATATCTGATTAGTGATCATTTGATACGAAAATCCAAGTCTTTGTGTTACCTTGGATACATTCCCACATGAAGAAGGGAGCTCTGAGTGTCCAAAGAAGAGATAAATTGCCTAGAGCAGATGCTTGGGAGGTAGATAAGATCAGTTCTCAGCTCTGTCTTTGGTTCCAGTCAGTGTAATAGCATCACTGTTCAGAAAGTTGCATTTACTTCTGCCAACCTTAAGTTCTCTTCCCTTACCTAATTTTAACCCTCCCGACCTGTTCTCACATATCATCAAAGGAATTTCTAGGCAGAAACATAAGAGAGAACTAAGAAATATGCTACAGTTTGTAACAGAAACACCAATTACTTTAACCTCCCAAAGCAATTTGGCATGTCCACCAACCAACCAGCAAAACCAATGAGTTCTCCTCAGATCTCTGCTATAGTTTATGAAATGGAGAAAGCTCCACATTTAATTTAGACTGAAAAGGACAGCTGTAGAAGATTTACACAGAGAATATTGAACACTCTGACTTTCACTTTTATCCAACACCTAAAGGGAGGAACTCCAGAGGATAATGATAATTAAATATCAATTTACTTGGAATAAAGCTGACTTTAATGAGAAAATAAATCCTATATTATTTATTTATAGTAAAAGCTCAGCAAACTATTTTTCTTTTATTCAGCAAGCATTTGGCTACAAGCACATTTGAAAGAGGTCAAAATTATCTTACTATGTCTTCTTTTCCCCAATAACTTTAAAACATTTCTACAACAAATTCCCCCTACTTTACTGTCTTCTTTCTCAGTTACCCGCATAGTCCTCTCTTTCTAAAACATCTAATCACAGAGTGAAAGCCCAGAGCCCACCCTTCCATCTGCCTAAAGCAAAATATAGGGCAGCCTATCCATCCTCCACACCTTTCCCTTGTCCAAGGCACAAAATTCATCCTAGGAACTTTAGTCTTAGGGATTAACAGGGAGGGGTGAAAACCTATATTTCTCTTAGAACTGGGGCTTAATTGACTGGAGACCCTGGCAGTGTGAACGGGTGAGTCAGTTTTATTTTATTTTTCAAAAATTCACAACCCCACCATTTCCTGAAAAGGCTTTGGAAATACTTAAATTTGAAAACTACAAAAATAAAAAAAAATCTTCTTGCATAAAAATAATCATTTAGAAGGTTCATACATTATGTGGGCTAGGGAAGGAGAGGATAATTATATACAATTGTTATTGTTGCTATTTAGTTGCTAAGTTGTGTCTGACTCTTTTGTGACCCCATGGGCTGTAGCCAGATACCTCTGTCCATGGGATTTCCCAGGCAAGAATAATGGAGTCGGTTGTCATTTCTTCCTCCAGGGGATCTTCTCGACCTAGGGATCAAACCTGAGTCTCCTACATTGACAGGTGGATTCTTTACCACTGAGCCACCAGGGAAGCCCAACAGTACAGTACTTTTCATTTAAATCTATAATCCTGCTCCATCCAACTGCCCATTCATTATGCTTACTCAAATGTTTTGTCAGAATCCAAGATATAAGATTGTTGCCCACCTCTGGGGTAAGAAGAAACTCCTGTAAGTAACCATAAAACTAGACACTATCTGACAGTCAAAGGCAAAGAAGGACCTCAAGTTCTTGTGATTAAAGATCAGAGACATTACTTCGCCAAAGAAGGTCCACCTAGTCAAAGCTATGGTTTTTCCAGTAGTCATGTTTGGATGTGAGAGTTGGACTATAAAGAGAGCTGAGCACTGAAGAATTGGTGCTTCTGAACTGTGGTGTTGGAGAAGACTCTTGAGAGTCCCTGGGACTGCAAGGAGATTCAACCAGTCCATCCTAAAGGAGATCAGTCTTGGGTGTTCATGGGAAGGACTGATGCTGAAGCTCCAATACTTTGGCCACCTGGTGTGAAGAGCTGACTCATTGGAAAAGACCCTGGTGCTGGGAAAGATTGAAGGCTGGAGGAGAAGGGGATGATTGAGGATGAGATGGTTGGATGGCATCACTGACTCAATGGACATGAGTTTGAGTAAACTCTGGGACTTGGTGATGGACAGGGAGGCTTGGCGTGCCGCGGTCCATGGGGTCGCAAACAGTTGGACACGACTGAGCGACTGAACTGACTGACTGACTGGCATACCAATTTTTCAGGAAAGAATATCCATGCCCTACTCTGAGATCTTAAGAGAATTTTTGTGAGTCTTTATATAAGAAACTTCAAAAACAGAATGGCATCTTCAAAGTTCTACCCAAACAGTTGTGATGGTCTACACATAGTTATTTCTGACACTAGTCCTCAAAAAAGGCCAAAGGCATGGATGCCCTGTGGTGATTCTCTAAGTCATTTTCTTCAGGGTTGGGAGACTGGAGTGTCTGGAAGTGAAGTCCTGGAGTTGAGGAAGGTGAAGGTTTGAAGGACGGGGCTGAAGAATAGGGATGATGTAGGACCTGGCCCTAACCCAGAAGGGAGAAGAGAGGTTGGGGCATGGCTCACTGCTGCTACCACTCTTCTCATCACAGAACTACAAGTGCTAACTCAGTAGGACACCACAGACAGGAAAGGCGGGCGCACTTCAACATGACTAGAATCTAGATTTGAAACTAGACTGGTTTTCAGGTTTACTGAAGCAGCTAGGAAATGTGAGGTTCAGCAAGCATCTCATAAAACTGAATTTCATCAGAGTTTCTCTAGAACTATACTACTTATGACATGCTTCTCACTATCCTTTCTTGCATCTGAGAAGAGACCAGCAGTATAGTCAAACTTAGGGAAAACTCCACCCTTACACATCAAGAGTTAATGTAGATATAGAGACAGTTATATAACTGTCTATGATATCGACTTCCCAGGCTTTCTTTGAGAAATGTCATGTTTTCAGACTGTTAGTGTACTCTTCTCTGAGAAGAATCAGCCCAAATCAAATAGTATTTTATATAATTTGATGATTTGACTCTTAAAGAAGAGGGTTTGGAGAAAAAACATATCTCCTGGTTGACTCCAGAAGAACCCCCAACACATAAAAGCCTATAGATACAGAGTGTCATTGTGTCTTTGTTTGTACTTTCTTTTTTTCTTTTTCCATTTATTTTTATTAGTTGGAGGCTAATTACTTTACAATATTGTAGTGGTTTTTGCCATACATTGACATGAATCAGCCATGGATTTACATGTATTCCCCATCCTGATCCCGCCTCCCACCTCCCTCCCACCCCATCCCTCTGGGTCTTCCCAGTGCACCAGCCCTGAGCACTTGTCTCATGCATCCAACCTGGGCTGGCGATCTGTTTCACACTTGATAATATACATGTTTCAATGCTATTCTCTCAGATCATCCTACCCTCGCCTTCTCCCATAGAGTCCAAAAGTCTGTTCTATACATCTGTGTCTCTTTTTCTGTTTTGCATATAGGGTTATCGTTACCATCTTTTTAAATTCCATATATATGCGTTTGTATACTGTATTGGTGTTTATCTTCCTGGCTTACTTCACTCTGTATAATGGGCTCCCAGTTTCATCCATCTCATTAGAACTGATTCAATGTATTCTTTTTAATGACTGAGTAATAGTCCATTGTGTATATGTACCATAGCTTTCTTATCCATTGGTCTGCTGATGGGCATCTAGGTTGCTTCCATGTTCTGGCTATTATAAACAGTGCTGCGATGAACATTGGGGTGCACGTGTCTCTTTCAGCTCTGGTTTCCTTGGTGTGTATGCCCAGGAGTGGGATTGCTGGGTCATATGGCAGTTCTATTTCCAGTTTTTTAAGAAATCTCCACACTGTTCTCCATAGCGGCTGTACTAGTTTGCATTCCCACCAACAGTGTAAAAGGGTTCCCTTTTCTCCACACCCTCTCCAGCGTTTATTGCTTGTAGACTTTTGGATAGCAGCCATTCTGACTGGCATGTAATGGTACCTCACTGTGGTTTTGATTTGCATTTCTCTGATAATGAGTGATGTTGAGCATCTTTTCATGTGTTTGTTAGCCATCTGTATGTCTCCTTTGGAGAAATGTCTGTTTAGTTCTTCAGCCCATTTTTTAATTGTGTCATTTATTTTTCTGGAATTGAGCTGCAGGAGTTGCTTGTATATTTTTGAGATTAATCCTTTGTCTGTTTCTTCATTTGCTATTATTTTCTCCCATTCTGAAGGCTGTCTTTTCACCTTGCTTATAGTTTTCTTTGTTGTGAAAAAGCTTTTAAGTTTAATTAGGTCCCATTTGTTTATTTTTTATTTTATTTCCAATATTCTGGGAGGTGGGTCATAGAGGATCCTGCTGTGATTTATGTCAGAGAGTGTTTTGCCTATGTTCTCCTCTAGGAGTTTTATAGTTTCTGGTCTTACATTTAGATCTTTAATCCATTTTTAGTTTATTTTTGTGTATGGTGTTAGAAAGTGTTCTAGTTTCATTCTTTTACAAGTGGTTGACCAGTTTTCCCAGCACCACTTGTTAAAGAGGTTGTCTTTTTTCCATTGTATATTCTTGCCTCCTTTGTCGAAGATAAGGTGTCCATAGATACGTGGATTTACTTCTGGGCTTTCTATTTTGTTACATTGATCTATATTTCTGTCTTTGTGCCAGCACCATACTGTCTTGATGACTGTGGCTTTGTAGTAGAGCCTGAAGTCAGGCAGGTTGATTCCTCCAGTTCCATTCTTCTTTCTCAAGGAGAAGAGGGCAGCAGAGGATGAGAAGGCTGGACAGCATCACCAACTCAATGGACATGAACTTGGGCAAACTCCGGGAGATAGTGAGGGACAGGGAGGCCTGGTGTGCTGCAGTCCATGGGCTCGCAAAGAGTTGGACACAACAACTGAACCACAATAGCATGTTTATATTTTTCAAATATAATTTTAGGTAAAAGTTCCCAATGAATGTATTGGTTTGTCTTCTGAAAACCATGCACCAAAAAATACTAAGCAATTAAACAGTTTAACATTCAGTGTTAAATTAAAAAATAAAAAAAGAACAACTCATGCAAAAAAAAAAAAAAGACTGCTTTGGTTATTTGAGATTTTTTGTATTTCCATACAAATTGTGAAATTATTTGTTCTAGTTCTGTGAAAAATACCGTTGGTAGCTTGACAGGGATTGCATTGAATCTACAGATTGCTTTGGGTAGTATACTCATTTTCACAATATTGATTCTTCCAATCCATGAACATGGTATATTTCTCCATCTATTTGTGTCCTCTTTGATTTCTTTCATCAGTGTTTTATAGTTTTCTATGTATAGATCTTTGTTTCTTTAGGTAGATATACTCCTAAGTATTTTATTCTTTTTGTTGCAATGGTGAATGGTATTGTTTCCTTAACTTCTCTTTCTGTTTTCTCATTGTTAATGTATAGGAATGTAAGGGATTTCTGTGTGTTAATTTTATATCCTGCAACTTTACTATATTCATTGATTAGCTCTAGTAATTTTCCGGTAGAGTCTTTAGGGTTTTCTATGTAGAGGATCATGTCATCTGCAAACAGTGTGAGTTTTACTTCTTCTTTTCCTATCTGGATTCCTTTTATTTCTTTTTCTGCTCTGATTGCTGTGGCCAACACTTCCAAAACTATGTTGAATAGTAATGGAACAATTCTTAGAAAAGTATAACTTTCCAAAACTGAACCAGGAAGAAACAGAAGATCTTAACAGACCCATCACAAGCATGGAAATTGAAACTGTAATCAGAAATCTTCCAGCAAATAAAAGCCTGGGACCAGATGGCTTCACAGCTGAATTCTACCAAAAATTTAGAGAAGAGCTAACACCTATCTTACTCAAACTCTTCCAGAAAATTGCAGAAGAAGGTAAACTTCCAAACGCATTTTATGAGGCCACCATCACCCTAATACCAAAACCAGACAAAGATGCCACATAAAAAGAAAACTATAGGCCAATATCACTGATGAACATAGACACAAAAATCCTTAACAAAATTTTAGCAAACAGAATCCAACAACATATTAAAAAGATCAAACATCATGACCAAGTGGGCTTTATCCCAGGAATGCAAGAATTCTTTAATATCTGCAAATCAATCAATGTAATACACCACATTAACAAATTGAAAGATAAAAACCATATGATTATCTCAATAGATGCAGAAAAACCCTTTGACAAAATTCAACATCCATTTATGATAAAAACTCTCCAGAAAGCAGGAATAGAAGGAACATACCTCAACATAATAAAAGCTATATATGTATGTACTTTCAAACTATTTCCTCTTTAAAATCTCCTAGACAAACACATAGGTGCTGCCCTAGGCCTCCACTGCCCAGGTTGGCACTGCCCCTAAGACCTTGATCCTGGATCCTACTGAGCAAGGGCCTCCAGGAGGAATTTGCCCAGAAGGGAAGGATGGCAGAGTCTCTGTGTACCCACCATTGTCTGAGGTAGCAGTCACTAATTGCTGTGCAGTGGTGGGTGCATATGAAAACAATCACAATCCATCCCTGCTTCCATTTCTCCTCTTTCCCCCAAAATAAGGATGTGGGATTTCATGGGATAGAACATGCAATTTGGAGCCAGCAATGGCAGTGTGGGCTCATTTCTGAAGTTCTGCTCCAGGCAGAGGAAATGTCTTCAGGTAGAAGCTTTCCCATGCCTGGGCAAAGCTAGGATTCCCTGGACCCGGTTGGCAGTGTGGTCAGGGTGACATAGAGGTGAGGGGAGGTACCTTCAGGAGCAGCTGGTACTTGGTAATCCTCTGGACGGGCTTAATTAGGTAGGAAGAAATGGAGTTGGCCAGACCGTGCCGCTGCTGTATCTCCTACAGGGATGAGACCGGACACTGTTAGACACAGGGGGACCTGTGCGCATATGTGTTCTGGGAGGAGGTGGGCAGGGTTAAGGACAGAGGAGAAAAGAAAAGGTATAAAATGATTAGAAATTATTCTAGGGGAATAGATAAAGGGAGAATGTATAAACCAAAACACACAGGAAATAATCATAGTATCTTTAGATGATAAGGAGTGCCTGAGCAGTAGAGAGGATCACACCTAGATTCTGGAAAAAATGAAAATACAGTTAGATAAGCAAGATGTACATAGGTCATTGATGGTGTAGAGCTAAAAGAATGAATTAGGGTTTGATGGTGAGTTTTTCAAGGGCAAAGTGTCGCAGATCTTATATAGAAGAAAAACATGGTGAAAACAATGTTTCAGAAAGACTCATATAAGCCTAATAGCAACACAGAGAGTAGAGGTTGGGAAACAGACACAGAGACCAGTCCAGAGATTATTGCAGAAATCTAAGTGTTTAAAAATAGAATTACCATCAATCCAATAATTCCATTCCTAGGCATATACCCAACAGAAATAAAAACATATGTCCACACAAAAACTGCTGCAAAATATTCATAGTAGTATTATTTTTTAAGAGTAGTGAAAAGGTGGGCACAACCCAAATGTCCATCAATTGATGAGTGAAGAAACAAAATTTATTATAGTCATACAATAGAGTATTTTTTTGGCTGTAAAACAGAATGAAATACTGAGACATGCTACAACATAGATGAACCTTGAAAGCTTTATGTTAAGTGAAAGAAGTCAGTCACAAAAGAACACATATCATTCCATTTTTAAATGAAATGTCCAGAAGAGGAAATCCATAGAGATAGAAAATAGACTGTCAGTTGCTCAGAACTGAGGTGCAGGGAGGATGAGGTGGAGAGTGATGGCTAAAGGGTGTGGGGTTGCCTTATGAGGTGATGAAAATGCTCTAAAATTGACTGTGAGGATGGCTGCACATGTCTGTGAAGGTACAAAAACAAACTATACCCTTTACATACATCTATATCTACAGATGTGTAATGTAGGGGCTTGCCATAAATGAAGGTTAGTGAGCACAAAGCATCAGGAGAATTACAAGAAACATCTTAAACCTAGACAAAGTAGGACTTGTTATGGGCCACGAAGGAACGTGAAGAAAAGGGAATAATAATAATAATAAACCATTCCATTTTCCTCCAACTATCCCAGAAGGTGGCAATTTTCTCACTCATTTGCCTCCTCCCTAGAGGTGTATGTTTATATCAGGACTTGTTCAAGGAAAATGGGCAAAACAGCTGGCAGGCTGACCCTATCTGGGCAAATGAACAGTTTGAGCTTATCTGGGGCCTTGGCAGGAGAGCTCAGGCAATAAGGCACTTTGACTGGCTTCCCTCTCTGACAAGATGCCGAGTTCCAGGAAGGCTTCATGTGGAGAATAAGGAAAGGGTGGTGTCCAGTGGCTAGGTCAGCCAACCAAGCTTAGTAATCAACAGGGTACCAGTCATCACAGCCTCACAGCTCTCACGTCTGGTGTAGAAAATGCTGGATCATGTCAATGTGTGGGCCTTTCCAGTACTTAAATTTTCTCTGCTATCTTTACAATAATGGATAACAGGGCTGTCTTTATTGGAGGTTTATCTCTGATAGAAGGAGGGCCTAAAGTAGATGGTCTCTAAGTATAGAATTTAGGGAAACTCTTCTGATGGGAGGGAAAAAGCTACAAAGATGATGCTTTCTGGAATACTTAGGGAACCATCAGGAGAGTTTGCTGCCCTCTCTCTCCACCTCCAGGCCAAGCTCCAGGAACTCCTACTGGACTGGTTTTCTGGCTTGCATTGGCCTCCCCAACTAATGTACAGGCTCATCAGGCATGATGTTGGAAATGGGGGGTAGGGTGTAAAATGGGGTATGTCCAACTTATAAATCAAAGCCTAGAAATTGGCTAGAAACAAGAATATGAGGAATGCAGGATGAGAGGAAAATGCAGTTTAGCACCAGACACTGTAACATGTGAAAAATGAACCAGGCAAACCATGAGTCAACCTCCTAAGGAGCTCACAAAAGGCATAGTATGGCATTTGTAACCTGTCAAAAGGCAGATGGTTACAAATGCCATAAAGAGACAAAGTATACTGCACACAAAGAGAAAGTCAAGGATTCATATAGGAAGCAACACATGACTGTGACCGTTTAAGTATAGGAAGACTTCTAAGAGTGTCTATGTGTGCCTGTGTGCAGTGTGTGCAAAGGGCTCACAGTCTATCCTAGGCAGTGAGAATAGTATGAGCAAAGACAAGGAGGCAGATGAGTCTGCAGCCTGCTCAGAGCATAGGATATGTATGTTCAGAAAAATGTGAAGTGGAAGACAGGACACAGTGCATTTAAAACTTCAAAAAGACTCTTCTAGATACTATTGATTAAAAAAAAAAAACCAGAAATATCTTAAGAGAAATACATTATTAAGGAGAGAGAATAGCAGTATAGGGCATCCAAAATGATACCCAGTAACTTCTGATACCAAGTCAGAGAAGTACTTTTCTTGAGTTTTCAGTTTAAACAAAACCTCACAAATTTCACTTTGGGACCATTTCCATAGTGATACTCCATCTTTAAAAATCATGTCTGTTTTTTCTTGTCTGGCTTTCACCCATTCAAGTATTATTCCTTCACTGAGCAACAAGACACTTGTAGGATCATTTCTGTTACAGCAGGTCAGGCTAGAAAGATGCTCAGAGAAGGATTATTTTGTAAACTTGAGTATGGGAACCATGTTTGAATGTCTGAGACTCCATGGGACCTGGCACATTATCTTGCCTATAGTAGACATTCAAATATTTAGAGAAGGAATGAGTAGGCAGAAAGTTAGACTGATAGACACTTAAAATTTTCTGAATTTCAAGTGTTTGTCACTTCTGATGTGACTATCAGAATGGCCATCACTGTTATCACCTATCTCTCATTGAACTTCACTTTTTTAGTCTCATTTCTTTTCTCCCCCTTGTTCTTCCCATGCATCCTGCAGTGACCCATTTGATTCTGTTCATGTTATTGCCAATAAGTCACTCTCTGGGGACCAGTATCATATACACATCATTTGCCAATAGGACTGTGTGCTCACCCAAAACCAGAGGACCTGACAAGGCACATCAGCTCTGAATCTCCTCTTGGCTTCCACTACAGAACAAGTGCTTGACCCTGGCTGCACTTTACTCTCATCTGGAAATGTTTAAAAATCTCAATGCCCAGGGCAAATCCAGGCTGATCATAACACAATCAGGGCTGGGACTAGAACCAGCACTTTTCATAGCTCTAAGGTGATTCCAAGGGGCAGTCAAGGTTGAAATAATTGTATCAGAGTAGTTAGTGATTCTCAAACTTGAGTGGGCATCAGAGTCACCTGGAGGGCTCCTTAAAACTCAAAGATTGTTTCATTCCAGCCCTGGGGATTCTGATTCAATAGATCTGGAGCAGTGTACAAAATAGGCATTTCTAACAAGTTCTCAGGTGATGACGATGTAGCTGGGCTGAGACCACACTTTGAGAAGTCCTGCATTTGAGAGCTATATAGGTGACTCAGATGATAAAGAATCCACCTGCAATGTGGGAGACCTGGGTTTGATCCCCGGGATGGGAAGATCCCCTGGAGGAGGGCATGGCAACCCACACGAGTATTCTTGTCTGGAGAATCCCCATGGACAGAGACAGGAGGGCTACAGTCCACGGGGTCACAAAGAGTTGGACATGACTGAGCGACTAAGCACGCGCGCACACACACGCAGAAGTGGAACATCTTAACTGGCACCTGCTCCCCAGCACGCCTCTCCTCCACACGAGACTTGTGGCCAGCTAGATTGGCTGCTGCGTGCTTAGCTGCTCGCTGTGTCAGACTCTTTGCTACTCCATGATGCCGAGACATGCAGGCAAATGTGCCTTATCAGAAACCACAGCACTTGAGATGGGATGAAGTAAAACACAACATTGTTGTTTTGTTGTTTATGAGTCCTGTCCAACTCTTTTGCAACCCCATGAACTGTAGCCCTCCAGGTTCCTCTTCCATGGGATTTCCCAGGGAAGAATACTGGAGTGAGTTGCCATTTTCTTCTCTAGGGGATCTTCTTGACTTGGGGATCAAACCTGCGTCTTCTGCTTGGCACATGGATTCTTTACCAGTGAGCCACCAGGGAAGCCCAAAACAAAAGATAAACAGTGGTTTTGGTTTCTTCCATGTTTTATCTATGAGAGAGAGGACTGGGAGGCCAGTAAAGAAAAATAAGGAACAGAGGATAGTTAGAAACCCATAATCTCAAAGTAGAAAAGCATTCCACCTGCTCATCAGTGGCTCAAGAATGGAAATTCACAGCTTACATCAAAGAAGGTGCCTGCATGCTCCAGGATCAGCTGGTTGGAATCAGGCTTGTTTTTACAGTAGGTGACGTACATCTGAAATTTGTCTGCCTAAAAAAACAAAAATAATAATAGATCAGCATCCATTAGTTGCTCCCTGCTCTTGACTGTGCCATCAAGTGCTGTGCAGTTAAACCCTCAGATATTGCCTGGTACAGACAATCCTGTGGCAAATGTCCTGGGCTCATAGGCCTGTGCTACCCTAATAAACTTGGGGATACTTTTTTTCCTATCAGTAGGGGAAGAGAACTCACTGAAAGAAAGTTCATTTTAAAACCAGTCTGTACTAGATAGAATTAAAAAATCAATTTACAAATCATAATATGTCCTGAAGCTGGACAGAATTTATTGAGTGAGTATCCCCCTTTTGGCGTTACCTATAATTTGCTTCCCATCTTGAAAAATGAGAGCATTTGCTTTAAAAACGAAAAGTCAAAGAATGAAAATGAAGTGTAATCTCAGAGGGAGATCTGCTCATACTCTAAATGTCCCCATGGGGGCAGTTTCTAGGGCATGTCAAGCAACTGTGCCACCATCCCACATGTGCCAGAAGCAATGATGGGGGAAAAGGAAAGTAGGGTGACCCTTAGGGGGGGTCCTAAGTGAATCCTAAACAGTGAATCCTAAACAGATTGCTAATTCAAGTCAGGAATCCAATGGCTTGGTAAAAATTCATTTCTTATGTCTTTGGCATCTTCTGGGTTAGTGCTTCATAGCCTCTCCACTGGGAAAGTTACGTGTACTTTGGCCACCAAGCTCTTTTCCCAACTGTGAAATACTCCCCATCCCAATGCCTGCATAACATTGGGGATGTCCTCTTCTAAAAAAGAAGCCTAACTATGTGCTAATTATAGCAGGTTTCACTTATGCCAGCAGTTTCCCAAGTACTCTATACATATTAACTCATTTGATCCTTATGAGAACCCTGTGTGATGAGTTCTTTTATTATCAACCCACTTAACAGGTATGAAAATAGTGGCATGAGGTTGGTTGCTGCTGTTTAGTCGCTAAGTCATGTCTGACTCTTGCAACCCCACAGACTGTAGCCTGCCAGGTTCCTCTGTCCATGGGATCTTCCAGGCAAGAATACTGGAGTGGGTTGCCATTTCTTTTTCTCCAGGGCATCTTCCTGACCCAGGGAGAGAACCTGTGTCTCCTGCATTGGCAGGTAGATTCTTTACCACTGAGCCACATGAGAAGTCCATAACGTAGGTTAGGTCACTTTAAATTCAGAAAGCAGTGGAGCCCAGGCAAACTGACTTGAAGCTTCTTGGTCATAACTCTTGACATTCAATACATGGCAACTCTTTCTACCCTTAACTCCTGCACTATAGTCATACATTAAGGTGATAAAACTTAAGAAATCACTTTGAGATAATTCTTGGCAAAATGAGCATATTTTATACTAAAGGTTTTCTGAAACCAATTTTATGTACTATTTAGGAGGCATTCATCATCCCTAAGAGATGCTAATAAATCATACTTATGGTTGATTGTAAGGCAAATCCACAAAATGTATGAAACAAGATACCAAAAGAAAAAAAAATTCCTTCACTTAATGGTCAGTTTCATTTTTTCTCTACATTGGCTGTGCAAGGGATCATATACTATTTATTAGCAATAATGTGAACTGTGTATGGGCTCACGTATTTAGAGGTGGAAAATGTATTAGCACAAAATAAAATGGCAGTCTGAGACTTCTTTAAGAGAATAGGCCAGGAAGTAAATGTTACAGTTTCAGAAAAACAAGGCAACTCAGGTCTAGAGTTGCAGGATAAACTGTGATATTAATTATATGTCAACAGATTAGTCAACACCCTAGCTCCTCTGAAATATTCCCATCTACAAAATATAAAACATAACTACAGCCCTGCCTATTCCATAGGGCCATTAAGAGCGCAAACTCTCTGAATTGTGAAGACATTGGAAAAGTAATTAGCCCATTTTGAGTAGAAGCTCTAATTAGTTAATTGTTGAATATTTAGAGTGCCTGGCCCTGGGGAAAGATTTCCATGTTTAGTTGCACTTATTGTACTAGGTGGGCTACCCTGGAGATGTTGGTACACATATCAGGAACCTGAACTCAGGATAATGGGGTGTGGAGATACTAACAGAGACTAGTTTCCATTTATATAATTAGAACCTCGTACATTCAGCCCATTTACTTGACCCATGACAACAGCTCCAAGAAAGAGAATGACAACATATACATCCTGTAGGTCAGAATTGGGAGGTCTGTTCTCTTATTAAGGAAGAAAATGTAAACAATGGCTTGGTGGATTTCTAAAGTTCTAATTCCCTAATCCTCATCCTGTTAAAAATAACTCGTGGGTGGAGCTGGAACAGTTCTTCTACCAGGGGTGGTGGTCTTGTTTCAATCTCCTGACATTACAATTTTTGAAAGTTTTTTTAAGGTAGATATCAGACACAACATCTAAGGACCTTTCCCAAGGAGGGCTCCGGTGCTCAGTGATAGACTGCTTTCTTTCAGACCTACTCATGGATCTTCTCTACAGCCCCTGGTCCTCTGTTAGAATGTCAGTGACACCAATCATCAGCTCAGGCACTGAACAGTGATGCCGTCTGGTATCACCTGTACTCCTGGAAAACATGGGATGGTAGGAGGGGAAGTTCAGTAGGTTACCCAGGTAACAAAGCAGTGTCCCACATCCTCAGGCAGCTGCTCATACTTCTCCAGTTCTTTGAGGAAGATGCTGCAAGGAGGGAGAAAGGCTGAAATCAGACACTTCTGTACTGTTGACCCCTCCCCGCCAGAGGCTCATACTGAGGCCAACCCAACCTCATGAACTCTCCATTATTTATATATGCCTTCTCCACTTTCTAAGTGATATGTGGTAAGAAGCAATTTAAAATATGTTGGAACTAATTTCATTAAAATTGTAATTAATTGATAAATTAGTGCTACTTAATTGTTTCCCTTAAAGGTTTACACTTCTCGGGCTGAAAATAGTGGAATATGATACTTGT
Organism: Dama dama; assembly: GCF_033118175.1. Taxonomy (NCBI): domain Eukaryota; kingdom Metazoa; phylum Chordata; class Mammalia; order Artiodactyla; family Cervidae; genus Dama; species Dama dama. The sequence goes on from NC_083699.1 coordinate 49,863,920, forward strand.
GTTGGGCATTTCAATGGTAACTATGACTCTATTTTTTAACAAGTAGTCTGAGCATGTTGCAACATTTGAAAATATATAGATATAGGTATCAAAAGACCAAAATAATACTATCTATGATCCCAGAGGTAAGGTGGAAAAATTCTGAATCCTATACTGACTTCTTTCCAATTTTTCACTTTCTTCTTCCATCAGTACCCAGTTTGTGCTAAAAACTGAGTTAATGCTTCCTGTTGCTGACACTGTCAGGAAAGAAAATTTAATGGGGAAAATGTCATAATACATCTCAAAGCTGAACTGAATTACTACCGAATTATCTGCCATTGTGAATATCTAAGGTATGGCTCCTTTTTATGTCAATAAATAATAAAGAGCTGACTACACCAACTTCAAATTCATATATTAAACAATTGGTTTGAGCTCAGAGAATTCAAGCTCAAATAAGTCAGAATCATTGGAATGGCATTTTCTTTTTAAAAACCAGACAAAGTATTACAAATAATTATGAGGCTATAGGGAAACATTCTGACAATGATGGAAGATGGTATAATATTTACAGGTCAATTTGACAATATCTATCAAAGTAAAAAAAGCATTTATCTTTGCCTCTGCAATTTTAATTTTGGGAAATGTCCTATAGTTGTAGTCACACATATGCAAAATGAAGTATACATATGCATATTCACTATGGCACTCTCCATAATAGCAAAAGACAGTGTATAGATGACAAAGTATAGTACATCCACAGAACCATATACTATATGGCTATAAAAAATGGCAAAATTTTGTAGGTTTTTACATGGAAGATCTCCAGGGCAAGCTGTTAAGTGAAAAAAGCAAGGTGTAGAAGAATGTACCTAATATTCTGCCTTTTGTCTAAGTAGGGAATATATATACTCTTATTTCCAACCCAAGAAACTAATTGTTAAAGTGTACAATTTTAGTTTTGCAAGATAAATTCTGGAGATCCACTATACAGCATAATATCAATAGCTAAGATTACTACATCACATACTTCAAATTTGCAAAGAAGATGGATCTTTTGTTAAGTGTTCTTATATAATAATAGAAAAGAAAACTTTGGGAGGTGATAAATATGTCTATGGCCTTGATGGTGGTGATAGTTCCATGGGTATATAATTATCCCCAAATGCATCAGTGTTTTTGTGATATTAAATATGTACAGATTTTTACACCAACTGTACTTCAATAAAGTGGTTAAAAAGAAAGTCTTCCCCAAATAAAAAGACAACCTACTGAATGGGGGAAAACATTTGCAAATGATATAACCAATACGAGGTTAATATCCAACATATATAAATAGCTCATACAATTGCAAATGAAGCAACTGACAAAGGATTCATTCCAAAATATATAAGCAGCACATATAGTTCAATATTAGAAAAACTAACAATCCAATCAAACAATGGGTAGAAGACCTAAACAGACATTTCTCCAAAGAAGACATACAGATGGCCAATAAACACATGAAAAGATGCTCCACATCACTCATTATTAGAGATATGCAAATCAAAGGTACACTGAGGTATCACCTGACACCAATCAGAATGACCAAAATACTACGAACAATAAATGCTGGAAAGGATGTGAAGAAAAGGGAACCCTACTGCACTGTTGCTGCGAATGTAAATTAGTATAGCCACTATGGAGAACATTACAGAGATTTCTTAACAAACTAGAAATAAAACTACCATATCACCCAGTAATCTAACTACTGGGCATAAACCACAATTCTAAAAGATACATGCACCCCGATGTTCATTGCAGCACTATTTACAATAGCCAGGACATGGAAGCAATCTAGATGTCCACTGACAGATGAATGGATAAAGAAGTTGTGGTATATAGATACAATGGAATATTACTTAGCCATAAAAAGGAACAAAATTGAGTCAGTTGTAGTGAAGTGGCTAAACCTAGAGCCTGTTATACAGAGTGAAGAAGTCAGAAAGAGAAACAAATATCGTATATTAATGCATATAAATGGGATCTAGAAAAATAGTACTGATGAACCTATTTACAGAGAAGAAATGGAGATGCAGACAGAGAGAATGGTCTGGTAGACACAGTGGGGGAAGGAGAGGGTGGGTCAGATTGAGATAGTAGCACTGACATATATACACTTTGTGTCTAAAATAGATAGCTAGTGGGAAGCTGCTGTATAACACAGGGAGCCCAGCCTGGTGCTCTGTGACGACTGAGAGGGTTGGAATGAGGAGGGGAGGGAGGCTCAAGGGGGAGGAGATATATAATTATGACTTATTTGCACTGATGTATGGTAGAGACCACCACAATACTGTAAAGCAATTATCCTCCAATAAACAAACAAACAAACAAAACAATGCAATTTAAAAATGGGCAGAAGACCTGAATGGACATTTTCTCCCAAGAAGACATACAGATGGCTAACAGGCAGATGAAAAGATGTTTCAACATCATTAATCATCATCAATCATCAGAGAAATGCAAATTAAAACCACAATGAAGCATCATCTCACACTAGTCAGAATGGCTATCACCAAAAGGAACACAAATAACAAATGTTGGCAAGGATATGGAGAAAAGGAGCCATCCTACACACACACACACACACACACACACACACACACACACATGAATTTACTCAGCCATAAAAAGAATGCAATTTTGCCATTTGCAACAACATGGATTTACTAGAAGGCTATTATGCTAAGTGAAATAAGTCAGACAGAGAAAAACAAATACCGTATGATATCACTTATATGTGGAGTCTAAAAACTACAACAAATTGGTGAATACAACAAAAAAGAAACAGACTGACAGAAAAAGATAGTGGTTACCAGTGTGGAGAGAAAAGAGGAGAGGGGCAAGAAAGGGATGGGGAATTAAGAGGTACAAACTACTATGTATGAAGAAATAACATACAAGGATGTACTGTACAATGTGGGGAATATAGTCAATATTTTATGATAATTATAAATGGAGTATAATCTTTAAAGACTGTGACTCACTACATTGTACACCTGAAACTTATATAAAATTGTACATCAAGTATACCACAATAAAAAAAAAGGGAAGAGCAAACAGACTTTCACACATGTGAAATAACACAAAAAGAAGAGCATTCACTGCAGTACTGTTTGAAATAAAACTGGGTTGGAAACAATGCAAATATATTTTTAAGTCATTACCACAGGAAACCAGATGAAAAAACATGGTGGATAAAGATAAACGTGGGTCAAATACTGCCACCAACTATCATAGGCTAATATCTCTAATGCAGTAGAGAAAGTACAGTTTAGGAACTGAAAGGCCTTGGGTTAAAAACCTTGTTTTGTTAGGTTAGGCAGCTCTGGGCAACTTACCATGAATCATAGTACCCATATTAGAGTGACATTGTAATGATTATAAATGAGACAATAAAACTTTTTTTAAAGTAAATTAAAAGAAATAAATGAAACAGTGTAAAATGCAAAAAAAAGGATAGAGGTGAGTGGGTCTTCTCAATCCATATTTTTCTATTTAATTTTTATTTTAAAAGTTGATTCAAAAATTAAAAGATATAAAGTAGGTCTGAATTATTCCATTACTTACCTCTATCATTGGAACAAATAAATTTTATTGATTTGATTATAGTACCTGATTTCTCTTGTCCGAGCATTCTGGAAGCATCTTATAATTACAATTGCTTATGGGTTATATATATATACATATACGCGGGCTTCCCTGGTGGCTCAGACGGTAAAGCGTTTGCCTGCAGTGTGGGAGACCCGGGTTCGATCCCTGGGTTGGGAAGATCCCTTGGAGAAGGAAATGGCAACCCACTTCAGTACTCTTGCCTGGAAAATTCCATGGACTGAGGAGCCTGGTGGGCTACAGTCCATGGGGTCGCAAAGAGTCGGACATGACTAAGTGACTTCACTTATATATATACATACACATGTTATTTGTGTTCTCTTTTCAATGACATAGAATGATTTGGTTTTGGTTTAAAGAAATATATATGTGCAATTAAAAAATGTTTGGCACGCCATATTTGTAAGGTCAAAATGCCAAAGATTTATAGAATCATAGATGATATTTTTTGTCCATCTGCCATTGAAATTTTCTACTACAAATAAGTATTACTTCAGTAGTAAGTAAAAGTCAGTTGAAAATGTTTGAAGACTCCTAGCAGTATCCATTTAATGATAATCATCTTTCCCCTGAATTCTGGAGTATCCTGACCTGAATTACTGACCAGCAGTGATTATAATGCAATTTGGGCTTACAAAATGCACATATGCAGTGCTCAAAAATCAATAAAGTATCATATTTATTGCTACTTTTAGAATAGCTGCAGGTCACCCACATTTAATAAGAATTCTAAATTAGAAATAGAAAAATATTATATAATGTTGCAAGTGAGGATCAAATTTTTTCCAAGGACAAAAAGAAAACATGTTTTTTTTTGTTGTAAAGAGAAGCAATCTGGATCATCACCACATACATAACATAATATATTAAAACATTCATCTACTTTTAATATACTATAATTTTAATTTCTGGAACTAAATTCTGAAAGACATGTATTGTGTGGCTGTTTTCCATGAGAACACTAAACAACACAAGGTACAAAATCTTCACAGGTATTTTTTCAGGTGTTGAGACATTCTTTATGGTTATTTCTCATATTGGCCTTCAGGATAATCTCAGTGAAGACAATGGATGGAAATCCAGCTCTGAGCTGTGATGGGCTGAACAGGACCTGGGGGTTAGGGCTGGAATGTCTTGGTGAGTGGGGGAAGAGCTATTCTAGGACAAGGACTGGTGAAAGGAAATGAACCCCTTTAAAGAAAGGAGGAGTTAAGAACAGAAGAGTACTTGGGGAAAAAAAAAAGAAACAGGAGAATCTGGAGCCCCAGGCACCTAGGATAAATGCTCTTGGTTGTAGGAAACTTCCACTTGCCCACTTCTGGGCTCTCACTCCCATCCCCTCACTCTGACCACTATGGTATACAGGTTCTTCTCTATTAAGAGTGACCAAAGAAATGATACATTAGCCTGGATCATGACATTCCATAGAAGATATAAAATTGTATTCTTGTTTTAGAAGTTGCAAGGACTCTGTGATGACTCAGGGAGAGCTTTCCTCTTTCCTTAACTTATGACCAAAGGTCAGTGACTTGGTCACTTAAGGCTAATTTTAAGTAAAAAAGGTAATTATGCCCACAGAGTTGATAATTGATCTAGATGCTAAAGACAGTAATAGCAATCTTTGGTGACAGCAGCTACCTATGGGAGGATACTCTGAAAATTCTCAAGAAATGAAAACACTTTAAAATGAATTAAGTACATAGAATATCATTTCTACAATTAATGCCTTTCTGGAAAATGAAGGTTTTAACAGCAACTGCCACTAGCCCACTCTTCTACTAATCCAAGGCCTCACTTTCCTTTCCTTCCAAAACCAAGCTCAAATAAAACAACCAGAATTCATATCTAGTCACAGTTGTGAGTAGGCGGTCTTACAAAGTACCATTTTTCTCAATTTTAAACAACCTCGTGGGGTTGTGAGGATTTAATAAACTCATGTAGGTAAAGAACCCAAACCACTGCCTGGCATATAGTAGGCACTAAATTAGTTTTTCAGGATCAATCCCTCCCAATTATAATAAGTTCCACTCCTGGAGACTTATCCCCAGGGAGCTCTTCCCACCATGCCCCTGGTGAAAATCTACAGTAAATTGTCTTCTCTGAAAACCACATCCTGGGAAAAATCTTGATTGGGGTTATGTAAAAATTGGATTTCAAGGTCACATATCATTTAAGCTTGGAAATTCTGGGTTAAACTGGTTTGTTTATGAAAGGACTTTCAAAATCCTATAATATGATGAGGTACATTATATCTCTGAAGTAAGTAGAGTGTGCAGTGCTTCCCAAACTTCTCTGCAAGTGGAACACTTTTGGGGGAAGTATCAGACTTTGTCTCAGGAACACTTAGAGATCCCTACTCCTGCCTGTGCACTGTCCTCTGGGGTTAGGATCTGAGCATCTGTACCATTTAGCAAAATTCCCTGGGTGATTTTAATGCATCCAGTCTATAGATCAGCTTTTGAAAGCAATTTTTGGGGGCTCCAAAATCACTGCAGATGGTGACTACAGTCATGAAATTAAAAGATGCTTGCTACTTGGAAGGAAAGCCATGACCAACCTAGACAGTATATTAAAAAGCAGAGACATTACTTTGCCAACAAATGTCCATCTAGTCAAAGCTATGGTTTTTCCAGTAGTCATGTATGGATGTGAGAGTTGGACTATAAAGAAGGCTGAGCACTGAAGAATTGATGCTTTTGAACTGTCATGTTGGAAAAGACTCTTGAGAGTCCCTTGGACTGCAAGGAGATCCAACCAGTCAATCCTAAAGGAAATCAGTCCTGAATATTCATTGGAAGGACTGATGCTGAAGCTGAAACTCCAACACTTTGGCCACCTGATGTGAAGAACTGACTAACTGGAAAAGACCCTGATGCTGGGAAAGATTCAAGGTGGGAGGAGAAGGGGGCAACAGAGGATGAGATGGTTGGATGGCATCACCGACTCTATGGACATGAGTTTGAGTAAGCTCTGGGAGTTGGTGATGGACAGGGAAGCCTGGCGTGCTGCAGTCCATGGGGTTGCCAAGAGTCGGACACAACTGAGCGACTGAACTGACTGCCCTTTCCAGTGTGCTTCCAGCTGGCAGATCCTACATCCACTCTATATGGTTTAATTTTTTTTTAAAAAAGGTAGGAATTAAACAAGCTATCCTGTGATGGGTATATCAATTCATAACTTTGAGTAAGTTGTGCAATACCATCTCAAGTAATTGTTGAAGACCAGTAGCAGTATCAAACTCTATTTTGCTTTTTAATTTGAAATTTATGAAGATGATAGGTCATGTACACTTGATCAGTATAATTCTACCTACTTCAAATAGACGTGATGAGTTTAAATTAAAGCACAAGAAGTCACAACACTTTTCAGAAAGGATGGGACATTCCTTCTCAGCTGTTCTATAGCAACATCTTGGTCCTTACCACTTCAATAATTATGTGTAATAAATCATGGGAGAATGAGCAAAGCAAGAAGTTTAAGTGCTTGTGTGAATATCTGGGGTTCTTTCAGAAATGAGTAAAACTTTTAAAGAAATGTCAAGATTCAAATACTGTATGATATCACTTCTTTACAGAATTTAAAAAATACAACAAACTTATGAATATAACAAAAAAGAAGCACACTCACAGATACAGAGAACAAACTAATGATTACCAGTGGGGAGAGAGAAGTGGGAGGGGCAATACAGGGGTATGGGATTAAAAGTTACAACTATCAGGGATAAAACAAAACAAGCTACAAGGATATACTGTATAACACGAGGGATACAGTCAATATTTTATAATGCTGATAAATGGAGTATAACCTTTAAAACTGTGAATCAGTCTATTGTACACCTGTATTGTACATAGTGGGGCTTCCCTGGTGGCTCAAATGGTAAAGAATCCACCTGCAATGTGGGAGACCTCAGTTCAGCACCTGGGTTGGGAAGATGCCCTGGAGGAGGGCATGGCAACCCAGTTCAGTATTTTTGCCTAGAGAATCCCCATGGACAGAGGAGCCTGGTGGGCTACGGTCCATGGGGTCGCAGAGTCAGACATGACTGAGCGACTAAGCACAGCACATCACACTTGACAGTGTACAACAACTACACTTCAATAAAAAAGAAATGTCAAGATAGCAGTGTTATTACTCTATCAAATTATTATGATGCAATACATTATGCAGTTACTTTATGAGGAAAATGCTTCGCTCCGGCTTTGGATGGGATCCTGGAAAATAAAGCCACTAGCATTATTGACAGAAAAACTTTGTGAGCTTTGTCATTAAGCACTATGAAAACAGTACCATTCCAAAGGCACCCTGAGTCATTCTGAAACTGTTATTTTTGCCAAAGGTAAATTTGGTCTATAGTCTTACTGCTTCTAGAGAAGTGTGTCCTTCACTGAGGACCTTCATATCAAGGGTGCAGCTTGAATTTAAAAGGGAATACATGTGATGGCCTTGTTTGTGCATGCTCTCAGGCATGGGCATGCACACTTGTTGTTGAGAAGGGGAATGAAGCAGGGGCATAGTGGTAACAAGAGAAAAGTAGAACAATGAGGAGGAGACATAAACAAAGCTGGAGGCAGGCTGGGGAGAGAGGTAGCAGGCTTCTTTGCAGGCAGCCCAGGACACTGCCCCTTATCAATGCTTTTGCATACCAGAGGAGCTAGAGATCATTTCTAAGGGACCCATTAGTGACCAGATAGGCCCAGAGCCCAGCATGGAAGAGGTTCTGGACTGCGGGCCAGGACGGCTGGGTAGCACACCGAGCAGCTGTTAAACCACTGGGGAGTTGTGTGCACTCAGGGAAGGCGTCGGATGGTTCACAGAAGTCTTCACGCAGCACAGTCTGACCACCTGGGCTGAGCCCTGACAATCACCAGGCACTGTCTCTTTACTTCACAGCAGAAACTTCGGCTGAGGTTAGAGGTGGAGAGGAAAGGTGCACAGGACTGGACTCTTACTCAGTATACCGCCCCCCTCACCTTCAACCTCAAGCAGCAACTTACCTCACTGCAGTGCTACCTGTTGAATATGTTTTGCGAATATTTCCTAAATTTAACTTTTGTGATTAGATGAATCAAAAAGTACTGCACAAACATAAATTTAATGTTAAAGTAAAATATAAACAACTAATCTTACATTTAATGTTATTCATAGGCCATTGACAGGCTGTTTAGTAGCTAGGCATGGACACCAAGAAGTTCGTGTGTACAACTGAAATGAACATGACTTTGACACACCAAAATGAATGTTTAGACTTTGTTTTGCTTTGGGTACTCCCCCATATTTATAAAACTAGCACTGGAAAAAAAAAACAGCAACAAAATCACAGCTATAATTTTTTAAGGCCCTACTGATAAGTGTGTAAGGCTTGCAGTTCTCTCTCAGAGTATAAATTTAGGGCCCAAGAAAAAACACACTCCCCTTACTCTCTGCTTGATATTTTAATATTAAAGTGACAGTATGACTAAATAGGGAGTTATGAAGACTTGGATTCTTTGGCTGTGTTACTAATCGGTTTGAGTAGGTCACAAACCTTTGCAAGTTCCAGTTTCTATGAAGCAAGGGTGTAGAATAGAACAAGATTTTCCTGGAGTGGGAAAGAAGCACAGAAAGCAGAGAATACAAACAAGGTGTGTGAGTATCGGAGGGAGTAGGAGAGGCAAAGCAGAGAAAGCAGCTACAGCCTGGAAGAGAGGCCTTCAGATGAGGCTGTGGCCTGCACATCCCTTTTCTTTCCACTTGGGGGAGCAAGCTCCTCACCTTGTAGCTACAGATCCACCCTCTGCATTTCAAGGGGTTGTAAAATCAACTTAGAGGGTGGAAACCGCCGTTAAAGAGGAAGGAAAACAGAACCTAATCCAAAATATCAGAGTGCATCACACATGGTGAGGGTATTATTTTTCAGGATTTAATTTTCCTATTATATATAATATATAAAGAATGTGCATATCAGGACAGGTTATATAATTTTTCTTTGGTTCATAATACAAAATGTTTGAAAAACATTTTACTGACTCTCCTGCCTGCAGTAGGAGATAGGGAGGTCTAGCTCTTTTTTTAATCCATCTCTCTCCCTCCCTCTCTCCCTTCTTTTCCCTCTCTTCTCCCCATCTCTTCTTTTCCCTTGTTATCCACTGTCCTCACTTCTCCTCTACCCAGGCGTTCTACCCCACTCTCCCACTCACTCTGTCTCTCCTCCCTCCCTTCATGCTCCTGTCACCACCATTTCTGCCTTGCACCACCTCCACCCACCACCTTGCCCCTCTTATGCCTCAGTCTCACAGGAGCAGATGTGACAAGACACAGTCCAACTGGGAGTGTGACGTCTGCACCTTCCCCCATCCTTGACCCAGGATTGAGACTCACTCCCAAACCTCTTCATTTCAGGCCATTATTGTAAGGGTGTGTGACCTGGATGACACACCTATGGAAGAAATGGGTTGAAGTGTTCCTGAGATTTGAGGATGCACATTGAAACTGGTTAGATATGAATCAAAGCAACCAGACTTGGCACTGCCAGCCGTGGTCTACGGAGAGAAAGGGACTGCCCCAGCCCCTGGAATCTATGCCTAATTGGTCAATGGGGAAATGTCACAAAGTGTGCAAGTCACTGGGCCCTCTCTGGGTCTCAGGGCCCTTATCTGTCAGTGGAGATGATTTTGCTTGATGCTCAGGAAGACCTTCTGATCCCTGACAACAGATATTTTATAAAAATGTTATTGCCCAGACTCACATATAGCCATATCTCCAAAAACTGAAAGGGAAAAAAGTAAGTTCAGATTTAACCAAAGGAGATGAGCATTTTAAACAAACTGCTGTCCTTACCGAAGCTGAAAATCAAATACAAGGCAAACTGAAAATGAATGATTTTCCCACATTACAAGCTGTAGGCCAGTCAAAGTGGGGAAAGAGCATTAACAAAACCATCACCATTGGGGAGATCTATTTATGGCATTTATTACCTTTCCTGAGTACTCCCAGAATGCTTAACAAAATGCAAAAAATAGATATAGGTTTTGAGTAGGTAAGTGCCATGATCTTTATATTTAGTTCTATAGATATGAGATGCAGTATCAACATAGGGAGACCAGAAGGTAAAAACCAAGTATCACTCCACTTAAACCTCCAATTTGTGTTAACATCACTACTTGTAACTATTAAATTCTACATATATGAATTGTTCTTCTTTACAGAAATTTGCTACTTGGGAACTTCTCCATTCAATACCTATAGAGATAAAGCTCCTACAGAAAGGTCACACAGACACAAAACCAATCTTGACTGTCATTTTTCAAAGTGACATCATTTAAAAGGATCAATATTAACTAGCTGAGTTATTTAATATATTCACCTTTGGTCTAGACACTAATTTCCTAGTGCCTCAGCTGATGTGGTTATGCAGGCAGGGTCCATCTCAGTCCCTCTGCCTCTCAGTCTCTGTCCCCAGTCTTCCTCCCTCCCAATCTCTTTCCCTCACTCTCTCTCTGGAGAAGAAGCACAGAACCTGAGCTATGCACTAGAAATCAGAGGAGTCTGTTTCTCTGTCAGATAGCACTTAATTATAAATTTGAAAAGATGCAAGCAACTGGGGTTAAAAAGAACCTTTTGATATGTTTAGGTTAAAAAGTGACCATTTCAGAAAAGTATTCCTGAAGAGGAAACTAGAGTTTGGACAACTGCCTGGTCTTCACAATAAGAAGTACCCAGGAAACTCCTTTATTTAGACATGCGAATGTTTTGCTTGTCTAGAAGGTTCTGACAGTGATGAAGAAAAATAATGATTTTCCATTATCTTGAGATTTTCACAAACAAAAGAGTGAATTATGACTTGAATGGCATTAGCCATAAGTCTGCAAATTTTAATTCTATTTTTAGCCCATCCATCCATTCATCCACGCAACAAATACTTACTTAATGTTTATCGTGTGCCAAGTTTTGGGGTTATGCAGTGAAAGACATGACCTCTTATGGAGTTCACAATTTCTGCATTTCCAAAGTTGGCTTAATTGCCATTTTTAATATTACTCGTTAGAGATTTCAGAGGGTTATACTTTCTACATTAGTCAAATTTTGTATGACATGAAAAGAAAGCACATATTATGAGTAGAGTAAATAAAGTCTTAAGTCCTCTAGATCCTAGAAATTAATAAACAGCTTGATTTTTTTGCATGTTCCCCTAAATTGTGGACTATTTAAAACATATTTTGTGGATAGCTTTCTAAATGCATTACAAGTTCCTTGCTTTTTCATGCAGGATATGCCAATGATTCATTATTAGTTATTATTAATATAATAATATATTATTATGCTGTATCATAATACAGTGGCTCTGTTGGGCTCTATATTGGGTTATGTTGGAACATAGGATCATCTGCACCAATGGAGAATAGCTCTTGACTACCTTGATCTTTTGGGTTCTTTTGACTCTTTTTTGGAAGTTTATCTTTCTTTCCTGTCAGGTACTGATATCAAGCTACTTGCTCCAATTCTTGATTCTTATTTGCTGCTTCTAAATTGCTATGGGCTTGGAAACAATCTAACCAAGAAATAGAGACGGTTGCCTGGAAAATCCCATGGATGGAGGAACCTGGTAGGCTACAGTCCATGGGGTCGCAAAGAGTCGGACACGACTGAGCGACTTCACTTTACTTCACCTATGGAAGACAATAAGGAGTACCTCTGGAAAGATAAGAACTTTATCTTTGTGATATTTCTTTTGGTTGCTCAGAGGCTGGTTTTTATTTTCTTCTTGTTTCTTATAATGTTATAAATAGGTAATGTTTTTTGGGTAGCTGTGTTCTTAATCACTGAATTTAGTCCTCTACAAAATGCAATATTCCTATGGCTTAACTTGACTTTTCTATTTTATGGAGTTCTTAGAACTCTATTTTGTAACTGGTAGGTAGATCTTCAGCTACTTTTTAAACAGACTACCAAACCACTTGCCTTGATTTACTGGATTGATACCTTTAAACCATAATAAGGCAAGGTTATGCTAGATATTCTGCTGTTATTTAGTTGTTAAATTGTGTCCAACTCTTTATGACCCCAGGGACCGTAGCCCACCAGGCTCATCTGTCCATGGGATCTCCCAGGCAACAATACTGGAGTGGGTTGCCATGTCCTTCTCCAGGGGATCTTTCCAACCCAGGGATTGAACTCATGTCTCCTGTATGGCAAGTGGATCCTTTCAACGCTGAGCCATCAGGGAAGCCCAGATGTTGTGTTACAATTGGTCAATTTTGAAATAAAGAGTCTTTCTCCTTATACACTGATTTGGCAAAAACAAGGCTCACAGGAAGTGCATATAGTGATCTCTATCTATATTCCTACACCTTGCCAATTTAGTAAGAATATGAGCAAAGTGAGACTTCTGACTAAATCCCAGAGATCATAAATCAGATAAGAAAAATAACATGACTTACTGCTTTCTAGGCTGATATCTTCCCAAATATCTAGGGAGATGGGATAATACTCAACTGAGCTCAGATGATGGAATGTGGGGTCAGTGGTCAAGAATGGCTTTATTGGGATCTTATTAAATAGACATGAGGAGAAAGTATTGCTGTCACTGGAGATTTCCAGACAAAACATATAGAGAGTATAAAGATTTGGATTTAAAAAAAAGACTAGGAACTTCTATCAAGTACTCCAGAAAGTCAAAAGGTATTTTCACCCTGGAGCTTACTGCTTTCATAACCTGACAGGGGAGCTACATATTCTTTAAACTAATGCCATTTGATGACTTTACAGGGGATTAATCATCAGGTGTTGACGAGAGGAGTGCCTCTTCACCCGCTTTTTAGATCTTTTAGGGCTCAGCATCCTTTTATATCCAACTATTACTTGCCAGGTGGCTCAGTAAGAATCAGCCTGCAGTGCAGGAAATGCATGTTTGATCCGTGGGTTGGGAAGATCCCCTGGAGGAGGAAATGGCAACTCATTCCAGTATTCTTGCCTAGAAAATTCCATGGACAGAAGAGCCTGGTGGGCTATAGTCCATGGAGTTGCAAAGAGTCAGACACTGCTGAGCAACTGAACACACACTCTTGCCTTTGGTCATCTTAAGATGGCCTTTGGTCTCATTCTCTAGAGCTGGGAGGTGCCATATATTAGCCACTTGTCACCTATACTTATTAAACAAAGTTGAAAATGCAGTTCTCAGTAGCACTAATCACACATCATGTGTTCACTGAGCACACATAACCAGTGGCTGCGGTATTGGACATCACAGACACAAAACGTTCCCACCCTACTGACGGCTCTAAGGCACAGTGCCGTTCTAGAGTCTTGCCTCAGGGGGATTGCCACCCTGGTGCACTTGCAGTTTCATCTCCAGTATGACCACTTCACTGAGTCAAAGCCTTGTCTAGCCTGACCCTCAGACTTCCTCTATACTGTATTCTACAACTCTGAACCTCTACATTAGCCCTTCTTTGCAACAGGGTCCTGAGAGAGCTCTAGGACTTTTTGTCAACATTATTTCTCAAGGTTTCCTCCATTTGTACATTGGAAACTGAGTTATTTCCATAGGTGGATATGTAATCTAACCAACCAGTGTTCTTGCTGACCCTTTGTTAACAACTGAATATGTTTAGTATGCTATGGAAAAGATGTTTAAATCAGATTGGGAGCTGGAAGAAGTGAGTTGTGAGGTTTTAGGGCTCTATGATTCTACTTATTTCAACAAAACATAGAGGATTAATTGATGTTCTCCCCTATAAACTGTCAAGAAATATATTCTATTAGATAATTTGATTAGGTATCTATCAATCTGTCTGTTGTTTTGGTTGAGGGTGGGGATGATGAGGTAGTTAGGGATGGAGGGAATATTTAGGTCAAAAGAAAACATCAGTGGAACTTGAAACCTAAGGCCTGCAAAGTAGGATGGCTAACCTCAGATGAATTCTAATGTCAGGATTACCCAGAGTTTTAATAAAGAGAAGCTACTTTTACTTTCTCAAGCCCGCCTATCATTTTGATTCGGTCAGGGGATACTGGCAGTTAGGTTAGGACACTGTCGAACATTTGACTTCACCCTCCATCCGGAATTTTGGACCACTGTGGAGAAAGAGGGGTGAGTGAGAAAGAAGTCTGACAGCCACTGACTTAGAGATTTAACAGGCACTACTTTACCGGGAGAGAATTCCCAGTCAACTTTGGTCCACTTGTTGGGAAGCCTTGTTGTTGGGTATTTATGGCTGTAAGTGTACTCCATTGAAACCCTCCACCAACCTACTTGTTATGAAAATCGTAGATCTCCTGGATGTTGCCAAAGATGATATGCTCCTTATTAAGGATCCCAGGGGGGATCTCCTCCACACCACTGGTCATTTCCCATAGGTAGGTCTGTAAGACAGCAACAGTTCCATCATTGGCAAGCACTGCCATGTGAAATACATACAAAACAAATATGCTTTAAAAACTTGTGGGGTAAAGGTCAGACTAGGGCTGCATGTAGAGCTTAAAAAGTGAGATGGTAAATAAGCAGAATGAAAAGAAAGAAAACCTGAATGTTCTATTATCTTGATCTGCTGTTAAGGAAATTCATCCTAGCAACAGCACAAACTCCATACTTTTATTTATTAAATATGTTTTGAGTTTGACTGTGCGTCAGGGGGGAGACGCAGATTTTCAGATTTAAGTTCATTGACTGTGTCATGGATTTTATTTTGAATTCATTTTCCTTACATGCTTTCTTTTATTGGGTCTAGTTCCAATTTGAGAAAAGTTTGTTTTCCAAAGCACGTTTAACTCTCATGCAATTATTACTGACTTGGGGAAAGATGTCCTCTGGCTGGTTTTTCATTCTTCAAGCTCGGATAAGACAGAGTACTGAGCTCCTCTCCAGTACCAGATGTGGCAAGGACACCATTTTCTAACACAGCTGAGAACTGATGACCACAAGACTTACCTCTAAGCACTCGTGTAAGTCCCTCACATAAGCCTTCTCTGTCTGGAGCAATTCTGCCATAATGAATCTAGAAGGAAACAAATGGGCTTTCAGTTGGTTAGAGAGGTAATGCATCCCTTTTTTCAAACTTCATTGCCCCCACCTAAGCATTTGTCACATTCTTGAATGTCCTATATTTCTAATTTACTAACATAAATCTCTTCCTCTAAGTCGCTCTCACTCTGATCACTTGCTCTGTGTCCCTTCAGTAAGCTTGTGCTCAGCAAGTTCCACACTTACCCCTTCCTTTCTGCACAAGTTCTACCAGGTTGTGATTCTGTGCTGATATTTGTGTGCTCTCAGTTGCACATGTGTGTGTGGCCACAAGCATGCAGCACCACTCACACTCATTCTCACCAACTAGACACCAATTCAGCTTCCTACATTTCTCTTACTATAGCTCCCAGAATGCTGCTTCCTGCTCAGTAGAATTACTGACTTACACCAAAATGGTTCACAGTTTCACAGGTTAAGCCAGGTTTAAACATCAGAAAGGTTAGCAAACTCTTTTCTGTAATGAACCAGAGAGTAACTGCTTGTGGGTCCTTCAGTCTCTGTCACAAGCACTCAGTTTTGCTGTTGGATGTGAAAGAAGCCACAGGCATATGTTAAAAAGAAATGTCTGGCTGTGTTCCAATAAAATTATTTATGAACAGAAAATAATTTCATCTAATTTTTATGTAACAAAATATTCTTGTTTTGATAGTTTTCACTATTTAAAAATGTAGAAAATAATTTTTAGTTTATAACCTATATAAAACAGGTGGTCTATAGGCCATAGTATGCTGACATCTGGCCTCCAAAGGGACTATTTTACATTGCAAACTACTGTGCCTGAGGCTGAGTGGGTGATCCCAGCCACAGCACAAGCTAACAGTGTCAAGTGACTGCTCTTCACTCTCCCCAAAAGAGAAGCCTGTGCCACACATTTGCAAGAGGAGGGCTCCTTTCTCCCTGGACTCCTAAACAACACATTGCACCCAGGCAGACATTAAATTTAATGACGTGAGGCTTCACTGTAGTGTACCCACATCTTTCACAAAGTTGTATTATAAAAGGTCCTTCCTAGCTGGTATGTGATGTGCAATAGTATCTGATTTAGCACAAAGTATATTTTTATACATTTATTTTAGATTATCTA
The DNA here is from genome assembly GCF_033118175.1 of Dama dama. Taxonomy (NCBI): domain Eukaryota; kingdom Metazoa; phylum Chordata; class Mammalia; order Artiodactyla; family Cervidae; genus Dama; species Dama dama. Next base: position 49,880,638 of record NC_083699.1, read on the forward strand.
TGTCACTGTTTGCATGGTACTTTATAATGAAAATTTCTATTTACAATGTGTCACATCAGATAAAAATTCAGAGAAAGATTATCCACAGAGTGTTCCCTGTTGGAAATTTCACAAGAAATGTTAAAATAAGAAGCATCTTGTCCTGGACCTTTATCGTCATGGTATTTTTTTTTAAAGCAATACATTATTCTAGCAGTGGCCTTTCCATTGAAGTATAAAAATTTCCTTTTGGAGGAGTTAATAAGCTATACTCTTACTATTCTTGCTCTATTGGTAGATGGAAAGTCCATGAGCTTTGAAGTCAGGCAAACAGGAACTGAATCATGACTGCTGTTTCCTAGAGGCAGGTCTTGCTTCTCTAAGCCCCAGACTACTCAATTGTACACAGCTGATCACAGAGGGCTGCTGCAAGGATTAAACAAGCTCATGTAAGCAAAGTTCCTAGAACACTGTAAGTGCTTGGTAAACAAGGAAAGAAGGAAGATCAGAAGGAACATAATCCCACGTGCTTTGAAAAGTTGTCTTTGATTTTACTGCCTTGGATTCTGGCAAGCTTCTATCTTCTCCTTTTTTTCTCCCCCTACTTCCTACAGTTTTCCCTGTTTTTCTTCATAATATAGCTTCACTACCCTCTACCCCATTTTCTTTTACTTTCCATCCACCTTTACCATCCTCTGGCGATTTGGAGTCCCAGAGAGAGCCCAGCAGGAAGATATGCCCTCACACTGTCTCCTCATTTTCCTCCCTGTTATGGGTTGAATTGTGTCTCCCCTAAAATGCATATGTTGTGTCCCAACTCCAGGTACCCTAGGATGTGGTACTTATTTAGAAATAGAGTCATTGCAGATGCAGTTAGTTAAGATGAGGTCATACTGGCGTAGGCTGGGCTCCCATTCCAAAATGACTGGTATCCCTAAAAGGGGGGGGGGGGGGGTGGAAATCTGGACACAGGCCTGTGTTCAGAGAGGATGCCATGTGCATGTGAAGACAGCCATCAACATGGCAGGAGAATGGCCTGGAGCAGAGGCTGCCCTCCCAACCCTCAGAAGGAGCCAACCCAGACAATATTGTACTCTCAGACTTCTCGCCTCCAGAACTGTAAGACCATACATTCCTGTTGTTAAAAGCATCTACTTCATCATACTTTGTTACAGCAGCCCAAACAAACGACTACACTCCCAGATAAAACACAAGCTCTGACTTCACAGACTACCTTGAATTTCTTCAGCTCTAAGGGACCCGTGGTCCTACTTTATTTTGATAAAATCAACTACAGAAGACTTCTTAATCTTAGAACACACTTTTTTTCCAGCATTACCTGAAAGGACTCTGTCAAAATGCTCTTCATAAAGTGTGCGCTTATCTCTGGCTATATGTAACTTTGTAACACCGCTGTTAAGGAAGCAGGTGGCAAGACTTGGTTTGTAAAGTTGACTGAGTTCATTGTTTCTTCTCTCCAATGCCCTACAGTTCTTGGTTAGCGTGAAATGTGGGTGGAAGCATCCCGTCTGTCCATCCCAACCTCTGTAGGTGGTCATGAGGATACATCAGCTAGTCTAAAGTGATGGGTGGCAGTGAAAACCAAGCACAGCCATGAGGAACCTGCCAGTCAAGCAGAAACTGGCCCCAACCCCTGCCCACATGCACACACAAACATACTCTTTTTTCCGGGCTGATTTCCGCTTCTCTTCATTGACCTCATGGTTGGCATCCCGGAGCTTGACCTCACGATCTGAAAGGCTTGCTGGGATGATGTCCAGCTCCAGGTCCTTGTTATCCTACACACAACAGATCACAGAGGTCACCTTGGAGATGTTCTGGAAAGCAACTCATCAGAGTTAGGGGAGGCAAGGGACAGGAAGAACAGAGAAGGATATAATGGAGAAGGATAAGAAGATGGGGAATCCCACCAACTGCCACCCACAAGCACTCTTCTTCATAATTCTTCAAAAAATTCTTCATAATGTTTTTTCAAATAAGAAAAATATAAAATGTTCAAGTCAAGTGTTCAGGACTAATATCTACAACAAAGGAAAAGAATGAACACATTTGATAATTAGTCTCATATTTCCCCAAGGACTTTGCTCTGTTTAGATCTACACACACACACTGGTCCAAGGTTGATTATTAACCATTAAAACAGATGTGAAACAGAAATGCATAAATACAGAAGAAAACTTCCATTTGTCAAGGGAAAGTAATAAAAGTAAATATTTTTATTTAAACAAACTGGAAATAGCTTTCTATTTCTGGAAATAGAAAGCTAAATGACAGAACGATTACTGAATTTTCTAATTGCCCATTCCTGCTTACTTCAACCACTGTCTGGTATTTATATAGGATGAAAACCTCTCGGAAAAAAAGTTCATAGGTTAAAGCCTGGGGGAGACGTTAATTCCCCCAATTTTAGTGGTTTGACCACTTTATTCTCTGTTTCAGAGTATGAGCCTATTTAAAGATTTAAGAACTAGAAACCCTAGGATTAAATTGCCACCCTGTATTTAGCTCTTAATTCATAGGTTACTGACCCTTATTATAAAGAAGAGATTAAAAAGTCAGTCTTCTTTGCTTCCTGGCAAAGAGTGTCTCTTTTCAGTTGAAATGTCAAATAGACTTTACACAAATTGCATCCCTTATTCTTAAAAGAGCACTATTATACATACTGAGGACTCGAATCATTTGCTGGTCAACATAATTGGGTGGAAGACAGTACTGATGAAGCCAAGATAAGGAGTTAAATCCTTATAGTCAACAGTTAACTCTATACATAGAAAAACTCTGTTCTGTAGCCATAGGCCCCACTCCTGGCCAGCCAATTTTACAATATACACAGTACCAGTCGTGGGGAGTTGGAAGTACCAGCAAGATCCAGCCCATCCAGGAGAAAAACCACACAAGGCAAGAGCTCTAGGTGTCAACAGCTCAGGAAGATTCCTCTGCAATCCCAGCTTCCTTCCACAGTGAGGAGTGGCAGCACTGAGGGAGAGGGAAAGGAAGATGTCCCACCTGGGAACCCCCATACCTACCTCTGTGTTGACTCCTAGGGCTTTCTCCAGGGAGTACCGGTATTTTCCCATCCTCAATGAGAAGTCTCTGTAATGCTTGTCCACTGTGGTCACCCATTTCCTGATCTCTGTGGCATGAATGTGACCTTTTTCCACAAAGCTATCAGCCAGCTGAATCAGAAGCTTCACCTTCTCCTTTGTTTGCTGCCCCAAAAGATGGTCATAAGTTACTAGCTGACCTTTACTCTCATAACCCATCACCCCATCCCTCTTTCCTTCTTCACAGCAGCCATAGAGACCTCAGAGCCAGGCTGCCTGGATTTGTATCCCAGTGCTATCACTGGGTCCTGGGTAAGCTATTGAAACGCTCTGTGCCTCAGTTCCTTCATCTGCAAAATAGGGATAATAGTTTTTACATCAGAACATTGTTGTGACCATTACATGAGTTGACAATGCAGGATGGATCTGAAAACAATGCTCAAAGTAAGAGCTCAGTAAGCAATAAACGTTAGCCAGTATTCTTACTGACGTAAGAATCTCTGATGTTAATATAGAACTTTATTGGTTTACAGAGTATGCTAATGTCACATCAGAGGCTTGTTTGAGTTTTAAAGCATCCCTAGAAGGCGGGGGGCGGGGAGGCAGTGTAGGTCTTATTGAGTCACATATGAAAAAAGCTGAGGCTTAGAGAGGCTTAGGGCTTGTCCAAGTTCATACAACCTGTAAGAGATAGAGTGTATTTGCCTATTGTCTATAGTTGCTAGTTTTCTCCCTTCATTGCACTGGCTTGAAGAAGGCTTTCTAAATATCAAGTGAGTTGGTACAGCCAGAATCTGAAGAAATCTAGCTAGCAGATTTAAGAGTAAACTCTGTCTCGTTCACCACCAGGATCTTATCTTTAGTTTCCTTTAGAGAGAGAAGAGTGAACAAAGCTAGTATCCATCACAGGGCTAGTAAGATGGAACCATGGCATATATTGGGTTAATTTCATTTCTAACAAGAGTGTGTTCAACACCTACCCTGACCACACCAATGTGCAGAGGGCTGTGGGAACTGATTTGGGGGGTAGACAAGAGAAGAAAAAGAGATACTTATTTCTTCCCAACAGTCTTTATCCCTAGAAGGACAAGACTTTCACCCAGAGCAGTTAAATAACTCAGGGCATTATGTAACTGAATGCCAAAATGTAAAGTACACATAGTTAACACTGCAGTGATTTTAAAAAAGGAAAAAAAAAAATAAAGGTGGGCTGGCAGAGGCAGGACAGGTCTCATAGGGGAGGTGGGGTCTATGTGCGTTAAGATATAGAAATGGAAGGGCTGTCCAAACAAGCAAACACTTGCTCATCTTTTATCCTAAGTTTACGTTTTGAAACTCTAAAGTCTATTAGTAAAGTCTGATAGATTTTAAGAGAAAGAAAGAGTATTTAAATACTATTCTGAAAAATAATCTTTTTTCTTTCAGACAGGGGGAAAGTAGGTCCAAAATTTGGACCATGCTACAATCCATATAACTGAGGGAAGCAGACAGAAAATCACTGGAGCAACAGTGGAACAGACAGAAGGGCCTTTCGTTCCTTATGCCACCACCATCACCCTGGCCTCTCCAGGCTCATCTACAGCCCCTCCTCCCATGAGAGACTGATCCTCTCAAGAAATGCCAGAGGCAGCTTCTGGTTGGAAAGGCAAGAAGAGAACTTGGCCACCACATGGCCAGTGCTCCCACTCTCCAGCAACTCATTGAACATGTCTGAACCTCTCCTGTCTCAGTGCAGCGGGCTGGTTCCTAGGGCTGGGAGACAAGGGGCCAGAGAGCTTTAGTGTGAAGGAAATAAGGTGGGTATGAGGACAGGAGAAACATCTCCTTAACCATGAAAAGGCAAACAACAGCAGCACTGAGAATCAGTCAATAAAAGATACCTGGTATTCCAAGGACTTTTAAAAAACTTGATTTATTTGGCTACACTGGGTCTTAGCTGCAGCATGTGAGATCTAGTTCCCTGACCAGGGACCAAACCGTGCATTGGGAACATAGAGTCTTAGCCACTGGACCACCAGGAAAGTCCCCCAAGGACTTACATATCATTGCATTTGGGGTTTTCCCCCTGGAAAACAATTTTTCTTAGGTTTTTTTTTTTTTTTTAAACTTAAAACAGATTAATTTTGTAGCTATAATCAAGAAATCTATCTTTATATAAAAGCGTTGGAAATATATATCTATTCTCTGCTATTGGTATGGAGACTTGAGCATGAGATGGGGCTTTATAGCCTATTGGTAGCAACAGTCCTACCAGAGCAGCTATAGCAGAGGAAATTATATCCTGAAACATCAAAACTGATTTCAGCGTCAACAAGGAGAATGGCATGTGAGCAAGAGCATTCCAGGCACATGTGGAACCCGGGGAACCAAACAGACAGTGAAATGAGCAGCATAGACAAGGCCTTCCTCATGTGGCCTCACCTGTCTGTGTGACCACAGCTCTCTGTGGCTTCTAAACTCCAATCATGTTGACCTTCGCCTGCCCCTCCTGCAATCAGTGGCTCCTCCTCACCCCTGTTTTTATCTAAATGTCCCTTCTCCCCTCCCTACAAGCTGAGTGGGGGATTGCCCTTCCCAGTGTTCACACAGTACCACACACATGTTGCTACTTCAGTGAGTCATTTATATGTCTCCTTCATTAGACCATATGTTTCTAAGAGAAAAATGTGATATCTTACTCATTCGTATCAGCAATGTTTAGTAGGTATAACATAAATGTTGGGGAAATGGGTGAGTGGGCAAATACTGTGCTGAGAGGTGAGCAGGGCTAGACCAGCAAGAGTTGAAGGCTTACATGGGGAAGAATTGTTCAGTCACTCAGTCATGTCCACTCTTTGTGACTCCATGGACTGCAGCACCTCAGGCTTCCCTGTCCTTCACCATCTCCTGGAGCTTGCTCAAACTCATGTCCACTGAGTCAGTGATGCCACCCAACCATCTTGTCCTCTATCATCCCCTTCTCTTCCTACCCTCAATATTTCCCAGCATCAGGGTCTTTTCTAATGAGTTGGCTCTTCACATCAGGTGGCCAAAGTATTGGAGCTTCAGCTTCAGTATCAGTCCTTCCAATGAACATTCAGGACTGTTTTCCTTTAGAGTTGACTGGTTTGCTCTCCCTGCAGTCCAGGGGACTCTCAATGAGAGTCTTCTCCAACACCACAGTTCAAAAGCATTAATTCTTCAGTGCTCACCCTTCTTTATGATCCAACTCTCACACGCATGCATGACTATTGGAAAAACCATAGCTTTGATTACACGGACCTTTGTTGGTAAAGTAATGACTCTGCTTTTTAATATGTTGTCTAGGTTTGTCATAGCTTTTCTCCCAAAGAGCAAGCGTCTTTTAATTTCACAGATGCAGTCACCATCTACAGTGATTTTGGAGCCCAAGAAAATAGTCTTTCACTGTTTCCATTTGTCTCCCCATCTATTTGCTATGAAGGGATGGGACCAGATGCCATGATCTTTGTTTTTTGAATGTCTCATTTTAAGCAAGCTTTTTCATTGTCTCTTTCACCTTCATCAAGAGGCTCTTTAGTTCCTCTTCACTTTCTGCCATAAGGGGGTGGTGTCATCTGCTTATCTGAGGTTATTGATATTTCTCCCGGCAATCTTGATTCCAGTTTGTGATTCATCCAGACCAGCATTTTGCATGATGTACTCTGCATACAAGTTAAATAAGCAGGGTGACAATGTACAGCCTTGATGTACTCCTTTCCCAATTTGGAACCAGTTTGTTGTTCCATGTCAGGTTCTAACTGCTGCTTCTTAACCTGCATACAGGTTTCTCAGGAGGCACGTAAGGTGGTCTGGTATTCCCATCTCTTTAGGAATTTTCCACAGTTTACTGTGATCTATTCAGTCAAAGGTTTTAGCATAGTCAATGAAGTAGAAGCAGATGTTTTTCTGGAATTCTCTTGCTTTTTCTATGATCCAACAGATGTTGGCAATTTGATCTCTGGTTCCTCTGCCTTTTCTAAATCCAGTTTGTACATCTGGAAGTTCTTGGTTTATGTACTGTTGAAGCCAAGCTTGGATGATTTTGAGCATGATCTTTGCTAGCATGTAAAATGAGTGCAACTGTGCGGTAGTTTGAACATTCTTTGGCATTATGTTCTTTGGGATTGTAATGAAAACTGATGAACAAATTTGACTCATGAAACGGACCCAACCATGCCCATGGCCCCTCCTGAGAGCAGTCTGAAATGATTTCTAGTGGGTGACTGTGGTGGCACCATGCGACCTGCCGCATGTCTGGCCACAGCTGATGAGATCAGAGGTAAAACCTGTCCCATAAGGGCAGCCCATCAATATGCAGCCAGTGACTTCCAAGGTGTCCTGGTCTAGGAGCTCTTACTGAACAGGGACAGGGGCAACATGCTGGGTGGATTTTCTGGGAATGTGGACCATAGAGACAGGGTTCTGGGTAGCTTGTTGCAGAGCAGAAGTGAAAGCAGAGAGCAGAGAGGAAGAGAGAAGGGAAGCTGAATCACAGTGGTGGTGATGTCAGCCTGTACTGAGCTGACCAGGTAACACGGCTGCTGAAACTCTCCTTGGTCTCGGGTGACATCCCAATTTTCATCTCCAGAGGTGAGACTATGCTACATGTCTTATTCTTCCCATCAGGTTGAGTCACTGAGCTTTTCCTGGGCTCCTGGGAAGTCCAGCTACATAGCTTCTGTCTTTATTTCCATATCCTGCCATACAATAAATAATCTTTTCCTCTTTGTAACTTAAGCCAGTTTGAAACTCAAATCTTACCACTAAGAAGAGTAACTTATAGAGACTGACAAAGTGGGGGTCAGATTGTAGATGTGCTTGCATGTCAGGTTCAGAAGTAAAGACATGATCCTGTGGACAAAGGGAGACTCTGGGGAATATAATTCACTTGGGATTGGAAGTCTTGGACTGACATCTCACTTATCTTGGGCTTCTTACGCCCCTTATTATATGTTTTGCTCTTTCATTGTGAAGTCTAATTGTTATCTGCTGGAAAAGACAGAAGTTAAAAATAATAAGAGTTCAGTGGTTCTATTTTTCTTTTTTCTTTCTTTCTCTTCCTTCCTTTGATCAGTTAATATTATACCATCTTCCCTAGTCAGAGTGCCTTACTCTGAACATAGTTTGTAAAAAACGCGTTTGGTGTCTTTAGCACATTTGACAAGTCTTTAAAATTTAACCTTCTTGATATATTCTTATCAGGTCATTATAAACTTCCACTTGGCCTTTCATTGCTAATCTGCCTTGTACTTACTGCTACATTCTTTGTAGGTATGGAATTATTGAGTTCCTTGTATAGGCAAACAGTTTCTCGAGGTATATCTTCATATTCATTTCATGGGAGAGAGAAATTGTCGTTAAATATGAAAAACTAAACCTTTCAAAAATGTCTGCCACATGTGAGTTATAGTCAATCCTCTTAAGAAAGAAAAGTGAAGTTGCTCAGTTGTGTCCAACTCTTTGTGACCCCATGGACTATAGCCTACCAGGCTCCTCCATGGGATTTTCCAGGCAAGAGTATTGGAGTGGGTTGCCATTTCCTTCTCCAAAGGATCTTCCCAATTCAGTGATCGAACCCGGGTTTCCCAGGTTGTAGGCAGACGCTTTGCCATCTGAGCCACCAGGGAAGACCCATTCCTCTTTAGAGTTTCAAAAAACAGAAATATACTCATCTTTTATTTGAACTACTTAGATTCTACTTTTCCCATAGAAAGTGCCTGACAAGTTCAGTGTCCTCTTTCCTGGCTATTTGAATTCCAAGACATAATTTAGTTCAACTAAAGCTCCAGTTACTTTCATTATCACTTATTTCTCTTTGTTAAGAATTTAGCCAAGTTTATCTCATAGCTTCTTTCACTTTCAGAGATGAAATTATCAGTTTAAAAAACTATTTTCTCAGCAATTAAGGAATCAATCCCATTCACCATTGCAACAAAAAGAATTAAATATCTAGGAATAAACTTACCTAAGGAGATGAAAGAACTGTACACAAAATTATAAGACACTAATGAAAGAAATCAAAGATGACATAAACGGATGGAGGGATATTCCATGTTCCTGGATAGGAAGAATCAATATTGTGAAAATGACTATACTACCAAATGCAATTGCAGATTCAATGTGATCTCTATCAAATTACCAATGGCATTTTTCACAGAACTAGAACAAAAAATTTCACAATTCATATGGAAACACAAAAGAGCCCAAATAGCCAAAGCAGTCTTGAGAAAGAAGAATGGAGTGGAGGAATCAACCTTCTTGACTTCATGTTATACAAAGCTACAGTCATCAAGACAGTATGGTACTGGCACAAAAACAGACATATAGACCAATGGAACAAGATAGAAAGCCCAGAGATAAGCCCATGCACCTATGGGTACCTTATTTTTGACAAAAGAGGCAAGAATATACCATGGGGCAAAGACAGCTTCTTCCATAAATGGTGCTGGGAAAACTGGACAGCTACATGTAAAAGAATGAAATTAGAACACTTCCTAAACACCATACACAAAGAGAAACTCAAAATGGATTAAAGACCTAAATGTAAGACCAGAAACTATAAAACTCTTAGAGGAAAACAGGCAGAACACTCGATGACATAAATTAAAGCAAGATCCTCTATTATTCACCTCCTAGAGTAATGAAAGTAGAAACTAAAGTAAGTAAGTGGAACCTGATTAAACTTAAAAACTTTTGCACAGCAAAGGAAACTAGAAGCAAAGTGAAAAGACAACCCTCAGAATGGGAGAAAATAATAGCAAATGAAACAACTGACAAAGGATTAATTTCCAAAGTATATAAGCAGCTCAAACAACTCAATACCAGAAAAACAAACAACTCAATCAAAAAGTGGGAAAAAGACCTAAACAGACATTTCTTCAAAGAAGACATACAGATGGCTAACAAACACATGAAAAGATGCTCAACATCGCTCATTGTTAGAGAAATGCAAATCAAAACTACAATGAGATATCACCTCACACCAGTCAGAATGGTCCTCACCAAAAAGTCTACAAACAATAAATGCTGGAGAGGGTGTGGAGAAAAGGGAAAGCTCTTGCACTGTTGTTGGGAATGTAAATTGACACAGCCACTATGGAAGACAGCATGGAAGACGGTATGGAGATTCCTTAAAAAACTAGGAATAAAACCACCACATGACCCAGCAATAATTCCACTCCTAGGCATATACCCTGAGGAAACCAAAATTGAAAGAGACACATGTATCCCACTGTTCATTGAGGCACTATTTACAATAGCTAGAACCTGGAGGCAACCTAGATGTCCATTGACAGATGAATGGATAAAGAAATTGTGGTATACACACACACACACAATGGACTATTACTCAGCCATAAAAAGGAACGCATTTGAGTCAGTTCTGATGAGGTGGATGAACCTAGAACCTATTATACAGAGTGAAGTGAGTCAGTAAGAGAAAGATAAATACCATATTGTAACACATATATACCGAATCTAGAAAAATGGTACTGAAGAATTTATTTACAGGGCAACAATGGAGAAACAGACATAGAGAATAGACTTAGGACATGTGGAGAGGGGAGGAGAGGGTGAGATGTATGGAAAGAGTAACATGGAAACTTACATTACCATGTGAAAAATAGATATCCAATGGGAATTTGCTGTATGTCTCAGGAAACTCAAACAGGGGCTCTGTATTAACCTAGAGGGGCGGGTTGGGGAGGGAGATGGGAGGGAGTTTCAAAAAGGAGGGGATATGTGTACACCTACGGCTTGATTCATGTTGAGGTTTGACAGAAAACAGAAAAATTCTGTAAAGCAATTTTATCCTTCAACAAAAAATAAATTAACTTTAAAAAGTACTTTCTCAACATCATTATTCATTGAGAAATGTAAATAAAAACCACAATGAAATACCACTTCATATCCTTTAGCATGGCTATATAAAGAAGACAGATGATAACCAGGGTTGGGGAGGATATGGAGAAGTCAGAACTCATATACACTGCTGCTGGGAATGGAAAATAGTGTTCACGCTTTTGGAAACAGTTTGGCATTCCTTCAAAAAGTTAACTATAGAGTCATCATGTGACCCAGTCATTCTACTTTCAGGTATATACCTAAGAGAATTGAAAACATATGTTCACACCAACACCTGTACACAATGTTCACAGCAACATAATTCACAGTAGTCAAAAACTGGAAACAATTCAAATGTCTATCAATTGATGAATGGATAAACAAATGTGGTATATATCCATACAATGGAGTATTATCCAGTCACAAAAATGAATGGAGTTCCAATGAAGACCTGCTGCAACATGGATGAATCTTGAAAATATGTTAAGTAAGAGAAGCCAGATACCAAAGACCACATATTATATGATTTCATGATTCCAAATTGCATCACAAAGTGTCTGGAAAAGGCAGATTCATAGAGATAGAAAGCAGATTAGAGGTTGTCAGGGGCTTAGGGGAGGAAAAGACAGGAGTAACTATTGATGGGTATGAGGTTTATTCTGAGAGTGATGAAATCTCGAACTAGATGGTGGTAATCATTGCACAGCCCTGTCAATATATGAAAAAAACCACTAAATTGTAAAAAATGAAAAATAGAAGAATCTAAAGAGTTTTGCTATTAGAAAAACTGAGTTCTTTCAGATGTTAAGATGATTAAGCTTTAATTATCACCATATACCTTGACCCTGTATAAATTTTGAAATCCACAACAGGAATATATCACTTGGATCTTCTAACTGGATTGGCTACAATATAGCACAACAAGAAAATTTTGTTTTCCTCTTATCCTCACACAAATTCTCTTTATCTTATTTTTACTCTCACATTTTTGTATTGCTATATAGAAAGTACCTTTTTATATTCAGTGTTTCTTCTACTTGATCTGTTTCTTTGGAATAGAGTATCTAATTCGATAGACTCAGTATATTCTATTGCTCAATTCAATCCTGTGATCCATCATACTTTCTGTCTTGTGGTTTAAGGTCAATTTGGTTTCTATTTCAAATTCACTTTATTGATTATAAAGATTAAAACCAAAGATGGCTGGTTAAAAAGAGGTTTGCTTCTGGTAAGTAGGATTAGGGTAGGGCAGGAGGCTATTGCCTTTCATCAGAAGGTCCCCAGGTAGATTTGTTAACTTGTAGATATTCTCATAACGAATAGTCCTGACAGTTGGAAATGATAGATGGGAGGATGAAATCCCATTAACAGAAATAGTTAAGAGTAAGAACAGAGAGAGAGCCAGAGTAAAAAAAGCATATTAAGTAGAAATTTGAGGAGGAAGGGTTGTTGAAATCTACCCAGACTTCTTTTTCTCTTATGTTCTCAAATATTTGTAGCCTCTCTTCAATGTATAAGATATAGTTAGGTAAGTGAATAAAGCATTGTTCTTGTCCTTTGGAATCTTGCAGGCTCATACAGGAGACAACACTGCATACACATTACTGGGGGAACAGGATGGTCCATGACAGGTGCCTTAAGGGCCATACAGACAATGGCTGCAGTCCAAGGATGGGTCAGATTGTATCCTGGCAGGTAAGCAGGATCACAGAGGAGGAGGCACTGAAGTGGAAGGGTGGGATCTTTTTAAAAAGTACAAACTAGGGGGAAGGGGAGGCTAATCTAAGGAGAGAAATAGTATAGAAGAGATACAGAGGCAAGAAAATAAATGATGTATTTCTTGGAGGGTAAGAAAATATATCCATTCAGCTGGAGTGTAAAATTTGCATAAATGGGTAACTGAAGATACAGTTGGGGTGGTAAGGTGGCACAGATGTAGACATTGTTGAGCATTAGCCTGAAGGCACTGGAGAGTCATAAAAGCTCTCAAGCTCATTGGTAGTATGACCAAAGTAGTGTTTTAGAGAGGAACACCAATGAAGGGCAGGATGGACTGGAAGGAAGGAAAGGCTGAAAACAAAGAACCCAATTAGGGTGACAACAATGTGAATAGAAAGGAGAAAAATAGGTAGATTGTAAAGGAAGAATAAAATAAATTGACTAAATGATTCTCCACATTTCTACTTTGGTGATGGGCAGATTCTGATCCTAGGAAGTTCTGGGTATCTGCTGTGATCCATCCTATGTGAGTAGGATAACCATGGATCTGATACTATTTAGACTACTAATGATTCATTGTTGACACTATCTGGAAAGGGGCAGATGGATGCAAAGTGGGTAATTCAAAACCATTTTCATTTGGATTTGAAAAGGGTTCTGTGCATCTGCCACCTCCCCAGTGCTCTTTGTTCTAGCTGGTCTTGAAATGAATCTCTTATCTGATTGACAGCTTTTCACATTGAGTGACAAGGCCCAAAAGCTCACAAGTGTGCAGAGGAAAACTCCCCACTATCAAGAGTTCAGGGTGTAGGATTCACAAAGTGTAAAACCATTTCTGAAATATCTCAGGAATGAGGCTAAGAGTCTAATTTTGTTAGAGCAAATTAGAGGGAAATTTGCCACAGTGTCAGAGGGATCTCTGGGTAAGATAGGCATTAATATGTTCCTCCCTTAACTCCCACAAAAGCAGCTCTCATCCTGGAAGAGCATCTTTCATGTCTGGAAGTGATGCCAAAGGTGGTCCTCCATGGCAGGGAGCCCAGGGTGAGGGACAGGAAGCTACAAAGAGGGAACTGAGATAGATTTCATTTAAACTCAAGGTTCTCAGATCAAATCCTGGCTAGGAAAACATGAAAACAAGATTTCCTTCTATTATAGCATTCTCCACCTCAGTGTGAATCGGGGTGTGAGGATGTGGGTACATACACTAGAGTGTGTTTTGCTCCCCAGGGACCCCAGCCCAGCTCATTTCCTGGGCAAGGCCAGATGGAAGTAGTTAGTTCTAGAACCTGCTTTGTGAAGCCACCCATAGCTACTGGCCCTTCTCAAAAGGTGGACTTCCCAAGCCATTCAGATTGCAAGAGTATGTGGCTGATAGTCATACACACAATGTACATTTCACATGAACACATTCCTTTGCTGTATTTGGTCTAAAAGAACACAGCAGATTCCAGAACCTGGAGCACAAAGATGAGGTCCATTCAGAAGCACAGTATATAGGAGTTGAGACTCTGTGTACAGAGCTCTACCCAGCAGCTGCATCTCTTTGAATGTTCAGATTTCAAAAGAGATGGTTCTACCTACGTGTCCCACCTTGGCTCTGTAGTCAAGCATTTCTGTACAGAAGCTGTTCTCCTGCTCATAGTGTGAAAATGGCCAGAATGGGGTGTGCTAGGTGGAGGGGGAGGGCTCCAGGATGCTTCCTACCTTGGCAGGCACCCTGAACTCCCCATATTCTTTCAGCAGTTCCTGAGTCTCCTCTGTGGTCTCCCCGGTGGAGGTATGTGTTGAGAGGTAATATTCCCCTGTTTCTTGGATCCAGTCTAGTGCCTGTGGGAAGAAACAACCCACTAAGTTCTCCCAAAAGCCAGTTGTTAGTAGAAAAATATGCCACGCTCTGATGTGAATGTTTGTGGTTTGGAACAATATGATGGACCCAGGAAACCCTGGCATGACTTAATCGGTATGTAGCTTGGAAGTTGGTTTATGAAAGTGCCCTTCTCTGTTAGACTTGGAAAAACCCACCAGCAAAGATAGTGTCTTGTCCGTTAAACTGGGGACTCTTCTAGACCAGGTCCACTATTATCCATGAGTTAGGGCAATCTGCCCCCAGCATCTCCTCCCAACTCATGTCACCAAACTCTGAGTAAAGTGCTTGGTAAAAGTTGAATTGCTGGTTAGTGCAAGGATTCTTCTTTTTACCCCCATCTCCCATCTCTATTCTGTCTGGTGTGATGACCCTCTTTGGAACTGTCCCAAGTCTTGGTCATCTGGGCCTCTGTACGGTCCTTGTTTGAGACAACTCCAGGGAAAGCGCTGAACATACCTGCTTGGCGCTTCGCTCAAACACCACATATTGCTGACACTGGTCTAACCGCCGCTTCTTCAATGTCCAGAAGTGCAGGACACGGTTCTCCCTCTGTAAGAGCTCACTCAGGATGGCTGCAGGGCAGAGAGCAGGTGCTGGTCTCAGGAAGGCCCTGATCAAATCTGGCCAGCCACTCAGGCCCCACATCCCAGATGCCAGATAACTGTGTCCTTCGCCGACTCTCCCCATAGGACTAATTCAACACCAGAAGCAAGGGGTCAAAGTTTGGTTCAGAGAGAATTTCCCAGAGGAGAGCAAGATCGGGGAGACTGGGGGAGGGCCTACTGATGAAGTTGCATCGATAAAGCGGGGGAGAGGATGTCCCCAGGGTGACTTAAAAGTGACCCTGGTTTTCTTCACACCAAAGCTAGTCCTTGATGATAGGAGACCTTGGGAAGTATTGGTGCTGAAAATAATAACTAATTCAACCAAATCTTTAGAGCCTGTAGAGAGTGAATGGACTTGGCAGGAATCCCAGCCCCTCTTGGAGGTTCCTAGTGGAGGGCCAGAGGTGAACAGGCACGAGGACTAGGGTAACTGCATGGACAACCATGTCACTTGCCACATACTCTGCCTATACAAGGGACTGTGCTCTTAGTACTTCAACAGCATAGCCTCAGTTTAAAAACCTCTAAATCATGGGCATAGGGAAGCTGTGTTGAAATCATGTCATCATGGAATCATGTCTCTAAGCCCAAACTCCCATGCTGGTTGGGACCGATCACAAGAAAAGGTAAAGCTATCCTCAATCATCTCTAATGATGGCAGGTGTGAGGATGTGCATGAGGCCACGGAGCACAGCAGAGGCTGTGGAGGCATCTGTCCATGTCAGTGCCACCCCCGCCCCCGCCCCACTTTCCCTGGTCCAGAAGCCGCTGGCTACATGGATAGATATCCAAAGTGTTTAATAGTATGTTCTAAGCTTGAAGAAATCAAATCTATTTTGTACTGTTTGCCTCTGACTTCCCACTAACTATATTAGATACTAATAAGATATACAAGAACGATGCTATGAAAAGTTAACACTTACTCAGTTCCCACTATGTGGCAGACACTTATTTTCATAGTACCTCATTATGCACAGACCATTATCATATCCACTTTACAGATGAAGAAACTGAGGTTTAGAGAGGGTAGGTAACTGGCCCAAGGTCATTCTTATGGAAAAGGGTAGAACTTTATGACTTCAGAGCCTTTGTTCTTAGCTACCTTGGGCACCCACGTTATTGGGACTGTAAAGCACAAGTTATGTTGCAGGGAAATGCCAATTCTGACTGCATGGTTGGAGCTGTTTCTTTGACTTGCTTTTCGTTGGTTTTCTTATTATAATCCATAATGGATTATAATAATAATCCATAGTCACCCCTAATGGTCTGCCTCAGAGAGTCCTGCCCCTCTGCCTGACTGTTAAACTAAAGTACCTTTGCTCAGAATCCTGTCCACTTGTGGATGGCAGGAAGGAAGAAATCAACACATTCCCTGGCTGAGGCTTGCCATTATAGGAGATATTTGCAAGATTAATGGCCCTTATACTTTGTTTTTTCACCTCCCCTCATCTCTGATCTATAAAAGAACCCAGTATTGATACCCCAATAAGACTGTTATTTTGAGACATTAGTCTGCCATCTTCTAGGGCTACTGGCTCATGGGGCAAGCAGAGCAAGCTTGGACTTGGTACAGTGTGCTCTACACAGAGGGCACAGCCCAAATTGTAGTGTTCGTTGATTTTTTGTGAACTTTTAATGCACTATGGAAGTTTAACTCTCAAAGGATAGAATCTGTCTCTTCTCCCTTAGGCTGAGAACTTATATGGGTCCCTATTATTGATCTCTCCCTATATCTATGCTCTTATTATGTAGCTTTTTAGTTCCTCCCCCAAAGAGACCAAGTGTACTTCCTCACCCCTGACCTCACACTTGGTCATGTGACTTGTTTTGGCAAGTGGGTCGTTGATAGGACACACGCAGGGGCTTGGAGTGTGCTTGTGCACTCAACCTTGCCCCTTTGATCTCTGCCATTACCTCCCTAAGAAGTTCTCCTTGGTGACCACTGCCCCTTCAACAAGGTCCCAGAATTAATCCACATGGAGCAGACAAGAACCCATCCTGTGGTGAAGGGGCCAAGCCAGCCAGACCTGCAGTCTCAAGCAGAAGGGCATTGTTGAGCGCAGCCAAGGCAACTGGTCCCCAGGCAATGCAGTCAATGAACAATAAATGCTTACAGTTGTGGGCCACTGAATTTCAGGGGTTGTTATATAGTAATAATTGCTCCTATAAGAAAAACTAGTGGCACTGGCTTTGGGCCCATGCAGCAGGTGAAAAGGAAATGGATACAGAAGAGGTTATAGGTCTCTGCTAAGGTGGAAGCTACAACTGGGCAAAGACAGTGAGAACCTGTGTTACCTTTAGTCTTTTTGTCTCCAAGTCAGAGCTTTGTTCACTGAGGTCCCTCCGTGGTGGCTGAGAGAATTAGCCCAGCTTAGGTGGATGTCCTAATGAGCTTCAGGTTTCATTTTTGCCCCTCTTGTAAGCTTTCCTGAGGGCATACCCTGCCCTGGCCCCGACCAAGATGTGACACATCCTGCTCTCCCTGGGAGGCTGCCACTCTTGGCACACTGGGGCAGAGGTAGGGCACGCTTGCTCTCAGCAGGTAGCTGGCCTCACTCAAGTCACATTTAGACATCAGAACACAGATGTCTGTGAAAAATCTGAAAAAATCTGCAGGAAGGGAAAGGTGACATAATGCCAGCCACCCACAGGGCCCCTCAGCTGCAAACAGGATAGCACATCTGGAAAAGGAATCCTTCTTCTCTCTTCTCTGTAGGGAACTTTGATTCCTAAGTTTTAATTCTTCCTGGTGTCCTCTGATCTTGCCACCTCCTGAGCCCCTTAAGCAGGAGAGAGGCCCTTCCTAAAAGAGGTCCAAGCTTCCCACTGTCCCCTTAGCAGCTTGCCAAGCCTGTATCACTTCCTTCCCTAGCCCTGGTCTCCAGAGTTGTATTGCTCTGCTGTGTCAAGATGACATTTGTTAAATTCTTCACCCACTCAAAGGCTAATTTCTGTAAGGTCAAGAGTAAGTGATTCCACCAATAATGAAAGTGAAGTCGCTCAGTCGTGTCTGACTCTTTGGGACCCCATGGAATGTAGCCTCCCAGAAGAATTGATGCTTTTGAACTGTGGTGTTGGAGAAGACACTTGAGAGTCCCTTGGACTGCAAGGAGATCCAACCAGTCCATCCTAAAGGAGATCAGTTCTGAGTGTTCATTGGAAGGACTGATGTTGAAGCTGAAACTCCAATACTTTGGCCACCTGATGTGAAGAGCTGACTCATTTGAAAAGACCCTGATGCTGGGAAAGATTGAAGGCAGGAGGAGAAGATGACGACAGAGGATGAGATGGTTAGATGGCATGACTGACTCAATGGAAATGAGTTTGGGTAAATGCCGGGAGTTGGCAATGGACAGGGAGGCCTGACATGCTGCAATCCATGGGGTCGCACAGAGTCAGACACGACTGAACTGAACTGAACTGAAACTTTAAGATAAAACAAAATATATTTGGGGAAATTTTATAGTCATTTTCCCATTCCAAATTTTGATGCATGATGAATTGCCACTATCCATACCATCCCACATCACACTTTTTCTTATCTAAGGAGAAGAACCAGGAAATCTGAGGTCACATGAAGACCAGGTACCAAGCTCTGGTCCATGTGGCTGGAATGGCTTCAGGTTGGCAGGGCTCACACTGACCTTTCACTTGCTGTTCAGGTCCTCTGGTGTGGCTGGCAGCACTGGGCATGCTGACGTTGTTCCTGTGGATGTACTTGAGAAAGACCTCAGCATTCCGCCGTGCCAGGGTGCAGGCCTGAGAGAGACAAAGTGTGAAGTCCCACACGTAAGTCCCAGTCCAGAGGTACATATCACCTAAGACACCAGAGAAGGGATGCTGGCAATGAGGCTTCTGGGGCTCTGGGTGAACAGAGTCCTGGAGGCCAAATGGAGCAACATGGATGTTCCAGTTCTAATGGAAGAGGCTCACTTATTCCTTTAAGTGAAAAGCTTAACAAAGAAAAGCTCCCTGTTCCTCTCCCCTTTCCATCACAAGAGAAAAAAGAAATCAGCTACTCCTTGACTACTACATGTATTGATTCAGCAATGACCACCATCACTTTCAGGCTGATTTCCTTCTGCCACATATAAGAGTCCCTCGTATATGACCTTGGTGTAAGCCACTTTAACATTAGCTTAATTTAGACTCGAGAAAGCAAATTCAGTAATCAAACCTATTAACCACACGTTCCAAATATAAATGGGAATTACCCACATTTTAGAAACATGTTTGTCCATAAAACCCACCTCCACCTCAATAAGATTAATAAACATCCTATTGCTGGGCACAATATATCATGTAAAAGAGTAAGAGCCATTGTACCACCCCCTTAAGGCTCATAAGAGCAGTGGGTAGCAGAGAGGACAGGTTTGTCCCATGTTGCTGTACCGGATGGAGGCTGGGGCCCAGCAATAGCAGGAGTCATGAGCAAGTCAGGACTAGAATCTAGGTCTACTGATAGAGTGCTTCTAGTTTCTCTCGACTAGAGATTTTCTGAAATTTCTTTACAAAGCAGTAATTTTCCTGTTGGTAGAAGTAATACATGTTATTCCATTAATTTTCAGTCCACAGCTTTCAGGACTAAATTATCTCTAAACAAAATTGTTAACTTCTAAACTTTTTTATACTTAGCATCTGATTCTACAAATCATACGGTAAAAACTAAGCTTTTTTATATTTTGCATCTGATTCTACAAATTACATGTTAAAAAATTATTTTAAATGTTGCTTTCACAATAACAGTTTCTGGGAGCTCTGGGAAGATTGCTCATGGTCCTACCACCCTGAGGCCCATGAATTTAACAGCTGGATAGCGGTCCAAAGCTAAACAATCCAAAATACATCAACTAATGTATACAAGCAGAGAGCTTAATCTTCTGTCTATTGGGCTTGTAATTTCTACAACAACAGAGTTTCTCAACTATGGTTTTAGGCACATATGGAAAACATCAGAACATTTTATTTTCCTTCTTCAAAAAAATCATTTAATTTTATGAAGAAACACCTTTATACCTCTATTTAAAAACTTTGACATGCTCTACTTAAATTGTTTCATTTTAAATTTTGTTTTATCAGAGGGAAGACTTTTAAAATCATCTTAAGCCCTATATGGAAGAATTTCTATTTAATCTCATTATTAAGAGCTGATTACTAAGGGTTCTGATCAAATGCAGGTGCAGATACTAGATAGATGGGAGGAGAGCAGCAGGAGGTCATCTTTATTTTTTTTTTTTTTTTTTTTTTCCAGTGGGTTTTGTCATACATTGATATGAATCAGCCATGGATTTACATGTATTCCCAATCCCGATCCCCCCTCCCACCAGGAGGTCATCTTTAAAAAAGAATAAAAATAAAACTTAAAGAGGTGGTCAAGTAGAGAAAACCCCTAATAAAAGAAAAGCAGTTAATTACAGAATTGTAGAAAATGAGTGGCAACATGTTAGAGTATAAAAATTCTCCAATGTGCTTTCAGAGACCTGAAAGGAAGCAGAACATGAAAGCAAGGAATTTGAGAGTAAATGGAGCCTTTGGAAAAGTTTTCACACTGAAGGCTCTGTCAGAGAGAAGATCAAAGGCAGAAGGAAACAGGCTTAGGAGGTCTTCCCACACCAGCTAAAAGCTGTTGAGAGCTAGACTGTGTTTCTCCCCTGGGAAAGCTAGGTAATTCTCTCTTCATACGCAGAATAAACAGTGTCACATTTATTGGTAATTGGTAACTGTTAGATGGATAAATAAATGTCTAAACATATTTTTTAAAACTCTTGCCCTAAATTTTGTGTCATCCAATTATAAAAGATGTATTTTAATAGTTTTCTATCTAGGCTTATATATTTAAATTAAAATATTTTTACAGATAAAACATAACTAAGTGAAAGTATGTATTTTCCTCAGTAAACATCAATGGGATATCAGGATATTTGTACACAGCACCAGCAGAAATGGAGCATTCTAATTACCTAATTATACAAAAAGTGTTGAGAGAAATAATGTTTGAAGTGTAACTTTTCAACCTTTCAAATGTCCTCTCTACAAATGACTCCCCTTAGATAAGAAACTAGAAAATACAGGGGTGTGGGAAGCCCACGCGAAGCAGTGAGAGAGAGAGGGAAAGAAAGAGATAGAGGCAGAGGAGAAAGAAAGGAGGAGGAGGGGGAGGAGGAGGAGGAGACAGAGAGAGACAGAGGCAGAAAGGAGGAGGAAGGGGAGGAGGAGGAGACAGAGAGAGACAGAGGCAGAAAGGAGGAGGAAGGGGAGGAGGAGGAGACAGAGAGAGACAGAGGCAGAAAGGAGGAGGAAGGGGGGGAGGAGGAGACAGAGAGAGACAGAGGCAGAAAGGAGGAAGAGGGGAGGAGGAGAAGGAGGGGGAGACAGCGAGAAAGGGAGACAGTAGATGAAAAACAAGGCCAAAGTCCCAGAACTTGGATGACAATGTGTTCTAACCTTAAGAAAGGCTTCCTTTTGTTCCAAATGCTTACTGATGAGTGGAATGACGTGGTCGATCTCTGTTGCTGGCCCCAATTTATCTCGTCCACCACACCAGTCCTCATCTCTTCGGTATTCTTGCTCTAAGCTCTCCAGGACACTACAGACCTAATGAATCATGGATGAAAAGACTTAATAATTGTTTAAGAAGTATTTTATAAGGACCATTAGCTTAGAGACCCCTATTGTAAATGACATTTTTCATTCAAAATCCAATTTGTGGCCTTAGGTGTGCAGTACCCCTGAGATGCCTAAGAAAAAGTCCGGGAGGCAGTGAGAATCCAGTGTCTGGAACTTGGAAGACAGATTACAACTGAGGTATGGACTTTGGAATCATTTTCTGACAGCTGATGGTTGAAGGCTACAGGGATTGATGACATCACCTAGGGATAGTGTACACAGCAAGAAAGGAGGAAAGACTAGTAATTTGGGGAGTTTGAAAGTGTTTTTATATATTAACTTGCTATAATCTTATGATAACCTATGAATTAGGTGGAACAGGAAAAGGAGGTTTGGGGAAGATATTTGAGTTGCCCAGCCATCTGTACTTGTCCTACAGGAAGTAGCCTCAAGTAGAGGTAAAGGAGGAAGTTGCCTATGTTGTGTGCTTTATGGACCATAAGTGAATGCTATCTTTCCCCTCCCTGGGAAAAATATTCCAACAAAAACATTTCAAGGTGCTACCATAAAGCAATGACATCTCCAGGCCTGCTATTGCAAAATGTACATTTCTTTCAGAGGAATAACAAATTCGGGTTAACTTAAAAGATAGTTAAAATGGTTTTTCAGTTCTAAACAGTCTGGGAGGCCATGCTTTAATTGACTTTATAGGCAAATTCAAAAGACCACAAGCATTTCAAATGGGGCTTGGAAGGATAGTGAGGTTGGGTGCATCAATAGGAGACACAGAGCAGCCTAGTGTCAGGGATTAAGGAAGGATGCAGAAAATAGAAACCATTTCTATACTTTCCTTCAACAATCTACGGTTACTTGCCTGGCTAGGGCGGCAGGGGAAAGTGGCTCTAACGATCCTTGACCTCTTCTATCTGAGAAAGTCATCTCTTTTGGTAAGCGACGTGGCATTGGATAGGATGCTTTATGAGTTATGAACTGAACTGAAAAATAAGCTGAAAGATGTCCAAAGCAGAACACCCCCATTGCCAACATGCTTCCCATGCCATGAGAAGGCCTATCCCTGAATTCCAGCTAGTTTTTTTTAGCACCACACATCTCTCTTGAGGCAAGGCCTCAAAACAAGCAGGAGGCTCACATCTTTAGAGAAAACAGATTATACACATGCAACAACTTTAAGAAAACGAGTGCTTAACACCTGTACCAAGGTAGTATTAGTTTTAAAACCAATCAGTTTGGGAGCTAGAAGAAATGGAAAGATTACCCAGTATAAGTCATTTAATTTAATAGGTGAAGAATCAAAAATCTAGAGAGATAAAGTGACCTTTGGTAAGGTCAGTTCAGGGTCACATTTCCTGACTAGTGTTTTGTCCCCTTCAGCATCTTGAGCCATCTCAAACAAAAAACTATATATGATATTACAAAGGGATTAAGCCTCATTTTTTTCATATGGACAGTCAGTTGTCCAGCACCATTTGTTTAAAAAACTTTACTTGTTGAATTGCTTTTTCAAGAATCAATTGACTATATATGTGGGTCTACTTCTGGAACCTCTACTCTGTTCCATTGTGTCTGTTCTCACACCATTACCATTTTGTCTTGATCACTACAGCTTTAGAGTCTTAAAGTCAGGTAGTATAAAGCCTCCAGTGTTGTTCTTTGTCAAGATGGTTTTTGGCTATTCTAGGTTCTTCACATATCTGTGTAAATCTTAGAATTAGCATATCAATTTCTATTTTTAAAAAAGCTTGCTGAGGTGTGACTGGTCTGTGTTTAATTTATAAATAAACTGGAGAAGCTCTTTATTATGTTACTCTTCTGCTCTCACTTCTGAGGCCATCTAAGACACCATCTCTCTGAAATGCTTGGAAGGAGGACTGAGAGAAGGTGTAAAGATGAATGCTGGCTGCAGGGCCCACTGACAGACAGGTTAGACCCGCTCCGAGACAGACTTTCCCATGGCCCCTTTAAACGTTTCTCTGATCTATTTCTACCAGGGAGTTATCCTGTCTTAAACATCTATTTCATGAAAAGAGTCCCATAACAGCACCCAAATCATTTAAAAAGCCTCTTAACCCTTGTACATATTACTGTACAGATATATTAATAATGAGTTTGCAACTTTATGGCCCTGAAGTAGGTATCTCCTGCCTTTTCTTCCACAGCTGCACCATCCTACTAGTTAGGCTCACAGTTCTCTAATGACAGAGAGCTGTGTTTCCTGTACTAGACTGGGAATCCCATGAATGAAAGAACTGTATGTTTTTCAAGCAGTGCACAGTTCCCTATTGTGGTAGATTAAACTGTGTTCAATAACTCATCACTCTCTTTTCACAGTCCTCACAGGAGGCATACTTCACTGATGTTGGCTTGGCCACGTGACTTGTTTGGACTGAAAGGATGTTACAGCATGTGATACAGGCAAACTTGAAATGCACTTGCACACTAGATTTTGGGCTCTTGCACCCCTGCCTTTCACCATAAATGTGGCTCAAATATCTGCTAGTCAAGAAGGAAGAGAAATACAGGAAGAGATCCAGACCCAACCTGTAGCTGGGAGCCTAGTTTTACTATGCTCAGCCAAGATCAGCTGAATACTAGATACCTAAGCAAAAATAGATGTTTATTGTTTTACACCACTGGGTTTGGGGGTGATTTGTTATACAGCATTATTGTGGCCAGAGCTAACTGGTATATCACTGAAACCTAGCATTCAGCATATGCCCATCCAATTTCTACTTCAACACCTACATCTAGTGAGTTTGAGAAATTTATAAGAAACAAATTACATGGTCCACTCCTTTAATGGAAATAATTATACAGAAGCAAACCATGGTATTTCCACAAATCATTCTTGTACTCTCTTGTGCATTTCATAGGCTAGTGCTGAGAGGATTGGCTTCTTGTTAAGGTAGATCCTACTTATTTGCCACGTGTGGCAGAAAACTGCCCTCCATTGGTCTCAGGCCCACACAGCCCTCTTCCTCACCTGCTCAGAAGTTTTATAAAAGGCCACTGAGGCATTGACCAATTTCAGTCGGTCTTCCATCTTGAGCATGAGTTGCTGCCAGTGGAGGGCCACCTTCTCAGCACATTCCCGGATGGCATCTGCATCATAGTGGCCAGCCTGGAGCAGCGCCTCAGCTTTCTGCTGAACCTGCAGGGCACTCTGGTGTGTCTTCTGCAAGGAAGTGGCATGAAAGAGGGACTGGGCACAAGGGGAGGAGAGAGAGGTCCGTGGGAACAACCCAGGCGTGGTATGGGAAGGGGTGGAGTGAGGCATGAGTGGAAAGATGCAGAAAAGTTAAAGAGCTTTAAATGACTGATTCAAACATGTTGTCATCACTGTTTTAAAAGCATACTTTAAAAACGAATATCAAACGTTTTCATTAACTAACTGCTCAGGTCCCTAACTCCTGTCCCTACCCCATTCTCATTTATTTGCATCACTCTTCGTTTTAAAGACATTTTAGTTTCTGTGCTAGAGAAACACAGTTGTGTATAAATCTGCTTCCTGATTGACTCAAACATTAATTAAATCTCCTTTTCAAATCTAATATAAAATTATTCATCATCAGTTTTCAGAGGAGGCTATTGCTGTAGTCCCACTCTACAGATCAAATAAACATAGCACATAAAAAAATCCCCATGTAATGCAAGTCTCAACGAACAATGCAATCATTTTAAACATGAATGATCATTTTCAAAACAGTTCTAGTAGAAGGAAGACATTTGACAGGTTAGTAAAGCAGGAGAGTAGAATCTTACACCATCTCTTAGTTACCAAGGGAACAGAATAGCACAGAAGATAATTCAGTTTAACATATAATCCTGCATTACTACATTATTTACGTTTGCCTTTAGGATAATCTATACTGCAGAAGGTTTGTTTTCTTATTCAGGGTAAGTGTGGTTTGCATCTTCTGAGTTCACTTTAACTGAAGGAGGTGGGGAGAATAAGTTGGAGAACTGGGTGGCAGGGAGACAGCCAAATAAATACAATTTATTAAAATAAAAGACTGATGTGGATGAGCCATATGACTTCAACCAGCTAATATTAACCCAACTTCAGCTACTGGGATCATTTCAACCCAATGACATAGTATGAATTTGGCCTTTGCACTTTCAGGAAAGGATAGCTTAGCTGACAGTGGAAAAGAGCAGCTAGAAGTCCAGCACCTTACTCCTGAATGATTTCTGCTCTTCTTGGGCTGCAGTGCAGGGACAGTTCCCCAGAGTAAATCCATTCAAGTACTGCCTGTGTGTGAATACAACCTCCCTTCTTTTCACCTCTACCTCCCCCTTTACCTTCATCCCAAATTGCAGTCTACAGAGCCTATCAACTACCTTCTGGCTGTGCTTTCCCCTCTGCTGAATCTGTCCTCAGCATTAGCTATGTTAGCAAGACCTCCTACAGCAACCTACACTCCTTTATTCCCTTACTTTGCCACTGATTCAGCCTTCAGTCCTGATGAGCACATTCTTATCATGTAACAATCTTCCTAATTGCTACATGAAGTTAGAAAAAATAAACTAACAAGTAGAAATAATCCATTACAAATCTTTGGTTTCTTTCTCTGTTTTACTTATTAGTACCATTTTCTTTTCCTGTCTCCTAAATGTAGAAGTACCGTCAGGTCCATTCTTGGTTTTGGTTCACTTCCACAGAGTTCTCATCTATTCCCTTGGACACTCAGCTCAGCTCTGACCTCCTTCAAAAAAGACCTTTCTGGATAGCCTGAGACTTACTAAAAACTACCCTCTTCTGAATGCTTATATCACCCATCTAACACTTGGCTGATTTTCCCTACTTAATGAAACTCTTAACGCAAGGACTGTTTTAAAAAATCTCTTTAAAAGCCATTTAGTCATGTGTATATTCTATGCTAGGCACTGTACTTATGAATTTTTCTAGTTCTTATGACACTACTATAGGTGGATATTCTTATTCCCACTTTACAGATTAAGAAACTAAGGCTCAGGTTGATCAAGGTACTTGCCCAGAAACGTACATACAAGGAAGTGATGAAATCAGATTCAGGTTTGACCTATTCCCAAATTTATGTCCACCATATCACACCACATCACTTCATATCTAGCAATTAGAATGGTATCTACAGTTTCTCATTCAGAGGAAGGGCTCACCAAGTGGAATTAGTGACTCTGATAATTATCTTGTCTCTCCTCAATATATAAAACCAGCATATAATTGTCATCGTAAACCTTTATTGTACCCTTTTCTCAGAGTAGAGGAGTAACTTTAATTTTCTCACAATTTATGCTATGTAACAAATCCTCTTCCTTATTCTGAAACTCATTAATATCTAATAATACTGGGAGCCTCTTCTTCCCTTTAATTTCCTAAATGATAAACTCTTACGCATATGACATAATCTCTGCTTCACTAAACTTGAGTCATTATTTTGCATTTATTTCTACTATTATCTAATATTATTGAGTGCTATGTCTTTGAGACATGTATTATCAAGGATGTTCATATTTAGTAGGAGGACATGGAAGAAAACCAAGCCAAATCAATTGAATTTATTATCCAGTTTTAACTACTGTCTTAGTGCTTATGTTCAGAATGCATAAGAAGAATTCAAATAAAAATGGATTTTTAAAAAGCAGGGTATAAAATCAAGGGTGCCTCTATGAAGTTCCCAGTTCTTGAAGACACATCAGCCACAACATTTGGATACTAACAAAATACGAATCTGTAAAGCTGTATTTCTGGAGAGCTGTCTACTGCTCTGCATTCTGAATGGCTCTGGGGAAGTTTTTCTGTAACCAGGGATACTTAAGGTAAACATTCTGACCTTCTTTAAGGAGACCAAAACCTTCAGACAGATGAGGCCAATTAACCTAGGGAGAGCAAACATCTTGGTTTTCCCATGAGAGTTCTAGGCCATGCTGATTTTTCTGACTTAGTTATTATTAATTCCCACTTTTACTCTCAAAAGAGTCTTAGTTCTAACAATAATTGTCTTACATAGAGCTATTTTATTTTCCCTTCTAGAGGCCAGGGTTCTTTCTTAGGGCCCAAGAAGTCAAATTATATTCCCTATCACTGTAAGGACAGTATCAAAATGGGTTAAATAAAACCAGGCTATAGTTAAATCTCCTATCAATTGCTTACATCCTACCTGGCATCTGTTCCCCCAGTGCAGAACCTGGTCTAAGTTGACATATTTAGAGAGAAGCATAATGCCACCTGTAGAAGGAGCATATGTTGAAATTCTGGCTCTGTTCTTGTCATTATTCTAGCCAAGCTGCAGACCCTGCCTACCTTCCATTCCCAAGATCTACCAGAAATCCTATTTGTTTTGTTACATCCTCTCAAGTCCACAAACTCTAAAGGGGTTTATATCTCAACATATATCCTAGGAATATTTGATCAAGTTGCATCCATGAAATTAGAGACACAGATGCTTAGTAAGCCTTTATTTTGTAAGGCTGCAACATCATCTAATACAAATTTGTATATACTGCATAAGCAAGTCAGATAGAATTTAGTTATTTCAGTAACATTACTAATGGATTTACCCACTATTTTCTACTAGTTCATTGAGATGCTCAAGTGTGTCACAACACTTGGTTTTTCTAGCCCAACATCTAATTAAGGGACCTAAAATTGAATTACCTGACAGGGCAGGTAAACTTCCACATTCAAGATAAATAAGGAGGAGGTATGGCTAAGAGCTGTCCTTTCTTTGCCTAGCATCTCTCATAGGTTCATGTCAAGCCTTGAACGTGACTGCCCAACTTTCATTTTCCTCATTGCTGCCTCTCAATGGGGCTTTGACCACTGTGGGCCTAATTTTTTATTATAATCTCAATCTTGAGTTTTCCTTTACAATGAATAGATCCTAACATCCTAATATTTGGGTGTGCCGGTAAAATGCAATATTTCCTAAGACGTCATCAAACATCTTAGAGAAGTATGACATTCATGTTAATGCTACATTTTCACATACAAGAAAGCTTTTCAAAAATTAAATGGCTGAAATCCATCAGTACTAGTTTAAAAATGGCTAGCAATCAGTTGGATCACTGTATTAAAGATAAACTTAATGACACAGACAGTTAAGATTTTATCATTGTTGTGTTTCTTTAGTAGAAGACAATACCTTTGCACTTCTTACACACTCAAAAGTGGGTTAAGTTCTGTACTGAACCACAAGTGATGCAGGTCTTCGAGGTTTTCTTTCTTTATCTCTTTTCCCATTGGTACTGAACTTATTTTTAACATAGTTCCCATGTCCCATTTCCTACTCTTTCCCCATACTGTTCTAGAGCAATCAGCTCAAGTCTCTTTGGGAAGGAAATGTTCCAGTACAAAGGATAATTAAAGATATTATTTAAAGCAAGACAAAATTCATATTAGACTATCACAAGTGGAATTTTATTTTAAAATAGCCTTGGTTGGTAAATTTCTGATTTTAGTTTATTCTTTAAATATGACTTCCACCAGCATTATTGAACAACTACTTTCAGTGAAACAAACTCTCTAGTGCAGTCCACTCCTGTGTTCACTGCTGTTGTTAAAAGGCAGATTTGACAATGAAATCTAAATGTTACATGTAAATCAAATGTTTAAAAATGGAATTCTAATTTACTAATGACTTCTACAGTTGTTTATCCTCAATTCTGAGTGAGCTTCAACTGGAAGTGACTTCTAACCTTTTAGCTTTATATTTTCACATGATGCATAGATCATAAGGTATTAAAAGACTCAATGGACCAGGGGCCTTGAAGGTTAAAGGTACTAATAAAAAAGATCACATTTGGAGTGTGAATACTTGTCTTCTAATACCAGGCTTCCTTGGGGTGATGAAGCCCTGGATTTGCTTCTCCAATTCCTGGGTGATAAGGAAGCTACCTGGCCCATTTCACAAGAAAGAGTAATGGTTTCACCACATAAAGGAAAACCCACATCTTGAGGAATCATCCTGCCTAAGTTGCAGAGCAGAGAAGGGAAGGGAGGACAGTGCAGTCAGATTTGGGTGTTACCTCGATGGCTAGTTGGAACTGCTCGTGCTCCCGCTGTAGCTGCTCTGCTTCAGACAAAGAGCTGGCATTGACCAGGCTGGCATTGAGCATTGACTCCCCATTGCGGATCCATCCCAGGACCTAGGGAGTTGGGACAACAGCACAGGTGAATGGCCTTCAGTCAGACAGCTCACTATCTCCTACCCGCAATGAAGAGAAGATAGGAAGGATCTGGATAAGTAAAATCTCTCCAAATTTATCTGGAATAAGATATTTATCCCTGTGCCATAAGGTATTTATTGTTAACTACCAATCTCATTCCAAGCTTCACATTTTCTTTCTTATCCTTATCACTCTTCAATCCCAGTCTCCTCAGCTACTTAATTTAAACATTACTTTATCTGATTGCACTGTAGGTATGTTTTTGAAGTTCCTTCTGGAACATAGTATGGTAAAAATAAATAAATTCCATATGTATGGAATATCGGTATGGTATCCTTTCCTTTTTTAAGGCCAACAACTGCTTGAAATCTATATCTCACCATACCTATTAGAAACAATCTCTTCATCATCTAGTGAAACCAGACCATTCTACAGCACTCACGAAAGTCTGCCTTATTTGGTTATTTTGACCTATGTTTCATCTCCCCTCATTAGAATGTAAACTTTTGGAAGACTTGATTAACACATGAGTCATATTATAATCTCACTCAGTGCCGAGCATAGTGCTTTTCATATGACAGGTATGCAGTAACATTTTTGAAAGAGTGAAAATATCCAAGTTACTGTGGAAAATATCCAAGTCACACCTGAAAAGTGGGTCCAGCCTCCTATGGTTTGCAAAATAGCCAAGAGTAGACAAGTTTTAGCCTTGATTGGTTAAACAACCCAAACGGAGGAAAAAGAAAACAAGCAAAATAGTATGAATCACCCATACACTGGATCATCAGAAAACAGAAGAGTATGTTATAATTGATTTAAAGTATTTAGAGGTTATGGCTAGGCTGAGTAAGATTTCTAGGTGACTTTAATTTAGTACTAGGGGAAAGAAAATTCAGCTAGAGAATATTAGAATAGAAGGAGAAACAGCTGATACTGTCTAGACAGTCCTAGCTGAAATGGAAATGTGGTAATTACCCAGCTAATAGAGTCTGGTGGAAATAATCAAACTGGAAGTATTAGGCCTTGAAAGTCTACCTTGTGTCTGGTCATCAGAAAATTGCCAAATATTTGCTTTATTCAAGAGTCTGAGAGTTTGCTTGGAGAGGAAATAAAAGTTCTTCTGAAATTTCAAGATCAGTAAATACCATCCATCTGTTCCCTCAAGGCAAAGCAGAAGACATCACAATCTGTTTCAGAGTTTTTGAGATTTTTTTTTTCTTCTCTCAACTTCCTCATGTTAAACAATTAAAAAATACTAATCCTAGTCTCCTTTTCCATAACCCTCACTGGCATTTCTCAAATGTCCTCCTTGGGCAGAAAATGACTGATGCCATATTGTGCATGGATAATATTGGGACATAAATCCCACTGAAGCTGGGCTATTTGGACTGAGATGTTAATTCATGGGCAGTCTGGCAGATTGCGGATGAGATACCAATCTGTAAAGCAATTAGTTGCAGGAAATAACTGTTCAGAGTGTATGTGTGAAATCTCTGATGCCACTGGTGCACTTTAGTTGGCTGACTAGAGGCGCTTATGATTTCTAAAAGCTGGCTGTAAGTTTGGGTACATGCATACACAGATTGCATGCCCAAATGCTTCACTCCTTTGGAAAATGGAGCTCATAATTTATATTTCTGAACTATGTAAGTCCTTCTGCCATGATTCATCACATCTTGCTTGGTTCAGGATTCATTTGAGGGTGTCAGAGAAACATTTTCTCAATGTGCATCACAAATCAATGCTTGTGGGGGGGGGACAAGCTGACTCCCTCTGGGCCTCTTGAGTCTTACTGGAATATTTTTCTCTGTTTTCAGCCAACTGAAAACATTAGTTATAGCTATAGTTGTGGGATCTCCATCTACCAGATTCTCCATTTAGAAATATGATAGGTTTTAGTCTCTGCATCTTACATTAAATCATGCCGTATCCTTGATATCCTTGTTCATTTTTATTTCCCAAATGTTGTTTATAAAGGCATTCCAGGACTTTAAATAGGAAATTTGATTTTAGGAAGACAAAAATGCATGGCAGTTTAATCAATGGCTTGGCTCATTGGGACTGATGCCAATGATTAAACTACAAGCATTTTTATCTTCCTAGAATCAAATCTCCCATGTTGAAGTCATGGACTCAGTCCTAGAAGCAGAACTGAGACCATGTTTAAAGAACACAGAATCTTAAGTCAAAACACCTGGCTTTGTTTCTACCTGGTAAAGCCACTTAACTCCTCTGAGCCACAGCTTTTTCAACTGTAAAGGTAGGATATCTTTCCTTTCTGTATCAGGGTTGATGTAGCATACTGTAAAAGGCAAAGCCTGCTGATAGTGGTGATTTTTAGTTTTGAGACAAACCTAACTATGATTCTCCAATTATATCTTTCACAATGAGAAGAAAAAGAGTTTGGGAATACTTATATTCTAGTATTTGCAGAGTTTATTTCTATATTCTGATGAGATACAGATAACTTAGCTGTTTTCTTATCATCAGTCTTTGGGCTCTGATCAATAACTGTTGTTGGTATAATTTTCCATTACTGTCATATTTATCTTCCTGGTTCATAAAATTGGTTATTTATTCGCTGTGAGCATCCAAATGAGAGAAAGGTAGTAGAAGAAATTTTGTAACAAACATGAGAAATATTGGCCCCACTAATCTTGAGCTATTTGACTTTTGAAACATCATTTAATCTCCCCGAGGCTCAGTTTTCTTATCTGTAAAATGGTAAATCACAAGGTATAGATGAAATGAAATAATTACTGTAAAAGTATTTTGTAAACCGTAAGATGTAATCCTATAAATGCATGTTTTACATAGATCATTCATCTTGGACCATAGTTTACCAATAGGTTAGATGGTATTTAAAGGTCACTTGGAGCCATAATATTCCATACTCCTTTCAAAATTCAGAGGCTGTCTCTATAACCACAGGATAACAGAGAAACATAGCCCTGAAGAAATGAGGGCTGGGAAGAGTATTGCTGCTTGGGGACTTGGGAGTTAGGTCACCAATTCAGCTCAGTCAGGCTGAGGGGGGACTGAACATAGAGATCTACTGCTTCGTTAGGCCAAGGAAGCTCAGATAACCCTGACTTAGGAGAAGGATGGATTTTGTTAACTGGATGTGAATGTCCAAAATGATGATGCCACCTAAGCTGGGGAAGCTGGACCCTGTGCCCACGTAGGTTGTGGAAGCTGCTTTGGCTATGACTGTGTTCTCTGGGTCACACTGACAGGAAACCTATGAGGCTCTTGCTACTGCAGATGATTTATCACAAGGCACAGTCACTTCC
Source organism: Dama dama (assembly GCF_033118175.1). NCBI lineage: Eukaryota > Metazoa > Chordata > Mammalia > Artiodactyla > Cervidae > Dama > Dama dama. The sequence goes on from NC_083699.1 coordinate 49,913,783, forward strand.
AAAACTCTAATCACAGGGAAACTGTCAGCCTCTCAGGTGGTTAACTGGGAGCCTGTTATATTTCTAGTATTTCTTAGTTAAAAAAATTCACAACTTATGAGATTATATGTGTTTATCTTTCATGATATTATAGACTCTGACTGTGTGTCTTCTTAATTATCTCCATTTTGAAACAAATGGATGATACTTGTCCCTATGGCTGTCTATCTTTCGGTACTACTCCAACTCCTTTGAATTTTTATGTACAGTGAACAGAATTAAATGGTATTTTCTATAAGAATATGAGGAGAAGGTAATATTTTCTCCTTTGTTTTAAATTCCTATCTTGATCATATCCAAATACTGGCCAGTATTTAGTCCACAGGGATAATTTAAGTCAATGTTTTTAGTAGACAAATAAGTACAATTTATTTTCCCATAGCTCAGAGCTCCAACATCCTACAAATCCATTTTGGCCTATTTTCTGCTAAATGCATGGCTCTGCAGGAATACATATGGGCAGTCATTTAGTTTTATGCCCACTAAATAGGTTTTTCAAATCTCCCTCAATTATCTAATAAATGTGAGGTCATCCTTACCAGAGTAGCAATTTTCTTGGAAAACAATCAGAGCATTTTGTGGGGTCTGGAGAATAATCTTAACAATTTTTCTAGAAGAAAGGGAGTATCTGGGTGGTCTAGGGCCCTGGACCATGGGAATCAGGGGAGTGGTTTCCCTTCAAGACTCAGCATTTCTCTGGAGATGCTGGGGCCATTTATCTTAGATACAAAGTCCTAAGTAATCCCTCAGAAAGCAAATCAGTTGCATTAATCAGTTTCACTTGTTCTAAATACTTGAAAATTATTTTTAGTCAATGTCTGTGATATCATTGCTCCTCAGAGACCCAGTTTAATATAACTGTGGTATAACTGCACATAGGTTATGAAGGCCAAATCTAAACTTTTAACCTCTGAGCTATAATGACAGAGACATAACACACTGTTGTCCTCTCCCTTTCTGTCTCTATTAATGGCACTTCAATTAAGGTGTCCTTTTGTTTTTTGTTTTTGAGAGTACATTCCAAAGAGAAACTCTCAAGCTGGTGTCTAAATTTAGCTCACATGATCAATACTGACATCTAAATTAACTCCCTCTTTCCAAGTGTCAACAGTTTCCAAGTCAATATTTCCTGCTCCACCAACTTCCATCAAACCTCAAATGCCTTCTCTGAAACTGGATTAGAAGACTCCCTAAAGAAAGAGCCCACGCTGACAAGAAGAACAAGTCTGTTTAATGAGGCATAAAGCCTTTTTAACGGAACAGCAGTCCCCCGGCACCTGCAAGGGCTGATATCCTTTGCCAAGGCCTTCGTGGTTTCCTAAAGGCTGATCTCAGCCATCCAGTACCATTTTGAACTACAATCCGCCATGTGTCATTCTTGCCATGGTGAAGAGAAGAAGAAGGAATTTTCTCATTCCAGAATTTTCTCTTCTGGAATTTCAAATTCCAGAAGAACTTTTTTTTTGCTCTATAATTCATGAAATACTGAATGGGAATGTATGCAATTAGTCAAACCTGGATGATCCATATATAGTTAATCTACTTCCCCACTTGACAAACTACCTATCATCCTTCAGCTCCCCATCCTGTACAGAATGTATACTTCGAAGGTTAAAAATTAATTTCATTTCCATTTTCATCACAGTAAAAAAAAAACATAATTAGAAAGTTGGCTCTACTATGAATTCTGTAACAAAAATAAATAAAAAACAAAGAATGAAAGCAAAATTATATGATGTTGTTGTTGTTCTGTCGCTAAGTCATGTCCACCTCTTTGCGACCCCATGTACTGCAGCACGCCAGGCTTCCCTGTCTTTCACTATCTCCCAGAGTTGGCTCAAATTCATGTTCATTGAGTTGGTGATTCTATCTAACCATCTTATTCTCTGTCACCCCCTTTTCCTCTTGCTCTCAATCTTTCCCGGCAACAAGCTCTTTTTCAGTTAGTTGGCTCTTCGATTCAGGTGGCCAAAATATTGGAGCTTCAGCTTCAGTCCTTCCAATGAATATTCAGGGTTGATTTCCTTTAGGGTTGACTGGTTTGATCTCCATGAAGTCCAAGGGACTCTCTAGAGTCTATTCTAGCACCACAATTCTAAAGCATCAACTGTTCGACACTCAGCCTTCTTTATGGTCCAACTTTCACATCCACACACGACTACTGGAAAAACCATAGCTTTGACTATATGGACCTTTGCTGGCAAAGTAATGTGTCTGCTTTTTAATATGCTATCTAGGTTTGTCATAACTTTCTTTCCAAGGAGCAAGAGTCTTTTAATTTCATGGCCACAGTCACCATCCACAGTGATTTTGGAGCCCAAGGAAAGACAATCTGTCATCATTTCCACTTTTTTCCCTGCTATTTGCCATGAAGTGATGGGACCAGATGTCATGATCTTAGTTTTTTGAATGCTGAATTTTAAGCCAGCTTTTTCACCCTCCTCTTTCATCTTCATCAAGAGGCTCTTTAGTTCCTCTTCATTTCCTGCCATTAGAGCGGTATCATCTGCATATCTGAAGTTGTTGATATTTCTCTCAGCAATCTTGATTCCAGCTTGTGATTCATCCAGCCCAGCATTTCACATGATGTACTCTGCATGTAAGTTAGATAAGCAAGGTGATGATATACGGCCTTGTACTCCTTTCTCAATTTTGAACCAGTCCATTGTTCCATGTCTGGTTCTAACTGTTGCTTCTTGACCTGCGTGCAGGTTTTTCAGGAGACAGGTAAAGTGGTCTGGTACTTCCATCTCAAAAAGTCAATTAGGAATAATTTTCCTGTTATCCAGTTTATTGAGATGACCATGAACAAAGAGCAGAGGAGAACTCCCAGGTCTGGATTTTGGAGGCCTGGGCTCAAGTTTCAGCTAAGCAGCCACGAGGGCCCGGGAATACTCATCTTATAGTACACCTCAGTTCCTCATTTGTAAAGTAAATGTACACCACTCTCTCTCATGGGCTTTTTCTCCTCAACTGAGATCACAAATGAGAAAGTACTTCTCATAAGAAAGAAATTACTATCATTTCTGTCAAGAGATTCAGAATTTGAAAACTCATCCCTACTCTGGGCCTGCTAGGATTTCCACCATGTCACCACGAGTAACATGTCTCCATGTCTCCTGACAATCAGGTGTGATCCCAGGATAATTAAATTGAAAAAAACCTGGATGGCAGTGCTGTGACCTGGCTTTGCTTAGGGCCCAGTGATGTCACCAGTGCTCAAGATGGATCTTTGGCACAGAATGTGAGGACTCAGCACTGATTGGAAAAGAAGGGGAGCAGAGAAGGTAATTTTGCACATTATAATAAATAATATATAATAACTATAAAAGCATAGGCATTAACAAGGAATACCTTGAATAAAAGGGACAAAGAAATAATTATAAAACATATTTTTGTTCCCTGTGCTAAATTAATAGACTTAAATCTAAAAGTTCTAGCGGTTACTGAACATGATATTTTGGACGGGGCTCTGCCTAGAGGAAGCAGGGGAAATGGGTTGCTTGGGAGAGTCTGGAGCAGAAGAAGCAAACACTGAAGTGCTATGGGATCTACCCTGCCAGGAAGTCCTCCTGGACATGTGGAAGGTGATGGCGAGTTATTTCTTCAGTGTGACCTTTGTCTGGTGACCTTGCTAAGCTTCAGTGACTTCCTCTGAAAAGAGAGTAATATTTGCTTCAGAGAACGGTTGTGAGGATTGATCAAGAGATAGGTATAAAAGGTCTATGACACTCAATAAGTGGAACTATAATTATATTTGGATTTCTTCAATCCCACTTTGTCTAAATAGGAAGTCACCAATCATTATGCTGAAAATTCCCATTTAGTCTGTTTATAATATAAATATGTAGTATTTTTAAAATGTATCATTGGTCATTGTGTGTATGTTCTTATAAATCCCTAGGAATGGTACAGGAATATCCTTTAGAAGAATAGATAGTATCATGTCTCATACAGGTAAGAACTCTTTAAAACTGGCTTTAATGTGGCAAGAACATTTTCTTATAAGAACCACAAACACACTGAAAAGAATAATGGGAAGTGAATGATGGCTACCGCTTATTATCAAGAATATGTCAGGTCCTTACTAGACACATAGGTGCCCCCAAATTAATCAGTCTGGCTCTAAAGCCTGAATATGTCTATTGATAAAGGCTTTGCCTTTTCCATGAACTCTATGCAGGATCGAGGACAGAAAGGAAGAGAACGGATTCAGTGACTGAGGATGAGGACAACTTGGAAAAGCCCTGAGAAGATGTTCTCCTTAGATTGTTGTATGCCAGAGAAATAATGCATTTGGATGTAAGTCTGAGCCACTGGACCATTAGATCTATTTATTAGAGTCAATAGACAGCAGACTAGCTTTCAGAAGCTAATACAACCATTCCTTAACTTACCTATTCCTAAATTCTGGTCACACCTGAGGCTCTGTAAGCCTTACCCCATACCAGGAGCAGGCCCAGACCAGACTCAGCAACTGGAAAGCCCAGGCTGAAGGTGGAGGGCCAGGCTCACCTGTTTGACCTCGGCCTGGAGGTGCCGCAGTTGGAGGCACTGCTCAAGTCGCTTGTGGGTCTGCTCTGCGTTGAGCTCCAACTCATGCTGTTTCTCATGGAGAAACTCTAATAGCTCTTGTACCTGGGCTGCCAGATCAATGTCTTTTTCACAGATTAACTCAATCCCTGATTAAAACAAAATGTAAACAATTAAAAACCAGGTAGTACCATAAAGACTACATTTCCTTCAACATGCATATGAAAGCTGGAATTTGGAAAGACATCACCAGTACCCTCCCAACCTCTGCATATCACTCTGTGAAAAGGGATAAATCACCATAATGGGCTTTTGTTTGAGATGTTCAAAGCATACCATCTCTATTGGATTAACTGATCCTTTGCCAGGGAACAATTCTTTAACAGATGATCAGCTCCTTATTAACTGGAGTCAAAGAGGTGGTTTACTGGAGTCCATCCCTAGACAAGACCGCATACAGCAGTCCTTACTGGGTGGTTTGCCAACACCCAGAATATTCACAACGAAGCCTTTGGATTACATTGGGAAACACGAAACAAAGCGCCAAAGATGCTGTCTTAGTAACTTCTGCCAAAGGCACACTCTCTTTCAGCTGGTCACATACAATTCACAATTAGATGCTAAATGCATTCTGAAGAGAATAGTTGGCCAGTGGTAATTTTATTAGCCAACTACTCAGGTTCCCTAAAAAAGCACTCTTAGAAATACCTGCTAACTCTATTGTTTATCAAATACAGGCAAACACTCCTGATAACCATACCCCAGCAATATCACAGGGGTACTAAGTACTTGGCCTTCCCAGGTGGCTTGGCAGTAAAGAATTCGCTTGCCAGTACAAGAGACATGGGTTCAATCCCTGGGTGGGGAAGATCCCCTGGAGAAGGAAATGGCAATCCACTCCAGTATTCTTGCCTGGAGAATCCCATGGGAAGAGGAGCCTGGTGGGCTACAGTCCATGGGGTCATAAAGAGGTGGGCACGACTGAAGTGACTTAGCACACATTGAGTACTTATCCATTTAGAAAAGTCATCACACTAAAATTGTGCCCACAGGACAGTTTGCTCATCCTTCTACTGATTCAAAGCATTAGTAAGCCCCACCAGTCACCAAGGGCTCCTAATGTTTATTAATAAACTGCCAACCATCGGAGACGAATCAACACCCACCAGGCAAAAGCTGTGGCTCCACTCCTTGTGTAAAACCCCCCACCTCCCTGCCTTATTTTTTTGGAGTACCTCTCCCAGCACACAGGCATGTGTGCATGCACATGCTTGCATGTACACACACACAGTTTCTCTCTTCTCCAAACCAGCGTTCCTATTTACACATTATCACCAACAGGCCTAAAGCAGCCTTTCTCCAACAGATTTCTGCTTCAGCAAGGGTCTCTAAGGAACTCTAAGATGGAGCAAAGGCACTGCCTAGTTATTAAGATCCTTCTGTCCTCTAGTGACTTGACTGTGATTCCTTACTTGCTATGATAGAGTACAGGAATGTGTGAGACCTGTCCCAAATCAGAATCCTGATCTTGGCAAGTTACCTGAGCTTTCAGAAATTTCACTTTCCTTACATGTACAATGGGATTTTACATACCCACCTATCTCAGGAGCTGACTGGGAGGATTAAATGAGATTATATATATATATATATATATATATATATATAAAAGTATCTAACATATGATGACAATGAACATGTTTTGCTCCTCATGAAAACCACGGCTTTCCTGGTTCCTGACTCAAACTTTCAACTTTATATCTTCTGAAATTCATGTCTTCTTGGCTCCTATCTCCAACTTCATGCAAGTTGTATTATTTCTTGATTCTTATTGTCCAGCTATTTCTGATTCAGCCCTGCTCAGATCCTTGGCTTTTGGAAAATCCTAACTCTGGATTGCTTGTCTTCTTCTGATCCCTGACTCCACCTGGCTCCTCAGATTCTTAATTTTGTCCAGATCCTTTCCCTGAGCCCATATGCTGGAATCTATGACCTGGTGCAGTTGTGGTCCTGATACTGACAGACAGAATCCCAACTAACCATGAGGTTCAGGGTGCCAAAGTGTAGTTACTTCCATGGAGATCACACTCAGAGGAGCCCAAAAATCTCAGTGTATGGCCACATAAAAAAAAATTGCCCTTTTGAGACTCCCCCCTCACTCTGACTGACGCCATCAGAAATTCATCACTGCCACCACCAACACAGTGGCCTGATGCAGTGGGAGTGTATATGGAAAGTCTATACATGTGAAGGGAAATTCATTTCTAGAGCCAAAAATAGTGTTTTATATAAGACAATATGGGAGAGTGGGAGATTTTTTTCTGGTGTTACATGTAATAATTTCAGTATCTTTCCATGTTTATTTTTTTCTGTTGGTTTCATAATTCTAAGTCCCAGGTCCTGAAAATCTGTATCTGTGGGAGACAGAGAAGGGAATGGCTTGTTCTTTTGGCAGTCACCTCCCTCCACTTACTATTTTCAATTACCAAGAGGATGTGGTAGAGCATCTCCTTGACTGAAATAAAAAAAGATAAAGAAAAATTTCTACCTTTGCAGTGCTAGGCATCATGGGATGACCCTTGACCTCCACGTTTACTTCCTAAAAATGTAATTTAAGATCCACCTGCAGAAGTAGATCCTTGCTTCCAGCCACAATGCAGATTTTTTTCCATTTCGTTTTCATTCTGCAAGCATCTCTGCTGTTTAGTATGCTGGGCTTGGGCTAAGTGTCTTTCTATGGGAAGCTCATGGCTCACACCTGTCACATCACATGCAAATGGGCTATCTAAGCCTGGTACCTCATCAAAGGGGCCAGCCACCTGCTTAGAACACCATCCAGAACAGGCTCCCTGCCTGCCCTGAGACTCCAGTCCTTCATTTTCATTTATTTCACTTGATATTTTTTCTTTTTTGAGATGAACAGGAAATAAAATGGGTGAAGACAATGCCTACTGCACTTCTACACTCAACAACTCATCACATGAATGAAGTGAATGGGAGGAACATGCAGAGTTACTCCAGCAATACCTAGAAGAACAGAAACTCATGCCTCTTTCCTGGTGCCCACAAACACATTGACATATGTCCCAGCTAATACCCATCAACTGGTAAGCAGCATCAATCAATAGCAAACAGTATTTTTGTGTATTGACATTACTGCTTTCAATCTAATCTGAGGCCTGTCTTCCTTAGGGGCTCTCCAGAGATGCAATAAGATGTGTTTGTCTTTCCATCAAGTAATGAAATATATTCATACCAAAATAGTTTGTTAGCCTCTCTAGAGAAAGCTGTATTGAAATTTCTTTCTGATGTACTTCCACAATGTCCTGCGAATATCCTTTTCAGAACACTTCCATTGAGGTCAGTTCCTTACTAACTTGGCTGTGTTCTCATAGTAATGTAGGTTCCCTGGGGCCAGGGCCATTTCTATTTCATGTATCTCAGCTCCTTTAGGACCTAGCACAGTGCTAGACATATAATATTCCCAAAATACCTGTTTAGTGAGCACAGGGGCCTCTTTAAGGAAGAACTCAGGTAACCTGAGAGCTCTGGGGACAGAGTTAGGTTGGAACGCAGGCTCTGCAACCTATTAACAGTGAGTCTCTGGGTTCCAAATCCCCTCTGAGCCCGCCTAAGATGGGAATCTGAACACTGAGTCCTCGGGATTGTTAAGAGGACTGAGAGAGAGAAGGTAGATACAGGGCCTGGCACTCAGTAGGCTCAAAAACACCCATGTCCCCACTTTTTCCTTTCCCTTGGGGGAAATTATATTCTGTGTTGATTACTGATGGGACTATTGAATGACTTATATAAAATGTAAATAGAAAATCTAACCATCAGATGTTTATGAGCTTGTTCAAAGTATATCATTAGAAATGATGATTTGGATGCTACTAGACTAGTGCTCTCAACCTTGGCTCACATAAGGTTCATCTGGAGAACTTTAAAAGTCACCATGTCCTGGCCACAGCCCAGACCAATAACATCAAAATCTCTATGGGTAGGAATCAGGCATCAGGAATTCCCACCTTAAAGTTCTCAGGGTGATTCCAACGTACAACGAAGATTGGGATCCACTGGATAAAATGGAACAATGGTCAGCGATCCAGGGACAGAGACATTCCTTAGGCTACACTCAGTTACCAGAACATTCAGCATAGCAATTACTTAGGGCTCAAGGCCGCAGTTAATAATAAAATGTTATTTTGCTTTCCTTTGCTGCCAGATTGAGAGTATCACTTTAATTTCCTCATGGAGAGAGGTGGCTGTGGTCTAGGGTAGAGTTAGGTATTTCTGGCTATGCTGCCCATACTTGTAACATGTTTTTCAACTGTTTGTATGTTCTTTAAATACCTGTGTCTGCCTCAGATAGAGAATATCTTCTTTTCTCTTTTCTCCTCCCCCCACTCCTCTTTCTGTGTCACTACCTCAATTAACACCCAGTTCATAAATTACAAAGTCCTTTAATCAGGTTTTTAGATTAGTATTTTCAACCCTGGCTATATATTAGAATCACCTGGGAAGTTTAAAAAATCTGGGCCCACTCCAGACCAATTAAATAAGAATCCCTGAGGAGTGGGACCCAGACACTGGTGTTTTTAAGAAGCTCTCCAGGTGATTCCAAAATATGTAGTCAGGTTGAGAACCATTGCTTTACATCAGCTTCTTTTCGCTTGCTCTCAGAGCCATATTCCTTCACCCCAGAGTAGCTTACATTTTGGAAGAACACAGGCCTTTTCTTTCCTTTTATAACATAAGTACAATTACTTGTGGTCCATTATTTTTATGTATATCGGTTTCTCCCAGACTGATGTTCACTTGATTAATTCAGCAAACGTCAATATAGAGAATTTACTATGAGCGAGACATAACCACTCTGCTGGATGCTGGAAATGTAAAGAGAAGGAAGGAAATGCCCCGCCCTCATGCTGCTGGAGAAGCTACAGGAACACAACCCCAAGAGAATTCAGTGTGAGCTAGAGTATCAGTACAATGTACAATAGTTATCAAGCTTTACTGAACTCATACCAGGCTCATGTTTCACCCCACTGCATGCTCATAGTGACTCCATATGGTTAGGATTCCTATAATTGCTGTTTTTTAGAGGAAGGTGAGGCTTGGAGAGATTGGATAACACGCTCAGGGAACCCATGCAGTGGGAGGTATGATGTAGATTCCAACCCAGAAGCCTCTCTCTGTCTCTCCTGGCTGTACACTTAACTTCTATGTTCAAAGAGACGAGTGATCCTCACAACCTACTTTAAGAATTAATTTAAGTGCTGGGGCTGGGTTCTTCCCAAGCACAGTAAATTTTAAGCACCATTGCCACACACTCCAAAGAGTTTTCATTTAAAGACCATGCACAAAGAGAGAACATGATGCTTTGATTAAACCACGAAAGGAACATATGCACAAGATACACAGCTCCTGTCTTATTTCTAAGTTCACATGTAACAGTCTAATGGTCAGATAACATTAGGGAAAAGAGCTGGGGTATAACCAGTGGGGGCAGTGAAGCTAAATCATGGCAAGTGAGAACTGAAGGGAAGGTTAAGGATGAAGGCCCACCTTCCACACTAGACAAATGAAGAAACTAAGGTCTACAGAGAAAGAAGAGTGACTTCCAAAGTCAGACTGCTTGTTGGTGGTGCAGCTGGACCTTGAATTCCACCAGCGTGTTTGCCCCAGCGTGACTCTTTCCAGCAAAACCTGCTACTTCCTAAGTTGAGGCCCAGTAGATAACCCTAAATGATGTGCAGGTAAAGAAAATGTTCCCATTCTTCCAACTACACTTAAGGCTGATGTTGATTTAAGCAGAGGCTTTGTTTGGTTAGGGCTCTTAGCAAATCAGGTGGATTTAGTAGAACCTGGCTGAATGTTACAAAGTTCACACCTAAAAGTAAGTGTAAAGAAATTCCCTATTTCTAATTATTCCTATAAAAATCAAAGCATAAGGCCTTAATTAATTCAGCTTGGAAGGCTACATAGCAACCAAATTCATTTTTCTAATTGTTCTTTTTCTGAGATAGTAGTTTTTTTTACCTCTAGTTCAAATATAATTTATTAGACATACAAGGCAAATGTCCAGCCCATTTGTACCCTAAGTCCTGTGTCTCTAAAGTTCTGCATTCTTCAGCCACCCAGGTTCTTGGCAAGGCCCACTCTCAGTTCACCTTCAACTTCCACTCCCAGTCTCAGCTCTGGTGTGATGCTGCCCTCCCTCCAAGCCAGAGACGAGACAGACACCTCCTCTGCAGGACAGGCACATGGCAGCAGACAGAGGAAGCTTCCCTGAGAGCCCTGGAACCACTCCCCTGGAGGTCTCGTGGGCTATGCCAGACTGAACAGCTAGCCGAGGAGAAGCAGGGAACAGTCGTCCCAGCAGAAAGGGCTGAAGAGGCCAATCAAGGCTCTTTTGACAAAGCTCATTTCTAGAACAGGATATGTGGGGGTTGGCAGCCCATCTGCCTGGGGTGTTTTCACCCACTCAGCCCTCATGGTTAAGGTGGCCACCAAGCACAGCCAGTCTACAGGGACTGCTAGCTTCTGGCAGTCTTTCTGTTACCAAGGATATCTGGCTCTTGGACAGAGGTGCGCTTGCCCAGGATCATACCAGCACCTTGCTCCTAAGTGCCGCAAGTTTTCAGGCAGATGAGGCTCTCCACCTGCGAGACACATCAGTACTGAGGGATGAAGGGATAAGCATACCTGCAGAGTTTCTCTGCACAGCCTCCTTCCTAGGTACTGTGTCTGCATTCTCTCATGTTTCCCTATCTTAGTTGGATAGCCGGCTATCTCGAGGATCATGAGGACAAGTTATAGGGTGAAACCTTGAGTCCAGACAAGGTTCTCCATCAGTTTTCCCCTTCCGTAATAAGGCTTTGAAAAGGTACAGCTGATAAAATGAGGTTCAGATTCCTAAATCTGGGATTCTGTCTTTCCAATCAGTTCTTGAGCAATGCTGGTGCTGCTGGCCCAGGGCCCACACTTAGAGCAGGTCCTAGATCAACAGTCCTAGATTAGTGCATCAGAATCACCTGGAGGGCTTACTGTTGGGCCTCATGCAGGAGAGATTATGACAAGGCAGGTTCTGGGGATGGGCACCTGAACTTGCATTTCTAACAAGTACTCAGGTAATGCTGATGCTGCTGATCTGGGGACGACAAAAAACTGGAAGTTGCTGTCCTAAGGTACACCAGAGATATCGGCTGCTGTGATTTAACCTTCACGATAAAAAGCAGTGATTCTCAGCCCTGGCCGCACAGTGGCATCAACTGAGAAGGTTTTGCCAAGTCCCAAGTCCCATTCAGAGATGCTAAATCAGAGTATCTGGGTATTGTCATTTTTAAAATAATCCCCAGAGAGACTACAAAGTGAATAAGGGCTCCTCCTGGAGCTGTGTGGAGCATGATCTGCACCCTGGAAACAGTGTCTCACAGACAGCTGCAGCCTGTTCACAACACAAATGAACATTCAAGGAAAGATAATGCTGATCAAAGTAAATAGAATTTACTAGATTGTCTCTCCTCCAGTTAGGAGTGAAGTTCCTTTGAATGCTGGTATGTCCTGTTTCAGGTCATTAAAAGAAGCACAGTACCCTAAAGTCAAGTTTGATTGCTAAGGTCTGCCTGACAATCTTATGATCCTAAATCAACAGAGACATGGACCAACTGTGTTTCAAAGAGTTGATGGCCTGAGCTTCTGCCTGCCTCTTTCTGGGGTGGTGGAGGACCTGGGATGGTGGGGGTGAGGAGACCTGGGTTCTGGCAGTCCACTAGTTTAAGGCCCAGACCAATAACTTCTTCCTTCTGGACTAGGGAACTACTATGGCTCTCTCCAGCTCTGAGTTCAAAGGCTGTTCTGGAAAGTGGTAGGTGAAACTTAAGGGTCCATGCATTTGTTGGATAAACAATGAATAAATTCTAAATAGGAAAAGAAGTCTAGTCTGAGTAACAGCCATGTGTTTTTTGAGAAGTTATAAAATTATATGACCTTGCCACAAATTTTGTCAGTACCTTACACTCACACACAGACCAGTGATAAGAAAAATGAGGACTCTGAGAGGGCTTCCCTGGTGGCTCAGTTGGTAAAGAATCTGCCTGCAATGCGGGAGACCCTGGTTCCATCCCTGGGTTGGGAAGTTCCCTGGAGAAGGGCACGACAACCCACTCCAGTATTCTTGCCTGGAGAACTCCATGGACAGAGGAGCCTGGTGGGCTACAGTCCATGGGATTGCAAAGAGTCGGACACGACTGAGTATCACTGAGAGGCATGGACTAGAGATGAGGAGTCAGCCCTGAGGGTGGAGGACAGGGCAAGAGAGTATGTGAACAGCAATAGCTACTCATCTGAATACAAGTAACAAGGATGGCTGATGGCATTTGGAGCCCACCTGGTTTATTTCTCTAGACCACTATGTTTGTGAATCTGTGCTAATTTCCATCATTGGTTTTTCCCATTCTCCCCACAGCACCACGGAGAAGGCAATGGCAACCCACTCCAGTACTCTTGCCTGGAAAATCCCATGGACGGAGGAGCCTGGTAGGCTACAGTCCATGGGGTTGCAAAGAGTCGGACACGACTGAGCGACTTCACTTTCACTTCTCACTTTCATGCACTGGGAAAGGAAATGGCAACCCACTCCAGTGTTCTTGCCTGGAGAATCCCAGGGATGGTGGAGCCTGGTGGGCTGCTGTCTATGGGGTTGCACAGAGTCAGACACAACTGAAGCAACTTAGCAGCAGCAGTAGCCACGGCACCAGAAGAACCTGGTCCTGTTTCTGTCTTTATGATAGCTAACTGGGCAACCTCAGACAAACAATTTCAGCTCTCATGCTTTAGTTTCTTTTTTTTAAATGGTTCAAAACTCTCTGTTTCTTGTACCTGTGGGAAGAGAATGAATTAGTGGAGTGGAAATGCCCCTTGGAGTTAGGATGATTGATGTTCTTGTTTTCATCATCTCCCTGCTGGACACATAAGCACAGGACAGGTCTCCTACCTGAGGCCTGGACCTCCATGATATACTGGTGCAGATCCTGGCCCTGCTGGATGACCTCAAAGGTCATGTTGTTCATGGCTAGCTTCCGCTCTGTGTGGCGCTGCAGCCGCTGTTCCGCCAGCGTTAGATCCTCCGTGTTGAAGTCATTCATCTGCCGAAGCAAATCCTCATTCCAAGCGTCGAGCTCTGCTGTCACCTGTAAGGGAACCACCGTCAGAGCAGGTTCACTGGTCCACAAGAGACAGCTATATAGAAGTTCACTGATTCTGAGCATTATTAACTAATCTAAGTCACATCTGACTCTGCTTTGCATCTCTTTCCTGACCCCTAGACTATGTTTAATGATGTTTAATGATGCCAGGCACCATGTATGCATGCCTTTAACAGGGTTCTCCCTGTGTTTCAATGTCTACAACAGCTACTTTGCTGTACACCTGGAACCAACTATGCTCCAATATAAAATAAAAATGTTAAAAAATTGTTCTCCCTGTGTTTTAGTGCCTACAGCAGCAGCAAATACTTAAATGATGAATTATGGTTTAGAAAGGCTTTGCATACTCCACCTCATCCCACCCCCAATAACCTGAGACACAGGCAGGGTGGAGATCTCTAGGTCCATCTTACAGAGAAAGAAGCTGATACTCACTCACACAGATTGAATGGTTTGCCCAGAGTTTACCCTGCTCATGAGGGACACAACCTGAGGACATAACTCAGTTTCCCTCCTTACTGCAAAGACTTAGTCCACCATACCGTAACTGTTGTTCTAAAGATCTCATCATTGGAGAAGACCTTAGAATTTAAGTACTGAGTCTAGCTTCAAGAAACAAGCAGAAGGCTGGAGAAGTCCAGGGGATGCCTGAAGGTCACATAATTGTTTAGAGCTGGTGTACACCAAACCCAGGGATCCTGATCTGTTTCCCGTGTTCTGGGTACAGGATTCTATTACTCACAAAGGGTGATGCCTGGTAATAGTGACTAAACAAGGTGTAAATGTATAGATTACCACTAGAAATCCAAGAAGATTACACTCTATTGAAAGGCACACATGATTCTAATGAAGACTGAAGCATGGGATGAAGGGAAACTTTGCCCTGATATGGATTTGCTAATTGGTTATTGCTCTACAATTTCAGTCACATGATGTGCCCTCATTTACTCTCAAATAAGCGCCTGCACACAGAGACTGAATCCTACACTTTGTTATGATCACTGCAATCAAACACACAGGCACAACTCAGAAGTACTTAACTGGTTAATAATTCCACATGATATATAAATCAAACAAAACCTTTTCCAAAATGGGTTTCAGGTGTGTTATCTCATGAAGTACCTGTGAAGGCAAAGGCACAGGTAGTGTCACTCTCATTTCTGGGAAGAGGCGATGGAAGCCTCACCCCAGATCACATGGTGCAGTTTGGTCCAGGCACCCTAAGCACACAGCCGAGACCAGCTTAGTGATTTTCATCATGCTGGGAGTCATCCCAGCTGACATGTGGCAAAACCTTCCCAGTTACCAAACACTGCTATCCAGGAACATCAGGAGACAAAGAGAAGGAAAGACCAGTCTGATGCAGCCTGTTCACAATAGGAGATGGTGCTGTTCCATGCTGTGCCAGGGCCACACAGACCCAGATGGGAAAGGCAAGCAGTCCCTCATGAGAGGCACAGGATTCCCATTCTTTGTCTGACAGTAAGACTTTCCTCCATTGAAAGTGCAGTTACTCTCTTTGAAACAGAAATAGGGAAACTA
Organism: Dama dama; assembly: GCF_033118175.1. Classification (NCBI taxonomy): domain Eukaryota; kingdom Metazoa; phylum Chordata; class Mammalia; order Artiodactyla; family Cervidae; genus Dama; species Dama dama. The sequence goes on from NC_083699.1 coordinate 49,929,103, forward strand.
AAAATATTACCTTCACAAGTCAGACAGAGGAAGACAAATATCATATGATATTACTTATATATGGAATCTTAAAAAAAAAAAAGGGTACAAATGAACTTATCTGCAAAACAGAACTAGAGCTACAGATGTAGAAAACAACGTCACAGTTATGAGGGGCTGAGGGGGCAGACTACACTGGAAGATGGAGACCGACACATATGCAGCACTGTGTATGAAACAGATAGCCAGTAAGAGCCTGCTGGGCAGCACAGGGAGCTCTACTCAACACTGTGCAATGGCCTATGTGGGAAACACATCTAAAGAAGAGTGGATGCTTGTATAGCTGATTCACTTTGCTATACATCTGAAGCTAATACAACATGGTAAATCAACTATAGTATAATAAAAATTTTTTTAAAACCCTTCACTGTCATGTGTTCTCACCTTATGCCCCTACCTCTTTGCAGGTCAACTAAGGGATCCACTGAGTTCAGCTCAAAACCTGGTATTGATTTGTGGGGAGTTCTTGGTGATTTGGGAATCAGCAGGTTGGCAGGCACACAGGTTTTTGTTATATCCTATCTTTGAAAAGCACTTCATTCTCTAACTAGAGAAGGGAGTTAAAATGAGAAAAATAAGAGTGAGAACTTATAATTGTGGGCTTCCTTGATGGCTCAGTTGGTAAAGAATCCTGCCTGCAATGCAGGAGACCCAGGTTCAATCCCTGGGTGGGGAAAATCCCATGGAGAAGGAAATGGCAACCCACTCCAGTATTCTTGCCTGGAGAATCCCATGGACAGAGGAGCCTGGTGGCCCACAGTCCCATAGGGTTGCAAAGAGTCAGACATGACTTAGCAACTAAACCACCACCAACTTATAATTTATAAGAGATAATTTATAGAATGAATAGGACTGTATAGGTTAGGCCTATAAATGTTTTTCCTTCTTATATTTAGAAAAATTGAAGTAAAATTTGCATACAATAAAACACACAAATATTCAGCTCTATGAGTTTTGACAATTTTAGATATCAGTGTAACCGTCACCAAAAACAAAATACAGCACCTTTGCATTACCCTAGGGACTCACCACTTCCAGTCAGTTCCTGCCCACTGCCTTCAGGTACTACTTTCTGATTTCTATCATCACAGATTCTTAGATTCCGTATAAATGAAATCATACAATATGGACTCTCATGTCTGGCTTCTTGTGTTCAACACACTGTATTTAAGATTCAACTGTGTTGTATCGTTCATTCCTTGCTACTGCTGAGTACCGTTCCATGGTGTAGAGATACCGTGATTTGTTTACCAGTCCTCAAGTTGATGAACTCCTAGGTTGTTTTTAGTATTTCGCTATTATGAATAAGGCTGATGTGAAAGACTTGCACTAGTCTTCTGTGGACACAGGTTTTCATTTCTCTTGAGAGTCACTTAGGAGTGTGATTGTAGGGTCATAGGATAAGTGTATACTTAACATTCCCAAGAGGAATTTCACATTCCCTGTGAAAGTTCTAGTTGCTCACCATCATTTGGTATTATCAGTCTATTTAATTTTAGCCATGCTAGTGGGTGTGAAGTGATATCTTATGATTTTAGGTTGTATTTTCCTGAAAACTCATCATGGTGAGCACATTTTCATGTGGTTATTGACTGCTGGTATCTACTTTTAGAAAGTGTCAAGTTTTTTTTCCTCATTTTTCAGAACCTAGGTTATCTTTTGATTATAGATTTGTTAGCGTTCTTAATACATGCTGGATATAAGTCATTTATCAGATAATATAAGGGAAAGAGCCCAAACAAAATTTTTAGTCCATTTCCTTGCTTACAAATTTAAGGGAAGTAAGAATAAGACAAGCATGAAATAAACAGTCTGCTTTTTCTTTACATTTTAGCTTTGGCTTTGTTTTCATGAAACTGAGTCAATGAAGAGGCTGTTTGCTGCAGGAAGACCCTAGAGAGGTCCCGAGACATGAGTCTGTGGAGTGGAAAGGCAACGTGCCAAGAGTCCTCATCAGAGCAGAGCAATGATGAGGTGCTGTAGCTGCGAGAATAAGGCTCAGGGGTCTGGTATCTTGAGAATCTGAATCCAAACCAAATGTGAAATATGCCCAGGATTCTATATCTGGTGTTTCTATATTCCTTCCTTCTCCTTCTCTACCTACACTACCCAACACCATTAAGCTGAGGGGCCCAAGCCTGAAATGAAGCCTGAAGAATGAGAATTTCAAGAAGCTACTCAACGCAACATCCTGACTTCCAAGCTTTGCTCCTTGGGTCTATACACTCTTTACTATCTCTGTGTCTAACTCTTCCCAACCCCCAAGAACTGAAGCCCAGAGCAGTGAAATAGTCTGATTTATGTATTTCAAATGATGGCTGGAGTTTAAATTATTTTCTTTCCTGAGTATTTTCTGTTTCCTCAAGGAATATTCTGTTATTAGCTTCCCCCTCTCCACCTTTCTAGGGCACAAGGCTGGCACAGAGCTGGCGTTCATTTTTTAAGGGACAAAAATTTGTTTTCAAACCTGAGGTTCACTTTACTGCTAATGAACAAACCTAGCTTTCTAGCCCCATCTCATGCTCTCCTGTTATGTGAACGAGGCACGTGGCTTACTCTCTGTTGTGAGAAGTTGCTCTGCCCTCTCCAGCCACCTTCTCTGGTCCAGCAGCCCTGAGACATACTTGTTCCTCCTCCCAGTCTACTCACCACTTTCCAAAGTCAACTCTGGCATGGAGTTTCATGACAACCCCCAGAACCTGATGTTTTTCTCTGGTTTATCTCATTACACAGGACAAGGGTTAATTTGCTAGTACAGAAACAAAACCATGAAAAGAAAAACCTGTCTGGTGGATTAATCTGGTGATCTAACTCCATTTGGAGAGGAAACCTGGAAGAATTTGTTCTGGGCAGAAACTAGGGCCTGAACCAAATGAGTGAAAGATGGAACATAAGGTACCCACAGGACATTCAGCTTTCAATCAACCTATTTTTTTTTTTCTTCCACTCAATTAGCTCCATCTCAGCTCCTGGCTCACTCAGTTCCTCTCTTGGCTCTGATGGCCACTCTCTGCCTCGCTCTTCTGAATTAATTGAAGTGTTAGGATATGATGACCTCTTTGAGAGATACATTGGCAGTGTTTTCTATTCTAACAATTATCTACTCCAGAGTCACAACCATAAGGGAAATCAGAGAAAAGAGCTAAACAGGAATTTAGATAGGATAAGAGGCAGTGGGAAGTGGGAAGGCACTTCAAAAAGAAGCCCAAAGCTCTCCTGTCAGATGAGATTCACTGAATCCAGTGTTCTGCAGCCCAAAACTGACTCTAGGGACTTGGTTTAGCAGTGGCCTTGGGCTCTGTTCTCAGAAAGCCCTCTTCTTTAGCTCCTCCCATTTTTGGGGTCCTTCCCAGTAGTTATGTGTAGAGGATACTTTCCCACCCCCAAGTGTCTTAAAGAAGATATTTTACCCTGAACTGTGTATTCATTATGGGATAGATAATACTTACCACTAGCTTCCCAGGTAGCACTAGTGGTAAAGAACCCACCTGCCAATGCAGGAGACATAAGAGACAGGGGTTCAATCCCTGGGTGGGAAAGATCCCCTGGGGGAGGACATGGCAACCCACTCCAGTATTCTTGCCTGGAGAATTCCCACAGACAGAGGAGCCTGGCAGGCTACAGTCCATAGGATTGCGGAGTCGGACACGACTGAAGCGACTTACCACGCAGTGTTAAGCATTTGATTTTCTTTTATTTCATCCTTATAGCAACTCCTCACAGCAACAACATGAGAAAACAAAGGCACAGAGAAGTCACATCATTTGCCTCAGGGTCTCAGAGTTGGTGGTGGCAGAACTGAGCACTCAGCTACAAGGTCAAGGGCTCTTAACCATGGTGTCATATCAACAGAGCTGGTCCAAGAACTAGCTTCAGGGGGTAGCTTTCTTTTTATTTTTCTCACTTCAGAGAAGTGCCTGTTTAACCTTTCCTCTGTTTTCTTCTCTAAAAAAACCCTCACAAACTCATTGTAACTCCGTTTTCTTCACTTCACATGAACCTTTAAAATTAATCATGTGCTTTGAACAGATCAATAAATTGTATGTTTGTGGCTTTATATAAAGCCAGGAATAACTTACCCTTTCAAAAAACACACAACCTTCCCCTAGTAAGATATTTTTGTTGACGAGTTTGGTAAATTTTAAAAATTGATTCTGAGTACTTATATACTTAAAAATATACTTTATATACTTAAACTATACTGAGTACTTATATTCAGTATAAAGGTCATATTAATCTAACTGGAATTCTTTGGTCCCTTAGAAGCCTTTGGGGCTTCCCTGTGGCCCAGACGGTAATGAATTTGTCTGCGACGCAGAGGACCTGGGTTCGATCCCTGGGTTGGGAAGATCCCCTGGAGAAGGGCATGGCAACCCACTCCAGTATTCTAGCCTGGTGGGCTGCAGTCTATGAGGTTGCAAAGAGTTGGACAGGACTGAGTAACTAACACTTTCACTTTTATTTTCAGGAGCCTTTGCCATGAACAGGAGAAACATCTGCAATCTGGCATTGGGGTGTGAACACTGGGTTGTGGCAGAGAGAAGTGTAACCTGCCCTCTGCATGGGCACATTCTCTTTATGGCAAGAGCAAATGCCTGTGGCTCTCACAGCAGTTACATGAACACTCAGGGATCACCTAACAGAACTGGGTAATAAATTCAGAGAGAATAAGATGGGATGTTTGCTTAAAATGTGGATGCAAATACATATACATATTTATATATACATTTATATAGCAAATTTGTATATATTATTTAGGCAGTTTATTTATAATAACAATGCTAACTATAATGTATTACAGTGTTAAGTGCTAGGTACTTGAGTTCTATGTGTTAACTCATTAAATCCTTAATAACTCTATGGACTGGGAATTATTATTCTCATACCTATTTCTCAGATGAGGAAACCAAGGGAGTAACTTGCATAAAATCATACAATTAGTAAAGCTGGTGAGACAGGTTTCAAACCCAGGCCCTGTAACTCATACTGCATACTCAGTGACTATACTACACTGTCATTCAGCAAAGAGTGAGTGTGTGTGTGTGTGTGTGTGTGTGTGTGTATCAACACTACATATGTTATGCACATTAAAGTCCAATCCCATTCCAACTAATAGTGAGGAGGAAGCGTCTAAGGCATTTCTCTGTGGCAAGATGCTCTGAAATACATGAGCTGTCAATGCAAATGAACATCTTTCTGTTCTATGATGTCACTATTTATATCAAAATGAGAAAACTGAAGGCTAAATATTCTTCACTGACCTACAAGTGCTGGCTGGTAGGAGAAGAGATATTGCAGCTAAATAGAGTTTCATTGCTTTGGGAAGGGCTATTTCATCTACAATAGGTATGTATAGTTACATGTTCTTTGGACTGCAAGGAGATCCAATCAGTCAATCCTAAAGGAAATCAGCCCTGAATATTCATTGGAAGGACTGGTGCTGAAGCTGAAGCTCCAATACTTAGACCACCTGATATGAAGACCTGACTCACTGGAAAAGACCCTGATGCTGGGAAAGACTGAAGGCAAAAAGAGAAGGGGGCCTCAGAGGATGAGACGGTTAGATAGCATCACTAATTCAACGGACATGAATCTGAGCAAAGTCTGGGAGATAGCGAAGGACAGGGGAGCCTGGTGTGCTGCAGTCCATGGGATCACAAAGAGTCAGATACGACTTAGCGACTGAACAACAACATATTTATGTGTATTACCACTGTGAAACTAAACTAAATTACCATAGCCATTTGTTCTTCTTGTAGTCTAGTATTAGGTTCTTTTCTGTTAATCAATTAAAATGATGAGATTAGGGAATTCTAATACAGATTATTTAAAAAATATATCATGGAATTTCACTCTGTTTTAGAAATATATACAATCTGTCCAGAGTTAAAATATTTATGTATGTAGGTATAAGGAAACCTTTGAGGATACTGCAAGAAGCAGTATGGAAAAGCAGGACTTAGCAATAAAGAAATCCATGCAGTTATTTTTTGATTTTTGTGAAAAAATGTAAGAACATATCATAACACTCTAACTGATGAGTTCCAATATTTGGCTATCTAATTTCTATTCCAATTGGATAATTTAGATAATGGAACACAACTTTTACGACCAAGTACATGTTCTTTTTTTCATCATCATCATGATTAAAATTGAGATCTTTTAAAACCATGACTGATACTGAGGGGATCTTGAGTCTTTATTTTGCCCATATCTTTGCCTCTTTATCAGTTTGAGACTCATAGAAATCTACTGTTTTCAAAAAAATCTCCCCTCTGTTGAAGAGCTCCCATGATATATATTGTTCACTCATTCTAGAACTTATCAACGCTTGAGTGTCAGAACGGGTTTTCTCCCGCGAAGGCTAAACACCCCATGCTGGAGTTTACATTATTTCCTTCTACTGAGTTCCCTGCATCTTTACCAGAAAGAAGTGGGCAGCCTTTGAACCTTCATAATGTCTCCTGACTTCAGGTCCACAGCCCCTTACCCACCCCATTACAGAATGATCTGAAAGCTTCCATTAGGGATCTTTGATAATTTAACAAAACAGGTGACAGTCCAGAATACTAAAGCTATGTAAAGAATCCTTTTTTTTTTTTTTTTAAATGGAAGATGTGAGGGGAAACTGCCAATGATTCTGAAATCAATTTGACAAAAGTCTAGAAGAAACTGTCAAATAAATATTTTGTGAGAATTTTGGTTTACTTTATTGCACTTATTCTGTATTTCCTTTGCAAAAGATCTGGAGTACATTTAGAAAAGGCTATAGGGATCCCAAGGGAACCTACAAAGACTGATCCCAAACACATCTTACTTTTTTTTTCTTGATATAGTTACTATGTTGGTGAGTTTGAGGCACATTACAACCAGGAGAACAGCAAGGCTTTGCAGAGTCTAACACTATCTATGGAGGGCTATGAAACTGGACCAGAAGATGATGTGGCCCTTTAAGGAATGACTGTGCAGGCTGATGGCTCTGTGTCACTGAAGGAAGATGTCCAGTGAAGCACCACAGAGCCCTGCCTGACCTGGCCAATATTTCAAATTGTTGAAACACTGTTAGCAATAATAAATTGAATATATTTTGATAGGCTGAAGAACTGCACCAGAAAAAAGAGAGTAAAATTTGAGAGGAAAAATACATAAAATGCTTTCATTTAAATTTTTTAAAAAGTCAGTGTATTGGAAACATGTACCCTGAAAAAACAGCCAGGGGTTTTTAAGGGAGCAGACGTGTCAAAGGACAGGTGATGAAGTCATAGAAACGTCTCTTGGGCTGTGCGTGTAGAACACCAGTGTCTTGAACACACAGCTCCCCCAGGGTTGGTGGGGATGGGGTTATAAGCTACCGTGGATAACTAGAGTCCAGCCACCAGGGGGCAATGAGGCAACAATGTGGACCCAGGAAATGGGGAGAACACTGGGGCTATATCCCACAGAAGGGCTAACAGTGAAGAGAAGTAGCTATTGAAGTTTTAGAGTCAGAGAGGACTGCAGAAATAACTTTCACAATCTCAACACTTTCTGGATAAAGAAAAAGAGGCCTATGATGAACATTTTCAAATATTTTTAAAGCTTCCAAAAAGAGGGAGCAGATCTGTTCTGTTTCTCCAGAGAGCAGAAGCAGGAGGAAAGGGCAGAAGATCTTGGTTCAACACAATAATGAGATCCTGAGTTCCCTCCTCTCCTGAACTCTGCTTCTGGACTCTGGAGATATTCTGGTAGAGGCTGGATGGCATTCTTCAGAGATGCTAAACCCTGGCCATCAATTTTTACCTGTCCTCCAGGTGTCATCTTACTGGGAAACCTTCCACAGGCAGTCTGAAAAGCTAAGCATTCTTGCCTCAGTGTTCTCATTGACCTGTAAGCCTGTCTGTGTCATACATTATCACTATGGGATGGTTCTGTTTCTGTGGTTCTTCCCAACTAGCCCCCAACTAGCAGGGACAGTTTCATCCACAGTGCCCAAAATAATTTTTGAGGCATAGTAGATGCTCACTAAATGTTTATCAAGTTGAATTTCTGTTAGGTAAAAGGCTGACTGAACAATCTCACTCAAGTATAAAACATAAAAGGCCTCTGCATACAACCAATCACAGAGCTGATACTACCAGTGAATAACAATCAGCTTTCTCTACTCTAGGAAGAATTTTCCTCCTTGAAGGCCATTTTTCTCTAGCCTCAGCCTGGCCCCAGCCTATCCCAATATGAACCCCATGGATTCAGAGCTGCTATTCCACTCCTTACTCTGATTAATTATGCAGATTAATTTTCAGGTACATTGAAAAAACTTTGATTATAATTACAGAGTCAGAAATTTAAAAGAAAGATTATAACTGTGGCCCATTTTTCATAAAGTCCCTTATAGGTTATCTTTCTTGGTGTCATTCCTAGTATTCTCCAGTATGGGTATGCTCATCCCAGGGGGTGCCCAAGATTGCCCACTGATAACAAATAGAAAAATTCTAAGTATATAAATAATCATATGTATGTACATATATATTATATGCACACATATTTGATCAAACTACTAAAAAAAAAGATACAACATTTCCCTGGACTTTCATAGTACACTGATCCCAGACTCTCACTTGTACCACATGGCAGATGGTGTGGTGGGAGGGCTCCTCAGGGGACATAGGAAGTACCTCAATACAGACGGACTTTCTGGCTCATCTGTTCAGCTGCTTTCAGCATATTTCAAATTATTGCTCTTTTCATGTGCCCAGTTAAATGGACTTATCTATTATCTAGTTTTAACTAAACTACCCTTCACAAAAGACATGTGGCTTAACAAGAAACTACAGTTTGAAGATAATACTGACCATGAAAACTCAAGAGAACCCTGAACTCTTTGGCAGCCACATGATGGGGTAAAGAAACAATGACAATCTAATCAGATCTGTCAAGAAGCCAGAACCAAAAAATAATTGAAAATTATCAAGAATACTATTTGAAATACAGAAGTGCAGCTTCTAATGAAAAAGTCAAGCTTCACTCACCCTAAAGGCACAGTGAATTTTGAGATTATTAGTGACAGTAGAATACGTACATAATTTATAAGCTAATAAGGTACATATGTAGAGAGCTGAAAGTTCAAAAATAGTTTATTGTGTATAATCAAAGGAGTTTGGAGACCACTGACTTGTTCCTGTTTCTAAAAATAAAATATTTTTAGAAATATTTAGAAATAAATAAATAAGTTTCTTTAGAAAGAAATAAAATATTTCTTTCCAATCATTCTAATTAATTGTATAAAAGATGAAATGCATGGAAGCATCAAAAAGAAGAAGAAATTTTCCATATTCTTACCATCACAAGATAAAGATTATTTGCATTTTGTGAAGTGTCTTTTCTATTACAATTGTTTCTTATAACATCTTTCATAGAAGTAAGCTGAACTTACAGGGAAAAAACTTTATAGAATATCTGTGCATCATTGCTTCTGGTCTCCAGTGATATGAAGAAGGCATATCAGGAATGCAGTCTTGGTTTTTTAACTTTTGCCTAATACATTTGGGATAAGTGTCACTCTTAGCCAGGTACCCTCAACCCCATCCCAAGTACTCTGGGAGCCATATAATTAAGTAAAAGGAAACTAGTGCAGCAACTCATGTGTTATCTTAATTTTAAAATTAATTAGCCCATGCCAGCCATCAGTGACATGGCTAAGGAGTCTTGACTTAGACTCCGCAGATGTCGGGGGCAGGCCTGCACTGGTCTTCAGTAATCCCTGGGAATTCTGAGTATGTCCATCAGATGCCTTCCTTTAGGGAAGGAAACCATAGTTGTAGGTCCCGCAGTGACAGCCTCTGCCCTGGCTTATATCCACACATCTCTCATTACAGAAACCACCCTCAGTTTCACACTCTGAATCATCTCTAGAAGCTTGCCTTTTACCCCTACAGTGAAACACTAGTTGGCATTTGAAATAATCTCATCACCCTCAAATATAACTCTGACAATCTGACTTAAAGCAGAAATTTTCCATAGGTTTGGCAGGATTTTCATTCCTATCTAAGATGAAAAGCAACATTTCCCCAAGTTTGGGGCCACACCTGAAATGGGGAACCAGACCTCTGCTAAAACTTGGGTGTAGAACCAAATTCTTATTCTCCTCATTTGACCTATTCACTATTTTCATCTCCCTCATTTTATTAGATCTTTTACTACTTCCCTACTTCAGCTTTGCTGCATACCAAGCTGTCCAAGTTGTCAGGGTGGGAGGGGAAACTTTTATACAATACAAAGGCTGAGAAATGCAAATCCTACAATTTAAATATCAAGCTCTTCTACTGCAACATATAAATAGGATCAAATTTTAAACTATTTGATCTATAGTCAACTTTATTAAAAAAAAAAAAACAAAGCGTATTTTTTTTCTGTAGGCTTTGGATTAGAAATGGATCGTCCCAGAATCACTGCAGGCAAACACATCCTAACGGTGCCCGCAGCTGATGTTAATGGGTTACAGTCCAAGTAGTGAAGTGAAGCTAATTGACCCATTCTGGAACTAAACCAGCAACCCAGACCTCAAAACCACAGCCATCTCACTAAATAAAGCTTAAACACCCAAACCCTTAGGTTATTTCCTTCTCCTTAAGCATTTTTTGATGTGGACTTGGAATGATAGGAAAGTAAATAATGAACACAACAGCCAAATTCCCACACTGCTAACGTAATTCCCTCATGAATGTACTCACTCTTAGTGGGTCAAATGGAGTCGAGGAAGGATGATGGGAATGTCTGTGGCCAATACTACTGCAACCAAACATCACCTCTGTTTATTTCTCACTCGCAATTGCCACTCTTTATTACCTTTGTCACCCCACGTTCATTCCTTTCCTCACACTAATATCTCTAATTTTCCATTGGCATTTTCATTGTTCTTTCAATATATGTTTAAATACCATTTGCAACCTGAAATCACTATGAGTACCAATTCAAAATAGATTATAAATATAAAGTATAAATAAATTCACTTGAAGTTATGGAATGAGCTGGAAGGATAATCAAGATCTAGATTGAAAGACTTATCTCTTCCTTTATTTCAGAAATTGTCCAGAGAGCACCTTTTAGAACATGACATCTTTAAGTAAAAATTTGCAGTGGCTTCTAGAAGTTAGGATAGAGGTAAAGAAGAGAAAGGTCAAAAGAGAGTCAGAAATAGGAAGGATTGCTCTAGGGATTGAAGAAGAGGGCATCTGTTGCCAAAACAGCTTACTGGCCTGTAAGGGGTTGGGAATGACATTGAGACTGGAATATTGGAGCATTCAACATTTGAAAGGTTTCCCTGATGGCTCAGATGGTAAAGAATTTGCCTGAATGCGGGAGACACAAGTTCAATCTCTGTTGGGAAGATTTCCTAGAGGAGGGAATGCCAACATACTCTAGTATTCATGCCTAGAGAACTCCTTGGACAGAGGAGTCTGGCGAGTCCATGGGGTTGCAAAGAGTTGGACACAACTGTGCGACTAACACTTTAACACTTACGTTTGAAAAAAATAATAATTTTCCCTCCCAAACCAGTTCCACAGAAGTTTCCATAGATATTGTTGGGAAGATCAATCCCAGACACCCAGAAGCCTCAACTTGGAGATGGCGGAATGCAAAGTAAAGTTTTAATAAATGGTAGGCAGAGAATTGGTTTTCCTTCACAACACACCAGCCAGGAGCAAAGAGAAGACATAGTTTTTAACCATTTGCCATCCCTTAAAAAGACAATGCTCCATAGGTGTTGGATGTTTTTCACGCCTCAGAAACCCTACTGACCTGACTTTAGTCACTGGCTTAAAGCAGAAAATAATAAAAGACTGGTATTATGTGGGGCAGACATTATTAGTAGGCATCACAAAGAGGACATAAATATATCAGAACACCAGAGTCTGACCTTCCCAGGATGAGCTGAGGCGTTGATGAGATGAGCCAGCAAATGACCTTTGCACATGCTTAGTTTCTTAATAAGCAGAAAGCAAATGAAGGATCTGAGTCTTCCTTCCTCTGACCCCTGACTTGCTGGCTGCTGTGTGAGTCCATCCAACCCCTAATCTGCAGTCACCAACTGAGGAGACCACCTAATCTTAATACCTTCCTACTCAAGAAGCTATAGGATTTAGCAAGTCTACCTCAGTCACCAAATGACTAACTCCATGGTCTTCCAGGAACCAAAGTGCCAAGTAAGAGTCCAGTGCAAACCAACAAACCCTTCCCAGTGGACTAATCCCAGAGACTGAGGAGAGGGCCTCTGCTTGGCAGTGGGGTGAAAGGGACTGGAAGGAATCCAACACGGTGAACATGAATTTGCTGATCCCTAAAAATGTATTGTGATGCAAAGTTCTATCCAGTCCCCTTAGTCTAGCTCTGGGGCAGTGCCCTTGGCCAGGAAGCAGCCTGCCTTCTACCTGCCCACACCTCCTTCCCACATCTACCTCAATGGTGTACTGCTCAAAGATGCGCAGCTGCAGGAAGATGTCCAGCTTGATCTTGCGTTCGTGGAACAGCTCCTCCATTTGCACCTGGGCGTCATCCAGCTGCTGCAGCACTGACTCTATGTGGCTGATGGAGCTACTATGGGGCGTCTTGTTGTTGGACACAGCCGAGTCCCTGTGGCACAGTGGGAGAGAGAAAGGAGGGGGCTTGTCATATTAAAAGTGACAGTGGAGAGGGAGCCTTCCTTGTCTCAGCAAGGGGGATGGGAATCAATAGAGTCACTCAAGCAATAGATGTTTATCAGACTTCTATTGTGAGCCTGGCACCATCTGCCTAATAGGTGAACCAAAGATACATGTACCCTCTTTGGGGTTCACAGCACTGTAGCTAAGAGATTAGCTGCTGTCCTATTCCTCGGACAGAACTGTGACAGGAATCAAATGAAATAACACATGCAAAGGGGCTCTACAAATATCAATGAAATGGAATGGTTCCAAACATATATGTAGTCTAATATACACATATTTCAATATACACACACAAATACACATATCACGATACATAAAGGCAGACAAATTAAAAGTATATGGAAAAAATCCTTCCTAATTTTAACTCACAGGATCATGGTTAAAGTAAAGTGAGATCATGGTTGCAAAAACCATTCATCCCCTTTATAATTCTATGCCAAAGTTATAGCTGGTGTTATGTAATAGGCTTCAAGCTATACTAAGGAGAGCTTGAGGCTTCAGGCTGCAAGCCTGGCTCAAATCCCTGCTCTGACATACATGGGCTGGTGGCCTTGGGAAATCTCCTCCCTGAGGCTCAGTTGCCTCCTGTAAAGTGGATTTAATAATCCCTGCCCTGCTCATGGCATGGTTTGCTGTTAAATAAGATGGCATGTATGACTGTACTCTGTGACCAGGAATGTGCTGTATGAATGACTGTTAATTCTGAAAGATGTGTCAGGTTCTGACTGGGGCACAGGTCCAGTTGGGGAAAGTAGAATCTAGGGCACAAGAGGCTGAACAACCAACAAAGGCTTCATAGAGGATGAGCCCTGATTTGAGCATTAGAAGAAAAGGATGAGCCAAGTAGATGGTAAGGGTGGGCTTTCCGAGCAGAGAAGGTCCGTACAAAGGCAGGAAGGGGAGGTGACACAGAGGGAATAGAGAGATAAACATTGATCTGCTGAGACAAGTGAGGTGGGAACACCTCCAAAGAGACCATTACAATAGAAAAACTGGAATTCAATAAGTTTAGATTCTATAGGGCCTTGAGTGAGTAAGCTAGAGCCCCCACACTTGAAAGAAACAGGCACATTCATTATCTCATGACATCTTGGTTTCTGATACAATCTAAGAAGTCAGAGGGTAAAGTCCTTAGTCTTGAATGCTCTCAGCAGCAGCTTTTCTGAAGACCGGGTCTTTTTGGCCTGTGTCTGTCTCAGAAGCAATGGTATCTGAGCTCGCACTGTTACTGGAGGGAGCACAAGGCCAAGAGCCTCCCCTTCTGTCACCTAGAGAACTTATAGTCCCTCTTTTCTCACCTTGGCCTATTTGGGCATGAAAGCCCACCATGCGCAGCTTCCCCCAACCATGAAAAGAACTCAGGAAGAGTACTGAACACTATACATTGTGCATTTGCTGAGAACAGTACTATTGGGAGGATGTGACTACTATTTCTTTCTTTTTTTTTTTTTTGTGACTACTATTTCTGATGGCTCCCCTCAGTCTTTCTCTCAGCCTCCAGAAGGAAAAGGATGATTTCTGGTCCCTTTGTATAGCACTTCTGTCACTGTCATATACACTAGAATCAAAGAGATAATGTGAAAGCACCTTAGGTGCTTCAGTGTGAAGAGTCATGAGGCCTAGGCAAGATGTGTGAACTGGTGTGTGTGAGGCATCCCGCCAGTGTCTACTAGGGAGCCTAGGTGAATGTCAGACTAGTGGAGGAAGGAACAGTCACCAGTGGTTCTTGACACATGCCTGTGGTCCTCTCCGAAATCCATAGAACTTAAACTTGTAGGACAGGCATCAACCACCTCATTGCCTCCACCAACACTGAGTAGACTTCAGCCCTCAGGCATGGTGCAAGGTGGGCAGGGCATTTGCCACAGACTCAGCCCCACAGAGAGGCCAGCCAAGCTCGTGGAAAGCGTTTGAAGAAAAAATACAAAAGCCATTACATAATTCTAGAGTTGACAAGCTCCTAGAGTGAACTCCTTAAATCACACAGATGAAACAGCTGTGGCCTAGAGAGGTTAAGTGATTGCTCATTATTTGGAATTTTCCTCAGAAGCAAATAACAGTGGAGTTTTCTAGGTAGGCAGACAAAACTGTCATGTACTATACATTCATGAAGATGAACCAGGGGAAGAAAGGAAAGAGGCTGTCTTGTTAGTATGCAATAGGAGGACTCAGAACATGGTGTGTGAATGTTTGGAATAGAAATGATCAATCCAACAGAAAAACATGCCAGGGCTATCTTAAGGTAAGTTCTTATTTATCTAATCGGACAGCTGGTTTGGGGGTGGGGGTGGGGGGCGGGAGGAAGCCTCTCCAACTGAAGAAATTCCCTCTGGCCTCAGGATTGTCCTGGTCTTGTTGATGAGATTATTACTATCTGGACCTGGCAGAGGTCCCAGCACTCAGTGATCTGGGGATAGGAACAAGTCCTCGCAGGCAGACATCATTAGTGCCATCAAATCCTATTTACATATCACCTGGGCACATGGCCGGTTGCTGAGGGCTTGCTGAAGGCCTCATGACACTTTATCTGAGGAGCTGATGCCCTTGACAGCGACAGGAAACTAGATATTGATGCAAATGGAAAGGAGGCAATGGGGTGGATTATTATAAATGAATATAAGGTGTCAGACAGGATTTTCTAAGATTCATTCTTAGCTATATTTGTTTAGGGCAATAGAGAAGGAGTTTTATTTTCTGGGTACCAAGGAATGGTAGAAAGGTCATATGTGGGTAAGCAGAGAGCACAGTAGGACACATCACACACTCTGTATGTTTGCATTAGGCCAAAGGCAATCATTTGGGGTCACATATTACTGACTGGAGCACTGGAATTCAGAATTAGCCCAAGACCAGATGCCAAATAACACTATGTTCCATAATGGCTATTTCTTCACATGATCAAATATGCCATCATTTTTTATGAAGATGCTGTTTATTTTCTATTGAATATTGCTAAATTTTTATTGTATTTATATTACTTATAGATCACTGAATAACATCTTCAATGATACATAATTCTGTGAAACATAAGAGCTTTTCCACTGACTAATTCATTCTAAATTCAAGTTGGGTATGGTGCAGGCATTTTTATATCTGACAGATGGAGAAACTGAAGCTCACACAAGACCACAAAGCTGGCTGCAGCTGAGCCAAGACCAGGACATGATGACTTATCTCGTGTCTAGTCCAAGGCATTTCCCACTGGAAAGCACCGCCCATGCTGACCTGGCCTCGCTGGGCTCCCCCAGGGAGGGAGGCGCTGACCTGAGTTGCTGGATAAGGTCTTCGCCTTCCTTGATGACATTAAGTGTGGCATCCAGAGTGGCGGTCTGCTGCTGCTGGAACTGCTTGATCAGTTCCTGGACCGCATCCACAGAGTCTGCACAGACATCCTCCAGCATCTCCTTCTGAAGGTCTTCCATCCATGTCCATAGCTGTGGGGGATAGAGAGAGCAGAGTCTACTCAGGGCACATGGGAGTGGACGGCTGGGGTTAAGGGCAAGAGTGTGGAACTCAGGTCATCCAAACTACCCTTAACTACTCAGTTCAATATCAGACTGTCCTAATCAGCACCCTATGGGTCAGTTTGCATCTCTGTATTTATATTCACTATCCATCTCTGCTAAGTTTACTCCACTAGCACAGGCATTCCCTAAGGACAGGAATTACCCTCTGCCTTACTTTCTAGTGGTTCTGGAAAACTGGTCTTAGAGCAGGAAGCTCACTCATTTTTGAGAGAGTGGGAAGAACAGGAAACTAATGATGGACAAATTCTATTTCATCTTTCATAAAGGAGGACTCTGCACACTTCCTGCAGATAGCTAGAGGCTGATTCCTAGACATGTATCATGATTTTACAAATATACAAGAAAGAATGGGATGTTCACTAATAACCAAGTGAAGATTAATTAAGAAAATACGTGCTAGGCTAAACTATTTTTTCTTTTAAGGACTGCTTTGTTGGTTAGAAAGTTGACTGCTAAAGAGGTATAGCTTATCTTAATTTCAATATAAGACATTTCCATCATGATATTCAAGATGTTGAAATGCAATCAGGATGATATTACTGGCCAGACAACTTTAAAAGAGCTAAGTGTAGTGTTTTGAATGGAATAAGTACTGGAAATGATGAGGAGTTGAATTGAAATACTAAAAATTCATTTATTGATAGCTCTTCCTCATACTGAAAACAGGTGGACTTCCACAGTGCTCCACTTCTAAGTGCTCTCATTGAGCATTTTCATGAATGGTGGAGGGAAAGACATGTCTGATGTCTGCTTAGAAACAAGGACCCTTCCCCTGGTTAGCAGAAAAGATAAGCTCATGACTCTACCAGAAGAAAAGCCAGTAGAGAGAAAAAATTGATAGGAGCCAGAAGATGCAGATTGTGACTGCTGTTCTCCCATAACTTGTGGTGTCTTTGAGTATGTCACCTTTGCTTGTCAGACTTCATGTGTAACATAGGCTGAGGAAAGCATAAAATAAAATAGTTAACTTACAGTTCTAACATTCTGTAAGTTTTCCATGTTAAAAACATGGATAAATATCCATCTTAAGAATATTATTTCATCTTGTTGGTTCTCAGTATGGTAAACCATGGTGTGGCCTTTGTAACAAGGGGTTAGAAAAGAGACAATAAAGAGAGACAAAAATAATCTTCAGACTTTTGACAAGTTATTCTTGTCCTTAAGAGAGGAAAGGCCTTAAGTGTGACAGAAGAGGTTGAGTTCATAAGATTAAGAAGCCCTGGAGGTGACAAATAAAAGGGGAGTGTTCTTTTTTGGACAGGTAAGAACTTCTCTGAGCCTCAGTCTCCTAATCTACAAAATGGGAAGAAAAAGATTTGACCTGCTCACTTCAAAGATTATGAAAAATCAATTATTTACTTATTATCAATGCTTTAAATAAACAGATAGCATTATTAATCAGCCTATTGCAAATTATTATTCAGTGTTTCTGTCATTTAGCAGCTTGTGTCTGGTTTAGTTCAATTTACTTATTTATTTTTTTTACAAATAAGCTTTCTGTTGTAAAACACAAGTTTTCCAGACTATTTAAGCTCAGGTACATTATCCTATAGGTATGAATGTATCTATTTCAAATCAGTATGAAATCAGAAAGTTCAGGATATTAGTCACTACAACTTAAAGTTACTTCAGACTTTCTGGCTGCTGTTTTTCCTGGGGCAAAACCATTTTCCAACTGTGCTGAAGTCCTTGGGTATGAGACAATGGAATCTCTGAAAAATTGCTATATAGAGAGGCAATATAGCATAGCAGTTAAGAACTTCTAAATCAACAATACATTAATTAAAAAACTAAATAATAAAGGAAGGAAGAAAGAAAGAAAGGGAGGGAGGGAGAGACAGAGCGAAAGAAAAAACAAAAGAAAGGCAAGAAAGAAAACACACCCAGTTCTACCACATATTACCTCTATAACCTTGGACAAGTAATGTACCCTCTTTACACCTCAATTTTCCTTGACAGTAAAATGAGAATAGTAATAGTTGTTATCCCTACAGAGTTGTAAAGATTATCAATAAATTGATATGTGTGTGTGTGTATGTGTGTGCATCTTTATGTATACACACACAAATGAGATATATATGTATATATACATACACACACTCTACATTTATATACATTTTATATATAAATATATACATACACACACTCTACATTTATATACATTTTATATATAAATATATACATATGATATGCATATCACTTAGAAACAGTGCCTGGCATATAGTAAGTGCTAGATGTTATGATATTTTTATTTTTTTTATTTTTTATTTTTATTTATTTTTTTTAGATATTATTATATTTTAAAGATATTTTTATGTAAGTCACCTCCAGTTCCCACTAGAAGACAGAGGAAAAGTTTGAAGTACTCCATTTTTAAATTGGTAAAAGATCGATACTGGATTTGATCTTTCAATATGCTAACATGAGTTGGGCCCCTCTTTTCTGTTTTTTGCAACTTTGTCCTGGGATACCTAAGGAAAACCTAGAGATTGAAAAGTCCAGAAATTTCCTTTTTAAAAAATCAAGAAAAGACAGGATTATGTGAAGAGAGAGAGAGATTAAAATTGTGGCTAGGAAACAGGTCACTTAAGAAAAACAAACTTAGTGTGTCCAGATAGAAAAGGCACTGGATGGAAAACTGCTCAGGATGAGGCTGGTATTCCTATTACAAGAATAAGAGAGGACAGAAGCTTATAGATATCTTAAGGAATTTATTTTATTCAAGATAATTTTGTTCTCAGTACCATCCTTAAGCTATTTTAATGGCTTCATAGCTTGGAGTTCATTTTTTTCTCCTCTTCAGTAAAAACTTAAACACTTCTGGTGTAGGTCTAGGGAAGAAAGTCAGCATTATTCCTTTCTGAGGAAATCCACCATGACTCATGACACCCCCTCCACCTGGTAGCCATGTAGCTAAATTGTAGGGACCAAAGATCAAACTTGCCAAAGACGAGATGTCAGTGTAACAACAGAAAGACTAGAGAAAGATTAGGTATGTCTGAGGAAATGCACTGACCTCAGGAGTCAATATCTTTTAATAAAAATGTGTCCTACTCCTGTATATTCTCTGATTAATGAGTTGAAGTTGATTTTTCACATCATCAGGTCATATATTCTACTTTATTGTAAAGAAAATCTTGTCTATGATAGATTAAAACCTACCACTAAGGGAAATCAACTAACAAGTTAATGATGTACAACACAGATGCCACTCAACAACAGAGGAAACTATAAGTAAAGTGAAAAGACAAGCTTCAGAATGTGAGAAAATAATAGCAAATGAAGCAACAGACAAAGGATTAATCTCAAAAATACACAAGCAACTCCTGTAACTCAATTCCAGAAAAATAAGAGACCCAATCAAAATGTGGGCCAAAGAACTAAACAGACATTTCTCCAAAGAAGACATACAGATGGCTAACAAACACATGAAAAGATGCTCGACATCACTCATTATCAGAGAAATGCAAATCAAAACCACAATGAGGTACCATCTCACGCCAGTCAGAATGGCTGCTATCCAAAAGTCTACAAGCAATAAATGCTGGAGAGGGTGTGGAGAAAAGGAAACCCTCTTACACTGTTGGTGGGAATGCAAACTAGTACAGCCGCTATGGAGAACAGTGTGGAGATTCCTTAAAAAACTGGAAATAGATCTGCCATATGACCCAGCAATCCCGCTGCTGGGCATACACACTGAGGGAACCAGAACTGAAAGAGACACGTGTACCCCAATGTTCATCGCAGCACTGTTCACAATAGCCAGGACATGGAAGCAACCTAGATGCCTATCAGCAGACGAATGGATAAGAAAGCTGTGGTACATATACACAATGGAATATTACTCATCCATTAAAAAGAATTCATTTGAATCAGTTCTAATGAGGTGGATGAAACTGGAGCCTACTATACAGAGTGAAGTAAGCCAGAAAGAAAAACACCAATACAGTATACTAACACATATATATGGAATTTAGAAAGATGGTAACGATAACCCTGTATGTGAGACAGCAAGAGAGACACAGATGTATTGAACAGTCTTTTGGACTCTGTGGGAGAGGGCGAGGGTGGGATGATATGGGAGAATGACATTGAAACATGTAAATTATCATATGTGAAACAAATCACTAGTCCAGGTTCGATGTATCATACAGGGTGCTCAAGGCTGGTGCACTGGGATGACCCAGAGGGATGGGATGGGGAGGGAGGTGGGAGGGGGGTTCAGGATGGGGAACACATGTACACCCATGGCAGATTCAAGACAATGTATGGCAAAACCAATACAATGTTGTAAAGTAAAATAAATAAATAATTTAAATTAAACAAACAAACAAAAAACATAGATGCCACTCAGCCCAGGTCAGCAGCCTGATAAGGAAAGGAAAGGGCCAGTCTACCTTCAAGAGGATAAAATATCAAGTAAAATTGCTATGGAATTTGACTCAGAGATAAGGAAGCACCAGAGACAAAGGGTTAGTGATAACATTTCTTCATTTTTCCTTCTGTAAAAACAAAAACAAAACAAAACCCAGATGGAACGAAGTTCTTTAATGGAATTGGCATATACTGGGGATAATTCTCAATCTTGCCCTTGTCCTAGCTCTATGATCATGGGAAAACTACTTCAAGTACTTCATGCTTAAAGTACATGTGCATGAGTGTGTGTGTGCAGGTGGGTTCTCCAGAAGCCAAGGTAAAGAAGAGAGCTGTAATAAAAATGCCTTCCTAAATTGAAAAAAACTGCAGTCACATCTTTGACACCAAGACACCCCAAGTCTAGACAGTTTAGCAACACTTTGAAGGTAATTGTACTACCAAGTTAAGATACTATTTAGTATCTGGAAGGCTTGAGTAGAGAACCACAGGAAATCATGCACAGTCGCCCCCTGGTTTCAGTAAGCTTAAATTGCAGGCTCATAGTTCTGAATAAGCACCTCTGAGGTATAAACATTAACATCAGTGTGACTAACCTGTGAGTAAGGACCCATATTCCGTTCCTTAGGCTGTAAGTTTCCTATTATCTGAATTTCCTGTAGGTCTCCCTCTGTCTATGTGTCCATCTGACTTATTCTTGAAGAGCATGCCTAGATTACTTTGAAAAGAATCCAAATTAGAGAGTCACTTCTATTATTAATTTATTCATTATCAGGGAGCCAATGAGACTGAGTCAGAATGATCTTGCAGTTCAAGTTATCACAAACCATTGCCAGAATGAGGTGAAATCATGGAGTGAGTGAGGCAGCTTAGGAGCAGCTACCACATGTTTCTTCCTGCTGTCCTCCATTTCCATTTCTCTCCCCTAGGATAATCCTCTTAACCCTCTGGTTATCTACTGTCTAAAACATTAATTAGCACTGTGCCTCTGCCATCAATCCACCTGCTCCTGAGAAAAAATCTCCTGTTTCAGCCATTTCCAGACCTTCTGTTCTTGATCAAACACACCTGTGCGAGGACCATTCTTTCAGGGTTCTGCTCTCTGCTTGGCAATAATTATTTGGGCCCTGCTTCCCAGGTGGGAGCCTGGTGGGCTACCATTCATGGGTTTGCAAAGAGTCAGACACAACTGAATATGCATGCACAAGATACGTACACTTAGGTCTCTTAATGTGTTCTCTCAGAGAACACATTATGGCCCAAAATACCTACATCTAAAAGAATGAACTGATTTGAAACTCTCTGAACTTTGGTAGAGGGGGAGTTAAGGCAGCCTTTCAATGAGCTACATAAAGTTTGTTCTAAGACTGAAACCAGCGAGTTCAGGAAGGGCCAGCACATGGACCCCATTCTGCTTACATAGAGGGGCAGCCTGAGAAAAGGGAAACTGAAAAGGGCAGGAAGGGAGGGACAAGGAGGGAAGAAACTAGGTTTGTAGAAATAACGAGGCTTATGGACGAGAGCTTAAGGAAAGAGGTAATTTTACTCTGTTGCTTTCTCCTGTTGATTGGCTACACCATTCGCACAGTTCTGGTAGCCATTGTGCTGATACAACTGATTGACTCCTAGAGATGCGAAAGGAACACCAATTCCATGGGATGAATCACCCCTCCCTCATTTTGAAGGCATCATTTTCCTTTGGCATTGACTGCCAGTTTTTATCTCTTAAATAAATACCATACCAGCCTAACAACTGACATAGAAGAAGAAGAAGTTGTTTTGTTCTTAAGACCAATAATCCCCTTTGAAAACTGATTTAGTTTTGGTTCTATAGTGGGCAGATAAAGGAATATGTGTGTATGTGTGTATCTATGGCATTTGTGGTGTACATACCCATTTGAGCAGGAAATAGCATGAAAGAATGATTTCACAGAGTTATAAACAATTGGAAATGGCATTTAATTAAACATCTAACAAACAGCTGAGGTTGATTATCTTGGCCACATTCCTTAGTTAATTTGACTCTCATATTATGACTACAAAAATAATCTAAATACAGTTATTTTGAAAACCCAGCAATTGCAGCATTTCCATGGAAACACAGCAAAGAGAGAGAATTCTGCCTGGACAATCTCTGTGGAGCAGATGACACTTGCCACAAATGCCTTTTTTTTAAATGACTTTTTTTCTCCTGGACAAAAAAAATGAGGACTTGAGTAAATACTTCTCCCTACATTCTCCCTGAGCTTTCCAGACCAGCAAACAGCCAGCTGGCCTCTTGTCCCCAGGCAAAAGGAAGATATTTGAAAGTTCAGCACAATTTCTATTAATAGCTGAGGTTCTGGATGCATAAGAAAGTTCCAAGCACATGTTTGTCACCTCTCTTTATTATGTAGCTCTTCTCTCAAAGTAGAGATGGAAAGTTTTGTTTTCATAAAATAACATTTATTGGGATTGTCCCTCACTTTCAGTTTAAAATATTAAAGAAAACTTATAAAACAAATAAAATATTCAAAGGAAAATTAAATCATTCATAACATTCTAAACTTCTTTGTATACTTCCTTCTAGTCTTCATTCTAAGTATGTGATCAAAATTGTGGTCATGATGGATATACAGCTTTTTATATATTATACCACAAGCTCTTTCTCATGCCATTAATGATCTTTGACAATGTGATTTATAACTGTATAATATTTCACTCTATAGATTCATTATGATTTAATGAATCACTTAACATGGAATATTTAGATGGTTTCTAATTATTCAAGGTTATTAATAACACTGCAATTAAATACTTTAACCCTCCAGACGCCTTTAGTCACCAAGAATTCACAAAGCCAGCAAACAGAATCAAGCAGACTCTTGAATCTGCAGAAGAAACGAGCCTGGGGGACATCTTCTTCATATCTTCCTTCTGTTTCCCCTCTGATCCTAATTAAAGTACATCTTTGGTACAGCTGAGTAGAAAATTATTCTTCCATTCACTCTATTTACTGTAAGAGAGAAAAGATCCATAGCAACTCAAAATTCCCTCACAGACTTGTGGACTAGTAAACTTCGCTACTAACCTTGCCTTGAGTAAAAAATCAGAACTTTGCCTACAGAGTAAAGAGGATGGAGTCAAGAGTTAATTGACCAGGATCAGAAAGGATCCACATTTAGCAAGGTCTGAGAGCTGGTGTGTCTTGAGAGGCATTAAACAGAATAGGGAAAGAGCAAACCACAGGTGTTCCTTCATTAGCCCATTCAAGGATCCTCACTTCTGACTACCCAATAATCCATTTCTGCCTGCTACACAGGCTGTAGAGGAAAGCTCCCACAGGCAACTCAGATTCCCCACCTGCCTTTCTTTGTTTACACTGTCCGTAGAGTTCAAATCAAAGAACTGGAGTAGATGAATGATGCAATCGAATGCGCTTTCCCCCACCTTTTTATTTTTTCTATTTTCTTCTTTTTAGGAGAAGTGACTAGCTTCTCATTGTCAAGTAAGCCTGTTTAATATTTATTCAGTGTCACTAAGTATCAGACACAGCAGTAGAAATATTAGAATCTATGTTTACACATCTAAGCCCACATGTGTACTCTACATATGAGCACCCCCAATTTAATGAGGAAGAGTCAGTCATCTCAGTGAGATCCCAGCATCATTGATGAGGTACACACACAGTGCTCCTATCCTGTCTGGGTAGGAAGCTGGAAGCCCCAGGGAAGAATTTCAAGGAAAAATGATGCCTGAGTTGAGTCCTCAAGTTCTTTACAACCTACTTTAGAGATGATCTAAGGGTAAATTTGGGAGGGAGTTTTCTACTAGGAAAAAGTAGGTATTAGAATTGTACGACTCAAATTTGTAATAGTCACCATCATAATTATCACAAAATAATAGAAACTAAGTAATCACCACAAAGACACACAGCCATGCCCAGTGAAGACCTAGAAGGTAACTGAGAGGAAACAGGCAGATAAAAAGTCCTATAGGGTGGCCCCCATGGGGAGCCCCACCATAATAGCCACTCAAAATGATACTTTCTTTCCCTCCTGGAAAAACTTAGAATGTATATGATCTGAGAGTTGTAGATCTCTTGAACAGAAAAAGCCTCACAATCATACATCCCTTTACCTCCAGGCAGGACTGCTCCTAATTTCTCTCATATTTTGGGGCCCCAAAGTAATAGACTATGCTACTTGCTGACAGCCTCAAATAAATTCCTGAGTTTAGAAAACTCTTCCAAGTCTGTTTCCTGGCCTTTATATGAAAGGCCAATGAGAAACAGCAGGGGCTTTGCAGTCAGAAAGATCTGGGTTCAATCCTTACATTTACCACATCCTCACTATAAGACCTTGAGCAAATTATTAATTTCTCTGATATATAAAATTAGAATTAAAAATGACAATTCTCATTGTTATTGACTAGACAGAGAAATAGTTAGGCACATAGTAGGGCAAATCCATTTTAGTTCCCTCTCCCTTTCTTCACCTGTCCCAGTATCATCCCACTTCCTTTGGTACTATTTCATATGAAATATGAACTGAACGATGGTGGGAAAACAAGTCTCAGATTCAAACAGGACCAAACTTAGCAAGGTTTGAGAGCTATCTTGGAAAAGAGTGGTTAATAACTGCATCCCTGACTATTCTTTTACTTTTTTCATCTAAGAGCTACCCTGACTCTGTCTTGGGGTTTGAAAAGGTAAAAAGATGAGTAAGGAGAAGGAAGAAGGCCAGACGAGCAGAGGAGATACGAGAGGGAGAAAGGAGGACAGAATGCATGGTAGCAGGTTAAGAACACGAGCACAGAATTTAGGAAGACAGGTCAAGACCCTGCTGTACTGAGCAGCTCTGTAACCTTAGACAGGTTCTTTTCTGGGCCTTAGCTTCTTTGTTTGAAAATATGTTTAATAAAGTCTGTATCGTAAGATTCTCATGAGGATTACATGCGATGCTGTATGTGTCTAGCAGGTAGTAAATATTCAATTAGAAAAATACACTAGCTAATACACACTGAGTGCTTGCAACAGACCCAATCTTAGGCTAGATAAATCACATATATCACATCAGGCTTAACTACTATTGTTAATTATGATTATCGACATCAAATAAAGAAGAAGAGGAGAAAAAAAGAATCTTGAACTCACATTCGAACCATAAAGGGCCTTAGGAACATTGAGTCTAACTGCACAATTTTATAAATGAGGCAACCTAAGGCCAGAGACACTGTGATTAGCACAAACACACAGGATTTTATAGCAGCAGGATCTGGACTGGAATCCCACCCTCCTAATTCCATGTCCAGAAGGTTGGAGATGCAGCTAGAGAGGCTTCCTGGGAGCTTCAGTTAACTTTCCAGGAACGGCACTTCCCTGGAAACTAACCTGGTCCACACCTCCTTTGGCAGCCTATAGCTCCACAGTCCTCACAAGGAACATGGCTCTTGTTCATTCACGCTCCTTTCTCTCACCCACAGGCTCATAATTAAAAGAGAATACACATGTCTTTGATTTCTGAGACCTTATTAAGAATCAAGTAAGTCATAGCAAGCAGACAACCAGGCAGGAAAACTTGGATTAAAGCTAATCCCACCCCCCACCCCCCCCACTCCCCTTGCTTTACAGACACTCATCAGAGGGTGGTTGTAGGTCCCATGGAGAAGCAGCAGAGCCAGCTTCACAGGGCTCCCCAGCCCTTCATCTGCCTGGGGAATCTCAGTTTAGAAAACATCTTTTCATGTTTAACTCTGATAGACACTGCAATGATCTGCATTCATTCCCACAAAGTGTCAGAAAAGCCTGTGAAGGAGGAACAACCAGGCTTCTTAAGGCATTTTGAATATCAAAAATCAATTTAATTAAGTAAGGTTAATTTTTCTTCCTGAGCAGCAATCCAACTTTAATTAATACTTCATTAAAATTAATTCCTGGGGGAATACAAGCATGTATACACCTAATGAGTTCATCTGTCAAGGGTGTTATTACAGAAGATGTTAAATGTGCCTCCTCACTGGCCACTTAGACTGCCTGGTGTTAATCAGAGCCAAAAAGCAACCATAGGTCTGCAACTCTCCTGCTCTCTATGGACTCTTTGATCCTGCCAACAGTGTAACATGATCCATCCTCCTCTCTCCTGTCTTCACTCTGTGAATGATTCAGGGGCCAGATTTAAGCCCAGCCTCCTGTGCCCCAGTTTCCCTCCCTTCACTGGCTTTTACTCCACAGTGAGAAAGGTTAGGACACTCTCACTTTATTAGCACACTGTGGCAGATTTCATATAGATGATTTAATCCTCTGTTAAAAAAAATAAAATAAAAACACTGAACAGATTTGCAAACTCTGTATATTCCCTGCTGGTAGCAAAGATGATTTAAGTTCTGCAGGACTGTGATTTCTGATGGGAAACATCAACCAAGAGAAACTGGGAGTTGTGTGGGAAAGGAATCTCTGATCCTCTATTATTGCCTCTTAAGGTGACTATTTCTATACCAGGAATTCCCAAATTTCTCCAGTTGCAGACTGAATGCTCTAACAGACTCCCCAAACCATCTGCCTCCTCACCCCTCTCCTCACTAGAGATGAGGAGGAAATTTTGCCCCATATTGGTTGAGACCTCAGTGCAGATTATCAGAAGCAAGTTGTTAATATCATCAACCTCAGGGGGCTAGTAACTTCCAGACCACCCAGGACACCAGGCAGACCTCGGGGAGCTAGGAAATTGACCTGACTGTTGCCAGAACAAAGCAGCCCAGCCCAATGCCCCTCCTTGCTAACTGTCCATACCTCTTTGGTGTGAGTATGGAAGGAGACAGACATGTCCAGCAGAAGCTTCCGCTGCTCCACCCTGCGCACGAAGTCTTGGATGCGCACCTCCAGGTGTCTAGCTGCCTTGTAGATCTCCTCCGGGTCACATTCCCCTGTCTGAGCCAGCTGCTCTGCCGCTTCTAGGAGCTTGTCCGCATTGGTGTATGTATTCTGCCAGCAATGACAGTGAAGAAAAGTCAACTTGCAGTCACGAATGGAGCTTCACGTCTTCCCCCAGCCCACCAGGGCTGCCCAGAGCTGGAGCACAGTGCGTGGGCGCTGAGCCCAGAGCTCCCTAATCTGGCACGGAGGAGCTGAGCGCCCAGCTCACCCACCACCTCGCAGCAAGCCAGCAGCCTGCCTGGCAGCTCAGCACAAGCGGGTACTAGCTCAGTGCCTCCTCTATCCCTGGGATTTCTCCCAGGTGGGGTGTCCTGGAAAGAAGTGAGCAGACACACTAGAATCTCTATTCCTCAGCCTCGCCTGGACCCCCTACCCTTAGGGAGATCCATCACTGCCCTCACCTCTCAGGCCAGAGTTGGAGATACTTCATCCACAAAGATCAGCTGGGTTTCTATATGAGAACACCAGAGAAATAATAACTGGGAAACTCGTATGACTTTTCCCCCAAGTCCCTTGTAACTACTGGTGTTTATCTTTTGGAACAGAGCTATCTCTTTGGAGGGGAAAGGGTCAGAACTCAGGGAGCTGACAGAAGGAAGTAGTCACAGCCAGAGTGAGGAGATGCAGGCAATTCCCTGTGTGACCAGCAAAGGCTTAAAGCTTGCGGGAAGGTTGGGCAGGTGTCTGGTGATTTTGTTTATCTTAAGCTACTGCATGCATGCACACATGCACACGCATTCTCACACACACACTCTCCTCCAAACCCCTGTCTGTGTTCTTCAGAGCATTTTGAAAAGCAACCAGCTTGTAATTATTGCTCATCAGGATGGAGTCACTGCCTCTGCAATACATGTATGTCAGTTATTACATATATGCCATGGATACAATTTTTCCTGGGTAGGCTTCCTGTAAAAGAGAGTTCCAGACAGACTCTGAATTAGAGCTGGTGGCTCAGATATACATTATATTTCTCAACACCCTTACAATGACACAAGGCCCAACAGAGTGATGAACAAGTGAACTGGTGATGATATGAAACTGGCAGCAGAAACAGTCAGGATCAAGTGCAAAGTGAGTGGAGAAGTGGAACAGATTTTGTAGCAATGATTGTGTGTGGTGCTTTACTTTGCGTATATCTGAGTGGTCTCTGGTCCCCGGAGAGTTCTTTAGACTCACCTGAAGACCCGGCTGTTAAAGGTTGAATTGTGTCCCCTCTAAATTTGCATATTGAAGCCCTCAGCCCCAAGACCTCAGAATGGGGCCCTTATTTGGAGACAGAGTAACGGCAGAGGTAATTAATTAAGATCAAGTCATAGTGAAGTAGAAGGATTCCTAATCCAATATGACTGCTGTCTTTACAAAACTAACATCTTGTAAAGAGACACACACTCCGGGAGAACACTGTGTGGAGCTGAGTGTGGGAATCAAGGAATGTCAAAGCCAAGGAATGCCAAAGAGTGCAAACCCGCAAACCACCGAGAAGTAAGAGAGAGGCATGAAACAGATTCTTCCCCATCTACCTCAGAAAAAACAATCCTGCTGACACTCTGTTCTTGGGTTTCTAGCCTCCAGAGCTGTGAGACAATACATTTCTGTTGTTTAAGTCACCCAGTGTGGCATTCTGTCATGGCAGCTCTAGCACACTATTACAGTGAGGTGGAACTTCCCAGATGCCATTGAGCCAGCTTCTTGATGGAAGAATGAGCAGGCTTTCAGCAAACACTTGTCATGGCCTCAAGGGATGCCCAGAGAGGCTTCAGTGTATCCTTAAGGAATGCTGTCTGACAAGCAACTGCCCAAGTCACCGTCCCAAAGCAAGTGAGGTGGAGCTGAGGCTTGGGTGGGGATGAAAAAGAAGAAAAATCCTTTGGCCCTACTTGGGGGATTCATGAAAAACATGATACTTGTGAGAGGAAAGAGGCTTTGCCACTGAGTTAAGTAAGAGGATATTGATTCTGGAAAGCAAATGAAGGAAGCATGAAGAGTCATGATGGAAAAGTGGGAGAGATGGAAAATGACAGGCAGGAGGAGACCTCTGGGGCTGTGGGCCAGGTTAAGGAAGCCTGAATTGTGGGGGTGGCCCACAATTTCTAGTAAATATACCTTGAGCTGATGGGAGAGAGTTTTTTCAAGAATTCTTCAAATCTTCCATTTTAAACTCTAGGGAATCTCAAGAAAGCCCAAAGAAACCCGAAAGTTGTGTTTTTGTAGTTTCTAGCCAATAAATAAAAATTTATGGCAGAGCCAAAGCAAGCTTGCTTTCCAGTTAAGTTTGGGACCAATAAGAGGTAAAGAAGAAGCAAAAGTGAAGTGTCTACTGCATGTAAGGTGAACAACTTGTCCTGGTTTACCCAGGATTTTTCTGGTTTTAGCATTAAAAGTCCTGTGTCCTGAAAAACCTGTCAGTCCTGAGCAAATCAGGATGGCTGGTCACCCTAACACATATTCAAAACTACAGATGTCTCAGGAGTACAGATAGATATATGATATATGTTGCTTCAAAGGAGAATAAAATCATCCTTGAGGGAAAAAATATGACAACATATTAAATGGGACAAGCAACACAAAAATAATTAGGAGTTAATGTTTCTTGACATGATATAGGTGCTAAGAAGAAAATGAGTAAAAACCAAGAATAATAAAAGCCAGTAATGACTGAATATTTTTCACATGCCAAGGACCATTCTAAAGGTTCACATGCATATTCATTCAATCTTCACAATGACCCTAAGAAGTTGATACAGTCATCAGCCCCACTTTACAGATGAAGAAACTGAGGTAAAAAGTATTTCTGGCTAAGGTCACATGTTTCAAAAGTGGTAGAACCAGGATTAAAATTTTGTTGTCCAGCTTCAGAGCTCAAGCTCCAAGTCATTACACTACCATATCAGCTGAAGAGGGGCCTTGCACGCCATGCTAAGGTATTTCAGTCTGAGGTAGGAAGAGGGCACTGAATAGTTACGTGGAAGAGAAGTATGACTAGTGTATAGTGTCTAGAAACATCACACTGCCTCTATGCAGGTGAGGGCAGAAGCCTGAGCATGGCAGGGAAGTGGGGGAGCTTCTCATGGACAGTCTCTCTTTGTGCTCTGTTAATCTCATAACACACTTGCTCTCATGCTCAAGTAAAGATGTGCTTCCCTGGGTACCTCCCTAGTGGTCTGTGTACCCCTTAAAGATAGGTCCCATGTGTCACTCATTGTGGGTTCTTCATGCCAGACACCATGGCTGGTAGACAATAGGCACTTACTAAATGTCTACTGAATGAACAACACTCAGAGCTTGAATGAGCATGTCATGTCTGGGTAAGTTGAGCTAATCTCACTAAAATCGGAGAGTAGAAGGAAATCACATTTATAAGGCAGGGAAGGGCTAGATAATAGATTTTACAGTGAGAGGGACAAGAGAGACAGTGGGAGGGCAACAGGGTCAGCACTAAAAGCGGGGCTCCCTTCTTTACCTGTTTCTCAGACCTCCTCCCCATCATGACTAGAAAGAGCCTCTAAAATTCAGACCCAGTCACAGCTCTCTTCCACATAAAACTGTCCAGTGGCTTCCCACTTCCTCTGGGGTAAAACACCTCAGGGTGCCATACAACACCCTTCCTCATATGACACTTGTTTTTTCCCTTCAGCTTCAACTCCCCTAAAACATCCTGTGAAATAAATTGCTTATACTTCTGCAAACTCACAGCATTCAATATTCCCCTGTGCTTCTGCCTGGACTGTCCTTCCCCTACTTTTTTCCATGACCAATTCTTACTCACCCTGTAAGACCCAGCTCAGGTGTCACTTCCTCCAGGAAGTCCACCCTGAGATCCACTTCCCTCCCAAGGTTGGCCTATATGAGACCCTCTGAGCTCTCAGAGTGATCTGTGCCAAACCTCTTCTTGGTTCCTGCCATACTCTAATGCCAGTGTTTGCCTTTCTCATCCACTTAGGGGCAGGTAAAGTCTTTCACTTCTTTCCCTTGGTGCCTGGTACCAAGTACGTGCTCTATAAAAATTTAATGAATGAATTAATAAATTAAAGAATACATTAATCCTCACCAATCCTAATGTTCAATCTCATTTGGTTTATCCTATTTCCTGGCAGAATCGTGAAATAAGAATGTGCTTATAGAATATCAATTAAAGTGTTAATGGAGCAATTCAGTGATACCTGTCATTGTCCCAAATTGGGGAAAGGATCACAATTGGCTTCTGCTCACCTTTTGACCAAGCCAACAAGAGTTTCTACCCCAGGGCCAGAATCCAACTCACTATGAGTACAGTTCCTAGGCATTCTTTGGCTCCTCAGTCTCCTATCCTCTGCCTTGGGTTTGATCCCTTGATAACATTTCCTTATGGGCACTGCAAAAATAGGTTATGCGTAGGGGGACATCAATTCCTCAGCCCCTGGGAGTTTTAGGCAGGACCTGTGGTAACTGGAGCCCTGGGTCAGAGATTTAGGCCATATGGATGGCTGCATTTCCTGTTCTTCCCTCCCTCCATGCCTGTGTCCACCAGGCAAAAGGTTCTAGATAATTCAGCCCTTATGTCGATGGGCATAAATCTCATCCTCACTTCATTGTGCTTTGCAGATACTGCCTTTTGCTTTACAAACTGAAGGTTTGTGGCAACCCTGTGTTAAGCAAGTCTATCAGCATTGTTTTTCCAACAACATCAGCTCACTTCATGTCTCTATGTCACATTTTGGTAATACTTCCAATATTTTAAATTCTTTCATTATCATTATCTTTGTTGATTGTTGATCATTGATCTTTGATGTTACTACTAGGACTTACTGAAGGCTCAGATGATGGCTAGCATTTTTTAGCAATAAAGCATTTTTTAACATCATGGAGGGCAAATTTATTCATTTACACTGAAGGTCTCTTTATATCTGATCATTTCTACAACTGTGCATACAGAAATAACTCACACATGAATCCTCCAGAAATTTAGGTTCATATTTGACTTTAAAAACACATCTCTAAAAGTCCCAAACTGAATCCTCCAGGAATTTAGGTTCATATTTGATTCTATAAACACATCTCTGACAGTACCATCAACTCCCCAAGTCAACATATCCTTCTGGAATCCTGCAACCCCTATTGGATCACATTTACTTTTCTCTATCACACTGAGCTGGTAACAGAAACCAGGGGTGTGTTTTCCCTTCATAATGTACCTATGTCCTAGATTTCAGTTTCCAAGTGTCCTGAAGAAAGCTTCTGACAGAAGCAACAACTAGGCAGGGTATTACAGCATCATGTATTGGAACTCAGGTGATCACACATGTCACCACCACAGTGAGAACAGGGGATGGGACTAACTCAGATCTTCCGGGGACATCCTAAGTCTGTAAGGATCTCCCAAAGTTCAGCCTGTAGCTGGGCAAGTCTCTCCTGATGAAGAATACCCAGAGTGCTGTAACTCTCCCGAGGGGCAGGATAAAGCTCTAGACTTAAATCAGGAAGCCTTTCAGTATGACGCAGGAGACTCTCTAGGATGGCCATGGAGATGAGATTTCCACACATGTTGATGACCCTGAGCTGGGAGCAGTGGCTCAGGGCAGGCAGAATGGCCGTGAGGTGGGAGTCCATGATCCTATACAGGTTTATGTCCAGTTCTTTCAGACAGCCTGCAACTTTCTCCAGCAGAACTTAGAGGAGCTCAGGACTAAAGCTGGTCAGGATAACACCACTCACATTCAGGCCCTTTAGCTGATAGATGTTCAGGCACTGGAACAGATGGGTCAAGTCAGATTCTGTAGACACGCAGTTGGTTATTGAGAGGTTGTCTAAGGGGGGTCTTCAGGCATCTGAGTATCTGGTTCAGATGGCCTTCCAAGAAAGAGGGAGAGTCCTTTAGGAGACACTGGAGGTACTGCAGCCTGAGGATCTGAGAAATAAATTGTAGAAGATCCTGATTGTCCTGCTCCTCAACAGCAGACACATGAATGGGGCAGAGAAGGAGTTTCTGAACATTGCTCATCTTGAAGCAGAGAGCTTCTGAGTGAAACTCAAATCCACCTCCTAGACACAGTCCAGCTTCACCATACTAAGAACTCTCTTAATATCTTCCTTAAACACTGAAATAATCTTCATCTTCTTACAGCATAGGTGTATAGAGCCTTTTCTCTGTTCCATCCACATGAAGAGGTAAGTGAGGAATTTACCCAGGGCCTTTTTCTTGAGGAAAAAATTCTATGACTACCTCCAAGGGAGCCAAAGGAGGTTTTGTCCTTGATATGTCCTCAGCCACTGGTGCCATCAGTGAGCTTGAGGGTACATAGTCCATGTCTCCAGACTACATCCTCCAGAAGTTCCAGCCAGTATTCCTCAAGTCCAGCACCTGAAACTTGCACCTCCTGGCGTGAACCTTCTGGGCCAGCAGGATATCAAGGCCATCTAGCACTGCTTGTAAGGTTCCTTTTGTAAGGCTGCTGAATCAGGCCCCCCAGAGGCAGGCGGGCAAAGGGCCAGGCTTGCACCATGGCCTTCAGGGTCTCACTGTGTCTACCAGAGAAGGCGACCATGAATAATGGTGGGTAGAGCTCAGTAGGCAGATACTCCAAAGAGGAGATGGCTGGGGCTTCGTCTCTCATCAGGCTCACTGCTGCTAAGTTCACAAATCTGGGTGGGTTGTGAACACTCATCCTGACTCTTCTCTGAATGGAATCCAGCTCTGATCTGTTTGGTGGGCTGCTCAGACCTCAATCTTGGTGGAGAACACAGGCAGTGACTCCAGACTGAGAAGCCTCTGCATCTCTTCTTTGATGATTGATGCTTTTATAGACCTTTTCTAACCACATCTGCCCTCCTTCCAACCACTAACTTCCAATCAGAAGGCACTTCCTGATAAGATTCCACAGTGTCCCTCAGGTTAACCCTAACTGGGTTACTATCAATCTCCACATGAATTGATTGAGTCAGACCTTCCTTCATAAAAGAGAAAGAACAAGGGGGGGGTGGTGGCATCAAGGACTTATTCATTGATTTACCTCACAAAATTGGATTGAGTTTTGCTAATATGGACAGTTATATCCATGGATGTGAGAAAGGGAAAGGATTATGGGTTCCTGACATTACACACAAAGCTAAGTCAAAAACAATGTCTTTAGCATATCATTGTTGGGAGATCTTTGGCAAAATCAAAGTTATTAAATGTCCCAGAATTAAAACAGCTTCATAAAGGCAGTGGTGTCATTTCCAAAGGAAACAAAATAAACTCCTATTTCTTTCAAGTTGTCACTTAGGTGTTCTATGAGGAAGATAGCAGATTATCAGTGTATTCAGAGAGTTAAGGGATGTGCGATTGGAGATGTGGTTGGCCCTCCAGATTCAAGTTCTGACTTCTTTAAAGGACATCTAGTCAAAATCCTAATGAGAACTAAGGGTGGGTGCTGGGCAGTGTGGTGGCGGCCATTCCTAAAGGGACCCTGTGAATGATTCAAACAGCATCGTATATGTTGTTTTTTTTGTTTGCTTTTCTCTTGGGAAAGAGGGAAATTAAAGACTTTTCTTTGGGTGATATTTAGAAATTAAACAGGAGAGGCTAAGAGGAGACAGTGTCATCTTTGAGGGTGTTTCCTCCTAGAATGTTGTGATCAGGACAGCAAATTGACTTGAAAAGACTAATCTGAGAATGTGAGCAAAGGGAGACATGACCAGCTCTGCACAGGAGGACATTTTCATGTCTGGGAGTCAATGATGGTGGTCATTGTGGACTCTTTGGGAACTTGGGAGCAGGGGGTGAAATAAACATGGATCAGTCCAACCTAACCTTGTTCTCAACATGGCCACTGCTACCAGTAAACATTGTCTTTTAGGTTCTTCACACAGGGGATGAGCCGAGATGGCAACTGACCCCAGGCATATTCTAGGGATATCACCAGATGGAGGTCAACACCGAAATCAGATTGATTATATTTTTGCAGCTGAAGATGGAGAAGCTTTATACAGTCAGCAAAAACAAGAATGGGAGCTGATTGTAGCTCAGATCATGAATCCCTTGTTGCAAGATTCAGACTTAAATTGAAGAAAGTAGGGAAAACCATTAGGCCATTTGGGTATGACCTAAATCAAATACCTTATGTTTATACAGTGGAAGTGACAAACAGATTCAAGGGATTAGATCTGGTAGACAGAGAGCCTGAAGAACTATGGATGGAGGTTCATGACATTGTACAGGAGGCAGTGAATAAGACCATCCCCAAGAAAAAGAAATGCAAAAAGGCAAAACGCTTGTCTGAGAAGGCCTTACAAAATTGCTGAGAAAAGAAGAGAAGTGAAAGGCAAAGGAGAAAAAAAGAAAGATATACTCATTTAAATGCAGAGTTCCAAAGAATAGCAAGGAGAGATAAGAAAGTCTTTTTAAATGAACAATGCAAAGAAATAGAGGAAAACAACAGAATAGGAAAGACTAGAAATCTCTTCAGGAAAATTAGAGCTACCAAGGGAACATTTCATGTAAAGATGGGCACAATAAAGAATAGAAAAGGTATGGACCTAACAGAAGCAGAAGATATTAAGAAGAGCTGGCAAGAATACAAAGAAGAACTATACAAAAAAGATCTTAATGACCCAGATAACCACAATGGTGTGGTCACTCACCTACAACCAGACATACTGGAGTGTGAAGTCAAGTTGGCCTTAGGAAGCATCACTACAAACAAAGCTAATGAAGGTGATGGAATTCCAGCTGAGCCTTTTCAAATCCTAAAAGATGATGCTGTTAAAGTGCTGCACTCAATATGCCAGCAAATTTGGAAAACTCAACAGTGACCACAGGACTGGGAAAGGTCAGTTTTCATTCCAATCCCAAAGAAGGGTGATGCCAAAGAATGTCCAAACTACCACACAATTGCACTCATTTCACATGCTAGCAAGGTCATGCTCAAAATTCTCCAAGGTAGGCTTCAACAGTACATGAGCTGAGAACTTCCAGATGTTCAAACTGGGTTCAGAAAAGGCAGAGGAACCACAGATCAAATTGCCAACATCTGCTGGATCATAGAAAAAGCAAGAGAATTCCAGAAAAACATCTGCTTCATTAACTATGCTAAAGCCTTTGACTGTGTGGATCATAACAAACTGTTGAAAATTCTTCAAGAGGCAGGAATACCAGACCACCTTATCTGCCTCCTGAGAAACCTGTATGCAGGTTAAGAAGCAACAGTTAGAACTGAACATGGAACAACATACTGATTCAAAATTGGAAAAGGAGTGCATCAAGGCTGTATATTGTCACCCTGCTTATTTAACTTACATACAGAGTACATCATGTGAAATTCCAGGCTTGATGAAGCACAAGCTGGAATCAAGATTGCCAGGAGAAATACCAATAACTTTAGATATGCAGATGACATCACCCTAATGGCAGAAAGCGAAGAGGAATTGAAGAGCCTCTTGATGAAGGTGAAAGAGGAGAGTGAAAAAACTAGCTTAAAACTCAACATTCAAAAACTAAGATCATGGCATCCGGTCCCATCACTTCATGGCAAACAAATGGGGAAAAAATGGAAACAGTAACAGACTTTATTTTTTGGGCTCCAAAATCACTGCAGATGGTGACTGCAACCATGAAATTAAAAGGCACTTGCTCCTTGGAATTAAAGTCTAGATTTATCTGACCAACCTAGACAGCATATTAAAAAGCAGAGACATTACTTTGCCAACAAAGGTCCAAACAGTCAAAGCTATGGTTTTTCCAGTAGTCATGGATGTGAAGGTGGACCATAAAGAAGGGTGAGCACTGAAGAATTGATGCTTTTGAACTGTGGTGTTGGAGAAGACTCTTGAGAGTCCCTTGGGCTGCAAGGAGATCAAACCAGTCAATCCTAAAAGAAATCAACCCTGAATATTTACTGGAAGGATTGATGCTGAAGCTGAAGCTCCAGTACTTTGTTCACCTGATGCCAAGAGCATGATGTTCACTGAAAAAGGTGCTGATGCAGGCAAAGATTAAAGGCAGGAAGAGAAGTGGGTGGTAGAGGATGAGATGGTTAGATAGCAACACCGACTCAATGGATATGAATTTGCGCAAACTCCAGGAGATAGTGAAGGACAAGGAAGCCTGGCCTACTGCAGTCCGTGGGGTTGCAAAGAGTCGGACAGGACTGAGTGACTGAACAACAACAATATTCTAGGGACTCTGGGAGCTGAACCATAATCCCTCACATTTGGTAATTCTCACAACATTTTAAATTCTTTCATTATCATTATCTTTGTTGATTTTTGACCAGTTATCTTTGATGTTACTACTATAACTTGCTGAAAGCTCAGATGATGGTTAGTATTTTTTAGCATTAAAGCATTCTTTAAAAAGGCATATACAAAAATAAAAGGCATATACATTGTTTTTTTAGACATAATGCTATGGCACACTTAACAGACTATAGTGTAAACAAAACTTTTATATGCACTGGGAAACCAAGATTCATGTGGCTCACTTTATTTTGGTATTTGGTTTATTGTAGTGGTCTGAAAGTGAACCCACAATGCCTATGCCTTCCATTCCCCTGCTGCAGCCTTGGCTCATGACTTTTTGCCTTTCCTCGGGGAGGAAACAGAGCACTGCAGGATAACTTGTTTCTAAAAACACTGGCATCCTAGCAATGTAGCTGTGGTTTCAGCCTCCTTAGGCTGAAGCAGAAGGACGAGAGGTAGGCTTTTTAAAGACAGAATGTGGAAGAGGCAGTGAGTGAAAACACTTCTGGAGTCAAGAGTTGACTTCCTAGATAACATGAAGCTAGCACTTTGGGCCCTATGCTCTGGGGATGAGGATGGATGAGGAAGGATAAGGCCAAAGTTCCTCTTATAATTCAAAAGAGGTAGTGTGGACCGGAGGATGTAATAACCAGAAGGCCAGGATAGAACTCCCCACTCCTGACGATTATTTTTCCAGGCTTAGAAATGGACATTTACCTTATCTCCTAGTGTAGCTAGTCCTAAGTTTAAGGATAAGTAGTGATCCAAAAGTTCCTTTGTAAGACTCTTATTTAGCACTGGGAGTGTATATTCCATGTAAATGGGAGTTAGATTCCCAGGACAAAGTAGAGAAAATCAGTTGAGCACATAGCATTTTTTTTGGCCATGCTGCATGGCATGTGGGATATCAGTTACTTGATCAGGGATTAAATCTGAGTCCCCTGCAGTGGAAGAGCAGAGTCTTTACCACTGGACCACAAGGGAAGACCCCATAGCATATTTAAAATATAGTACTGGCTTCTCAGGTGGCTCAGTGGTAAAGAATCCACTCGTCCATACAGAAGATACAGGAGACCCGGATTTGATCCCTGGGTTGGGAAGACCTGCTGGAGGAGGAAATGGCAACCCATTCTAGTATTCTCTCTTGCCTGAAAAAAATCCCACAGACAGAGGAACTTGGGGGTTACAGTCCATGGGATCTCAAAGAGGCAGACACGACTGCGTATGCAAGCTCACTGATAGAGCACATCAGTACAGTCAAAATGTATAACTAGGATGATACAGGAAAATGCTTTTCAGTTTTCATTCCAGGGCATCAGACACATATTTCTCCATCATCTGTTGGCTCTTGGAGAGGAAAAAGGGATGGACTCTGATGATAGCAAAATGGTCTTTGGTGGGAAGCAATAGGATGGAAAGGAGGAAAACACTTGGTCCCAGTGATGGGTTAACCCACCACATTATGTCTGCTGGAAGGACATCTGCCTAGGTATCCCAAATAAAGGAATAAACAGTAGTTGTCTCCATTAGGACAATTTGTGTGTCCAAACAAGGAGTAACTAATGACTACTCCTAATCAGATGCTCCTTCAATTGGAGACTGTCTATACAAATCTGCTACAAGTCTACTAATTGGGACTGATACCAAAAATAACTATTGCACTTGCCAATACTTCCCAACACAAATAGTGTGGGAGCTGAGAGTATCTCTGGGAACCTAAACACTGGCTTTATCACATTTACATATACAATCATTACCCTGTCCCATTCTCATACACATCTCTACTTGCTGGAAAGCATTTTCCTCTGCACATCTAAAATGTTTCAACACCTCTTCCTATTAACAATAAGTGGTGTATTTTCAGAATTCCACATTTTTAAAGTAAAGTTTTATTTCCTATAGTCTAACTTTTATGTGTTTAAGAACACCTAGACTGAGTAATTCTGAGAAAAGAACAGCAGTTGTTCTTTGTCAGGGTGTTCTCTTTTACTGATTTTCTCTTTCCTTCTTATCCTCAGTAACCCTCTTCATCTACAGGCTATGCTTTAACCTCAATGTATTTTCTTTCAGTTGCAGGCCAGAAGCTGAGTATCTAGGTATTCTCAGGCAAAACAGCAGAAGAGATAACGAGAATTAACTATTAGCATATTACCTATTTAATATAATGATAAAAAGCAATGCTTTGTTTCTGAACCAAAAGCCAGGGTCAATCCTAGAGGCTGCCAATACTGGTTACAAAATATGGTCTGTCAGAAAACATCAGGACTGGACTGTAAGAAAGGACCAACCAGATTCCAGAAAATGTGGCCACCCCAGGGACTGAGACAAAGCAAGGAAGGACTTTCTCCTTGACTCTTCCCACCTATGCCTCCAGGGCAGAGAGAGCAATAGAAGGCAGAGACTGGGCCAGGCCTGATGCTCAGACTGAATAAAAGACGACGGTATATACAGGAAGGGACCTAGAGGACAGAGGTTGGCCTAGAACTGCAGGCTGGGGTTAAAAGAGTGAGAAGAGCCCGAGGGAGCTGAGCAATTAGAAGATCAAAACCAGGAGAGTGCCATGCAGACACAAAGCTCTGAAGACTGCAGAGGGAAGCATTTAATCCTTTTCCCACTAAGCAAGTCCCAGATGCAGCCAGCTGGCAACCATATTGCTGCTGGGAAGCAACCCACCACCCCAGCACTATGGGAATTTGATAACACAGTCTCCACCCTGGCTACTCTTCCCCTCCTTCCTCCTCGTCACTCAGCTCAAATGGGCAAAATAATGGAGGGGAACATGTAATCACAAAAGAAGAATGAGGACAAAAATGTTTTAGAAGTGAAGAAGGCAGACCTAAGTGTTCAGATATGAATTTGTGGATTGCCCAGTAGCCTGGCCCTATAGAAGTTCATTCTCACGTAGAATTCTTGAAGCCAACGAAATAGCGGTTGGTGAGACAGGGTCTCCATGGAACAGAGATAAGTAGGGCCACCTGCTGCAGGATTTGGCAATTCAAGAGATTGGGGAGGAGGGGAGATGTACCCAAAATGCTGTTCTCTCTCAAAAGAGTAACTTTGCACTGTTGCTGTTTTTCCTGTTTTCTATATTCTATGTTTGGCTGTCAGTGGGAGGCAGTGAGTGGGAAGAGGGAGAAGGCAGGCCTTTGGAGAAAGACAGTTGGTTTGAAAATACTGCTGAAAACCTTGGGGCTTATAGACTTACTTTCTCTTCTGTTCTATCCTGAAAAGGGCAGACAGAAAAAGATGTGCCTGGTCGAGGGAAATGGAGGTCAGGTGAAAGGGAGAACAAGCAGAGGGGCTGGTCCACACTTCTGCCCCAGTGAGCACAGGGCTTCTTGAGCCCTTTCACCCCTTTGTGGTCATATATAGCCCTAAGTGTCCATGTTCAGATCTGAAGGGAGCCCACTGCCTATGATCCTCTTTATGAATGGTGTTCTTGCTCATTTTCAACTTTGCGGACCCTGGGCCCCTATCTGCCCTGTTCTTATCATAGCTAACCTCCCTGGGTTTCATCCGTAGACTCCATGGAACAGGGTGTCTTAACAGCAGCACTGATAACATTTTGGGCTGGATAATTCTGTTAGGGGGCTGTTATGGGTTGAGTTCTGTTCCTCCAAAAAGGTATGTTGCAACCTTAATGCCCAGTACCTGAGAATGTAGCCTTTTTTTAAGAAATAGTGTCAATGCAGGTAGAATTTGTTGAGGTCAGAATGGAGCTGGGTGGGCTGTAATCCACTATGACTTGTGGCCTTATAAAAAAGATGAGTTCAGGAACAGACACAGAGAGGTCACCGTGTGACGCGAAGGCCAAGACTGGAGTGATACAAAGGAATACCAAAGATTGCCAGCAAACACCAGAAGTCCAGAGAGAGGCCGGGAACAGATTCTCTTACAGAAGGAACTAACCTACCAATACCTTGATTTTAGTCTTTGAGCCTCCGGAACTGTGAGACAATACACTTGTGCTGTTTTAAGCAACCCAGTTTGTGGTCCTTTGTTACAGTAGCCCTAGGAAACTAACACGGGCTGTTCTCTGTACTATAGGGTGTTTAGCTGCATCCCTGCCCTCTACCCACAGGATGCCAAAAGCAACGCCTTCCCCAGATGCCAACCCAAAATGTCCTCAGACATTGACAGACGTGCCCTGGGTGGGGGGTGGGGGATGGGCAAAAATGTCTTCCAGTTGAAAAGTTCTTTTAGATCATAAGACCATTGAGGAAGCCCCAGTGAGGGAGCCCATATAACCTCCTTAGCTTATACTGCTTTTCTGATAGTACTTCAGATGGCAGAAGCCTTAAGAAATCTAATCCTGTGGTTCTCATGGGACAGGAATGGGCAGTAGATCAAGGAGCCTGGGGAAGAAAAGCAGTGCTCAGGTCCTACCCCAGATTACTCAAATCAGAATGGGAGCTAAGGAGGAGGCGGGGGAGGGGAGTATCCAGCAGCATATGTTTTTAAAAACTTAACTTATATGCAGAGTACATCATTCGAAATGCTGAATTGAGTGAATCACAAACTGGAATCAAGATTGCCAGGAGAAATATCAATAATCTCATGCAGATGACACCACCCTAACGACAGAAAGTGAAGAGGAACTGAAGAGCCTCTTGATGAAGGTGAAAGAGGAGAGTGAAAAAGCTAGTTTAAAACTCAACATTCAAAAAATGAAGATCATGGCATCTAGGACCATCACTTCATGGCAAATAGATGGGGGAAAAATGGAAACAGTAACAGACTTTTTTTCTTGGACTCCGAAATCTGCAGTGACTGCAGCCATGAAATTATTAAGATGCTTGCTCCTTGGAAGAAAAGCTATGACAAACCTAGACAGCATATTTTAATATTAATTTTAATATTTTAAGCAGACACATCATTTTGCCAACAAAGGTCTGTATAGTCAAAGCTATGATCTTTCCAGTAGCCATGTACAGATGTGAGAGTTGGACGATAAAGAAGGCTGAGTGCTGAAGAATTGATGCTTCTGAACTGTGGTGCTGGAAAAGACTCGTGAGAGTCCCTTGGACTTCAAGGAGAACAAACCAGTCAGTCCTGAAGGAAATCAATCCTAAATATTCATTGGAAGGACTGATGCCAAAGCTGAAGCTCCAATACTTTGGCCACCTGATGTAAAGAGCTGACTCATTGGAAAAGACCCTGATGCTGGGAAAGATTGAGGGCTTTAGGACAAGGGGACAAGAGAGGATGAGATGGTTGACTGGCATCACTGACTCAATGGATATGAGTTTGAGCAAACTCTAGGAGATAGTAGAGGACAGGGAAGCCTGGTGGTGCTGCAGCCCATGGGGTCCCAAAGAGTCGGACATGAGCAACTCAACAACAACAAAAGTGTGTTAGTCATTCAGTTATGTCCGACTCTTTTCGACTCCATGGACTGTAGCCCACCAGGCTCTGTCCGTGGAATTCTACAGGCAAGAATCCTGGAGTGGGTAGTCATTACCTTCTCCAGGGGATCTTCCCAACCCAGGGA
Organism: Dama dama; assembly: GCF_033118175.1. Lineage (NCBI taxonomy): Eukaryota > Metazoa > Chordata > Mammalia > Artiodactyla > Cervidae > Dama > Dama dama. The sequence continues at coordinate 49,972,321 of NC_083699.1, forward strand.
TCAAACCTAGGTCTCCCACAATGAAGCAGATTCTTTACCATTTGAGCCACCAGGGAAGCCTGTAAAAGCTTCCTAGGTGACTCTAATTGCAGTCTCTATCTAAGGTTAAAACCACTCTCTAAGCGTAGGACTCACAGCCTGGGCTGAAATTCTAAGGTGACAGAAATCTAGTCTTTTGCCCCAAAAGAGCTACAGGTTTTGAATGAATGGTAATATTACTAATGACCAGAAAAACTTGGAGAATTTAGGACAATAATTAATTCAACAGTTTACCTAGTAGTTTAAATACAGTAACTATGGCTTATAAAAGTAAAAAATAAACATAACCAGAATGTTCAATACTGGGTGGGCTTTCCTGGTGACTCAGACAGTAAAGAATCTGCCTACAATGCAGGAGACCCAGGTTCAACCCCTGGGTTGGGAAGATCACCTGGAGAAGGGAATGGCCACCCACTTCAGTATTCTTGCCTGGAGAATTCCATGGACAGAGAGTCTGACTGGACATGACTGAGCGACTAACACTTCTAATACACTGTGGTGCGACCAAATGAGGCAGTCCTCATGATTATGCTTTGAAGACTATTTAGTGATCTGAGGAAGTATTCCTGATGTAAGATCAAATGAAGAAGTCAGCATAAATCAAAGTATGGTTCTGGTTCTAACTACCTACCCCTTGGAAAAACCTACTACTAATAATGATGGCTGCCAGTTTTGGACCCATCTACAAACATTACTATAGTGTAATGTAGTAATGCTATTATGTCATGTTATAGATAAGAAAACTGAGGCTTGGAAAGGTGAAAGAATTTGAAATCTTGAATAAGCTCACATAGCTGCTGAATGGTAGATGTCAAGGTGGAATTCACATTCATTTGACTTTAAGCAAAACATTCTTTGCATTTTTCTGTGCTGACTGGAAATTTGCCAATAAATATTAATAGTTTATATATAACTATCTCTAAGCTATATTAGGGACATGTTTTCCTCCATTATTTTCTTGTTTCCAAATGTTCTATGGTGAACATGTATTAATTTTATAGTCAAAAAATGGGAAAATCATTTAAAGTGAAAAATATTATATGCAGGGCATTCTTTACAAATTATTCCAAAAAATAAACAAAATTTTATGTTTACATATGTTTGCTTCTTTTTGTCTGTGTAAGAAGAAAAACATACAAGCTAACTGTGATTGCCTTGGGAGGAAGGGATTAGGAAGTGGGAACGGAGGGATAATTAGCATTTTATTTACACATATCTTTGCAAGGTTTCGCTTGTTATTGTAATAATTAGGAATCTCTTTCAAACTTTGAAAAATACTAGATAAAAGAAATTTTAAAGGAAAAGATAGGGATCTAATATATTTTTGTCAATTGAGTAACATCTAGAAATACAAATAACTTTCATTATAAATGTATTTATTTTAGAGATGGATGCATTTCCTAGTTCTGGGATCCTGAAGACACTAATGCTTGACCAGCCAGTGTGACATATTCAATTATACAAAAATGCACAATCTCTCTGTAGCCCCAGTCAGTGATTTCACCTTCTCAATTTCTCACCTTTCTCAGTTTATGACAATGCTCATCATAGCTCAGAAGAAACGTGATTTTGATATGACATGTATATATGCAAAAAAGATCCAGTCAAAAATAATCACCTGTGAAATCTTGGAAATTATTTCCCCTGGCACAGTGCCAGCATCAACTACCCAGGACCCTGAGCTGTCTCCCACAGCAGGAAAAAAAGTAAGAGACATGTCAAATTTGAAAATACTTAAAAGTGAGGGTGATTCTCAGACAATACTCCCAAGAGCCTCTGTCTGGAATGCTGCTATAGGCTTTGGTTGAAAGCCTTCTTTATCACCATCACATAAATATCAAAGCCCTCATGCCCATGGCATGGAGCTGACAGCAGCACAGAGTGACAGGCAAGGGCCAGTCCTTGGGTACTTATGTGTGTGAAACTGACAAGCTGATGTGCTTGAAATGCTTGGGGCCTTTTAAACAAAAGTCAGCAAAATAAAGATGGAGTGATGCAGAGATCAAAGGAATAATAGGAGATCTACTTCTAGAAGAACTGTCTCTCTTCCTATCTTGCTGATGCACTCTGGGACTGTGGTTTCAGTGGCTTTAGAAGGTCTAGGTCACTTATATCTTACCTTCCCCAGGTGTGCCACTAAGATCATCACCATCCAAGAGAAATACGGATTTTAGCCACAGGACTGCTCCAGGGCCCACAGGAGGTGACACATACTGCTCTAGGGGCTACATTCCCTAACCTAATCATGTCTCCCTGAATGCAAGCCAGCCCTAGAAGGGTACTGAAGTGTTGGGAAGGACCCTCAGTAAGGGCAAAGGAAAACCTTGGCCTCTGCAGTGGCCCTGAAGGTCTTTCTACTCATGACTGAAATTAGTGAACACTGCCATGCATCCTGAGGCATAAAAAAAAAAAAAAAAAAAAAAGAATTATGTTCAGAATGATCTATATATAAAGCATGGAAAGTTTAAACTGTATTTCAGAAAGTTTATCATCAATAAAGATGAACTTTGAAAAGTTTCAGCATGAAGTGGTTAGGATTAAATCTTGGTTCTCTATGAAATTACATAGAATAGTTCATTCTGTGATGATGAGAAGGAAATGAGCTGTGACAGTAGTACGAACTGATGATGTGATGCTCGGTGTACACTCGGTAACAAATGATCGGGTAAGATGTATAGGCCTGGAGAAGGTTTCAGAAACAGGCACATTTTTGAGCCAACTTCAAGAAGTCTAAAATGTGAAGGCTAAGAGGAGGAATCTACCAAGCAAGAGAATGGCTTGGGCAAAAGTCCAGATTGGAAAGTTGGGAGGATATGAGGGCTCTTGGCAAGGAGCTAAGAGAGGCACAGTCCTGGGGTTTCCCCCTTCAAGCCAGGGTTGGTGATGGAAAGCTTGCTGGGGGTAAAAAGAAGTGGCACTTGGTTCTTCAGAAAGAATAGCCACTGTGTTCAGAGAAGCACAGTGTAGGAGTCAGAGAGCCTAACTCTAGTCCTCACTGTGGAATAAGCCCAGAATAGGGTCTGTGTAATATGGAATAGTGGTAAGGAGTGGGCTGAGGTGGGGCAAGAGAGACAGAAGAAGGAGAGCTACACAAAGAACGGGGCCACCTGCACTCTCTTCTCAAACAGGACCAGACTCAGAGATTTGCTCTAAGACAGAAGAGATAGCATATATCCATCAAGGACTGTTTACCACAGACTGTCCCGTAAAACCCAAGGCCCTCTGAAACCTCAGGATCTCCATTTTCAAAGAGGAAACAACACCTCCTTGTTTCCTTAGGTGATCAATTGAAGACACTCACCCACTGGAGCATTTCCTTGGAGCAGAGATGCTGCAGGAGATCAAAGTCTCCCCACATATGGCCTCCAAGGGAAAGGGCAGAATCTGAATAGCTGGAGATCAACTAAGAGATAGGGAAGGGTAATAAAGTTCAGGCTCACATCATGTCATTCACCTTATTATCTGGAGCTCTTTAAAGTTCCTAACTTTCACAGACCAAGCAGTGTCTTCCATGACCAGACTACACCCATAATGCTCATCATGAAAACCTTGGCATGATCATGAGTAATTTTTTTTTTAATGTCAACATTTATTTATTTATTTATTCATTTATTTTTATTAGTTGGAGGCTAATTACTTTACAATATTGTAGTGGTTTTTGCCATACATTGACATGAATCAGCCATGGATTTACATGTGTTCCCCATCCCGAACCCCCCTCCCACCTGCCTCCCCAGATCATGAGTAATTAAGTACAACTCCCCTCCCTCAATACAACAAAGGGGAAATTAAGTAATGAGTATTCTTTACTGCTGAGCCACTGGGGAAGCCCAGAAGTTATGTGAATGCAGAAGCAATAAATAGGAGAAAGCTGGCTAGGTGGTGAGGTCTGGCAGGGCATGGATACATTGACATAACCCTAAAGAAGGTAGAGGGAAGAGTCGCTGTAGGCCCCCAGGGCTTTCTGAAAGTTGTGAGCAAGGCTTCCTTATTCTCTTTGGGCAGAAGGGCATGTAAGAGAAGTGGTCAGAATGCTCTATGTACAAAGCATCATGATGTTTCCATTTCCAAAATCCACCTCTGACCTCAAACTCTCCCTGATCTACACTTACATAAACATCAGAACAAGGCTCATTAAATCACTAGCTTTAGCTTTAGAATGTGGGAAGTTTTCCGGCTAATCCCTGCTACGCATGGGAATCTGGCCCTCAAACAGTGTCAGAAGTCTGGGGTGTGAAGAGTTCACTTAAACTCAGAGACTGGTCAGCACATTCCCTCTCTTGGGAAATAGCCGGTATGGGGCAGCAGCATCAATCTTTTCTGTATCTTTAGTTTCTCTTTCCTGAGCATGTTCCAGACATGATCTCATTCACTGTCATTATATGCCCCGAATAATAATGATAATTTACATCTGCTTTGGGCTGTAGACTTCAAGTGTTTTTAAGTACATTATCTCATTTAATACTTACTTCAGCTATGATGGTATAAACATAATCCCCACATTGTAGATGTAGAAAGGCTGTTAGTGATCTGTACACATAACCAGAGTGGCTCTGGGCTTCCTACCCAGGTGGTCCAATCCCTGTGTCCTTCCTTCTCACTGGGATCTTGTTGCCTCCCACAAGGAAAAAGGTAGGAAGAATCTATAACTCTCATTTTGTTGATGATAAGGTTATGGCTTTAATTATCAAAGTGGCCTTTATGTGAGGCACAGGATAAGGAAAGAGAGAATCTAGGAAAATAGTCTGTCAAAGTCATCTGGTACCAAGTCATCTGACCACCTGAAGCCACGATGGGATGTAATTCCTTGGGACAAACTTCAAACCTTTCTAACTTTATAAACTTGTAAAACTTTTACCAAAGCCACAGCAGGTAGGTCAGACCCAAGTTTTGCATCCAAATAATCCTCTCTTCTGTAGCTGTTTTCTTTTCTCCCCAAGCAAATGAGACTGACCTTATTAATTCCCAAGACACTAAAGAGTCCATGACTTCCCTAGTAGCTCAGATGGTAAAGAGTCTGCTTGCAATGTGAGAGACCCTGGAGAAGGAAAGATCCTTGGGTCAGGAAGATCCCCTGGAGAAGGAAATGGCAACCCAATCCAGTATTCTTGTTTGGAAAATCCCATGGATGAAGGCCCCTGGTGGGCTACAGTGCATGGGGTCGCAGAGAGTCAGACATAGCTGAGCGACTTTCACTTTCACTTCACTTCAAAGAGTCCATAAATTTAGGCAGAGTCCAAGGAGGCTCCTGAAGAAGAAGAAAACTGAAACATGTCTATCACGTGGATTTGGAGTCCCTTTTTAGCCTTATTCGCTGCCCCCTTCCCTCTAAGTTATTTTCAAATTCTATGCATGTGATGGACTAAAGTCCACCAGAGCTATTTCAATCCATACTTGGCATTGCTGAGGCTCAGATATATTATACAAAATAGCCCAAAGTGTGAAACACCATGGGGATGTGTAATTACAGCTGAGGTTGCCCATGCTCCTAGAATATAGTAGGAGAGCTGTACTAGTCTCAGAAAGTGAAACTTAGTCGCTCAGTTGTGTTTGACTCTTTGCAACCCCATGGACTGTAGCCTATCAGACTTGTCTGTCCATGGAATTCTCCAGGTAAGAATACTGGAGTGCGTTAGCCATTCCCTTCTCTAGGGGATCTTTCCAACCCAGGGGTTGAACCTGGGTCTCCTGCATTGCAGGCAGATTCTTTACTGTCTGAGCCACCAGGGAAGCCCATACTAGTCTCTACTGAAACCCAAGAGGCAGTGCCTTGGGTTGGCTGGGCAGTTGCCTTGCATATCCCTTGCATATCCCAATGAGGCTTTGATGTCACCTGGTACCACAGGAGGCCACAGGAACTCAGCTCCCTCTGCCCCAAACCTGGTTGCCTTTCCATGTGGAATAACCAGATGCAATGCTTTGTGCCTGACAGAACTTGGCAGTGGGCTTTTTCTTCTCCTTTTAAAAAATTATTCCAAACATAATTGATTCATGAAATATCTCCAGTTGCTCAGCAGAAGAGAAAAAAGACACATATCTATTTGGTGGGCTGTTCTTGTTGGCGATGTAAGTTTAGCTTTCAGTTTTCATAATATTTAGCCTAAAACCCTTTCACCTGAAGCTCTTGGGTGCTGGTTCCTGCAACTATTGTCCCAGAAGCACTCCACTCACAAGTTCTCAAAACCCTTTACTCTAGAGCCCAGAAACTCCTGATTTGCCCATCACAGCTACAGAGGACTCATGGCACACAGCTCTTAGGGGTCCTGGAAAGTACTACCACCTAAAACCACACTTGGATCAGAACCAAGTGCTGCATCCTGGATCCTGGCTAGAGTCCTGATTTCAGGAAAGGATCTCCCAAGAGGAGATGGAACAGACAAAAAGGCAAAAAAAAAAAAAAAGGAAAAAAAAAAGTGGGGGGGGGGGCAGGTAGAGAGAAAGGAGAGAGGGAAGAAGGGGGAGGAGGAGAGAGGCTACAACTATTAATGTTTTGAAGAAGTCCGCACCCACCCACCACCACCACCTCTACCATCACTGTCTCCACCATCATCTTAGCCAAATTTAGGGGCTCAGAATGTCCTCAAATACATGCATCTACAATGGGGAACTGGAAAGGCATAGGAGGGCATTTGTAAGTAAGTTGCCATTCTCTGAAGCTTTCTCTTGGGAAATGATTCTGAACATTTGGCTTAAACCCAGTCCTCTGTTTTCAGGGCTTATTTTGCTTCTCTTTACCAACTTATAACTATACCTACTTTTAATAGCCTATAATTACAGTTACTAGAATCTGAGAAAGAGTAAAGAGTCTTAATATAAAAGAGTTCATCACCAAAAAACAAAAACAAAACCACTGTAGATATTTATCCATTACCATGGATATATCATTAAGTGAGAAGAGCTGACAACCAACATACATCTATGTAGATATAATGGAAGAATAAATATCTGAAAGAATTAATACCAAAGTATTAGCAACTAAGACAACTGAGTGGGTAAAATATTTTTGTTCCTTTTTGCTTGCCTGTACTTCTATATTGAAAATGTGTGGTTTTGTAATTAGAAATTTTTAAAAAATAAAATAGAAGCTTCATTTGGAAAAAATATAAAATGAGAGTTGAATAAGCTCAGTTTTTCCCATTACTCTGAATATATATGAGCTGGAAACATGGGCTCTGGTGTCAGACTGTCTGGGTTCAAAGCTTGTCTCCAACATTTGAATGATCGTCTCTAGGCCGGACTTTTTCATCTGGAAATAGAGGACAACATTGAAATCTACTGCACAGAATTGTTTCAAGGATGAAATGAGATATTTCTTATAAAGGTATGCATTCAGTAAATGGCAGTTATTATTATTACTTATTTTTATGTGCTTATAGCACAGGTTTAAAATACTTCTCAAAATGTTTTTATCCAGGAGAAATATTTTCATTTATAATTTGCATACATCCCCCCATATGCAAATCCATCACGGTCTCCCTCTCTCTCAGCTACAACAATGCTGGCTTCCAGAGGCCTACCCTGTGGGCCTGGTGTCACAGAAATGAAAAAAGGTGGAAGAGAAAGGAGGTCAATATGGTTTGAAATCAATTGTGGGAAGACATGGTAATACATGGCTTGCTTTCAGAATCAATACCGGGCAGAAGAGGAAGCTTTTCTCTGCAACAGATTTCCTGGTTTCCTTTCTAAACCACATCAGTGCTCTCTGAGGTCAGCAACTTGATTCTTCCCACCAGCTTGTTAGTCTCACTGTGCACGGCAAATATGTTGTCACCTTGTGGAAGTAGGGCCCACACACTTGGGGCCCCTCTAAGGAAGACCACTGAGGCAGAGAACCCTGTAGAAGGGAGAGTGCTCTCACTTGGTACCCAGACTCTCTCCCCTTTGCTGAGGGCCCATGCAGGCTCAGATTCAGTCCCATGACAGAAATCAAATGGAATCACATGTCTTACCAACAGGCTAGTCCTCCATATTGGGTCTCACTGGCAGCTAACCCAGCCTTGCCCTCGTGTTTACATTTGATAATACAGCTTTTACCCCATCCCTGCCTTACCTGGTGCACTAGCAAACCTGCCTCTGATTTGCAGCTCAGTAACTGAAGCCTGCTAGCTGTTAAGAGAGCTTGCTATCTGTTAAGAGTCTTCTCAATGCAAACCACCAATCCTCCTCCTCGGATCTCTGAATACACTGGCTCCCAGATGCCCAATGCTTGGTACCCCCTATCACCCCAAGGCAGGATGCACCATTACTCTATTGCTATTCCATGGTTCTGACTGGTCATATTGGATGGACCCCTCTTCCATATGCTTAACCTGAGGACCAAGCTTAGTTCCTGTAGCTGATCTTTCCAGTTGGCACCGGGCCCATCTCAAAGGACAAGCCTACTTTTCCCAACATAATTAGGCAGACCAGGCAACACCTGGGCCTTCCCAGGTGGTGCCAGTGGTAAAGAACCTTCCTGCCAATGCAGAAGATGCCTGAGACAAGGTTTGATCCCCGGGTCGGGAATATTCCCTGGAGGAAGGCATGGGAATACACTCCAGTATTCTTGCCTATGGACAGAGGAGCCTGGCAGGCTACAGTCCATAGGGTCACAGAGTTGGACACAACTGAAGCAACTTAGCAGAGCACACACAGACCACACCAGGCGGAGTCTTGCAAGGTGACAGTACGGTACATGATAACCCTTCCTGGAGGGGAGTGAGGCTTGGAAGCATCCCGTCACCACCACTACCAGGGTCACTACTGCTGCTACAGAGGCCACCATTCACCAGGTACCTCCAATGAACCAAATTCTCTATCAGGCACATTCCATGTGTTATTTCTGACTCTCACATCAGTCTTCAGGGGAGGTATCACTATCTCCATTTTAGAGATGACATTGAGTCTCAGGGAAATTGATTATCACAGGATCCAAGGCCAACAAAAGGAAAGAACAGACTGACTGCAAATGCAACACTTTTCTTTACTATATTGTAAAAATGACAACTGAGAGGGATGTCTCAAAGAGGCTTGTGGAGCTATCAAGGGGGATGCAGCCTGAAAACAAGGCAGTTTTGTTAATGATAGCCTGACTGTAGCATAAGGTAAAAAGAAAGAGGCAAAATAATATCCTGGGCTGGGTCAAGTGTAGTCCACTTTTTGCTTGGAAATGGAAATGAAGACTCAGGCCAGATACTGGTCAAGTTAATTGTTAAACAGGCCAAGCTCCAGCAGAGAACACAGTGAGCTATCACCAACCATGGGTACATGTGTTTCAGATGAGGCAGAGGATAGGCAGAGAAAAGTGAGATGCAGCCATAGGATTCCACAGCCCTGGGGTCACACAAAACTTTTAGATAAGAAGATGTCATAGAGGGTCATGTGGGTAACCCTGGAATCCAAGGGAATTCTTAGACACAAGGAGGGAAAGAGTGTCACTCAGCAGTCCTGTGGCCACAGGTTAACATGTGGCTGTCTGAGGGGTCACCAGGATCCATACACAGAAAGGACTGGGAACTGGTTCTGGGGTGGAACTGAGTACCCTGCCAGGTCTGATCCCAGAGACATCCAAAGCTTTTGTGAATCAAGAGACTTTGCAGCAAAAGGGTTGAGAGCCAGGGCTCTGGAGTCAGACTACTGGGATTTGAATCCCAGTTCCACCACTTACTAGCTCTGTCAACTTGAGCTATTATTTTACTTCTTTGCCTTAGATTCCTTGTCTGTAAATGGGAATGTCAACACCTAACTCATGGGATGTTATGAGAACGAAATGAACCGGGTCTGGCACATAAAGGACTCAGTGTTACTGTTACTATCATTGGTGTTTTTGTTAGTCACTCAGTTGTGTCCGACTCTTTGCGACCCCATGAACTGTAACCCACCAGGCTCTTCTGTCAATGTTATTATCTTTAGTACTGTTGTTATTAGGATCTCCTCAAAAGGGAGAACGAAGAGGTAAGACCTGATGAGTATTCAAAGATGAACAGAAGTTGGTCAGGGTAGTTAAAGAACCAGGAAGGATTAAAAAGGAGACTGCATTGAGACTTAGGATCATGACCTGTTCAGTTAAAACCCTGAGACAGCAAATAGAGTGCGGCAGAGGGAGCACAGAAGGGATAAAAGGTAAAACCAGAGAAGTCAGCAGTCAGGTTCTAAAAGGTCTATAGTATCAAGAGCTTCAGGGACTTTCTGGGAGTCTAGATGGTAAGAGTCTCCCTCTCAATGCAGAGGACATGGGTTTGATCCCTGGTCCGGGAAGACCCCACATGCTGAGGGGCAACTAAGCCTGTGTGCCACAACTACTGAATCTGAGCTCTAGAGCCCATACTCTGCAACAAGAGAAGCCATTGCAATGAAAAGCCCATGCACTGCAACCAGAGAGTAGCCCCTACTTGCCACAACTATAGAAATTCTGCATAGACAGAAAAATAAGAGCCAAGCGGTCTTTAACAAAAAAAAAGTTTGAACTTAATCCCAATGGGAAGACACCTATGAGTACCATAACAAATGGAGTAGCATATTGAGATGTGCATTTTAGGAAAACCACTCTGGTAGCAATTTGTGCATGGATTTAAGGAAACCATGACTAGAGTCAGGGAAAACAGGAGAATACTACAGTAATCCAATCAAGAGATAATGAGACTCTGATCTAGGGCAGTGGTAAAGAAGATGGAAGAAAAGGGACGTTAAAGATATAGAGTCAGTAGGATTTTGTGAAGGATTCAGGAGTGAGAGTCAAGAACAACTCTCACATTTCCAGCTCAAGCAGCTGGATGGTTGGTGCTGTTCACTGGCACAGAGAACACAGGGGTAAAAGTGCACCTGGAAGGAGTAGGAAATGATTAAATAAATTCTGGACACATTAGGTTGGAGAACCCTCTGAAAAATTGAAGTAAAAATGTCCAGAAGGCCAGCGGGTTTTCAAATAGGAAGCACAGGGTGAGATTAGGAATGAGACGTGGCTCTGGAAGCCATCAAAGCACAGGGCCAACTGAGAGTGGGAAAGAGTATAAAATCACGCAGGCAGTATAAAGTGAGGGAGAAGGTCTGGGGAACAAATCCTGGGGAAAAGGAGAAGAGCCTAAGAAGGACCAGTAAGAAAGTCATGTGGAAACCAAGAGATCCAGATGTCATGGAAGGCTGACGACAAGGGAATTTAAAAAGTGGCTGACAGGGTCAAATGCTTCAGGAAGACCAATTAATATCTGAAAAGTATCCTTTGGATTTAACAAACAAAAAGAAATGTTCAGGTGGAGACTTTGGTAAGATTAACCTCTGTTGGTTAGAGAGAACAGAAGCCCAATGGCAGAGGTCAAAGGGCATCTAGGAGGTAAGGAAGTAAGTGCCCATGCAACTATAAACTATTCTCTTAAGAACTTGGGCTTTCAAGGGAAGGAGAAATGGGAAGTAGGGTTTCTTTTTATTCATTTGTTTGTTTGTTTAAGATGGGAAAAACTTGAGGATGTTTAAGGAGAAAAGAGTTGCCTCTAATGTAAAGCCTCCCATGATAAGAAGCACACTGCATCACAAGACATTTCATTCTGGTTTTGAATAGTGTATAAAAGAGCAATTGTGGGTTGGAAATGATATGTGAGTTAAGCTAAAGTTAGTTTCACAATACCTTTCACCCTATCTCTTCTACAGGAAGATTTCAACTATCAAAACTCCACCCACCCCAACCTTCCATAAAAAAATACTTACTCAAAATAATTGAACATAATTGAACATATCCAGTTATTTCAATGTCGCTATCTTGGCAGGCTTCCGACAATCACAGCACAGTTTGTCAATATCCTTTTGAAAATATATTTTCTATAATTAGGCACAATATTCTTTTTTTTTTTAAATTTTATTTTATTTATTTATTTATTTTTTTAATTTTTTTTTTATTATTATTATTATTTTTTTCCAGTGGGTTTTGTCATATAGGCACAATATTCTTATGTGATCTAAATAGTGCATAAAGAAATTCTTATTTCTATGGTTTAGAGATTATATTTTAATTTGCATCATCACTCAAATGTCTTTATTATTCCCCTTTAAGAGAAATGTCTAAACTCTTTCATCTAAATGTCAAGGTTCTTGAGAGTCTTTCAAGCTTTTCTAAAATGATCCTCTCTCTACATTGTATTAATAGAATGCTTTGCTTTCATCAACTTATTAATGTTTTATTTACAGTGTCACAATCTACAGGAGATGCCAGGAAATTTGAGGGCTCTCATAACCACTATAGTTTTCCCTGAGCCAGAACTGAAATCATATCAGACATTCCCATATCCTACATCTAACGGAGGAGACTATGGTCCTCTTGAGTCGCAAGCATGGCTTTCTGTTTGCTCTCCTTTAATGTCTATTATTTCTTCATATTGTTTACTACCTTCAGGCTTGTAGATCTCATATAGATAAGAACCTTTCTGATATATCCTTAGCCCTCCTATGAAAAGAGTTTAAACAGAAAACTTTATACAATTGCCATTTTTTACTTATGCTTAATACCCTAAAGTCTCAGGAATATTTACGTTTATCTTGTGTTAAAGTCTAAGTACCTTACTTATTACACATGCCTTTTGTTGATACATGGATAAGATAGACTACTAATATTGTTTACAATCTGTATTTTTGGTATTTTTTCTAACTTAAGTTGACCTAAGGGCATTTCCTTCAGAAAATGCTTCTTTCTGTGTCACCTGTGATCCTCACATACCTGGTTTTGGCTTTACTGGGGTAATTTTCTCCTTCCATTTCAAAATTCACTTAAATCCTTCTAGACAGATCAACAAGGTTTCCTGCCAAAGCACATCTTTCTCAATCTTTACAAGATGCACTCTGCCCCTTGCCAGAAGTCCATCATCCTGGCTTTGCAGGATATTGTCCAGAAGACTTTTTAAAACATCATTTACACAGGAAATCATTTGTTTCTCAGCCTCCCTTCTTTCTCATAGTCACTACCATCATACGGAACAAGAGATAGAAACACCACTTGTGCTTCTGAATCTTTCAGTGTACCACCCAGAACTTTAGCCATTAAGAATGGACTCCCAATTCTTCTGAGTTCGCTGTTTCACACAGGAAGCAGCAAAAGTGGTGGCGGGGGCGGTGGGCAATTCATAGTCTTGATAAGAAGTTCTTGGCAAGCTCTGTATCATATCTTGGATATTGGCTCTGACCTCCTCTCAATTTTCCACATCAAGTCTATACAACATGACCTTAAAAACCCTTGTTTGGGAATTATCCACTATATAAAACATCTTTCTTCTTCCTGACAGTGGTCACAAGACCCCTCCCATCAGCTCATGCCAGTAACTTCTCCCTAGTGAGAGAAGGAGAAAGAGGAATGTACTGAGTCCACCCCAATGGGAACAGTGCCAGGCAAGCTCCAAAGGGTAAGACTGTCCTTCATTTCTCTGCTGTTTCACATTCTTCCACTTGCCCACTTCATGACATTAATTTATCAGCATTTTCCTGGCTTTCTTTCTCACTATTTTTTTCCATCCTGCCTAAGAAGCTTTCATCATCTCTAAGAAACTGGAGTGTGAAAAAGTATCTACTTAATCTCTCCCCACTTTTCCTTCTGCTTGCATTTGCAGCTGCTATAATTGGTTACCATCTCAGGCGTGACAAGAAAGATGGAACTTACTCCAAAGGTCACTACACTACCACTAGGCAGGCATATTTTTTGGATCATCAAATGAACTAAGGGTTTATCTTGGTTTCACTAGATGCACTCCTTGAAAACCCTAAATGAGTAAAGATTATGTCCCCTCTCTTACTGTGGGACTTCTTAGAGGGTTAGAATACTCTGGCTGCATGTTTTTCATTAGATTGTGAGTTCCTCAAGACAGAAACTATGCATTTGTTTCATTTTCTACAGGGCTGTACACAGAGACTTGATGGGACATGGAAACTGAGTGCAATTGTCCAATTCTGAGGATATAGGCTAACCATCTCTATGAATTATCCTACTCAACCCTACTACTCTGATAAGTTAGCTGATTATACTTTGAATATCGTTTAGGGGCAAGGTCATTAGTAGGTCCACTAAAATGTTTCTCTTCCATTTTATGCCTATTTTTGACCCCAAGACTCAGAATCAAGTTTTTTAAAAATGTATTCAAGGTTGAGGAAAAGCAAGGATCAGCTAGAGAAATAACTAACCAGAGATTACTGAATGAAGTACCTAATTGTGACTGTGTTTTTAATATTACTTTAACTCTTTCTTTGAATGGTCTGTTCTTTCAAAAATGTTACACTAGTGCTTAGCTGCTTAAACGTGACTTGTGGCTTTGAGATTTTAAAAAATATATATTGGAATGTAAATGCTTGCTAATTTTTGACTAAACCAGCTTACAGAGAGTCTGGCATTTCAGATAATGAGGTCTTAAAGCAGACCATTAACAGAGTGGGCACAGCTGCTTTCTAAACCACAAGCATTTGAATACTCCCCTACTGAGTCACAGAAAATATCTCAGGACAAAATGGCAGCACCATTGCCCATTCTACCTCCTGAGCAGATATGGATGCATCTGTCCCCTGACCGCTATGCTTTTATGGGCAGCAATTCCATTCCTATGCTTGTTTATACCGCCAGTGACATTTAACATGCAACAAACACACACACACACTATACACACACACACACATATATATATACACACATATATATAAAGTGTGTATGTGTGTGTATGTATGTAATAAGTGTTTTTTAAAAATCTGATTTACTCTATGGCCTGAGTCATTTGATAAGTTTATGGGCAACTTGAGTCAGGTATCTATCTGGACCAGAAGGGGTCTCCTGGTCCCCAGCTCTTCTATCTGAGCATGGACAATCTCAGCAGCTTAGATTAGAAAGGCCTGCAGAGACACCTGTTGGTGAGTCCCCTGGCCTCGACCCCTCACCATCTGCCTGTCAGGCTGTCATGACTGAGGCTCCCTTCCTCACGCAGCTCGGCTTCTACATAGGCTGTTGAAAGAGTGCCATCTGCAGGATGAAGGAGGACTCATCTGCCATTTCTCTGCTCTTCTCTGCAGAAGGGCATATTTCCAGGCACTGTGACAGATGAGACAGCTCTTTTCCTGCTTTGATTCAAGACAGTTTTTAAACCAGAATGTAGAAAATGGGAGCTCAGAATTCCCTTGTCATATCAGCCTTGGGTCAAAAGAACCATAAAATCATGAAGCTGAAAGAGGTTTCTGCACTTAATCATGGCCCTCTGTAGTGCTGCTGACCAGTGGCCCCCAGCCTCTGACTTCATACCATGTGTGATGCCCTTTGTGACTGTCTCATAACCATAACCAGCAGCCCATGACAACCAGTACCGGTTTCTAATGCTTTCACTGATTGACACTGATCTCTAACTCAGGAATTACCTAATTCTGGGTCAAATCCACTTCTCTCCCCCCAGGGGGCCCTCACCTAGTTGAAAACAGAAGCAAGAAAGAGAGAGCCCTTTCCTGCCTGGATCACCTCCTTCCTCATCACTTGAGCATGGTGGTCACACTGCAGAGGACAAAGCAGAGCTGAGGCAGCTGGCTACTGACTGTCCATCCACCTGCCTTCATCGTGATCAGGGCTGGTTTCCTATGTGGACGACCAATTCTAGGATGCTAGGCAGCTCCACTGCCCACTCCCTTCCCCAGAACGGGGACAGAGAAGACATGAACAAGGATTCATTTCCAGAATATGAGACCCATCTCTAGAGGCCTATTTACAGGGCAATGATGTGGTGACTGCAACTGCACGTGTGTGTTTCCTTTGTGGCCCACACCCACTTCTCCCCTTTCCAGAGGAAACACTCCTAAAAGCAGGAGCCTTTTGGAAGGTACAACACTCTGTTCTCTCAAAAAGACACAGCCTAATCAGGAAGCAGAAGCAGGGAGAGATGGATTATATCAAGAGATTACTTGTTGGCTGGACAGGGAAAAGTAATGCCTGTGGTAGGGGAAGCCTCCCCACTCTATTTTTCTCTCTGACCTGTACTTTACATGAGCAAACTGGCAATGGATTTTACACCCAACTCCTCTACCTCAGTAAGGAGGGACAGCATGGGGTTAGTGTTATCATCCTGTACTGATACCATTCCCAGCTACTTCTTCCCTGCCTTACTCTTTCTACTGCAACTGTCCACAGCTGACAAATATTTATTTACCATTCATCTAGTGATTCAAAACAAGGATCTCCTTGCCTCAGGCAGGAAGGCAGCCCAGAATGCCTTACCAAACACCAAAGCCACAGCCCTGGTCTCCCTCTCCAGGATCCAAACACATACAACCATTCACAGCATCTCACCTGAGCCACCTCTTCAAAGTCATCGTGCCTCTTCTGCAGGGCCCGAGCTCGATGCAGAGACTTCCCGACCCCTGTGTGCTTGCTGAGAAAGGCCTCGCCGTGGTTTTCAATCCAATCTAACACCTAGTCAGAGAAGGAAGACAGAAACAATGACTTCTTGGCAAAAGGAAAGACATGTGACAACATGTGTGACCGCTAGGCTATCAGAGTCCCCATCCCAATTAGAAAGTGGCAGTCCAGGTAGAAATGTTCAATCCATGATAGACACACGGATTTCATTACTGTCATTGGCAATATAACAATCCACCCTTAACTTAGTTCAGCTCTTTCTCTTTGATCTCCAGAATATCCTCTCATCACTTGTTCAGCTTTCTCAGCCTTAATAAGCCCATTATTTTAAACAAGGTACATAGACTGCCAGACACAACTTAACCCTCTCACAACTTTGACTCCAACCATAAAGTCAGACACATTTGCAGGAAATTAGGCAGTAATCCCTGGGTCGGAAAGATCCCCTGGAGTAGGAAATGGTAACCCACTCTAGTATTCTTGCCTAGAAAATTCCACGGACAGAGGTGCCTGCCAGACTACAGTCCATGGGGCCACAGAAGAGTTAGACATCACTGAACCACCGAGCACACACACACAGGCAGTGTCAGGTCAGGGCAGTTCCTTGGCTCTCACTCCACCATAAAAATGCTCATGGAAGTGGCACCAAGTCATGGGTACCCTGTCTCATTGCTCTCCTGGGACTGCTTCCCTAATTCTGGAGGTAAAGTCCAGAGTAGTCAATCCCCAACTGGAACTGTACTAAAGTTAGCCAATCACCACGACAATTGTGGTCTCTGGCTTCTTTTCATCTTTCTCCTCCAATCAGCATCAACCAATCAACCAAATAAAGTAAGGTCTTTAGTATCGCTGATGTTTTTGGGTGGCAGTAGAGACTCCATGTTCTCCAGACTTAAGGTCTAGTGATTGGCCTCAAGACATTTTCCCCGGAGTTGAGGGCAGCTGAAAAAGAGGTGACTGAAGCAGTAGAGGGATGGGTGAGGGAATGCTGAGAAGGTGAGAAAATATGTTGTCCTGAGGGGCACTTGACAGGAGGAGTGGATACCCCTTAGTAAAACTCTTGAAATATAGGTAGGATCAAAGCCTGGAGTCCATTTTGCATTTGTCCACATAGCCTAACAAAAATGTGGGTCTCCCAGGGAGAAGGGAAGCAGTTCATCTGGGCTCCGAGAAGTTGGCACTCAATAAATCAAATGGCCACAATTAAATCAGAATTACAGGACAGACACACCTGTTGCAGATCCTGCCAAGATTCAACTAATTTGACTCTACTCCTACTACAGTAAACTTTAACTAAACATTTGATTAATGAGGTACTAGCTTTCTCAGATTTTAGAAGGACTTTTGGGAAAATGATTTAGATGAACTAGGCCTGTTTAAAAGGGTACTTTAATTCTGTTTCTTTTACAGATGGTCCTGTGGAGAGCAGAGAGACCAAATCATTGCCTGGATTGCAGGCATGGGAGTTCTGGTTCTACAGAATCTAGCCTTTGGTTTCACATCCTCTGACATTTGAGATAAATTAATGTCTGCAATTGTATGAAGTATGGAAACTTTCAAAGTCTTCAGTGGCAGTATCATAAAGTCATACCAAGATGGTATCAGAGAAAAGCACATATAAATATAAAAATGAGGTTTAACAAAAGTGCATGGTACAAAGCCAAGTCAGGTAATTATCCATGAAAATGAAGGGGAAAAAAGCCTTTTCGAAAATGACTTTATCTAAACACTTAGTGTAAAGAGCTTAAACACTTTAGCAAAAAGAATTTATTATATATAACACAGGGAATTATATTCAATATCTTGTAATAATTAATAATGGAAATGAATCTGAAAAAATATATATATAAAACTGAATCACTTTGCTGTACACCTGACTCCAACACAATATTGTAAATCAACTTTACTTCAATCAAAAGAAGATTTTAAACACTAACAAAAATCTAACAATACTTTTTAATATTCTGGAAGCACATCTGCAGAAAGAAATTGCAATAGTAAGTGAACTGAATTTTTACCTTTTGCTAACACTGAAAGGAACTTTAAATATCCCTTTCTCAGAATAAAGAAGAGTCTACTTTTCTTTTGAGTTACTTATGGTGATATTTCAGCAACAAAAGTCAGGAGAGTGCATTTTTACTTGACTTACCACAATTTGATCCCACATTCTTACAGTAAAATGGATGATGGGTATTAGCATGCAAAGCCAAAGATAAACACTTCTAGTCACAAATTTTCCCATATGTTGTGTACCATGGCTGGTGTAACTTTATAATTTTTATGCATATTTAAACTTTCATTAATCCCCTTTTGAGAATGAACAGAAGCTTGGAGATAATTTTTACATACAAAAGAGCTGTCTTGTAGCTTTTCATGAGTGCTTTGGAATTTATGACGTATTTTCAGATCATAACTTAAAAAAATTTTTTTGTTCTGAGTAGTTAAGTGTGATCTACTTCTCTGGCACTTTTTTCATGAATTTTATTTTGTTCCTTTTCATTTTCAATCTCTAAAATTTCAATCTCTTTCGTTTTCAATAAATATTCTAAATAATACTCTAAGGCAAATTGGTTAGAGGGAAATGTTGTGCATGTACTAGTTCACAAATGGTTCGCTTTTATACTCCCATCAAGGTACCCCTTATTTGTGCCCTTTTATTTAATTTCTCTCATCTACAAGATCCTATTTAAAATAGTCAATTCTCAGGATACAGGATGATAGGTAATGATACTATTGATGGTTTTGAATTGGTTTTTAAGTGCTTCCAACAATAGGAGGTTTTCCTTTTATTTTTGGTCTGAAGGAAGGGTTTTCTGGATGCAGAGAAGCATGTGTGGGATATGGCTATTCACATACTCTAATAAATATATATTGTTAGTCTCATGGTGGCCTGGTGCTAGGCCAGAGGACAGCCCAAGGTGCAGGATGGCCCTGACTCTAGGAACTCAGTCTAGGTGGGTAATGAGCACTAGATATGAAACCACACAATTCATCATTAATTGCAAGGGTGAAAAGTGCCAACAGTCAGGGAAGCTCACTCTGAAGAAATGAGGTTTAGCTGAGACCTGAGAGATAGTAGGACTTAACCAAGTTAGCAACTGAAAAGATCAGCATGGCTTAAGTAGGCTTTAGTAGGAAATGCACCCAGAGAAGGCAGGCACCAGATAGAGCTAAGCCTTGGTGGGCTGAGCTCCATTCCAGTGTTTGGCCTAAGAGCCACTGAAGGGCTAAAGGAGGAGAACGACACCATCAGATTTGATTTAAAAATTATTGTTCTGACTGCTTTGTGGAGAATCAATTGGACGAAGGCAGGAACACAGTAGGAAAACAGGAAGTTTCTACAGAAATCCTGACAAGAGGCAATAATAGCTCAGATGAGGCCAATGGCAGTGTCTGTGAGGAGACAGGTTTGAGTAATATCTTCCCTGGTGGCTTAGAAGTTAAAGCGTCTGCCTGCAATGTGGAAGACCTGGGTTTGATCCCTGGGTTGGGAATATCCCCTGGAGAAGGAAATGGCAACCCACTCCAGTATTCTTGCCTGGAGAATCCCATGGATGGAGGAGCCTGGTGGTTTACAGTTCACGGGGTCACAAAGAGTCAGACACAACTGAGCGACTTCACTTACTTACTTACTTATGGCTAGGATTTGGTGACTGGGCATGGGAGTGATGAAGAAGCAGGTGGAAAGTTAATCCCTCCAGGAGAAAGGCTTGAAAAACTGGGTGGAAGAGGAACTTGTCACTGGTGCAGAAGCAAGTGAGTCACAAGGGATAGCAGATGACAGATTTTTTTCATGTTTTCTTTCAATTTTCATACTCACATTCTGGTTTTGACAAATGACAGGTATGTGTCTGAACTTGAGTGGGAAGTAGCACCCAATGATAGTTCTCAATCTGATTCTGGCAAGATGTGCCGTTAACTTCAAAGGAGTAATTTTATACACAAAGGTTTAAAAATAAATTATAAATTGTTAATATAGCTGAATCCTAATGATAAAAAAAATTAGGGATATGAAACCCATCTGAAGAATTATAAATTTAGGCTTACATCGAATTAACCCTTGCATTCCTGAAGGCATTTCACTGGGGTATAATTTTTGGTAATGGTGGTTTAGTCGTTAAGTTGTGTCCAACTCTTGCTATCCCATGGACTGTAGCCCACCAGGCTCCTCTGTCCATGGGATTCTCCAGGCAAGAATACTGGAGTGGGTTGCCATTTCCTTCTCCAGGGGATCTTCCTGACCAAGGAATCGAACCCAGGTCTCCTGCATTGCAGGCAGATGATTTACCAACTGAGCTATGAGGGAAGCGTTAACATGACATGTGAAGTCCTCTGTGGCCAGCCCCACCCCCTCCAAATCCCACCTCCAAAGAATTCCTGTCCCACCTCTCAATATCCCCAAAACTGCTTGTTACCTTCTGAGTTTTGTTCTTGCTATTTTTCACTTCACATGAAATGTTTCTTTTTTTTCTGCCTACATCCACTTCCCAGGCTCCTTCATATTTATCCTTTAAGCACCATCTCAAAATCTCTAGTTTTGGAAAGTCTTTTCTCTTTAACAGCCCACTCAGGCTGGGGGTGGTATCACTCTTCTCTGCTCTGTTCAAACTACAATTATTGCCCATAGGCTGGTCTCTTCCACTAGACTCTGACCTCTCTGTGATTCCTGGACATAGCATGGCACTTGGCAGAGGGGTTTGCTTAAGACATGCTGAAGTCAACTCAAACTCATCCTCTCGAACATATGACTTTGAATGTCTCTAGCTCCATACTCCCTAGATAGGAACCTCCATTTCAGTACCTCTCACAGCCTGCATTCAAAGTTCTCCCTTTGTGTGTATCCTCCCTCTGCACTGTCTCACTTTGCAGGTAGTTCCTGAAGAAGTACAAGGTTTTCACCATTGTATGCTACCCTTTCATCACTTGCCTGCCCCCAGTGCCCCCATCAGCCTTGCACACGCAGGAGATACTCAATGAATATTTATACACATGAATTGTCAAGTGCAAGCATGGCTGCCTACTATCTTGGGGAAAGCTGTGACAACGCATTCAGCCGGAGGCCTGATCTTTGCCCTGTCACTGGGAACAGTAGTCCTGGTCAGCCCAGGACTCCTCACCACAACAGCAGGCAGGTAATCTTGCAAACCACTTATAAAGTTCTTCCTCCTTTCTCATGCCCCAACTTTCCCCAACTTTTTCACCAGAATTAGTCCTTTCCCAGAACAGCCTTTCCCAAGAGAGACATTCACATCCTGAACTGGATTTGGGAGCCAATCTAACAGCCATTATGTATAATTCCCTAATCACCCCCTTTCTTCCTCATTTAATTGTGTTTATTCCAACCAGTATACAATCAAGACTCTTTTTTTCAGGGGAGGAGACAGTTATTTCTAGCTGCTAAGGAGAAGAGAAAAGTCCTTTTGAAGAGAAGTATTGATATTTTTTGGACAGTGGGCATGAATGCAACCAAGTTAATGGGAGAAAATCAAAGGCATAGCTGCTTTCTGTCCTGGGACTCTGATTTTTTTTGATTCTTCTAATATGATAGAATCTTAATGTTGGAGAAGGAGATAGCAACTCACTCCAGTATCCTTTCCTGGAAAATTGCATGGATGGAGGAGCCTGGCAGGCTACAGTCCATGCAGTCACAAAGAGTCGGACACAACTGAGCGACTTCACTTTCACTTAACATTGGAGAAGAACTCCAACTTAAAATGCAGGAGGACCCTGCATTTTATTTTTGTTTTGTTTTTTTTTTTTGCTTTTTTTTTTTCATTTATTTTTATTAGTTGGAGGCTAATTACTTCACAACATTTCAGTGGGTTTTGTCATACATTGACATGAATCAGCCATGGAGTTACATGTATTCCTCATCCCGATCCCCCCTCCCACCAGGACCCTGCATTTTACAACTACCTTTGAACAAAGTTTTAAGTTGGTGTCTAAGCTCTGTTTACATGTGAGTGGTTTAGGTGAGTAAAGCATCATGAAAATGTGCACCATCATAAATTAAGGGCATCATAAATTACAGAGGAACCTAGGTTCTTGTCCCTTCTCCCTTGATTCACCATGGTATTCTGACCATTCTCCTGTTTTTATGAATGCACCTAGCTCATTCTGGCTGCAAGGACTGTGTAGGTTCCATTTCACACACTTGCAACCTTTTCTTAAACACATTCCATGGCTTTATTCATTCAGCTCACTGGCTATCACATAGCACTACGACATATTTGTTTGTTTGCAGTAGTGTTTTTCTCTACTTTCTAAATATAAGCCCCACATGGGCAGGGGCTTTGTTTGGTTTACTGCTAAGTCCTCAAAGAACATCAGCTGAATAAATGAGTGAATTAACTCAACCAATCTGATGTGAGAACTTTCTATGTGATAAAGAGCAAAACCATGAAAGGAAATGAAGATATTTAGCAAACAGTTGTCAAACCAGAATTCCAACTCTCTGATTCCCTCCCTGGCTCTCTCTGATCAATCATCTTATTTGAAATATGTTATTAATCTTGTGTCATAATCTGATCCCTGATAAAATAGGCAAGATATTTTACATAAAGTGAAGAACTGCCCCCACTCAGCTCCTACCTCCTAGCCCCGCCCCTCAACTCTGTAGAAGCCATTATTCTGAGCTCAGGAAGGAGAGCTGACACGTCATCAGGTGTCAACAATACATTTTGTTCTGTTAAAGGCTCGAGTACATATGATGTGTAAGAGTACCCAGGACAGTCCATCAAATCATTATTTCTGCTTCCTTACACAGCACACTGCACATTAGTTCTAAAGGGGAATGGCTCATCCTTTGCCAGCACCACGCTGCTCCCCATTGGCTGTGCCTGGAGAGCATGTGGGCAACACTTGAAATGCCCAATGATCAGCAATTATCAATTATCAGCAATTCTGATAATTTTCAGAATTATTTTCTGTCTCATTGTTGGAACAAGTATGATCAAAATTAATTTTCTATCTCATTATTGGAACAAGTATGATCAAAATAAATGTCCTGCTATGGCAGAGAAAGCCATCACTTTTCCAAGACGGCTTAGCTGAAACTCATTAGCAGGTGAACATATTATCTTCCCCTGAGAACTACGGTCCTGTCTCCTGACACATGTGATGCCAGGTGGAAGCCATCTAGGAGACCAGCAGTCTTCCTCCCTTGGGCCACTCTACTCTGGCCAGCCCAGCAGTCTGGGGTAACTGGAACTCATCTTTGTCCTTGGCATCTCCATGAGAGCATCTCGTCATTATAGTGCCTTTGATTCCTGTTTATGGCATCACCACACTTTTCATCACTAAGGACTGAATCTCTCAAGTCAGAGGCTCTCAAACTTTAGAATGCTTCAGCATCACCTGGGGTTCTTTCTAACACATAGGCACCATGTTATCCACAGATTCTGAACTAAACAGTGTAGAACAGGACCAGATAATCTGTTTTTAACAAGCCCCAACTCTGCCCAGATGATCTTAATGCCAGAGATCTGAAACCTGGCAAGTCACCCCCTAAACTGAGTTTTTAACTTCTCTATCCAAAACTGTACTCCTTTTATTATCTCACCCCTGTTCCTCTCAGGATTGAAGAGCATCAAAGAAAAGGGGGAACTGAAACTGAGTAGGATCTTCGAGGCCCTTCCAGGTACAAAAGCCTCTCCAAGTCCCCTGTTCTTGTTTGGCCTTCCTCAGGTTTCAAAGAGGAGGCTCACGTAGTTAATGATTAGAACAACAGAGCCACAGGACTCCTAGTTCCTCCTGAAGGGATACAGATAACAATCTGGTGCATATCTTTGAGCTGTTCTACAGAAACTAAGACTACCACGCCCCGCATCCAGTGGAGGATGGTGATTACATGCTGACCACAAGCAGTAGACCCCAGACTAGATGGAAATAGAAGGTTGATAATTAAGATTCTCAAAACATCACCCTGTTACCTCACCACCAACCAATCAGAAGAATGCCCATGAACTGATCACATACTCTGTGTGTGTACCCCTAATGTTGCCTTTAAAAACCCTTCCCTGAAAACTATTAAGGAGTTTCGGTCTTATGAGCACCAGCTTCCTGTTTTCCTTGCTAGTCACCCTGCAATAAATATTGTACTTTCCTTCACTAGGACTCAATGTCAGTACATGGCTTTGCTCTATGTTGGACAAGTGGACCTGAGTTGGGTTCTTTAACTGGTCCAAGAACCAGACTTGGAAAAACTCAGTTCCATATTCATACCTGACACTTGCTTTGCTTTCTATAACAAAATGGACAGCAATTTTCAATGATGCTTTTTCATAAATACTCTCATATCTACCCTTGTTCCCATCACTTCAGTCAATGACTGTGATCCCACAATCTTCCCAGTCCAACTCAGTCCTCTGCTGGCACAAAATTACCTCAGCCCTTCACTCTGATAACCTGTTTTCTCTGGTCAGAATCTTTGATAGCTCTCCACTAGTTATAAAGTATGAATCTTTTATCCTTTAGCCTGGTATTCAAAGCTCCAGACATAGCACGTTGAGGTCAAGGACATGCTGAGTACGTGTTTATCAGAAATGTCCTTGGATGGTGACTGTCTTGTTGTTCAGTCACTAAGTCCTGTCTGACACTTCACAACCCCATGGACTGCAGCACGCCAGGCTTCCCTTCCTTTGCTATTTCCCAGAATTTGCTCAAATTCATGTTGAGTCGATGACGCCATCCAACCATCTCATACTGTCACCCCCTTCTCCTGCTCTCAGTCTTTCCTGGCATCAGGGGCTTTTCCAGTGAGTCATCTGTGCACATCAGAGGACCAAAATACTGTAGCTTCAGCATCAGTCCTTCCAATGAATAGTTAGGATTAATTTCCTTTAGGATTCTCAGATTTGATCTCCTTGCTGTCCAAGGGACTCTGAAGAGTCTTCTCCAGTACCACAATTCGAAAGCATCAATTTTTCAGCGCTCAGCCTTCTTTTGGAGAAGAAAATGGCAACCCACTCCAGTATTCTTGCCTGGAGAATCCCATGGACAGAGGAACCTGGCAGGCTACTGTCTGTGGGGTTGCAAGAGTCAGACACGACTTAGTGACTAAACTACTACTACTAAAATTCGCACTGGAGAAGGAAATGGCAACCCACTCCACTATTCTTGTCTGGAGAATTCCATGGACAGAGAAGCCTGGTGGGCTGCAGTCCATGGAGTCACAGATTCCATGGACACGACTGACTAACACACACACACACACACACACACACACACACACACACACACACACACACACACAGCCTTCTTTATGGTCCAACTCTCATACCCATACATGACTACTAGAAAAACCGTAGCATTGACTATATGGACCTTTGTCAGTTAAGTGATGTCTCTGTTTTTTAATAAGCTGTCTAGGTTTGTCATAACTTTTCTTCCAAGGAACAAGCATCTTAATTTCATGGCTGCAGTTACTGCCCATCCACAGTGATTTTGGAGCCCAAGAAAATAAAATCTGCCACTGTTTCCACTTTTTCCCCACATATTTGCCATGAAGTGATGGAACTAGATGTCATGATCTTAGTTTTTCTGAATGTTGAGTTGTCTAGTCACTTGTTAACATAACAATAAAAGAGGAACTGAGGACATTAAAGGTGTTTAAAATTTCTGTGGTTCAAGAAAGCCCTGAGGCTCAGTAACTTTGGGCAGTGGTGGTGGGGGGGTGGGGGGGGAGCACTTCTCATTGCCTCTCAGGACCCACCAGCTTCCCAAGCCTGCCAGAGGGAGGGACCCAAATCCTTCCTAGGAAGGTGCTCATCACAGAACGACCATTGTTTAGTCAGAATCGAGTCTGCAACCAGAAAATCAAAGTAAGCACCAAGGGAGAAGACCATGACAGAGAAGGGAACA
Organism: Dama dama; assembly: GCF_033118175.1. NCBI lineage: Eukaryota > Metazoa > Chordata > Mammalia > Artiodactyla > Cervidae > Dama > Dama dama. The sequence goes on from NC_083699.1 coordinate 49,998,554, forward strand.
GAAGGTGGAAGCAGGGCAGAGAAGAAGGAGAGTGAGGTGTAGAGTGTGAGAGGTACTAAGGGTCCATGAAATTCCAGGCAGGAGGGTCTGAGTAGATCAGAGGCAGGCCTCCAAGGCCCACTCCCCAGCCCTGCTAATTCTAGCTGGACAGTACATGGAGAAGACTGGAACAAACCCTTTGGTACCAGCCTCATCCCACAGGGAGAGGGATACAGTGCCCCCTCTAAGATCAGTGACACCAAAAAAAGAGTCAGATGAGAAAGCTTCCTCATCCCCACTCCAATCAGAAAGCAACCCTGACTGGTGGAGGCCTCTGTTTCTCCCCTCTCTACCTCCCCCAGTTTGGCCAAGCCAAAACCTGCTCACTTTCTGGACACCCACCCTGCCCAAAGAATCATCTGTCGTCTACTTGAACATATTTGAATGACTGGATTATCACCATCAAAATTTAATTGAGAGTTTTAATACTGCTAAATACTACCATGGGCAAATGGAAATTATTCAAGATACTCAAAACCACCAACAAAGAAACCACCAACAATGCTGAGGTAATTTAATTATGGTTGTGAAAAACAAGTAAGAATGGGTAGGGCTCGTTTTAAGGCTTGTGTTAGAGATAAATAACCATAGCAGGCCATTTTATAATGATGGAGCGGGGGGAAAAGAGCATTTGAGTGCAAGTGTGATTGCCTGTGTGGGTCTTACTGGACAGGCAGTTTGGGAATGCATCTCATCTGTCAGCAGTTATGCAACCTTGGGCAACTCTCATCCTTTAGGACCAAGTAATCTATCTGGGCCCTTTGAGCAATGACATTCCAGCACTAACTTATAAACCCCTCAAGGGCAGGGGCTGTGTCTCTCTGCATTCTCATCATCTAGCATAGTGCCCAGGGCATAGCAGAGAGGCTAAGAGCATGGACTTAGAAATCTGGTGGACATGGGTTTAAATCCTTCCTCTGCCACTAGCTATGTGACCTTGTACAAGTTTACTTAACCTTTTTAAGCTTCAATTTCCTTATCAGTAAGATGAAGACCAAACTATCACCTGCTTTATAGTGTTGGAAGATTAAATAAGATAAGTGAAGTGATTAGATATTCAATTGCTCATAAAGATGAATCATGAGCTATGAATAATAAAATGTTCATAGACAAATTTAATCTCAGGAAAAAAAAAATCTCAGGGCTGGAATCCAATCATACCTCTGACGTTTGAATCTCCTCCCTGATATACCCACAAACTACCACCAGTTGGCATTTCAGATTTTTGAGAATGATTCCTGCTGTGTGTGTTGCCCCATCTACCTGGGACTATGTATGCCCTGGGTGAGCATTTTCCTTCTCAGATGCTTTAATCCTTTCTTTTTATAAGAAGAGTTCATTTCTAGACCAATCATCATTCCAGTCATTTTTTCCTAAGCATGCAATTTGTAACCTAAAGTGCTCACCTTTCATTATGCAAAGCTGTCAATTGGATTATACAATGCCCAAACTGGTTTAGTATGATTAAGGGGCTTTAGTCACTATAGCTAATAAAAGATCGACTATCTGGAGTTTTAAAAAATTACCCTCAAATCCTTTTTACACATTGGCAGGCAAGAGCTGACACAGTAAAAGTTATAGCTTTCCATATGAGGCCTCAATAAAAACTGAGAGAAACAGGTGAGATTCATTTGTAGTACAGAACTATGTATTTTAATATTAATGTATTCATTCAGAATGGGAAGTCACTGAGCCAGAAAATTCTGTCATCACTGCCCCTCGCTAGCTCACTTTTGGACCACTTAAAAGCAAAACACATTGTTCTTAAGGGAGGGCACTGAAACCTCAAACAGGTCATGTTCCCCCCGAGACCACTCCTAACCCTTCCAGCCTGACCTCCTGCTATCACTGCCAAAAGCAGGCACCCAGTTAGATTTCCTCTTCCCTGGCCCCTGGCTATAACTTAGCTCTCTGGCCATCCCCAGGAATACCATCCCCAGATTCTCTGCCTGAGCTCCAAGGGCCAGTGCAAATGCCATTCCAACCATGGGAAATTTTTCTGCTCTGACTCCACCAGCCCATTGTTGTCTTGCTTCTCTGGCTCTAAAGCCAGATAGACACATGCCATTCATACATCCTTAGGTACATATGTCTTCTCTCAGGCCAGGGACCCCCAACTCCTAGCACAGGGCCTTGCACACAGGTGTTTCAAAACACTCTACCAATTTATTCTTGCACCACAGGCAAGGGGAAGAAGAAAAGGAGGTAGAATAAGACGGCTTACAGAGATACTCATGACAGTTGCTCTGGCTATGAAAAAAATGGAATGGAGTTTGCATCTATCAGAAAGATCAAGACTAGCTACTCCTTGTTCTTCTCAACAAAATTAGGTCTATCTGGGCTCGAAAGGAGCCCATGATGGAAAGATAAGTTGGCTGATAGTGTTGTGAAATGCTCCTTTGGCTATTGCTTAGTAGGGAATGGTAACCTACTCCAGTATTCTTGCCTGGGAAATCCCATGGACAGAGGAGCCTGGCAAGCTACAGTCCATGGGGTTGCAGAGTCGGACACAACTGAGGACTGACACTTTCACCTTCACTTTCAGTACTGTTCTACTCTACACTGGAAAAACAGTAGCACTGAAAATTATTCCACTAGCAATACTACGGCAGGTGTGCCCTATTCATGCATTTCTGTATCTTAATGAACCCAAGTTCCAGTTTGATCCTCAGAGACTTATTTTCACTGCCTCCAAGCCCAGAGGGGAAGAAAATGGTAAAAGGACACCTGTTGGGACCCAAAGAACAGCTAGCACAGAGATAATGTGTCAGGCCAATTCTGGCTACATAATGTTTAAATGAAATCTTGTTTTCACCGGTGTCTTCTTGATTTTAACCTCTCTGCTTTACTCCATGCTTTGGACAAGGTAATCCTGCTTGGGAAAAGACCATCCCCCAGAAATGGCAATGAGACAAGGAGTCAGGCACAAGGAAATGTTGGCTGGCTCCCCCTCCTCTCTCCACAAGCAGGAGACCCTGTCTCTTTCTCTTCTGTCTCTGCCCCCCCTACCTCTTTCTCTTTCTCCTCCCAGGCCATGTATGTCTGTTTCTCTGATCTCTGTTTTTAAATCTATCCTTTTCTTTCCCACCCTCCACAGTCCCTGTCTCTCCTTTCTCTCCCTGCTCCAGGGTGTGTATGTGTGTGTCTGTCTTTCCTCTCTCTCTATTAGGTTGTATATATCCCTCCTGTCTCTCTTCTGTTCTCCTCTGTCTGCCAGGCTCCTTTCTTGTGTGACTTTTCTGTAAGATACCTGGACTGGGAGCCAGAAGACTTAGTTTCTGGCCCTGGAACTACCATTAACTAGCTGTGTGGTTATGACCAAGTTGCTTTACATCTCTGGGCCTCAGTTTCCTTGGCCTATAGTAGGTGAGACTGGGTGCTCTTCCAGGTCCCTGGCAGTTCTGAGATTTTCATCACTGAATGCAATGAAACTCAACAGACCCACGAAGCAGTTGCTGTTGTAGAAACAAAGGAATCAGGCTGGGGGTTCCCAACAGCACAAGCGACAGAGGACACCCAAGTACTACTCAAAGAGGATGTGACTAAACCCAGGCAATACTGCTGGAGGGTCTACTACATGCTGGGCAGGCACTGCGCTTGCACCTCATTCAGTCCAAAAAGACAGGTATGTGATGTTTCCTATTTTAGGGGTGAGGGACCTGAAGCACCAGGAGTAAAGTCATTTGCCCAAGGTCCCATGGCCAAGACTTGTCAGAACAGGATATAAACTCAGGCTGTCTGGCTCCAGAGCCCATGCTTTTTATCCACAATGCTATACTGCCCTAGCCATTGATGCTCACTCACAAGCTTCCCACTTAGGCTGTAGAGTAAATATCTCTCAACCCCAAATGTGCTCAGGAGTCTTGGATCCAGACTATATGGTTAATCAATTCTCTCCTCTTTCAGGATACCAACTCTGACTTCCTGCACCTCAGCCTGTCCCATTAATACTTGATTGCTATGCACCTGCCTGGCACACTCAGGTAGCATGGACCTTTCTATTTTCAAGTGTGTATCTTTTGTTGCCTTTCTATCTAAGCAGGCATCTTGCCAGAACCTAGTGCAGCGCTGGGCTCCCTGCCCAGGCCCACACTTGCTGAATAGCTGATGGTCACCAAGATGCTTTGTAGCACTAATGTTATGTCCCTGAGTCCTCTGCCTGGGGCTGTAAGTAAATACCTGGGACCCTTCAGACTTTCACAATTTCTGCATGCAGACCCCAGCTACTCACTGGCAACTACTGAATGGGCTGGGAGGGAGGGTTAGATGATGTTCAAGTCATAGAAGCAGAAACTGGGGTTCTCCAGTGATAATTTCAGCTCAAGTCAGCAAATATAAAAAGAACTCTAGCTTTATGCCAGGTGGCTAAGAGTTATAAGGGGCACAGAGAAGCAGCAGTCATGCCTTCTGCTCTCAAGGAGATACTGGAACAGAAGAGATGAAAAAATGCAAAATAAAAAATGATAAATATATAACATTTCAATAGCACTTTGACTTTTGCATTAAATTGTTTTTTATGTATGTGGATGCATGCATGCATGCATGCCAAGTCACTTCAGTCATGTCTGACACTCTGCGACCTTATGGAACGTAGCCCACCAGGTTCCTCTGTCCATGGTATTCTCCAGGCAAGAATACTGGAGGGGGTTGCCACGCCCCCTCCTCCAGGGGATCTTCCTGACCCAGGGATCGAACTCAAGTCTTCTATTTCTCCTGCAGTGGCAGATGGGTTCTTTACCACTAGTGCCACCTGGGAAGTATATATACATATATAATTAAATATAATTGTAGGAGCACAGAGAAAGGAAACTATTTGTCCCAATCTGACTCTGAAAACTAGGACAGGCTCCTGCATGGCTTGGAGTTGGGAGACCAAAATTCAAGTTTGTCACTGGAACCACTGAGTTCATCATGTCCAGTGACCTCTGAAGCACCAGCTCAGACGCTGATGATTGCTGGGTGTCAGGAAGCAACTGAGACCCATCACAAAGTAGTAGCCCTTGTTTATCACATTCGTCTTTGCGTATCTGCCCCAGTGTCAGATATTTGGTGAGTGAGAGTGAGTGGGACAATGGCTGAATGATATCATGTCTTCAGAAGTCACATTCACATGTCCAGAAAAGAACAATGGGATTAACCACCCTGGGGGATTCAGTCCTCACAGAAAATCCAAACCCCTTTACTTCTACCTCATAATCTTATTGCTTTTGTTGAGTGCCAACAATGTGATTCACTGATGGAGGTGAACTGATAGGGTCTCCATTCCAGAGATGCTCTCATTTCTAACAGCATGATGTAGAACAGTCACCAGTGTAGCTTTGTTATACTTTCCCCTAGCTGTAGTGTAGATGTCAGGGTGGCCACAAAATAGTCCGATAACCGCTATTTCCAGACAGTCTGTGTCTAGATGCCGCCCTCCTAATGGGGATGTCTTTCCCCACCCTCCTCACAGCCCTCTGCCCCTCTCCAGCATCTATCCTACACCATCCAACAACCCAGCATCTATCCTACACCATCCAACAACATCCAACCATCCAAAAACAGCAGGAAGGCAATGAGCACACCAAGGAAGCTGCATAATCCATGGTACAGAAATCTCCAAAAGTCACTCAAAGTTCACTGAAACAGTCATGTCCCCTCTGTGTGCCTCTGGAGGCTGGCACCTAACTCTGTCTCATTCACAGACCAACCCTGTGGTCTTCTGTGCTCAGAGATGATACACTGATCTGAACAATTCCAGACAGCAGGAGCAGACAACTAGAGCATTTGCTTTTCCATTCCCAGCAAACCCCACAAGGGTTTCAGAGCCTGGGCCAGCACATCAGCAGTTCCCATCTCTCCTGAGACTAAAGTGTCACCTCTGAAGACTCCTCACTGCCCTAGCTGGGGGGCGGGGGCTGCAAAGGAGTTAGGGTAGCCCAAGAATATGGGACACTTCTGGAGGCCTGTCTACTCCTGGGACTGACTGCATGGTGGTGACCCAACACACAGAGGGTGTCACAGCCCCTGATAGGATGCCCTGCTCTCCCTCCAACCTGTCTTCTTCTCAGGGTACCCAGTGTAAGATCTCCCTAACAACAGCTGTAAGGGGAACCAGCATTCCAAAGACACGTCCAGTTAGCTTTCAATTTTCCATGTATATTTTAATATACTTTTCGACTGTACTTGGTCAATATCACAGAAGGTGTAGAAGGAGAGTGAAACGCTATTTTATGTGTAAAATCCTGAAATGACGAGGTGGCCACAGAAAAAGTTTGAGAACATGACTGCTCCCACCCCTGCCTCTTGCTGTGAACCAGCAGGGAAATGATACTAAATCTTAACTCTCATCTCTAGTTCCCAACCACCCCCTGCTCCAGCTATTAGTCCTCAGAGAAAGGCTCCTAGGGGTCCCCAAAGAGACAGACAAAGGAAGTATGAGGAGAAAAGAATGGGTCATTTCATCCAAAAGGGTATTTGTGGCAAGGCTATCCTTTTATAGTTAGAAAATAACCATTTCTTTACTCTTTGTGGTAAAGAATAAAAGCTATGACTATTATAATAATGCAAGAAACAGATTAAGCCAGAAGTAACCTCTAATTACAGAACACACAATTATCAACAGCCCATCTTTTAAATCTGGTTTCCCAAGTTCAAGCTTGCCAAAGAATCCCCTAAAGGCTCTGTACCCCACTACACCCCAGCTCCAGCAGGCCACCTGCATCCCTGGTTGAGAAGTGAGCTGGCTGGGGGTCCAGCCCTGACAGTGCTCAGATAACCCCCCCAGACCCAGAGCTGTCTAGAAAGCTCATGCCTGGGGGATGGTCAAGCTTTCCCCAAAGAAAACAAAGTCATGACTGCAAAGAATTGCAATTTCTCAGATTGAGCCTCCCTTCCCAACCCCAGGCCAGGTCTGTAAAGCTGCTTAAGTGAGAAGCATCAGTGAACAAGTCTGGATGGTATAGGAGTGGGTGGGGGCTGCTGGGGGCTGGATTGCCCTCTTCTGTCCATAAATCAGGCATCCCCAGGCCTGATCACCTAGCTGAGGGACTCAGGCGTGCCTGCTTGGTCTGTGAGAGATGCCGGGACGGGGGAGCAGTGTGTTACCTGCTGGACATCCTGCTGGAAGACGCAGAGCTGCAGGCGCTGGTGGAGCCGCACCTTGCGGTGCTGCCAGATGCTCTCAAGCCGCCGCTGGTGGTGCAACACCTCGTGCACCACATCCAGCACCTGGTGCACCGCCTTGGAGTAGTTGGCTGTGGCTGTGAGGGACTCGGAGTTCCCGGGACTCAGGGGCCGCTGCAGCACATCCAGCAGTGCTTTGCCGTCCTGGCTGACCTGTAAGACGAGAAAGGTCAAGTCGAAGGAGAAGGGGGAGAGGAGGTGAGGCACGGAAAGGCAAGGCAAGCTGTAGGGGCCCCTCGTTGGAACTGAGATTCCCACCCAGATTCATGACAACCGAGGAGTGTGCCAGCAGAGCTGACCCAGTGTTCAGCCTGCAGCCTGAGGAAGTGCTGGTGCTGCAGTCATCATCTTCAAGACCCTGAATCAGTGTCTCTCTTTGAATTTCAGCTTTCTCAGGGCAAGTACTCTGCCCTGTTTATCTCTCTCCATGTCTAGGATGGTGCCTGACACTCGGTACTTGATAAATATCTTGACTGACTCTCTAACTAGGTGAGGCAACAGAACTCCACTTTGGAAAAAAAACCTGAATATAAGTTGTCACCATAAACCCCTCTTCCTCTTCCTTCCTCACCTTCCTCTACCTAGCTCTGAACTTCTAAGTGTGTGACTAGAGGCAAGTTACTTAACCTCTTTGGGCCTCAGCTTCCTTGTGTCTGAGGTAGGGATAGTAATGGCACATAGCTCAAAGAGTTGTGGTAAGGATTAAACGAGTTAACACAAGCAGAGCACTTAGAACAGAACCCAGTGTGTAGTACTGGCTACCAAATTCTACCTTTATCATCATCATCATTTCTCTGTCTTGCCTTCTTTATTTCCTTGTCATTTTCTTTCTTTTATATTTATCCTTCTTTCACTCTCCTTTTATTCAACCCCCCTTTTTTTTCTCCTGAAAGTGGTAACATCCCTGTCTTTTGAGAACATGCAGAATAAGGGAGGGACCCTTAGATTGTAGACACAACATCCATGCTCCTGGGTTCCCCAAAATTCACCCTCAGTGCCAAAAACAGTGGGGGTGACATTCCCTGTCAATCCTTACCAGATTCCTGGCAATATTTCTAGGAAGTGCCATCATCTGATTGACACTTGTGGCTCTCCAGCGCTTGGCAGAGTATCCAAGGAGCATGTGTCTTTCTAATTTAAAACAGTGATGACTAGGGAGTTGATAGGAATTTTAAGACCCCAAATTAATCTGGTTAACAATGAAGTCAAAGTTGACGTAGAGTTAAGACAGTCCTTTCCTTCCAAAAACGTGGCAGAGGGACGTGTGCTCCCACTTCTGGCCTTATGAAGATGAATAGGGAGCTATTTGCTGGGCTTGCAGCTTCCCCTCCCTTACCTGCACATTCTAATAGCTTAGCTGGGGGCTCAGAAACACAGAGCCAGCAGTTACTCCCTGTTGATGGAGCCACAGAAGTGCATCGAGGACTGTGGCATGATAAAGAAAGAACACATGATTAAGGTGGAGAGCGCAGCTGAGATAGGAGAGAGAGCCTGGCTGGAGGAAAATGACCAATTTTGATGACCAACTCTATCCACCCCATTCTACCATGCTGCCTCCTACAATGTATTGCCAGGAAAGGGAGAGAGGAAGTACCTCATCGATAATTCAGAGACATGAATAAGATACACATTCCGTGGCCATACCCGGGACAGCTATCTTCAGGGAATTCTGAGCAATGCTGCCTTTGGGCACTGTGCTCTGTCCAGGGCTGGGTGGTTCCAGTTGGAGGGCCAAGTCCTGAAATTCAAGTCAACCCAAGTCCCAGTCCTCTGCCTCAGCCCACATGTGCAGGAGGCAGGGACAGTCCACTGACCTCTAAAGTGGGCTTGAAGGGAGCATCTACATCCCCAGTGCTAGGGCCCGAGAATTAATTGAGAGAAATGCCGTGTCTCTGTATATGATTATAATCACACTCCATGAGTGTGTAAGTATAATATTACTCTCATTTATATGCTCTATTTTTATATTTTATAAAGAGTAAATTTAGAGATTCTTGACCCACGGGCAGAGGCACAGTTCTGTTCTGAGAGAAAGCCTTGGGCTGTGTGCATTGGAGCTGGTGAGATCAAATTTGGCTCACTAGTTCTCCTCCCTCTGCCTCTTGAAACAATGAAACCCGTTACCTTTTCAGCACTTATTACTGTCAGGCACTGGGCCAAGTGGATTACATGAATTACCTTTACAAATCTTAAAACTACAGGCAGTTGTTATTACTTTCATTTCACAGAGGAAGAAAATGAGTCTTTGGGTGGTTAAGTAACTTGTTCGAGGTCACACGGGTAAGAGAAGGAATCAGGATTCAAATTTCCATTTTGACTGTGGCAAAAAATCTTATTTTCACTCAGAGGCCATTAGTTCTTTGACTTTAACAAGCACCAAACTCACTTGGGTTGAAATTTATTGAAATGGAGGTTCCAGGTCCTACTTCTTGACAGTCTGATTCAGCCTGGAATTGAACCCAGGAATCTACACCTTTAACAAGCACCTCAGGTAAGTCTGAGGCAGATGGTTCAGGAACCCACTTTGAGAAACAGTGCCCTAGCTGACCTTTCCCCCAAGAAAATCCATGGGCCAGATGTGAAGACCCTTCCCTCTTCTCATCCAGCTTTCCTGATCAGCCCATCTCTTCACATCCCTCAGCCGCTCCCTCAGAGTTCACATCAGTTAACAAACTTACTGGGCTTGGTGTATTCACACACATGCACCTATATACTTCTTTTCCTTTACTTTAACAGGAAGTGTTTCCCCCTTAACTTGTACCATGCTCCCAGTCTTTGATTTTCTAGCAGAAGAGCTGTTTAGTTTGATTTTCACTTCCACAGAAGCTTCTCACTGCTACACTTATCTCCACCCCATGATGAGTTGTCCTCTGGATCTGTCAGTGAGAAAATTAGTATATTTTTGATGAGCTGCTTCATAAAAGTGGTGGCAAGGATGTTCACCATCTAGAAAGCTCCAGAGGAACACAGACTTGCTTTCTTACAGTCCTTCCTCTGACAGTCCAGTCTTCACACACAGGGTGAGGTAGGGACATGTGTGTGTGTGTGTGCGTGTGCGTGCGCACACATGTACACCAACGTGGTACCTGCTGATGGCCGCATTTTTCTGCTTCCCGGGCGGAGACCATCATTCACAGATCAAAGATCTTAAAGATGTCTCCAAAAGGAGGAAAATGGCCTCTTTTCTTCTTAGTCCAACCCAGACTATGTCACAGCTCACAGGCTGGCGCTCTTGCCACCCACCCCTATACACAGCCAGGACCCGTGGGTGTCCTGTTGGGTTCTCACCTCTGTGTAGGCCTGGGTCACCTGCTCATACAAAGACTGGTGGTGGTGAATCGCCAGCTCCAGGTCCTGCATCTCAGACGGCAGGCCACCTTCGCTGCACATCTTGCACCAGGCATCCACTCCCGACAAGAACTGGAAGGAGATGCCAGTTAGGTCAGTGTGGGAGCCCTGGGGGCGGGCAGTGACGGGCACGACAGATACCTTTAAGAAGCATCAGGACTTCTGGAAGCTTTCAGAGACCACTGCAGAAGATGGAGTTTTTTCTTTAATTCTATAAACACCAACCTCAGGAAAGAAGTCAGACCCAAATACCTATTTAGAAAGTATAGTTTACACAAAGAAAGATGACTACTATGAAACTGCTGGGGGTGGAAGTTGTCTTCATGTACAGTGGGCTATATCCACTATAAAATACATGTGTGAAAACAGTTCACTAAATTACATGTGTACATGAGAGATGCTTATCCTGTGCATGCTCACACATGAAAGGCAACATATAACAAAATGGGATATTTACACACATGAGCTTTACAAGGTGGATATCGAGCTGTGAAAAGGAGCAAAGAACGCCTCATAAAGGCCCATTTGGGACCCCAGGGAACTTGCAGAGACCATTCCTACAGGGGGTGGAGATTAACACTCAATAAGATTCCTGCTGTTGGGTCAGAACCCCAAGGGGCTGGCAGGGGGAGGGTAGATTAAGGACAGACTCTACTGTGTCTAGAGTGACTCCTGGGACGTGATATATAGATATAGATCTTGACAGAAATCAAATTATTTAAAAATTAAAATTAACAACTTTGGAAGACTATGGGTCTCCATGCACAAAGGGTGAGCTAACTGAAACCACTCAGATTTATTGGGTGGAAAATACACCTCTAAAATGCAGATAATTCTTCACCTAACAGTCTGGAATGGTTCTGTCTGTGATTCTTCTTGCCTGAGTGCACAGCTCCATTTAAATTAATCGCCTAAATACCTTTTTATCTCATTGCCTAGAACAACCCATCTGAGGACAATAAAGAGCTGCCTAAATAAATGCATTGAAAAAATAGCCTTGAATCCATTGTTTCGTGTGTGTGTGTGTGTGTGTGTGTGTGTGTGTGTGTGTGTTTTCTAGCTAAAAAGAAGCATGGTTTATGAGTTTCCCTGAAGGACTGGCAATCTTGAGAAATTGCATTAAAAAAATGGATACAAATAAAATTTCTTCTCATCCAAAATAATCCAGGTCAGGAAACAGCAAATAAAAGTTGATTCCTCCAGTTACTCTCAATTTGGGTATGTGTTTCTACAACTGCTTGAGTCCTCCTCTTGGTATTATGTCAGCTTTCAGTCCTTAGCCAGTTGGCTGTGGTGGTTGATTTTTCATTCTGTATGTTTATATTGCATTAAGCCACCTCCTAACAATTCTGGAAGAGTGCTGGGTATCACCCAGTATCAATCTGCATGTGTTTTCTAATATCTCAGAAGCTGCTTTTCCCCATCAACAACCATTTTACAAAGCAACCTGAAAGTAACTTGATGGTTATATGTCAATCACGGGGGTAGGACCACTTCAAGGCCTTTGGGATTTCTTGGTAACACTCTAACCAGAGTCCTATATCAGATCCCACACAATGGTCATCTCAAGGACAGAAAGAGAGACAAAGAGGGAGGCATTGAATCTCCACTGCCAGTCTGTAGAAATCCTGAACAAAGTTTGAAGTAATAGGGTTGAAGACAGAATAGGAGATTAGCTGTGGATATTCGCAGCTACTACCACCATTATCATAAAAAATAATAATAAAAGGCTAGATTCCTCTCAATGTGTAGGGTTGCTCTTGACTTACAACACAAGAATTTCAGTCTCTGGGAAGGGCTCAGATAGAATCAGACACAGGGTGGAGGAAATACAAACATACCAGGATAGTATGTTGAACATATACCCACAGTAGTAATGTTTACCACTTAAGAAACACACTAAGCACCTAATGTTCCAATTCTTATAACAGTGCTGTGAGATTTATGATCATCCCCACATTAGAGATGAGCAAACAAGCTCAGAATGTTGAGATGACTTGCCTAATAGTTAATGATCAGAACCTACATATGTCTGGCATCAAAACCTAGACTCTTTCAATTATTCCATGCTGACTTCCATGTTAGGTGGGTAACAGAGGAAGAGATTTAAGGAATGACCTTGTGTCTGACTCTATATTACCTATGAGCTACCCAAATGTCATACAAAGAAAGAAATTTAGAGGATAAGACCATGGCTTTAATGTTAGACACACTTGATCCCAGATGCCTATAGATTGTTTGATTTTCACAATGTGTATTAATAAACTTTTAATAACCAGCATAAATATGTGTGTGTATACACCCAATATGTTATAAATTTTACTGCTATAAAAGATGTGTAGCACATACATCATTTACAAAGAAACTGCAAATTTAGAAGCATATAGAATGCTTCTTATGATAAATTTCACGTAACAAATTAATTCTCACAGATGCTTCTATTTGTAAATGACAAACTTATATAGTTACAACACAAAAGCTGGTTGGTATTTTAACTTTTGTTAAGATATAAGACAAAAGTAAAAAACACCTGGAGACTTATGTCAGAATGTTACTCATTCATCAGTGATTTTAAGTGGCTTTTTTGCTGAATGAAATTATATTTGTGAATGTCAGAAGAATATTTCCTTAATTTTGTGTTCTATTCACAGTGCTCTACACAGAGCACATTTTTACACTAAAAGTAAATTTTAAAATATTTCTCTCTCATTTTTTTAAAGATTCTATACAATCAATAAAACAATAAATCAAGCACTGGTTTGTAACACTTGATTATTTTCATGGTGTAAAATGTCTCTCTTGGTCTATTTCAGGCTACCAGTGTGACATCACCAAATGTGGAGCTGGGAGGAGGTGATCAGCAGCACACAATTGTATACTTTTTCCACCATAGACATAAATATTAGAAATAATCTCAAGAACATAGAAAATAATAAGATCTATTGAAGTAATTGAAAATGATGAATTTTGAGTAATAATTACCTTTGTTTTTAATATGACATATTTAAACTTATACAGTTTGAAGTAATGGCTATGTTTAACAACAAGTTCATTTTTTAAATTTGTGAAAATTTAGCCATTGGCTCTTCCTAAGCTGGTTAGAGTCAGCTCCTATATACCACTGGATCTTAGGCAGATCACTTAATCTCTCTGAGCTTCCCTGCTCCTCTCCATAAAATGGGTTAATAATGTCACTGGCCAATGCCAGTAAGTAAATGGCAACAAATAATAATTATTTCTGTCCACTGTATTATTATTATCCACAGCAAATGCTTCATGTAAAATTAGTTTGCCCCTGATAAAACTCAATGATCAGTTTAGTTTCACTCCTTGGTCTATGTTCATGGAATGCAAACTAAGCAGTCAACACACACACACCAATAAACTAATAAGCAGAATGTAAACAGGCTCTGGTTCCTTCCTGTTTGAATGTAAGCAAAGCCACTAAGAGTTATCAATGTCTTTCTGTGTATACAGGGGCCATGACAGCGGTAGAACATGGGTTTTGTCACAACTACCCAACAAGGTCTTCAGTGTTTCAAAAAGAGAGGAGGGGCTCTCTACACCTCAGTGTATGTCCTCCCAGCCTGCCCTGTCCCTGCCCCACCAACAGCAGCTGCAGTGGCTCCCCCTGGCCTCACCTGCTCAGCCTTCTGATGGAACACAGCAGACATGGCGAGGATGGTACTGCGTTCATCCAGGGCAGCTGCAAAACTCTTCCATTCCTGGTCTAGCTGCGTGGAGATCTGCTTGATTTGCTGTGAAGCGTAGTGGCCAGCCTCTGAGAGGCGGGAAGCCACAGACATGATGCGGTTGATGTTGACATAGGCATTCTGGGAAGCAAGGGAGAGTGGTGCTTAGTGGGGCAGGCTGAAAAGGCACCCACAGAGCACTCTGGGGTGGGGAAGTACATAGTGAAGGAGGCTACCCAAACTGAAAGTTTGAGAGAGCCTATATCAGCCATACTAGCATACCCATTTTGGGCCCAAAGGAGGCCTTTGTTTACATATTAAAATTTCAGCAGATGACAGGTACAGAAACTGAGCCTTTTCATTCTGAGGACCAACACAGTTTCTGTGGTTCAGACACTAAATAATCTGCCTGTAATGCAGGAGACCCAGCCTTGATTCCTGGGTTAGGAAGATCCTCTGGAGAAGGGAATGGCTACTCCAGTATTCTTGCCTGGAGAAGCCCATGGACAGAGGAGCCTGGCAGGCTACAGTCCATACGGTTGCAAAGAGTTGGACATGACTGAAGGGACTTAGCGTGGCACATGGCACATAAATACCCATGAATGCAGTCACTTTACATGGATGACCTTAATAATCCTCACAATCATCTTATGAGGTCATGCCATGGGGACAACATGGTACTTCCAAGAGTTTCTCACTGGAAGCAATGGCTCAGAACAAGGCAAAAGCAAGAGGAGGAAAAGGCACCTCTCTCAACTCAGGAGAGGGCTGTACCCAGGGCATTACTACAATAGGGCAGCAATGCTCAGAGAGCAAAGTACACAAGTCACAGGATAACCACACATCTTCCTACCACCAAGTGAAGACTTTACTGTCCCCCGTTCCTACCCCCACCAAGGAAGCAGGTAAATAAAGATAGCATGTGCTGTGCTTAGTCGCTCAGTTGTGTCTGACTCTTTGCAACCCCATGGACTGTACCCTGCCAGGCTCCTCTGTCCAGGGGGATTCTCCAGGCAAGAATACTAGAGTAGATTGTCATGCTCCTCCAGGAAAGATAGCATATGAAGCCACAATATCTACACTAAAAATAAGACCCGTGGAGCCCTTTCTTATCCCTATGTGATTTAGGAACATTTCCCCACCTGACCTCAAAAAGGCATCTGTGAGGTTCTCCTGGCCCTGCTGACTCCTCTCACCCTGTGTTTTGTTTACATTCATTCCCATCTTTGATTGCCAATTAAAAATTCATGACCATGTGTGTCATTCCTTATTAGGCCAGCAGAAAACTCTTCAGGAAGAAACAAGACAATAGAAAACCCATAGAAACAAAGACAGTAGTAAGCATGGTTATTTTTAACTGCTATCTCCTATTAATTGCCTGAGGTGTCAAAACAATCAAGCAATATTGTGGCACCTACCAGGAGCTTTTCTGACTCACACAATGTCTATCTGAAGAAGGACTAGGGTGGCAGGTTGCTTGCACACCTTTGTTCTTTGTTACGAATCTTCTCATATGATAATAGATATCCTTTAGCAACAGGCTCTATTAGCTCAGCGGTAGTTCATTAATAGCAGGTAAGTTTAGTGAAGGTTCTTTATTTTCTTTTCACTCTTCCTTCATGGTCCCCATTCATCTTCATTGTCCCTGACCTCAAGCATTCTGTCCCAAATCTGAGACATGTTTATAAAGTCGCTCTTCATTTAAAAGGTCTCTGTGAAGGTTTAAGGGGTTAAGTGAAGCACTTAAACACAAATCCATCCTGACGTCTATGCGTGATTTCTTTCTTTAGACAGGCCTGAGACCTTTCTGATGTAGCATATTCCCTTAATAGAACTAGAATATTATTAACTATTATTATTTGAAATAACTATCCTTCAAAGATTTAGGAATCATTATCAGTCCTATTTTCTGAGTTAGGACACAGATTCTTCTTAAAATTAAACTCTATTTATAGAACTGACAAGAAAGACCAACTCTGAATTAGAAGGAAAGAAATGGGGAAGATGGGCATACACTCAGTTTAATAGTTCTGTCTTCTAAGGGACTAACATCTGGATTTCCCCCAAATTTCCTGCTGGGGTTTCACCCAAAGCAGACTTGAAACAAGGATTTGGGGCAGATTGTTTATATGGGTATGATACCAGGAAGCACCATGAGGGAGTGGGCAAGTCAAAGGGGAAAGGGAGGCAAATGAAGACAGGATGTGTTCATTAATGGGTTACTCCTGTGAGCATTTGGGGGTCCTCCTTCCTGAAACCTTTAAGAGACTATATAGAACATACTTCCAGACATCGCAAGGGGAGATGAGGGATCTGGAGTATTTATGTACCAAGTACTATCACTCATGGTTGAAGTTTCTTCTGGAGTTACTCCCTGGCATTTCCAGCCTGATCTATACACAAACCTAGCACACCCCCAGGCCAGAGAGTGACCATGGGCAGAGAAACGTGGGAAGCTGTCATTGTATATGGGAACCAGATGTCCCTCAGGGCAGACTGAGGGGTATGAGTGGGACATTGACAGAGTCTAATAAAGCTCTCCTTCCAAACTAGGTTCAAGTCCTGCAAATCCTCCCTACCCTCATACATTTATCCAGACCTATCCAGTTTTTTTGGGTTTTCCTGTCCTGGGAAAGACTTCCACGTCCTCTGGCCTGATGGGAAGCAAGACCAGCAATAAAGAGCAGGGCATGGCCAGTCCCAAGGCTCTCTTGTGTGTACCGTATGAATGCCTGACCCTTTGTCATCACTGCCTGTTTTATGTTCTCTCCCCACAGGGAACTCGGAAAGGCATGTTCCTGCTCACTTTCAGGAAGAACTTTCTAGCTATTAGAGATGTCTAATTGTGGCTACCACTGGAAGCTGTTAACACTTTGTCACTCATTCAAATGTTTATGGAGAGTGGACCAGGCTCTGTATTGGGGGCTGTGGGATATCAAAGAGGAATGAGACAGGATTTCTGTCCTCAGGGTCTCACAGCTGAGACCTAAGAAAAGTCCTCAAATAACTGTAATTTAAAGCAAAATGAAGTAAGTGTTGTGACAGAGGTAGCAGCAACTCACAGTGGGGATGCAGAGAGAAAGGGTCTGAACCACCAGCAAGGATGTTAGGAAGGGGCTTCCTGCACAGAACGGGGTGGTGAAGCTGGCCGTCCTCCAAGGCCCCCTTCAACCCTTAAGCCTGTGATCACAAATGAAAGCTAAAGACAAACAAACAGAAAAGACCATAGCTTACATTTCACATTCTAGAGACTGGCACAGTAAATGCCTTTTTGTTTCCTTATCAGTGGGCAGGAAAATGTCTTACTTAAGCTAACAAATGATTATGTTTCACACAAGTAGAGGCAGTAGTCCCCACAATAGAAGGATAAATATAATGTTGACTCATGAATTTGCTCATTGTTCTTCTCTATAGCCCCTGTGCAGAAGAGCAAAACACTGCAGGCAAATCACGTGGCCCAAGCTCATCATCTTCATCTCCCTGGAGCCTAGAACCTCAGACAAGTAGGCAGATAGATTCTAAACTGAGTCACAAACCAAATGACCAGAGAGGAATGGAGGAGGTCTCCCATCACTTAAAAGGACAAAGTAAGGTTAAGAATCTGAATAAATAGGGTGCTTATTAGGCACAAATGTCATGGCCTTTATTAAACCCCTCTGTGTAGTTTTTCTGTGTTACTGTTTATGCCTCTGTTAAAGAACATATGGGACTCACACTTGTCTTGGGGTTATGGCCAGCAAGAATGGGTATTTTGACTCTTTATGGACTTTCCATTTTCTACCAGCTGCCTCCTCTACTCTGTCTGCATGGCTCTGCTGTTCTTCCCTGTCAGCCTTCAATGCCCTTCGAGCTGCAGAGCTGACCATCAGTCAAAGGCATCAAAGTTGTTAGGCCAGGAGCCAGGAGTTAGATGTGAGTTAGCCCTGGCACTCACTTAAGATGTCATGTGCCTCCTCTGTGCCCCAGCTTCCTCATCTGTACTATGAACTGAAGATCTGACATTCCATTTCTGAGTAAGCAGTGTTGGTACTATATAACCAGGCCTCGAGGTATTCCCTGATTCAAGGAGAGTGTCCAGATTGAAAGTAGAGAGAACCTAGGAGGTCACAGTCTTCTTCTGTCTCCTCTCCAGTGCCTGGGGGAATACCTGCTAAATCTAGACTCTTGTCTATGGAGGAGGTGAGGCATACATTGAAGCAACAAGAGTAACTCAAAGCTGTCAAGTATCCATGTGCAATGGGATGGTTTTAAACAGAAGAGTAATATGATCTGGTTTATGCTTTCAACAAACTGCTCTGTTTGCTAAAAGGCTGGCAAGGGGACGCCTGCCTGGAGTGAGACCAAGAAGAGCAGTACAGCTCAGCTTAGGCTGTCTGCATGCCTCAGGCCCTCAGCCCAGTTCTGCTTTCTGTTCTGTCGTTGTGAGACCCACGACTGGAGCTGAGTGACCAAAGACCAGCCTCTTCACCCAAGCTGAGCTACCAAGACTAACTAGATTCTCTGACCAGAAATTTCACAACAGGACTAATAATTCTGGCTTAGTGAGTATCCTCTTAAACCCTTATCTCAACACTGCCTTATCAATTTACCCCCGCCCCCACCAAGTGCTGCTATTATTATTATCATTATCAAAATATCACACTGTCCAAGGTTTAAACACGATCTACCCTGCAGAATGCAATCCACCAGCATCCTGGTCTGCTGCATCATTCACCCCTGCCATCTCCCCTCAGAGGCATTCCTCTGATTGTTTTGGTCACAAACAGAAAAAAAATAACTAAATTTAGCAAAATCTTGCTAACTCGAAATTCTCTATATTTACACCTTGCCCCCACTTTTGTTGCCTACAAAATTCTGTTTTCTCATTTCATTCCTGTAGTCATTAACTGCATATCAGAGGATGGAAGACTGGACTCTTCTCCTGAGGTCTTGTCTCCTGCTGTGATTAACTTAAATCGATGAAGCAGAGTCATTCTGCTGAAATTTCTATGTGGCAGAATCTTGATGAAAATTTTCAGCCCTGCCAAAGGCTCTCACTTTGAACCTGGCCCCTGGCTCCTCTGACTGGCTACAAAACATGCAAAGTTGCTTGCAAGATAATGATAACTTTCCATGTAAAAACCCAGCTAAATTTTCTCTTTAAATGTAGTCTCTTATGTGGTATACTCTGAAAGAAATACTGGTTCTTTTAGAAATAGTCATTTGATGCAAGCTATCATTTTGGTAAACCCGGAGTCTATGTCAGGGGTTGATTGTAAGAACAGATTGTTTCTGAATTCCTATATTATTTGAATCCCATTCATTTCACTCCTAAAATCAGGAGTAAATTTTATACTCCTGTGGTCATAGGTACCCACCCTGAATCATAAACTCCCTGCTGTGGGCTATATGAGATAATATAAAGCATCCAGTCAGCCTGTGCCTGGCATATAACTGATAACTTAAATAACATCATATCTTTTCCCACATTCAACTGCAGCAGTTTGGGGTTAACTCTCCTCTCCAAATTAAGTGCAACTCAAATCAAAGTATTAGTAAAAAGTAAGACAAAAGAAAAATCTATCAACTATTCCAACTAGAGACAAATATTCCAATAAGAGGCCAGAGTCCCACTGTATTTCATAGAGAGTTTGCCACATAGTCCCCTATTCCTGAGGAAGAGTCCCTTGCACAAGAGCCTGCAAGGGTGAAACTTCCCTTGCTGTCTGTCAGGCCACTGCCCTGAAAACCACAATTCCAGTGTTGGCAGAAGCCCTTCCCCTAGGATTCAAGGGTCTGTGTCCCTGAATTATCCATAAGTCTTTCTTTGACTCAGAAAGATTGGAGAAATCAGAATTGGCCAGTGACTGATTCTGTGAGCCATGCCATCTCAACCTTAAGCTGGAAAAATAGAGGTTCCTGTCTCTTGGGATAGCCTTCTTAAGGTGTCTCCACTACCTTGACATGTGTGAGCCACATCCAGAGCGCCCAGAAGTGGGACTGTCCCATGTTCATACAAGGGGATAGAGCCATCTCCTTATCACTGAGCATATTGTAAAAGATGGCCAAAGCCTCTTCCCCAGCCCAGGCAAGGGAGCCTATCACTTTGTTGTCCAGGGGCACATTTCTCATCATCACCTCCAGAATGGCAGAGGGGATTTACTGAACTGTCTCATCTCTGCAAGGAATAGTCCTGGGCACAAGGTTCTCAATTCCATTCTGCTCAAAGGGACTGCAGCTTTTAAATTATCATAGTGAAAATGGAAGTTGTGAACTGACAGGTCATCACAGAAGGTGAGGCCAACTACTACAGAGGGGCCACTTTCCTGAAAGGGGCTCAGTCCTCTAGACAAGCCCTGCAGATCTTGTCTCTCCAAAGCCAAAAGTCCAAGGAGGGAGGCCAGGCAAACAACCAGTCAAGAGCCAGGGTACTGGGCAAAATCATTCAGGTCGAATGCAAACCGAATGCTAAACAGAATGTGAAATACAAAATATATAAACCTCAACTGATAAAAATATTATGCAAGCCAGAGAAAGCCCATCCAAAGGTTACTGAATGCTATTTTGTACTAGATATGCATGGTGGGTGGGGAGAAACTTTTCTTTAGGGTCTTTTCTGATCTTATTTCCCCTGTGTATAGAGAAGTTTTTTTTTTTAAGTAATTTTGAGTGAGTGTATATATATAATACACACATATATATACACACACACACATATATACAGCAATCGGGGGAAAATATTCTTAAAACTACATAGAGGAAATATACATTATTTTATCCCCTAGTCCTTTCCCGCCCCAGTGAAGCTAATATGTCAAAGCATCAAATGTCTGTGAGTGATGGAGCTAAGGGGGAATTTATGTTCAACCCTCTACTTTTATCAAGCTCATTCTCTTTCCTGAGACACAAAGGTTGTTTCTAGTTCAGTATCACTGAACAAAAAAGTTCAGTGCTTTTTGATCCCCCTCTAAAAATAATGCTGAGGGTTGCAGTGCATTTTAAATTTTAATGCATTTGGTATTTTAAATATTCTTTAGTTTTAAAAATTATTTTAATGCACCTTTAATTTTAATAGATTTTATCAAGTTGCATTACATGACAGCTCTAATTATTCAAACGTCCTCAAAACTTTTTCCTTTGGTAAAGCATTTTTTTTGCAAGTAAAGTATAATTTATTCACTAGCAACAGGCAAGTTTTAGTGACCAAATTATACTTTAAGAAGGGAAAGAATATAAACACACTTTATTTAAAAAATTTTAGAAGCCAAGTTCATAAACATTCTCATTTTATAGTTAGAAAAAAATAATAAGACCCAGACATTTCTTGAATCCACCTAGTAGGTGCTTAAAAATTTGTAAAATCAATTAAGTAGTATGTTCAAAGTCACAAAAAAGAGAGGCAAATTGGGACTAGATCCAGGTCCCCTAATTCCTAGTCTGCATGACCCCTTTACTTATATTATCCTTTTCTCATGCCCTATAGATCATTCAAAGTTTTGTTTTTGTTTTTTTCACAATACTCTTAAGAGAGCCATGAGGAGACATATTTGGAGATCTTCCCAGGCAGCTTTCAGAGACTTCATCAGTAACATTCAGAATTAGTAAGAAAACAGAGATTGTGCCAAGGCAGTGGAAAAAGCTGAACATCACCTCCTTTTTCCCAATTAATAATACCATATGTACTGCTTACATCTTTGCAAGTACCAAACCCACTTTGGGTCCTGAAACTGTTAAAGCATCAGCTTATGATTAATTACTTGAACGTTACCATGTAAACCTGCTGATCCCACCTCAAAACATATGGGCATCGGGATAGTTACATCTGGAGTAAGAACTCCCCATGCTTGAAACTCGACTGCAATAGCTATGAGATGTGGTGAGCTCTAAATGAAACCTCTAACTTCTGCCTCCCTCAAGCCATAGGGTGCCCTCTAGGGGGCCAAACAGGGCAGCTGATGGATGATGATCTGGTCAGGTCTGGCCAAACAGTAGGTCAAACCATGTGGAAGCCATCTGTCACTGTCGGGCAGAGAAAGGAAAGAAGCTGGAAGAGCCCTGGTGCTCAGCAAAGATAACACTGGTCCATGAATCCCTCTGTCTCTCTCGCCTGGCTTGCTGTAGCAATGTTTCCTCCAGCAATTGCTTTACAAAACCATTAAACAGCCATGAAAACAAGTGCCTAGCCATATGTCTGAGGGCCAAGGAAGCCCAGGAGCAGATTTAAGTAAAAGAGAAAATCTTCTCTCTCTCCTCTCTTAGTTTTAATTGAAACTTCCTTAAAAGGGTGAGCGTCTTTGCATGGGGCATTTTTTTGTGGGATTGAAATGGTAGGGAGGGATGGGTACAGCTGGAATCAGATTCAGGGACACCGTAAGGGAAAGAGGCTAGAAACAAAACAGCTCTTTTGAGTTAAGACATAGTAATTTCAGGATTCCTGTAAGGTTGGAATCAGAGACTATGAAAAGTCACAGAAACACCAGTATTTTATACACCAGGCCTTTCTCCTGTATTTTCTCTTGACTACTCAGAGCTTGGTCTGAGACACCATCACAACCTGGGAACTGATTAGAAATGCAGAATCTCAGGCTCCTTCCTAATCTTCTGAATAACACTGCATTTTAACAAGACTGTCCCAAGTGATACGTATATACATTAAAGTTTGAGAAGCTCTGTAGATAGGAACTGTAAGGAGCTGTCCTGAACAAAGGGAACTATTTCTTTGGGCACTCCTACCCTAACAATGATAAGAGCTGAACATGTGCCAAGCATAACATCATGCCAAATGCTGTGCTTAAAATGCATGATCACATTGCATCCTTACAATGTCTGTGTTTGTCAAAGGTACTATCACTATTCTCCATTTACAGATGAGGTAGTGAGGTTCTGAGAATAACCTGCCAATGATCTCACAAATACAGAAATACAGAGCAATGGTTAGCACCAAGTACCCATGTTCTTTTCCACTGTACTGTTTTACTTTACTATACACCTGAAAGCAGTTGAGCTGGCCAAAGATGTCCCTCAAGGGAGAGGGGAAATGATGAAGAGAAATTGCTCCCTAAGATCCAAAAAACTCAAATTCCAGAAAAATAGGTCTCCTGGAGAGAGAATTCAATAAAAATTTCTACTTCTCTGAAGTCTCCCCACTGGGGCCCTTGACTTGCCCTTGCAATGTCTAGAATAGCTCTACTCCAGAATGGGCATGAGCCTGGCAGGTGGACTTTTCTTGTCCTTTCCCTCCTTGGAGGAAAAATCACAACCTGTAAATCCAAGACCAGTCACCTTGGGGAATAGGTCCTTGTCTCCACAGGACCATAGTAAAGCTCAGGATTAAGGCAATTCTTTGACCCTTGATATCTTGATTTATTGTCAGAGACTAAATCTGTCATTTTGTTTGTTTATTCAACCATTCATCCAACAATGCAAGCGGGGAACAAGACAGGTAAAACTATGCTCATGGAGCTTATATTTTGGAAGCATCATTATTGCAATAATGTAATATCTATTATATATTACCTATTTTGGTGCTATACAAAATTCAGGTGGGGAAAAGGTGTATGATGGGGCTAAGAAGTGCTACTTAAGACAGAGAAGTCAGGGCAGGCTGACCTCTGAAACTGAGGGTAAGACTGGAGCTTAGGCCTGAATGAAGTGAGAGAATGAACAGCCAGAAAGAGGTTCCAGGTAGAGGAAATAGCAGGGGAAAAGACCATGAGGCAGGAGTGACCTTGGAGCATTCAAGAAACAACAAGTCCAGGGTGGGTGGAACAGATGAGTAGGTGGTAGAGGATCAGACTGGAGGGGTGATGGGGGGCTAGGCCACAGAGAACCTTATAAACCATGGTAAGGGACTTCAGCTTTTATCCTGAGAAGGACAAGAAGACATTAAAGCATTTTGAGCACAGGAGTGACATGATGTGAAGTACCTTACTTTTGGCAGGATTACTAGGGCTGTTATGTTGAAAGTGGATTGTAAGGAATCAAAAGTGGAAGCAGGGTGACCAGATAGGAGCTACTACAATAGTCCAGACAGGTAATGGCTATGGAGGTGGAAACGAGTGGCCATATTCTGGATATATTTTGAGGGTAGAACCGAAAGGACTTGCTGATGAAAATCCTTTATGCTCTTCCTTATTTCTGGGCCTCTGGTTGTACCACAAAATCTGAGCTCTGGTTTTGTTTTGTTTTGTTTTGTTTTGTTTTGTTTTTGCACTGCCCTTTTCTCATCTGCCTATGTAATCCAGACCTCTCAGTTCTTGAATCTTCTGATTTGTAAACATTTTGCTTGTATGTTCCTAATCGATCTCTGTCCTTCATCTGGTACTCCTGGTCAGCGACCATCCATGCCCCAGAAAGACATATGCAGGGCTGCTCCTGCATATTATTATTATCAATACTTCATATTCGTGTCATGCTAACAGTTTAAGCCCTTTCGTATACATTATCTCATCTGATGTGTGAGGTTTCACAGACCATTTCACGTCTTTCATTTGGCTCCAGGAAACCTCAGAGAAGAAGCATGAGTCAGCTTTGGCTGAATTTCAGACAAGTTAACTCCTTGGCAGCTACAGACCTGGCAGAGAGCAGGCACTGGCTGCATGTGAGTATGTCAAAGTATGTGGGTAAATTGAGCTACAAGGCTCAGGGGGCAAAGCAACTATCCTGAGGGCAAGGTACATGCTGACAGAGGGCCTCTGAGAGCAGTGGATTGAAGCTAGAAAAGTGCTATCAGGGGTGTTGGGCAAAGAACCAGGAGTGAGGAGGACGAAGAGGGAAAACTGGGTCCTGGAGGGGTGAATGATCAGGAGAGAAGGCTGAACCAGGCCAGTACTGGCCGCAAGTCAGAAATCTGTGTAGTCAGTCAAGCCCTGCAGGTCAGTTCAGAGAAGCCTTTCAGGAAGGGACCCATGCCAAGTATCTGGGCAGCAGGTGAGGGAAGCCAGCATTGTACACCAGAGTGACACTGAGTAATACAGGGTGGTTCTTTGCCTATGCCAAGGAGCTTCTCTCTGTTTCTGGTTAAAAAGGAGCCAGTCCTCAAAACATGGCTGATTAGTGGGTAAAGGAAAACGGGGCATCTGGAAAGGCTAGAGTAGGGAGCAAAGACAGGAAGTAGACAGATGCTCTTTCTCCCTGGATACTATTGAACTTGAAGAGAAGTCCTCCAACTCCACAGACTAATTAATTGATACCTTTAGAGTCTGATCTCAGGCATAGTGTCAGTTGACTTATTTTCTTAGTCCAAAGCATGCTCCTTCTCCTTTGGACAATTCTAATATCAACAATGGTTCCAAAAGCATAGATCACAAATGGATCCTGAGCACATCAGAAAATAAATCTAATCCTTCTCCTGAGTTGGAAGGAAAGGGTAATTCCATTCACAGGGCTGTTTGTGGAAATACAAACACTGCATCCTGTTCAACTAACTGATTAGTAAGAAAAGGTCTGGTTGGTGATACATGCATTATTTTACAAGCACAGGTTTCCTTAGAAGGCCTGCCCTAGGGAATTTCAGGGTTAACACAAAACATTGGATTATATTCATTCTTGCCAGGGAAGGACACATTTTAATGGCTTTACTTCCATCTTTAGGATTAGAACCTCAGAAACCAAGATGCTTGAGGTTAGGTTGAACTTAAAAGATCATCCAGTCCAGTGGTTCCTGAACTTTATTGTGTATTGTGTATTGTGGACCCTTAGACCTACAGGGTATTTTCTAATTTCCCTTTTTATTTTTCCTTTGATCCATTATATACTAAAGAGAGCATTATTTAATTCCCACATATTTGATAATTCCCCAAATTCCTTCTGCTGCTGATTTTTAATTTCATTCCATTGTAGTCCAAGAACATATTTTATGTTATTTTTACCCTTTTTATTTACTAAGGTTTGTTTTATGGCCAATATATAGTCTTATTTTGGACATGTTTCATGTGCTCTTGAGAAGAATATATAGTCTGCTGTTGTTGGGTGGAGTGTTCTATAGGTCAATTTGGTTTATTTCTTCATTCAAGTCTACTATTTTCTTATTGATCTTCTGTTTAGTGTTCCAATCATTATTAAAAGTGGGGTATCAAAGTCTCTATTAATTTTGAATTGTATATCTCCCATCATTGTTGTCAGTTTTTGCCTCATTTATTTTGGTGTTACATGTTAGGCACACATGCTTTTAATTGTTATATCTTCCTGATGGAGTAATTCTTTCATCAAATGTTCTGCTTTTCCCCAGTAACATTTTTGTTTATTTTAATTGGAGGATAATTGCATTACAATACTGCATTGGTTTTGCCATACATCAACATGAATCAGCTATAAGTATACGTAAGTATACACATGTCCCCTCTCTCTTGAACCTCGCTCCAACCCATCCCACCCCTCAAAGTTATAACAGATCACCAGGTTGAGCTCCCTGAATCATACAGTAAATTCTCACTGGCTATCTGTTTTACATATGGTGATGTACATGTTTCCATACTACTCTCTCAATTCTTCCCACTCTCTCCTTCCCCCACTGGGTCCACAAGCCTGTTCTCTATGTTTGTGTCTCCATTGCTGCCCTGCAAATAGGTTCATTGGCATCATCTTTCTAGATTCCATATAAACACATTAGTATACAATACTTGTTTTTCTATTTCTGACTTACTTCACTCTGTATAATAGGCTCTGGGTTCATCCATCTCACTCAGTTCAGTTCAGTCGTTCAGTCGTGTCCGACTCTTTGCAAACCCATGAGCTGCAGCATGTCAGGCCTCCCTGTCCGACACTAACACCTGAAGCCTACCCAAACTCATGTCCATTGAGTTGGTGATGCCATCCAGCCATCTCCTCCTCTGTCGTCCCCTTCTCCTCCTGCCCTCAATCTGTCCCAGCATCAGGGTCTTTTCAAATGAGTCAGCTGCTCTTCGCATCAGGTGGCCAAACTATTGGAGTTTCAGCTTCAACATCAGTCCTTCCAATGAACACCCAGGACTGATTTCCTTTCAGATGAACTGGTTGGATCTCCTTGCAGTCCAAGGGACTCGCAAGAGTCTTCTCCAACACCACAGTTCAAAAACATCAATTCTTTGGCGCTCAGCTTTCTTTATAGTCCAACTCTCACATCCATGTATGACCACTGGAAAAACCATAGCCTTGACTACAAGGACCTTTGTTGACAAAGCAATGTCTCTGCTTTATAATATGCTATCCAGGTTGGTCATAACTTTCCTTCCAAGGAGTAAGCGTCTTTTAATTTCCTGGCTGCAATCACCATCTGCAGTGATTTTGGAGCCCCCAAAAATAAAGTCTGACACTGTTTCTAGTTTCCCCATCTATTTGCCATGAAGTGATGGCACAAGATGCCATGATCTTAGTTTTCTGAATGTTGAGCTTTAAGTCAACTTTTTCACTCTCCTCTTTCACTTTTATCAAGAGGCTCTTTAGTTCTTCTTCACTGTCTGCCATAAGGGTGGAGTCATCTGCATATCTGAGGTTATTGATATTTCTCCCGGCAATCTTGATTCCAGCTTGTGCTTCATCCAGCCAAGCTAAAATGCATTCCTTTTCATAGCTTAGTAATATTCCATTGTATTTATGTACCACAGCTTCTTTATCTATTTATCTGTTGATGGACATCTAGGTTGTTTCCATGTCCTAGTTTTTGTTTTGTTTTGAAGTCTATTTAAAAGTCTGTTATTAGTATAGCCACTCTGGGTTTTCTTATGATTGCTGTTTTATCATTTTCCCCATTTGTTTACTTTCAATATAGTATAATCTTGAATCTCAAGTGTTTGTCCTATAAACAGTATATAGTTGGATCTCATTTTTAAAAAATCCATTCTGACAATCTCTGCCTCGGATTAGATTGCTTAACCCTTTCACAGTTAATGTCATTATTGATACAGTTGGATTTATGTCTGCCATTTAACTGTTTCTATATGTCACAAGTTCGCTTTTATAACTCTGTTCTTTCTAGAGTGCTTTATGTATTGTATTTTATAATGTAGCACTTACTATTTTGCTAACTTCTGTTCACTACATATTTTTTGTTTTTTTCTTAGCTATTGTTCTAGGGCTTACTATGAATGTCTTAACTCATGAGAATCAGCTTCAGATGTATACTAACTCAATTCCAGTGAGATAATAAAATGCCACTCTTGTGTAGGTTTATTCTCTTTCCCCAGTGTTTTGTGATGTTGCTATTATAAATATTACATCTCTCAGTGTTATAAACCCAACATTAGATTGTATCACTTTTTATAATTTTATGTCTTTTGAAGCTGAGACAAGAAAGTACAGTAAATATAAGTCTATAGTTCTTATCATATCAACTTCCTTATTTATCATTTGTAGATCTTCCCTTTTACCCCTGTGCCCATCCTTTATGCTGTCACTGGGAAATATGTTACATTTCTCTATGTTATATGCTCAGTAGTACATTACACACATATTATTTTATATGATGGATTTTTTAATCAGTGAAGAGAAGAAAGAAAAAAAAATTTGCAAGTATACTGCCTTTTATAGTTATATAATCACCTTTCCCGGTGCTCTTTATCTTTTTCTATGGATTCAGATTACTGTCTGGGTCACCTGCTTTCACTGTAAAGAACCTCCTTTATTTCTCATAAGGTAAGTATGCTAGCAAAAAATTTCTTCAGTATTTGTTTATGAGGAAATATCTTTATTTTATTTTCATTTTTGAAAGATATCTTTGCTAAATACAGGATTCTTGGTTGACAGTTTTTTTTCTCCTTTAAGCTCTTTGAATATATTATTCTATGTCTTTCTGGGCATCATTGTTTCTGATGAGAAATCATCTATTATTCTTATTGAGATTCCCTTGTGACAATTTATTTTTCTCTTGCTGCTTTCAAAATTTTTCTGTCTTTGGCTTTCAGTATTTTCACTATGATGAATCTGTTTGTGGATCCCTTTCCTTTATCTTACTTGGAGTCCCTTGAACTTCCTGGCTGTGTAAATTGCTTTTCAATATTTGGGAGGATTTCCGCCATGATTTTTTTAACTGTAAAATGTTTATTTTAATTTTTTAACTTTTTGTTTTATATTAAGAGTATAGTTGATTAAAAATGTTGTGTTAGTTTCAAGTACATAGAAAAGCAATTCAGTTATACATATACATGGATCTATTCTTTTTCAAATTCTTTTCCCATTTAAGTTGTTACATAATACTAAGCAGACTTCCTTGTGCTATATAATAGGTCCTTGTTGGTTATCCATTTTAAATATACCAGTGTTGTACATGTCAATCCAAAACTATCCCTTCCCCCAACCCTTTCTCTCTGGTAACTGTAAGTTTGTTCTCTAAGTCTGAATTTGTTTCTGTTTTGCATCATTTGTACAATTTCTTTTTAGATTCCACATATAAGCAATTTGTTGTTTAGTCGCTAAGTCATGTCTGACTCTTTGCAAACCCATAAACTGCAGCACATCAGGCTACCCTGTCCTTCACTGTCTCCCAGAATTTGCTCACACTCATATCCATTGAGTAGGTGATGCCACCCAACCATCTCGTCCTCTTTCTCCCCCTTCTCCTCATGCCCCCAATCTTTCCCAGTATCAGGGTCTCTTCCGATGAGTCAGATCTTCGCATCTGGTGGCCAAAGTATTGGAGCTTCAGCTGCAGCATCAGTCCTTCCAATGAATATTCAGGGTTGATTTCCCTTAGGATTTACAGGTTTGATCTCCTTGCTGTCCAAGGGATTCTTAAGAGGTCTCCAGCACCACAGTTCGAAGGCATCAATTCTTCGGCACTCAGCCTTCTTTATGGTTCAACTCTCACACTGGTACATGACTACAGGAAAAGTTATAGCTTTGACTATACAGACCTTTGTTGGCAAAGAAATGTCTCTACTTTTTAAAATGCTGTCTAGGTTCGTTACAGTTTTTCTTCCAAGGAGTAAGTGTCTTTTAATTTTGAGGCTACAGTCACCATCTGTAGTGATTTTGGAGCCCAAGAAAATAAAATCTGTCACTGTTTCCACTTTCCCTCCTTCTTTTGTCATGAAGTGATAGGACTGGATGCCATGATCTTAGTTTTTTGAACGTTGAGTTTCAAGCCAGCTTTTTCACTCTCCTCTTTCATCCTCATCAAGAGTCTCTTTAGTTCCTCTTCACTTTCTGCCATTAGAGTGATATCATCTGCATATCTGAGGTTGTTGATGTCTCTCCCGGCAATCATATATAAACAATATTGTACAATTTTTCTCTTTTCTGTCTTAGTTCACTCACTATGACATTCTCTACCTGCATCCATGTTGCTGCAAATGGCATTATTTCATTCTTTTTAATGGCTGAGTAATATTACATTCTACATATGTACCACACCTTCTTTATCCATTACTCTGTTGACGGACATTTAGGTTGCTCCCATGTCTTGGCTACTGTAAACATTGCTGCAATCAACATTGGAGTATATGAGCCCTTTCATACCATGTTTTTCTCTAGATATATGCCAAGGAGTGGGATTGCAGGATCATATAGCAGCTCCATTTTTTGTTTTTTTTAAGGAACTTCCGTCTGTTCTTCACAGGGATTCTACCAATTTACATTCCCATCAACAGTGTAGGAGGGTTCTCTTCTCTCCACACACTATCCAGCATTTATTGTTTGTGGATTTTATGATGGTGGCCATTCTGACTGGTGTGAGGTGATAGCTCATTGTAGTTTTGATTTGTACTTCTACAAATCAAATAATCAGTGATGTCAAACATCTTTTCATGTGCCTCTTGGCCATCTGTATGTCTTCTTTGGACAAAGGTCTATTTAGATCTTCTGTCCATATTTTGATTGGGTTGGTTGTTTTGATATTAAGCTACATGAGCTCTTTGTATTAATAAATTTTAGAGACTAATCCCTTGTTGGTCACATCATTTGCAAATATTTTTTCCCATTCTTTGGGTTGTCTTTTCATTTTGTTTATGGTTTCCTTTGCTGTGTAAAATCTTTTGAGTTTAGCCATGTTCCATTTGTTTATTTTTATTTCCATTAATCTCAGAGATGGAATGAAAAAGATATTGCTGAAATTTATGTCCGAGTGTTCTGCCTATGTTTTCCTCTAAGAGTTTTATAGTGTCCAGTCTCACATTCAGATGAGACCTAAATGGAGATTAAACAATATGTTACTAAACAACCAATGGATCACTGCAGAAGTCAGATAGGAAATTAAAAAATACCTAGAGACAAATGAAAACAAAACACAATGATCCAAACCTATGGGATACAATGAAAGCAGTTCTAAGAGGGAAATTTATAGTAATACAATCTTATCTCAGCAAACAAGAAAAATCTCAAATAATCAAACCTTACACCTAAAGTAACTAGAAAAAGAAAGAACAAACAAAACCCAAAGTTAGTAGAAGGGAAGAAATCATAAAGATCAGAGCAGAAATAAAATGAAATAGAGCCCAAAAAACAATAGCAAAGATTAATGAAACTAAAAGCTGGTTCTTTGAAAAATTAAAATTAATAAACCTTTAGACATCAAGATTGCCAGGAGAAATATTAATAAACTCAGATATGCAGATAACACCACCCTGGACTTCCCTGGTGGCTCAGACGGTAAAGTGTCTGTCTACAATGCGGGAGACCTGGGTTCAATCCCTGGGTAGGAAAGATTCCCTGGAGAAGGAAACAGCAACCCACTCCAGTATTCTTACCTAGAAAATCCCATGGACGGAGGAGCATGGTGCAGGCTACTGTCCATGGGGTCGCAAAGAGTCGGGCACGACTGAGCAATTTCCCTTGTGGCAGAAAGTGAAGAGGAACTAAAAAGCCTCTTGATTAAAGTGAAGGAGGAAAGTGAAAAAGTTGTCTTAAAGCTCAACATTCAGAAAACTAAGATCATGGCATCTGGTCCTATCACTTCATGGCAAATAGATGGGGAAA
This sequence comes from Dama dama, assembly GCF_033118175.1. Taxonomy (NCBI): domain Eukaryota; kingdom Metazoa; phylum Chordata; class Mammalia; order Artiodactyla; family Cervidae; genus Dama; species Dama dama. The sequence continues at coordinate 50,030,662 of NC_083699.1, forward strand.
CAGTGGACACAGTGTCAGACTTTATTTTGGGGGGCTCCAAAATCACTGCAGATGGTGACTGCAGCCAGGAAATTAAAAGACGCTTACTTCTTGGAAGGAAAGTTATGACCAACCTGGATAGCATATTTAAAAGCAGAGACACATCAGGCACCCAGAAAAGCAGTCCATTGTCTTCGAAAGGAGGTAGGACAAAATATAAAAGATAAAAAGGGAGACAAAAGAGCTAAGGACGGAGATCCGTCCGGGAAGGGAGTCTTAGGCGGCATTGCTTGGGGTAGGGTCCGGGCCTGAGTGCCCTGAGGACAATCGGAGGGAGCTTCTCTGAGTTAACAACTTGAACTGTGGGAGACCAAAAAGAAAGACAGAAAATTAACCGGCCCTAACACTCTGCCGGCCGTTCGCAGAACAAAGGGACCGAGAAAGTCCAGAGAAGAGCTCGCAGCCTGTGGACCGGCCCAGCCCCACCTGAGGCAGGAGGCAAGGGGGAGGGGAAGGTCGCGGCGAGACACAGGGCGCAGGCACCCGACCGGACCGGGCGGGGACTGGGGCTGGGGACGCGGAGGGCAGAAGGCGCACGCACCTGACTGGCGCCAGCGGAAACTGAAACTGGGACCGCGGAAGGGAGTGGGCGCGCCACACCTGGGGAGAGTGCTCCCATCAAGCCCCTCGCTGCCTGGACCGCTCTGACGGGGAAGGCAGAGAGAGCAGGCGCAGCTTTCTGTTCCGCGCTTTTGTGGAACACCTGAAGGCTGGAACTGCGCGCAGCGCGGGGCGCGCTCCACATAGAGCAGCCGGGAGCCTGAGCAGCGCAGACGGAGAAAGCAGCGTCATCCCCTCCCGGCAGCGCCAGCCCGTCCCGCAGCGCCAGCCCCTCCCCGCAGAGTCAGCCCCTCCCCGCAGAGTCAGCCCCTCCCCGCAGAGCGCCGGAACTAGCTACCTAAATAAGAGTCCACCTCCGCTCGCCTGTGTCAGGGCGGAAATGAGGCTCTGAAGAGACCGGCAAACAGAAGCCAAATAAACAAAGGGAACCGCTTCAGAAGGGACTGGTGCAACAGATTAAAATCCCTGTAGAAAACACTGACTGCACCGGAAGGGGCCTGTAGATATCGAGAAGTGAAAGCTGGAACGAAGAGCTATCTGAAACTGAGCCGAACCCACACTGACCGCAACAGTTCCAGAGAAATTCCTAGGTATATTTTTACTTTTTGTTTTGTTTTGTTTTGTTTTTTTAAGTAAGGAAAAAAATTTTTTTGTAATTTTTTTTATTTTTTCTTTTTATTTTTTCTCTTTTATTTTCCTTTAAAATTCCCTATTACTCCCTCATTACTCCTTAACATTCATTTTCATAGATTTTTACCATTTTTTTAATTAGGGAAAAAATTTTTTTTTCTTTCTTCTTCTTCTTTTTTCTTTCTTTCCTTTTTCTATTTTCTATTTTTCTTTTTCTCTTATTTCTTTTAAAGTCCTCTAGTACTCCTCTACTACTCCTTAATTTTCATTTTCAATACACTATAACCTTACAAAAAAAAAAAAAAGAAGAGAAGCCCTATTTTTAAACCGAAGATTATTCTCTCCCAATCTTGACTCTCTGTTTTCTACCTCAGAACACCTCTATTTCCTCCTTTCCCCTTCTCTTCCCAATCCAATTCTGTGAATCTTTGTAGGTGTCTGGGCTACGGAGAACACTCTGGGAACAGACAGCTGCGTAGATCTGTCTCTCTCCTCTTGAGTCCCCCTTTTTCTCCTCCTGCTCATCTCTATCTCCCTCCTCCCTCTCCTATTCTTCATGTAACTCTGTGAACCTCTCTGGGTGTCCCTAACTGGGGAGAATCTTTTCGCCATTAACCTAGAAGTTTTATTATCAGTGCTGTATAGTTGGAGAAGTCCTGAGACTACAGGAAGAATAAAACTGAAATCCAGAGGCAGGAGACTTAGGCCCAAAACCTGAGAACACCAGAAAACTCCTGACTACATGGAACTTTAAGTAATAAGTGACCGTCCAAAAGCATCCATACCTACACTGAAACCAACCACCACCCAAGAGCCAATAAGTTTTAGAGCAAGACATACCACGCAAATTCTCCAGCAATGCAGGAACATAGCCCTGAGAGTCAACATACAGGCTGCCCAAGGTCACACCTAACACATAGACCCATCTCAAAACTCACTACTGGGCACTCCATTGCTCTCCAAAGAGAAAAAATCAAGTTCCACGCACCAGAACACTGACGCAAGCTTCCCTAACCAGGAAACCTTGACAAGCCAATCGTCTAACCCCACCCACTGGGTAAATCCTCCACAATAAAAAGAAACCACAGACCTCCAGAATACAGAAAGCCCACTCCAGACACAGCAATCTAAACAAGATGAAAAGGCAAAGAAATACCCAACAGGTAAAGGAACATGAAAAATGCCCACCAAGTCAAACAAAAGAGGAGGAGATAGGGAATCTACCTGAAAAAGAATTTAGAATAATGATAATAAAAATGATCCAAAATCTTGAAAACAAAATGGAGTTACAGATAAATAGCCTGGAGACAAAGATTGAAAAGATACAAGAAATGTTTAATAAAGACCTAGAAGAAATAAAAAAGTCAATTAAAAATGAATGATGCAATGAATGAGACCAAAAACACTTTGGAGGGAACCAAGAGTAGAATAACGGAGGCAGAAGATAGGATAAGTGAGATAGAAGATAAAATGGTGGAAATAAATGAAGCAGAGAGGAAAAAAGAAAAAAGGATCAAAAGAAATGAGGACAACCTCAGGGACCTCTGGGACAATGTGAAATGCCCCAACATTCGAATCGTAGGAGTCCCAGAAGAAGACAAAAAGAAAGGCCATGAGAAAATACTCGAGGAAATAATAGCTGAAAACTTCTCTAAAATTGGGAAAGAAATAGCCACCCAAGTCCAAGAAACCCAGAGAGTCCCAAACAGGATAAACCCAAGGCAAAACACCCCAAGACACATATTAATCAAATTAACAAAGATCAAACACAAAGAACAAATATTAAAAGCAGCAAGGGAAAAACAACAAATAACACACAAAGGGATTCCCATAAGGATAACAGCTGATCTATCAATAGAAACCCTCCAGGCCAGAAGGGAATGGCAGGACATACTGAAAATAATGAAAGAGAATAACCTACAACCTAGATTACTGTATCCAGCAAGGATCTCATTCAGATATGAAGGAGAATTCAAAAGCTTTACAGACAAGCAAAAGCTGAGAGAATTCAGCACCACCAAACCAGCTCTTCAACAAATGCTAAAGGATCTTCTCTAGACAGGAAATGCAGAAAGGCTGTATAAACGTGAACCCAAAACAACAAAGTAAATGGCAATGGGACCACACCTATCAATAATTACCTTAAATGTAAATGGGTTGAATGCCCCAACCAAAAGACAAAGATTGGCTGAATGGATACAAAAACAAGCCCCCTATATATGCTGTCTACAAGAGACCCACCTCAAAACAAGAGACACATACAGACTAAAAGTGAAGGGCTGGAAAAAAATATTTCACGCAAACGGAGACCAAAAGAAAGCAGGAGTCGCAATACTCATATCAGATAAAATAGACTTTCAAATAAAGGCTGTGAAAAGAGACAAAGAAGGACACTACATAATGATCAAAGGATCAATCCAAGAAGAAGATATAACAATTATAAATATATATGTACCCAACATAGGAGCACCGCAATATGTACGGCAAACACTAACGAGTATGAAAGAGAAAATTAATAGTAACACAATAATAGTGGGAGACTTTAATACCCCACTCACAACAATGTATAGATCAACGAAACAGAAAATTAACAAGGAAACACAAACCTTAAATGACACAATGGACCAGCTAGACCTAATTTATATCTATAGGACATTTCACCCCAAAACAATCAACTTCACCTTTTTCTCAAGTACACACGGAACCTTCTCCAGAATAGATCACATCCTGGGCCATAAATCTGGTCTTGGAAAATTCAAAAAAATTGAAATCATTCCAGTCATCTTTTCTGACCACAGTGCAGTAAGATTAGATCTCAATTACAGGGAAAAAATTGTTAAAAATTCAAATATATGGAGGCTAAATAACACACTTCTGAATAACCAACAAATCATAGAAGAAATCAAAAAAGAAATCAAAATATGTATAGAAATGAATGAAAATGAAAACACAACAACCCAAAACCTATGGGACACTGTAAAAGAAGTGCTAAGGGGAAGGTTCATAGCATTACAGGCTTACATCAAGAAACAAGAAAAAAACCGAATAAATAACTTAACTCTACACCTAAAGCAATTAGAGAAGGAAGAAATGAAGAACCCCAGAGTTAGCAGAAGGAAAGAAATCTTAAAAATCAGGGCAGAAATAAATGCAATAGAAACTAAAGAGACCATAGCAAAAATCAACAAAGCTAAAAGCTGGTTTTTTGAAAAAATAAACAAAATTGACAAACCATTAGCAAGACTCATTAAGAAACAAAGAGAGAAGAACCAAATTAACAAAATTAGAAATGAAAATGGAGAGATCACAACAGACAACACTGAAATACAAAGGATCATAAGAGACTACTACCAGCAGCTCTATGCCAATAAAATGGACAACTTGGATGAAATGGACAAATTCTTAGAAAAGTATAACTTTCCAAAACTGAACCAGGAAGAAATAGAAGATCTTAACAGACCCATCACAAGCAAGGAAATCGAAACTGTAATCAAAAATCTTCCAGCAAACAAAAGCCCAGGACCAGATGGCTTCACAGCTGAATTCTACCAAAAATTTAGAGAAGAGCTAACACCTATCTTACTCAAACTCTTCCAGAAAATTGCAGAAGAAGGTAAGCTTCCAAACTCATTCTATGAGGCCACCATCACCCTAATTCCAAAACCAGACAAAGATGCCACAAAAAAAGAAAACTACAGGCCAATATCACTGATGAACATAGATGCAAAAATCCTTAACAAAATTCTAGCAAACAGAATCCAACAACATATTAAAAAAAATCATACACCATGACCAAGTGGGCTTTATCCCAGGAATGCAAGGATTCTTTAATATCCGCAAATCAATCAATGTAATACACCACATTAACAAATTGAAAGATAAAAACCATATGATTATTGCAATAGATGCAGAGAAAGCCTTTGACAAAATTCAACACTCATTTATGATTAAAACTCTCCAGAAAGCAGGAATAGAAGGAACATACCTCAACATAATAAAAGCTATATATGACAAACCCACAGCAAGCATCACCTTCAATGGTGAAAAATTGAAAGCATTTCCCCTGAAATCAGGAACAAGACAAGGGTGCCCACTCTCACCACTACTATTCAACATAGTGTTGGAAGTTTTGGCCACAGCAATCAGAGCAGAAAAAAAAAGTAAAAGGAATCCAGATAGGAAAAGAAGAAGTGAAACTCTCACTGTTTGCAGATGACATGATCCTCTACATAGAAAACCCTAAAGACTCTACCAGAAAATTACTAGAGCTAATCAATGAATATGGTAAAGTTGCAGGATATAAAATTAACACACAGAAATCCCTTGCATTCCTATATACTAACAATGAAAAAACAGAAAGAGAAATTAAGGAAACAATACCATTCACCATTGCAACAAAAAGAATAAAATACTTAGGAGTATATCTACCTAAAGAAACAAAAGACCTATACATAGAAAACTATAAAACACTGATGAAAGAAATCAAAGAGGACACAAACAGATGGAGAAACATACCGTGTTCATGGATTGGAAGAATCAATATTGTCAAAATGGCTATTCTACCCAAAGCAATCTATAGATTCAATGCAATCCCTATCAAGCTACCAACGGTATTTTTCACAGAACTAGACCAAAGAATTTCACAATTTGTATGGAAATACAAAAAACCTCGAATAGCCAAAGTAATCTTGAGAAAGAAGAATGGAACTGGAGGAATCAACCTGCCTGACTTCAGACTCTACTACAAAGCCACAGTCATCAAGACAGTATGGTACTGGCACAAAGACAGAAATATAGATCAATGGAACAGAATAGAAAGCCCAGAGATAAATCCACGAACCTATGGACACCTTATCTTTGACAAAGGAAGCAAGGATATACAATGGAAAAAAGACAACCTCTTTAACAAGTGGTGCTGGGAAAACTGGTCAACCACTTGTAAAAGAATGAAACTAGAACACTTTCTAACACCATACACAAAAATAAACTCAAAATGGATTAAAGATCTAAATGTAAGACCAGAAACTATAAAACTCCTAGAGGAGAACATAGGCAAAACACTCTCCGACATAAATCACAGCAAGATCCTCTATGACCCACCTCCCAGAATATTGGAAATAAAATAAAAACTAAACAAATGGGACCTAATGAAACTTAAAAGCTTTTGCACTACAAAGGAAACTATAAGTAAGGTGAAAAGACAGCCCTCAGATTGGGAGAAAATAATAGCAAATGAAGAAACAGACAAAGGATTAATCTCAAAAATATACAAGCAACTCCTGCAGCTCAATTCCAGAAAAATAAATGACCCAATCAAAAAATGGGCTGAAGAACTAAACAGACATTTCTCCAAAGAAGACATACAGATGGCTAACAAACACATGAAAAGATGCTCAACATCACTCATTATTAGAGAAATGCAAATCAAAACCACAATGAGGTACCATTACACGCCAGTCAGGATGGCTGCTATCCAAAAGTCTACAGGCAATAAATGCTGGAGAGGGTGTGGAGAAAAGGGAACCCTCTTACACTGTTGGTGGGAATGCAAACTAGTACAGCTGCTATGGAGAACGGTGTGGAGATTTCTTAAAAAACTGGAAATAGAACTGCCATATGACCCAGCAATCCCACTTCTGGGCATACACACTGAGGAAACCAGATCTGAAAGAGACATGTGCACCCCAATGTTCATCGCAGCACTGTTTATAATAGCCAGGACATGGAAGCAACCTAGATGCCCATCAGCAGATGAATGGATAAGGAAGCTATGGTACATATACACCATGGAATATTACTCAGCCATTAAAAAGAATTTATTTGAATCAGTCCTAATGAGATGGATGAAATTGGAGCCCATTATACAGAGTGAAGTAAGCCAGAAAGATAAAGAACATTACAGCATACTAACACATATATATGGAATTTAGAAAGATGGTAACGATAACCCTATATGCAAAACAGAAAAAGAAACACAGAAATACAGAACAGACTTTTGAACTCTGTGGGAGAATGTGAGGGTGGGATGTTTCAAAAGAACAGCATGTATACTATCTATGGTGAAACAGATCACCAGCCCAGGTGGGATGCATGAGACAAGTGCTCGGGCCTGGTGCACTGGGAAGACCCAGAGGAATTGGGTGGAGAGGAAGGTGGGAGGGGGGATCGGGATGGGGAATACGTGTAAATCTATCGCTGATTCATATCAATGTATGACAAAACCCACTGAAATGTTGTGAAGTAATTAGCCTCCAACTAATAAAAAAAGAAAAAAAAATGTGAAAAAAAAAAATAAAAGCACAGACATTACTTTGCCAACAAAGGTCCGTCTAGTCAAGGCTATGGTTTTTCCAGTGGTCATGTATGGATGTGAGAGTTGGACAGTGAAGAAAGCTGAGTGCCGAAGAATTGATGCTTTTGAACTATGGTGTTGGAGAAGACTCTTGAGAGTCCCTTGGACTGCAAGAAGATCCACCCAGTTCATCCTAAAGGAGATCAGTCCTGGGTGTTCATTGGAAGGACTGATGTTGAAGCTGAAACTCCAATACTTTGGCCACCCGATGCGAAGAGTTGACTCACTGGAAAAGACCCTAATGCTGGGAAGGATTGGGGGCAGGAGGAGAAGGGGACAACAGAGGATGAGATGGCTGGATGACATCACTGAATTGATGGACATGGTTTTGGGTAGACTCCAGGAGTTGGTGATGGACAGGGAAGCCTGGCGTGCTGCGATTCATGGGGTTGCAAAGAGTCAGACATGACTGAGCGACTGAACTGAACTGAACTGAGACAAACTCATCAAGAAAAAAAAGGAGTGGGTTTAAATCACTAAAATTAGAAATTAAATAGGAGATGTTACAATTGACACCACAGTAATATAAAGGATCATAAGAGACTACTACAAGCAATTATATGCCAATAAAATGGACAACCTAGAAGAAATGGACAAATTCTTAGAAAGGTACAAACTTCCAAGACTGAACCTTGAAGAAATACAAAATATGAATAGATCAACTACACGTGCTAAAATCAAATTTGTGATTAAAAAAACTCCTGACAGACAAAAGTTCAGGATCAGAAGGCTTCACAGGTGAATTCTCCCAAAGATTTAGAGAAGAGTTAACACCTATCATTTGAAACTATTCTAAAAAATTGCAGATGAAGGAACATTTACAAACTCACTCTATGAGTCCACTATCACTGTGATACCACAGCCATACAAAGGTACTACAAAAAAGAAAATTACAGGCCACTATCCCTGATGAACATAGACACAAAACTCCTCAACAAAATACTAGCAAGCAGAATCCAACAAAACATTAAAAGGATCAAACACCATGATCAAGTGGGATTTATTCCAGGGAGGCAAGGATTTTTCAAACTCCACAAAGCAATCAGCATGATACAGGACATTAACAAACTGAAAAATAAAAACCATATGATCATCTCAATAGATGCATAAAAATGTTTTGACAAAATTCAACATCCATTTATGATAAAAACTTTCCAGAAAGTGGACACAGAGGGAACATACTTCAACTTAATAAAGACCATATATGACAAGCTTACAGCTAACATCACACTCTATAGTGAATAGATGAAAGCATTTCCTCTAAGATAAGGAACAAGACAAGGGTGTCCACTCTTGCCACTGTCATTCAACATAGTTTTGGAAGTTGTAGCTACAGCAATCAGAGGAGAAAAAGAAAAAAGAATCCAAATCAGAAAAGAATAAGTTAAACTCTTGCTGTTTGCAGATGACTTGATACTATATATAGAAAATCCTAAAGATGCTACCAGAGAACTACTAGAACTTATCAACAAATTCGGTAAAGTTATAGGTTATAAAATTAATACATAGAAATCGGTTGCATTTCTATACACTAATAACAAAAGATCAGAAGGAGAAATTCAAGGAACAATCAAATTTACCATTGCACCAAAAAGAATAAGATACCTAGGAATAAACCTACCTAAGGAGACAAAAGACTTGTACTCCAAAACTATAAGACACAGATGAAAAAAATCAAAGATAATATAAACAGATAGAAAGATAAACCATGTTCTTGGATTAGAAGAATCAATATTGTTAAAATGACTATACTACCCAAGGCAAACTATAGCTTCAACACAACTGCTACCAAATTACCAATGGCATTTACACAGAACTTGAACAAAAAAAATCTTAAAATTTATATAACAGAGACACAAAAGAACTTGAATGGGCAAAGAAATCTTGGGAAAGAAAAATGGAGCTGAGGAATCAGACTCCCTGATCTCAGACCATACTACAAAGCTATAGTAATCAAGACAGTATGGTACTGGCACAAAAAACAGAGATATAGATCATTGGAACAAGATAGAAAAGCCAGAAATTAGTCCATGCATCTATGGTTAATTAGTCTACGACACAGGAGGCAAGACTACACTTAAAAAAAAAAAAACATTTATAATGGCTACTTTGAATCTTTGTTAAATTTGGTCTCTAGTGACTCTCAGAGGCATTTTCTGTTTCTTGATTTTTCCAGCAAGTGCTTTTTATCCATCTGTCCCCTCACCCACCACTTCCATTCATACATTTGTTTCTTTGTGTAACTTGTAATTTTTTGTTAGAACCTGGACATTTTAGATAATATATTGCAGCATCTCTAGGTACTGATTCCTCCACTTCTGAGGCTTGTTATTGTTATTTGTCTGCTTATTTGTTTAGTGACTGGCTGGATTATTTTAGTGAGAAAACCTTGATGTTGTTCCTCATAGGGTGCAACATTGGGTATGCCCACAGTCACCCTGGGATGACACTGGTCTTCATAGTCATCTCTTTAACTTTCTCCTTCCCTGACCACATCAAGCTGTTAAATTTCATTAATTTCCAGCTCACTATTCTATTGTTTCCCACAATGTCCTGGGGGTATCAATTGCTCCACAGATCTATCCAATCAAATCCAAGCTCCTTTGAAGGGATAGTTCCTGAGGCCAGTATTTCAGATTTGTTCTGTCCCCAGGAGGTCTTTTTCTCTCTGGCAAACTAATCTGCCTACTATTCATCCTGTATCTTCAACGACTCTAGCAATCTTCTCTTAGTTACCTCTCACCATAACTTCCCTAAGGGCATTTTTGGGAGTGCTATTGGCTTGAACTTCTCCACCCTCTGTTGCAAATAAAACCAGTTGCTTTGGGAAAAGATTTGGGGCTCTCTGCTTTATATTTTGCTTCTACTCCAAGGCAGTGCTATGCCCATGGTATAGCAGCAGCTCCATGAGTGGGGGCTAGGTAGAAGAAGATGCTCCACCTCTTGGCCACACTCACCTAAAACTTAACTTCAGCATCAGGTAGCTTGGAGCAGCATAGGAATTGTCCTATCTGGGAAGACAGTCCTTCATTGGGAACTATGGAGAAAGGGGATCATGTGTTCTTGGTTGCACTAGTCTCGAGCAGAATTTCCATCCCATTGAGGTGTAAATGGGGAGAAAAGAGGGTCCTGGTTCAAATACCACAGATTCACTGTTCTTAGCAAGTTTTAGTAAATTTTCTTGAATAAATATTTCTTCATTTGTTGTATGCACTTAGGAAAATTTTTCGAGACTTTTTGTTTAAAATAATGTCTGCCAACCTTCTGTACAGCACAGGGAGCTCTACTCTGTAATGGCCTATGTAGGAAAAGAATCTTAAAAAAAAAAAAAATACTTTCACTGGAGAGTAAGTCTGCATAGCTCCTCATCATTCTATCACACTATCATACTGGAAGTGGACTCTCTTTCAGAACACATAATGCTACATTTTAGGGTGTGACTATTTTATACATATACATGTCCACAGAACAATAGTTTGCTAACTTGCTAACTTTATTATGTACATAAATCACCAGTGAAACTTGTTAAAAATGGAGGTTTGGGGGGTCTCATCCCCCAGAAATTAGAACTGTCTAGGATTTTCTAGTCTTCCAGGAGTAGAAGCCAAAAAGAAATCTGCACTTTTAGCAAGTGCACTAATGATTCTTTGGGGGAAAAAAATTGCACTAAGAAGACTAAAGCAAACCAGCAAAGATGTCTTTTCTCTTTTTCAGCAGGTTCTTTGTCTACTAAGAGACTTTGCAGCTATGGCAGGGTCAAACTCTGTCGATTAAACATTACTATAGCACACATGCAAGTGTATATGTGTTTTCACCAAAACCTAGAAATACTGTCATTATAGGAAGTGCTGCTGCCTGTTTGCGGGTAGGGAAGTACTTGCAGAATCACGGTTTGGGCCTGCTGAGAATCAAAGGTGACAGAAGACCCCAGAGTGAGGCTTCTCAAATTGGGGTCAGGAAACCTGCTCAGAACCTTTCTCTCTCTTGCACCAGGTTTGGTTTTTCCTTGGTGTTATTATTTGTAACTTTCCCTCAAAACAAAGAGAGCACCACAGGCTTTGTTGCAATTGGTCTGATTTACACACCAACAAGTGACAGTTAGTGCCTCTTGTGAGCAAATTAATAGCATTAAAGCAGCTGTCAACATGCTGCTGCAGAAATGCTTCCTACTGCCCAACTGCACATGGTTATCACTAACATGAGTCCTCACAGTCATAATCATAGAAAATTAATATCAATTCATATTTTAAAACTCTAGACAGAAACCATTAGCAATTTATTTTTTCCCAAAGAACCAGCTAATTAAAATTGTAAATAACACTGTTATGCTTGTATGTACTTCTGTGAGTGTCTTTTTCTTGAGTGACTGGAGCATAGATGGCTATATAATGGTTCTATTGCACATTACAACCCAACTCTACTTCCGTCTGCCCACACCCCCCATCAGAGGAGGAGGCCCCACTCAGGGGTAGGAGAATTTGTAAGAAAGGCTTTCACAACAGAAGACAGATCAGGAAACAGGAGGGCCCCAGGGAGCTTAGGAAATCTGGCTTTATGAGGCACTGTAAGAAGCCAGAGAATATTTATCTACTGGGTTTAGTAGGTAGGTTACTATTGTTATTATTGGAGATGAAAAAAGTATAATAGGATTCCCCAGTTGAAATTACCAAAAAAAAAAAAAAAAATTCTTGCTATAACAAAAAGGCAAAGATCAAGCATTTTTAACCATTTTCTTTCAGAGTTACTCATGGACCATTCTCAGTGAGGCATTACTCCCACACTCTCCACATGTTAATAACTGATAACCTTTATTAGTACCAATTCATAGATAAAATCTAGGAAATTTCTGATTTTTTTCCCATAATTTGCTGATATGCAATTATTTCTCAGTAATGGTCACCTCAGCTGGAGTTGGGTCTTTAACTGGTATATAAAACTAGACATGAAAACAAAACTTAAAAAATACATAAATTATAACTAGATCATTTTCATTTGCCAAATGATATACATAGGGCTTCCTTAAATTATAAAGAAGAATTGGTACTTCATAGAGTTAATTAATGAGTTTCCCTGGTGGCTTAAATGGTAATAAATCTGTCTGAAATGCAGGAGACCCAGGTTCAATCCCTGGATGGGGAAGATCCCCTGGAGGAGGGAATGGCAATCCACGCCAGTATTCTTGCCTGGAGAATCCCATGGACAGAGGAGCCTGATGGACTACAGTCCACGGGGTCACACAGAGTCAGGCACAACTGAAGCAGGTTAGCACAGCACAGCAGTTAATTCACAGACCAATAATTGCTAGCAATTAATAAACACTAAGTCAATACTAATTATTAATTGAAAAGGTACCTGACCTCCCCTTATTTAAATGGAGCCCCTTTTGTTATTCTCCATCATAGCAGCCCTTCTCTTCCAACACAAGACTTACTGATTTATGATTATATATTTACTTATGAGATTATATAATATCATCCATTTCCCCATTGGAACCTCAGTTGGAGAGACCGTCTCTCTCAGTCATGAGGTTTGTGGGATTTTAAATTGGGGAGGATGATCAATAGACTTTAGGATTCCCTTGAACCCCCTAAAAATATTAATATCTTTAAAACATTGTCTACATACATTTCTCTGCAGAGAAGACTCACAATTTTCCTTAGATTTCAAAGGGACTTGTTACTGCGCAGAAAGGTAAGGGATCACTGGCCTATTTCAGTAGTAAACCCTAAAGCCTATCAATCATCCTCCCCAATTTAAGATCCCAAGAACCTCATGACTTCTTTCTTTACTCATTCCACAAATAATTAAGGATTAGATGTTGTGCTGGATGTTGGGTATATAGTGGTGAACAAAAGAGAGATGGTCTGTTCCACAGAGGTTCCAGTGGAGAGACAGATGACATGATAAGGATTCAGTAGCAAACAACTCACCTGTAGCCTGAAACAAAGTATGCTACATGTACCTTTAGGTGGACAAATTTGTGGCATATGTGTAGGTTCTGTTCCAAGAACCAAAATGTAAATGCCTCAGTGAATTTACAAAACAATCCACATTCCCACTTCCCCAGAGTAACTGATCATTCCTACAGTCACTGGGCTCTATCAGTAGCTGCTTAAATTCATCTGTTTCTTGGCAGCAACATCCATCACTCAGGCCAGAGAAAAGGTGACTATAATACCCTTCTTTTACCTGCTTGGGATGATGACATCCATTTGGGGGAAGTTCCTTTTAATAACAAACCTATAAACCTCCCAGTTAACAAAGACACTGGGCTCTGTCTATAATGCACTGCTTTGGGCAACTTGATCAAACAACACTGGGGTTTCCCTTCACCTTCCTGTAGCTGCAGAGGAAAGCTAGCATAATCAGGCTAAATGGGCCTCTGAGTGCTGCAGGCACTCATGGCAGTGGGAGACTGAGAGATGGGCTGGAACATATTAATTGGCTATTATATATTAAAATTCCTCTTCCTCTCTCCCAGCTCCAGAAGATGCTTCCCTTCAGTAAAATTCTTCCCTCACTTTAATTTTTTTTGTCCTGAAATGGAAACATCAAAGGTAAATTTGTCAGAGGAAAGAGTTTTTGATGTGTCATTAACTCTCAGTTATCCGTCTTAACAGAGAACAGCAGTGATGCAGATAATTCAAAGCCAAAGGCTCTTTCTATTTAACTTTGTAGTTCATTGTTTTGAGGGGCTTGGTAGCAGACTTACCTCTCTAATTATGTTTGTCTTTGCTTCTTATTAAAATGAGTTTGTCTGCCTTAGGGCCAGGCAGTTAGGTGACATGAAGATTCTGGTACAGAATTTGTAAAATTCACCAGGGGAAATCCACAAGGCACACAGATAATCAAACCTGACTAGATTTGAGTTCACATTCTTAATCACCTGTGATCAATTGCTTTGCTCCTCTGTGACTAAAGCAAACCTGAGATGAGACATAATTATAGAAGACTAGTTGGAAGAATCTTTACATTTAGATGAAGACAAGACTGCTGTGGCCAAACTTGATAACATAGTCAATATTGATGTCTTCCCTGCCTGGTCCCACAGACTTCTATTCTGCAGCCAGAAGTACCTTCCCATGCAAATCCCATGCTGTTCATCTGTACCTGATATCCTGCAGTGACTCCCTTTGCTAACCATTACGGTTATTCAAAAGTACCCACTCTCTCTTCCCCAATATGTGGAGGTAAGACTATATATCTCCACACATGAAGTTAGATGTGGCTGTGTGACTGGTGTTGGGTAGTAAAATGTGCCACTTCTAGGTGGAAGCTTTCAGAGCTAATGTGTGCCTGGAGGCTTGCTTTGTCTAGTGAGGCACTGGCTGCATCTGAGACAGTGGCTGTTTCCTCAGCCTGGATCCCTGAGTGACTGTGATGAGCAGAACCCCCAGCAGCCAGTGATGGGCACATGGTAGGAACAAGAAATAAACCCCTATTGCTTAAATCATTGAGACTGTAAGGTTCTTAGTCACTTAGCATCTGTTGTTGTTTAGTTGCTAAGTCATGTCCAACTCTCTTGTGACACCATGGACTGTAGCCTGCCAGGCTCCTCTGTCCATGAGATTTCCCAGGCAAGAATACTGGAGAGGGTTGCCATTTCCTTCTCAGGGGATCTTCCCCACCCAGGAATCAAACCTGCATCTCCTGCACTGACGGGCAGATTGTTTACCACTGAGCCACCAGGGAAGCCCATACAGCAACTCTATCACAGCATATATCAAACTGCGCCATGACTGTCTGATTTATCTCCCTTATTAGACACTGAAAATTTGAGGCTAGAATTATTTCTGCTTCAATACATTAAGTCCAGTGTATAACACAGTTAAAATAACTCCTTAGAAAATGAAGTGGTCTTCCTGCCTGGCCTCTGTGATCCTCTGTGTTTATGTTTTTTCTAACACTTGCCCTCCTCCTATCTTCACCAGTTGAAATGATAAGGTATCTTTGGCATTCAGATATATGGGGAATGGCAGAGATATCCTTTTGGACCAGCAGTACAAGTAGGAAGAGTTGGCAGAGGGGAGAGAGAGAGATGTTGAGGCATGCTTAGGCTGCAGGCATTTCAAATACAAAGGGTTCAAGAGGCAGACAAGATTTCAAAGTCTTGGGGTGACCACATGGAAAAACAAGTATCCCAAAGTGTTAGTTTTTCAAGGAATCACAGGTATTATCTGGACTAGACTCCTATATCATCAGCATCATTAATATCATTATAACAATACTTACTGATAATGGACTAAGTACCAGGCACATCTCCAGCCACCTTACAATTAATTCATTAAATCCTCCCAACCACTGTATAAAGTAGCTATTATTATTCTGATTTTATAGATGAAGAAATTGAAGCACAGAGAAGTAAATTTCCTATGACCACAGCTAGTAAGTATCCCTCTCTGTTTGAATTCAGCATCTGCTTGAACTCTCCCCATCACGGGGGCTCTAACTTCCAATACAAGCCAACTCCCAAGCCACATTCTGCCTCCTGCTTGAACTGTGGTCCCCTGGACAGTTCCCCTGGACCAACAGGAAACAATTCCACCTCTTCTCTGCAAGGCAGCCCTTCGCATGTCTGAAGGCAGCAACTGTATTGCCCTGCCAGGCTCCTCTTCTCTAGTCCAAAGACCCATTTACTCACTGGTTTCCAGTGTGCCACAGACTGAGGCCCCTCTCCATCCCAGCTCAGTGACTCACACATGCCAGTCAGTGGGGTCAGTGGAGCAGAAAGGGGCACTCCCTTCTAGTACAGCACAGGGCTGATAGCTTCTACAACCCCAGCACACTCCTTTCACCATGTAAAGCAGGGTTCAGAGGCAGAAACGGGGCCATAATCTGCTGCAGGAATAGCCAACTCACCGCATGTTCCGCACACATCCCCATGCTAGCAAATGGAATGCTAAAAGGGGCTTCATGTTCAGAGTTTCTCCTTCCTACTCAGGTTGGAAGTCTGTTTCTACCCTCTGTACCCCAAGCCCTTTCCCCCTCAAAATTCTCTTGCCCCAAGAAAACAGGTCCTGCACTCACCATGGAGTTCATGGCAAAGTGATTGTGCTGTGTCTGGAGGTCTAGGGCATGCTGGTAGCTGACTCCAATCTCTGTATGGCTCTGGAGGAATAACTCCTTGTTGTGGCTTATCCAGTCGAACATCTGGAAGTGGAAAAGAAGACACAGATAATGGTTATGAGTTCAACAGCAAGAAACTTTACGAGCTACTGGAAGAAAACCAGCCCTTCTGCTGGTGCCCAGTGAGGACCAGACATTGTGCTCAGGGTTGGGGTGTCCACAGCCTGGCTTCCCAGGAAAGCCCTCCTTAGAAGAAAGCCCCACCATCAGCCTTGATGCTTCCTTACAAAGTCTAGAGGAAAAAGAGAAAATGAGTAAGAGGACCAGGGAGAGTTAGGAGAATGCTGTTTACTATCAGCTTCTTCTTTTAAAAACTTTTAGAAATCTTTACTTCCCCTTTTAAAAACTTTTCAAAATCATCAAAAGAACCCCATACATGCTTTAGGGACAGGACAGGTGGGAAGTTTCATGTATCCCCTACTGCACCAGCAGGAGAGACCCTTGTTTGAAACCACAGAGCTTCCTAATATACTCCCATCCCATTTACACTGCCTGACCACACACATCGTTGAATTGACTCTGAATGGAATCAACTTTTCTTTTGATCCCACAGCCTCACAATTCCAGGGGTTCTGCTATAAGCCATGAGGAATCAGAAGAGGAAGATTTTAAGGGTAGGGTAAATACTACCTGGCACAGTGGGCACTGAGCCATTTTCCTCCCCCAGCTCTGTACCTGGTTTTCATTTAGGTTTCTACCTCCTTCCCAGGTTGCCCATTCACTTTTAGGGGAGCTGATCAGAACCTCAGTCCCAAGGAAAAGCCTGGTCACTTTAAGGGTTATCGCTTCTCAGGACACCAGATCTAAGCTAATCAGTGTATGACATTTCCTGACTGATGGTATTATTTTAGAAACATGTCCAACTCTTTGTAACCCCATGGACTGTAGCCCGCCAGGCTTCTCTGTCCATGGAATATTCCAGGCAAGTATACTGTAGTGGGTAGCTGTTTCCTTCTCCAGGGGACCTTCCTGACCTAGGGATTGAACCTAGGTCTCCTGCATTACAGGCAGATTCTTTACTGTCTGAGCCACCAGGGAAACTGGTAAGAAACAGGAATGTTATTCAATTCAGTACAATAAAACACGAAGGGAAGTTTGCTGGAAGCTTCTGGGAAATAGAACTGCAGTACTATAGATACAACTTCTCTTCCTCCAATACTGTCATTGTGACCCTGCACCTCAAATTGCTGAATTGTCACAATTCTGGTGGCAGCCTGAGGGAGATGTCAATGGGCAGAGAAAGGGTGTAGCCAAAATAATGCAAAGAATCAGGCAGAGCTCTGCTTGAACCTTGCCTGATCACCACCTTCTATCTGGACTTCCTTAGTACCTGAGCCAATAAATCCTCTTTATTACTCAAACTAATTTAAGTTGGATTTTCTGTAATTTTCTGCCTAGAGTAGTTAACTGATATAGCCAGGAAAGATGTTAAACCTTTGGAGAAGAGGACTACTACACTTGGAACTCACGCTCAGTAGCTTGGGATGAGCTAAAGACTATGGCTCAGTTGCAGAGAAGATCAGGGGAGAACTGAGCAGAGATGCAAGCTGAGATGCTGCAAAATTCACGCCAGCTTTCCTTGAGGCAGAACCACAGCCTCATTCCATTT
Source organism: Dama dama (assembly GCF_033118175.1). NCBI lineage: Eukaryota > Metazoa > Chordata > Mammalia > Artiodactyla > Cervidae > Dama > Dama dama. Next base: position 50,048,979 of record NC_083699.1, read on the forward strand.
TCCTCCTTTAAACAGACAAATGAATTTACTTTTTCAGTTACACTTAACCAACATTTATCAAACATTCATTATATGCCCGGCACTGTTCAAGGCAAAAATGATTAATATGTGCTTCTTGAGTTTAAGTGGCTTAAAAGCCATTGTGAAAAGCAAACATGGACTCAGATACGATGTTAGTATAACTTGGCATATGACAATTAAGATCACAATTTGAAAAGAAATCTATCAAGATAAAGGTCAAGATAGTGGATCAAGATAGCAGCCACTCTTGGTGGTATGGAGACAGGAAAGAGCACAGAAGGCTTCCCAGAGTTGGTCACACCTGAGTTGATCTTGACTCAGGTAGGAATTAGCCAGGGGAAGATGAAGCTCCACACAAAGGGGAGATCAAAGGGGCAGAACTGTGGGGCAGCCCAGTGTGCTAAGGGCTCTGAAATCATCACTTTTGTGCTTCTGGACCTGATGTAAGCAGAATATGTGGCTGAGGAGGTAGGTGGGACCATGAAGAGCTCTGGACACTGGCTTTAGGAAACCTGGACTATATTCTGTGGGCAGCAAGGCGTCAGTGGAGGGTTGTAAGCTGGGCAGTGACATTTGACGTGTGCTCTGAGAGCAGTGTGGGATGGGAGACTGGAGGGTAGAGATGGAGCACTGACCTGGGAACCTGGATAGGGGATGGCAGTGCAGTGTGAGAAGTGGGCAGAGTGAGAGCTACTAGCAAGGGACTGAGGACTCCCAACTGTTTAGGAAGTGGGGGTGAGGGAGAGAAAGGGAGAAGAGTCAGGTATCCGGCATAGCACTCTGGGTCCTTGTAAAAGAAGATGCCACCATGGTACTACCTCAAGAGGAGGGTGAGAAGCTGGGGTGAGGGAGGAGAGATTGTTGTTCCATTTTAGATGCTGAGTTTTAGATGCTTAAGTGAACTTCAAGGGAAGGTGTCCTGTGGGCAGTTAAGAGTTTTGTCTGGAGGTCAGGAGAGAGACATCGAGGCTATGACAACCCACACATAAGCATAAACAAACCACTTTCCCAAGGCAAATGGGCATGCTTTGATTTAGGAGGATCCTCCCTTTTGAATTACCTAGATCACTCTCTGCTACCTACACAGATAAAGGGCGAAAGTAGCATCTTCACTTCTGACTGTCCATGGATGTCTCAGGCTAGGGGAGCCTGTGGAGGCTGGCTAGTATTGGTGGTGTGCAACACCCTGGGTCTGCTGGCCATAGCCAATCCCGCACCAATGGCACGTGGCTGGGGTTTCTTAAAATTATTATTAAGGACAAGAGGGGAAGAAGACAAGCACCCCCGGAAACTAAAGGAATTTCATTGTGTAATTTTTGTTCTTTAAAATTCTACCTCTCAACCTTGTTTTAAAATAATTTCTATCTCTTTTTCTTGTTGATGAAAGAATCAATAAAATTAATGAAAATCTGAAATGCTTGAAGTCTTTAGAACTTGGGATGAACTCACTCCTTATATTTTCTTGGCTATCCTAGTGGCCTGGAAGTGACCTTCCCTGTATTTTCTGCTAAATGACTATTTAGATATGCTAATAAACAGAGAGTTATGTGCTAGCATCAGAATTATTAGATTGCCTGGCGCCAGGTCCCTGCTGGACTACAGAGCAAGGAGAGCTGAACATGGGCCAATTAGGGAGGAAAAGCAGGGACAACAGTGAGTTAAATGGCAGGTGAGAATAGAAAGTGCTGGAGGAAGTGCACACCTCATTGAGTGGACTTACTACATGATGAGGTCTGTGCCCAAGCCATTTTGCCCCATCTGCCTTCCATAGTGGAGCACATGAGCAGTCTCTGGGGGCTGAACTTTTTCGGGAACTGCAGCTATGCTAGAGGCTAGATGCAGTGCTCCAAAGATGTGACACTCATCTCATGCAGCAAGAAGACCTGCTCTAGAGGCCAAATAGTCTACATGATAGCAGGAACCAGGGTTTCTCCAATGTGGCTGTTTTCTAGGGACAGTCTCAAGTCTACTCTGGGCCTGAATCTGCTAATTATATATAACCCTCACCTTTTTAAACTTGGCTGCCTGCAAGGATCATCAGCATTTCTGTTGCATTCAGTGGAACCGGCAGCAGAGATTATATGTGTCTGCATGTAAGCTCCCAGGTGGGTGTGCAGTTAAGCAGGAAGAGGACAAGACTGGGTCTGGGCCTGGCTCTGTCACTAACTACCCGTGAGACTGTGGGAAAGTCTCTTCATTTCTGTGCTTCTCTTCACTTGCAAGGGATAAGTAGTACCCAGAATGGAAGTAAGCATCCTGGCTTACAATTGGCTCAATTGGGAAACTTATGAAAAGTATTTTTTTCCATTCATAATAAAAATTAGTCTTATTGAGTCTCCTGGATCAGAACACATATTCATTGTTACAATGTACACTTCTAACTTTTGATTACAAAGAATGTATGTGAGAAAACTGGCATTGTTTTTGACAGCCAGAAAAAGGCAGCATCTTAGTCTTAGCCCTGATATCTAGACATTTAGAGTTCAAAATGTCCATTCGCACACATCATCTCAGTGCCTCCATCAGGCCCAATTTACAGATGGCAAACAGGTTCAGAGAAGTGAAGCCCACCCAATGGGCTTTTATTCATTTCACCCAAGGCACATTCACTGAGTGTCTGCTGATCCAGGCTCGAGGGATACTGCCCTGCCTCTTGTGACTATAGGACCTCCTTTGCCCAGGCTCCCCGGAGCAGTTGCCCCTCAAAAGGCAGCCACCAGGGCACTATGAGGCTCCAGCTGTGGTAGGACACCATCCCTCACAGGCCATTCACTGTCTAGTACCCAGCCCCATCCTCTCTGCATCACCCCTGCCCTCCCAGTGTCTGGAGACAGCTGATTCAAACAGCTCCACTTCTCTCAATAAATACTTAGTGAATGAAAGTAATGCATGAGCAAGTTGGCCATGGATTCTGGGGTTGCTAATCTCCTGACAAGCTGACCCTTTATAAATTCCCTTCCAACTAGGACACTATGTTTGATCTGTTTGAACTGGCTTCTCTGGAAGACACTTGAATTAGACACTTGAACAAAACTCTAAAGAAAAAAAAAATTAAAGGAAATATCTCCACAGTGGTTTCAAACATTTGAACTGTTTACTGTTGTTGTTGTTACTGTTGTTTATTTTTTTGAGAGGCAGCAAATGGTAGGTTTAACAAAATGTAAAAAGACAACAAAATTCCTCCAGGAGGAAAGTTCATGTCTAAATAATGAAATTTTATCTCTTGGTTTGGAAACCAACATAGTTTCATCTCATTAAGAAGATGGATGTTACATGTAAGCTACTTGAATTTTTTTCTTCATATTTTGCTAAGTAATTTTTTATGCTGGCTAAAACTCAGTGAAAATATAAAAATCTAGTTTTTAATATATAATAAATGATAGAATCTATTTAAATGCAAATTGGGAAACTAAACAGAAACATTTTCATCCTTTTCTTTTAAATATGGGGATCGCTAAAAGATTATTATTGCTCTGTTCTGTTTTTAATAAAGCATAAGCTATTTCATAGAGCAAGGATATTAAATAAGGATCCTGGACTTATTTCCTTCATTTGCCACATTTAGCAACAGCATCTGATTTAGAGTTTTAACTTTCAAACCAACTTACCACCTAGTGTTAGAATTTTATGCTATCTGTAATTTAAATTATATTGGTTTTAATTTGCTCATATTCAGGTTTGGTGACTTGATTGAGAGGATCAATTCAGTTCAGTTTAGTCGCTCAGTCATGTCCGACTCTTTGGGACCCCATGAATCGCAGCACACCAGGCCTCCCTGTCCACCACAAACTCCCGGAGTTTACTCAAACTCATGCCCATCGAGTTGGTGATGCCATCCAGCCATCTCATCCTCTGTTGTCCCCTTCTCCTCCTGCCCCCAATCCCTCCCAGCATCAGGGTCTCTTCCAATGAGTCAACTCTTCGCATCAAGTGGCCAAAGTATTGGAGTTTCAGCTTCACCATCAGTCCTTCCAATGAACACCCAGGACTGATCTCCTTTAGGATGGACTGGGTGGATCTCCTTGCAGTCCAAGGGACTCTCAACAGTCTTCTCCAACACCACAGTTCAAAAGCATCAATTCTTCGGCGCTCAGCTTTCTTCACCATCCAACTCTCACATCCATACATGACCACTGGAAAAACCATAGCCTTGACTAGACGGACCTTTGTTGTTGACAAAGTGATGTCTCTGCTTTTTAATATGCTATCTAGGTTGGTCATAACTTTCCTTCCAAGGAGCAAGTGTCTTTTAATTTCCTGGCTGCAATCACCATCTGCAGTGATTTTGGAGCCCAAAAAATAAAGTCTGACACTGTTTCCACTGTTTCCCCATCTATTTCCCATGAAGTGATAGGACCAGATGCCATGATCTTAGTTTTCTGAATGTTGAGCTTTAAGCCAACTTTTTCACTCTCCTCTTTCACTTTCATCAAGAGGCTCTTTAGTTCTTCTTCACTGTCTGCCATAAGGGTGGTGTCATCTGCATATCTGAGGCTAATGATATTTCTCCCGGCAATCTTGATTCTAGTGTGTGCTTCCTCCAGCCCAGCGTTTCTCATGATGTACTCTGCATATAAGTTAAATAAGCAGGGTGACAATATACAGCCTTGACATACTCCTTTTCCTATTTGGAACCAGTCAGTTGTTCCATGTCCAGTTCCAACTGTTGCTTCCTGACCTGCATATAGGTTTCTCAAGAGGCAGGTCAGGTGGTCTGGTATGCCCATCTCTTTCAAAAATTTCCACAGTTAATTGTGATCCACACAGTCAAAGGCTTTGGCATAGTCAATAAAGCAGAAATAGATGTTTTTCTGGAACTCTCTTGCTTTTTCGATGATCCAGCGGATGTTGGCAATTTGATCTCTGGTTCCTCTGCCTTTTCTAAAACCAGCTTGAACATCTGGAAGTTCACAGTTCACGTATTGCTGAAGCCTGGCTTGGAGAATTTTGAGCATTACTAGAAGACAACTAAATGATTTTCTTTCCTAAGTATGCACATTCCAGTATTACCTATTGTCCCCTGTATCCTGCTTGTATACTGCATTAACCCATCCATGAACGCCTATGCCCTAGAGAATACTATGACCTCCTTGCCAGAGAAGCTTGCTACATCTGAAAACTTGTTATGCAGTCAATTCCACAATAAAATGTTATGTGTGCTATAGTGCAAAGAACAGAGATTTCAATTCAAGAGACTTGGGTTCTAGTATAGACCTGCTTTATAAACTTTGACAAGTTAGTTAATGGTCTGAACCTCAGTTTCCTTATCTGTGAAATGGGGATAACAATTTACAATATTTCAACCTTAGCATAAGAGTGAGATTAAAATAAGACAACGAATTTCATGCTTCGGTAATTGCTATATACCAGATAGATTTTTAAATGTATATAGTGAGCATATTCTATTGCACATATTTCCCTAATGTTTGTGTCAGAGCAGAGAACAGATGAAAGGTGTGGATTTAAAATTGCACAACCTTCACCCTACTGCAAAATCACTGTGGGCTCATGGAAATCACACCTGAAGCTCATACACAAACATCCACAGCCCACCCCTGCTGGAGACATGCTCCCAGAGCATGTCACAGGGCACTAGACAGACCAAGGACACCCGTGCATCTTCCCACTGCCCCCACCCTGACATACACTCAGGGTAAGAGAGAGAGGAAGGGAGGGAGGGAGGGAGAGAGAAACAGGAAGAGAGAACAAAAGAAAGAAAGATCCTGTGCTTACACAGGACTCAAAGTCCTGCATATTCTCTCAGGGTCATGCCTGAGGGCACTGTCCCCTCCTGGCCTCCCTGTGTAGCCCAGTGGAACAGCGATCTAACCCTCTCCTGACCTTCCCCTTCCCCATCCTCTCTGCCACATCCCAACCCTTCACTATTACAGACTCAATCCCTTTGACTCATAACAGTTTTTCACCCAGGAGAGATTCCTATTAAAATGCATCATTCCTGCAACCCCTCCTGGAACTGGTTTATCCTGGACACAGAAACAGTTCATTAAGAAAGCAAGGCCCTTTGTGAGCATAACTCAGGGATGGGATCCTAAAATGGGGTGGCAGAGGAGCCCTAGACCAAAAGAGACAGGCCCTAAAGTGGAAGTGGAGGGAATGAAGGCCAAATCTCCCCACTTTACAACTCTGCTTTCATATAGCTCTGCCTGACCCCGCGTATATGTCTTCAGGCAAACAGGGAAACACACAGACCCCATGTGTGTGTTTTGGCCTAGGACCCTTGTTGTTGTTGTTTAACAGCCCAGTCTTGTCCGACTCTTTGAGACCCCATGGACTGCAACATACCAGGCCTCCCTGTCCCTCACCATCTCCCGGAGTTTACCCAAGTTCATGTTCATTGCTGTCCAGCCATCTCATTCTCTGATGCCCTCTTCTCCTTCTGCCCTTCATCTTTCCCAGCATCAGGGACTTTTCCAATGAGTTGTCTGTGCACATCAGATGACCAAAATACTGGAGCTTCAGCTTCAGCATCAGTCCTTCCAGTGAATACTCAGGGTTGATCTTCCTTAAGACTAACTGGTTTGATCTCCTTGCTGTCCAAGGGACTTTCAGGAGACCTCTCCAGCACCACAGTTTGAAGGCATCAATTCTTTGGCGTTCTGCCTTCTTTACAGACCAGCTCTCACAACCATACATGACCACTGGGAAGACCATAGCCTTGACTATACAGACCTTTGTTGCCAGAGTAACGTCTCTGCTTTTCAACACACTGTCTTGGTTTGTCATCGCTTTCCTGCCAAGAAGCAATCTTCTGATTTCATGACTGCAGTCACCGTCCACAATGATTTTTGAGCCCAAGAAGAGGAAATCTGTCACTACTTCCACATTTCCCCCTTCTATTTGCCATGAAATAATGGGGCCAGATGCCATGATCGTACTTTTTTAAAATATTTAGTCTTAAGCCAGCTCTTTCACTCTCCTCCTTCACCCTCATTAAGAGGCTCTTTAGCTCCTCTTCGCTTTCTGCCATTACAGGGGTATCATCTGCATATCTGAGGTTGCTGATGTTTCTCCCACCTATCTTGATTCTGGCTTGTAACTCATCCAGCCTGGCATTTCTCATGATGTGCTCAGTGTATAGGTTAAACAAACAGGATGACAGAAGACAGCCCTGTCGTACTCCTTTCTCGATCTTGAACCAATCAGTTGTTCCATAAAGGGTTTCAACTGTTGCTTCTTGACTCACATACAGTTTTCTTGGGGGACAGGTAAGATGGTCTGGTATGCTTTCCACAGTCTGTCATGATCCACACAGTCAAAGGCTTTAAATGCAGTCGATGAAACAGAGATAGATTTTTTTTGAAATTCCCTGCTTTTTCTATAATCCAGCAAATGTTAGCAATTTGATCTCTAGTTCCTCTTCCTTTTCTAAACCCAGTTTGGACATCTGGAAGTTCTTGGTTCATATAATGCTGAAGCCTAGCATGCAATATTTTAAGCATTACCTTTCTAGAATGGGAAATGAGTACAACTGTCTGATGGTTTGCACATTCTTTGGTACTACCCTTCTTGGGAATTGGAATGAGGATTGACCTTTCTCTTGTGGCCACTGCTAGGTCTTCCAGATTTGCTGACATAATGAATGCAAAATCTTGATGGCATCTTCCTTGAGGGACCCTTAAGACCCTTCAATCTTTGTTTTCAATTATCTGCTCATCTAGGATTGAGCTTTCCTGCTTTTCCAAAGCAGGATAGAGAAAGAAAAAGTAAAGGACCCCAAGATGTGGACCTAGTTTGTAGTTCCCTAGAATTCCTTACTGAAGGGAGTTTGATACCTTGCCTCTTTTGTATCCTGCAGGACTGCAGACCATAAGCAGCTCAAGATTCTGGGAGACAGTCTTTATACTGGTGTCTATAGACAGGGAGGCAGTTGGGACTTGTGCCTTACAGACAGTTAACAAATACCTACTGAAGGAGAGAAGGTGTTCTGGGCCCTGTCTGTTCTTCTTTAGGCTTTTGGAATGACAGCGGGCATAGTTGTATACATGGTACAAGAAAGAAGTCATTTTTATCTATCACCATAAATCTAGCTTTTCTCAGAGGATGGCTCAGCCTGGTTACCTGGGAGACCCCAGCACTGTAGCCCCAGGAATCAGTCAGGGCACCAAACAATATCACAGGCCAGGCTGTATCTCTGACCTGCAGACATGCTATTGATCCTCTAGCATATTTCTTACCCACTCTAACCCTCAATTCCCTAATTCCAAGATCTCAGATCTAACATCCTAACAAGCTACTCACATCTAGAACTGTCCAGTTTCTCTATAAAACAGACAAATGTCCCTGTTTGCTCCCATTGTGAGCAAGGAGTTAATAAAACCCTTTCCTCTTGCGCATGCTAATCTGACCTTCACTTAACACCCTAGTTCTGTTTCCCTGGAAACAGATAAAGATAGTAAGTGCCAACATGTTACTAAATCATGTGGCCTATGGTTAAAACAAAAAAACAAACAAAAAAACACACGCCCGACTGGTAAACTGAATCTGGATTGGAAGGACTACCATGAACTATAAATAACTGGTAGGGATAATGTTCCTTGATCTCCCCTGAAGGGGGTGACTCTTGTAACTGATGTGTCCATTGCCAGAACCCTGAAAGCTGTGCCAAGAGAGTTGCTATAAGAGGTACTGGCTCGTGTGAGGCATGGGTTGTTGAGCCGTGAGAGCTTCTGCAGCTGCCCACCATGGATCTTGTCTCCTTGCACCTGAGCTGGCCCGCTGCAAGGACTATACTGCAAGGAAATCACAGCTCCCATCTTATATTGTCCTGAGTGGAACAGCACCAAAGGTGGCCCATAGCAGTCTTTGAGTCTGAATGCTCAGTGGAGTCTAAGAAGACTCCTTGGTGTGTGTGGTATCCATATTGCAAAGCCAAATTCTGTGTACATAGTCTCTCTTTGTCTTCCCTTTCCCCATGCTCCTTTCTCACTTTCAGCTTCTCTCAATAACAGCAGTAATAATGGTAACAACAATAATATTAGCAACTAACATTTGCTAAATGCTCATCCTGGGCTTCCGTGCTGGCTCAGTCAGTAAAGAATTCGCCTGCAATGTGGGAGGCCTGGGTTCGATCCCTAGGTTGGGAAGATCCTCTGGAGGAGGGCAGGGCAACCCACCCCAGTATTCTTGCCTGGAGAATGTCCCATGGACAGAGAAGCCTGGTGGGCTACAGTCCATGGGGTCGCAAAGAGTCGGACATGACTAAGCGACTAAGCACAGCACAGCATCTTGTGCCAGGCACAGTTCTAAGCATTATTAACATATAATTCACCCACTCCTGTGTTCTTGCCTGAAGAATCCCAGGGACGGTGGAGCCTGGTGGGCTGCTATCTATGAGGTCGCACAGATTCGGACATGACTGAAGCGACTTAGCAGCAGCAGCAGCAGCATTTACTCCTCTTAATAACATCCTAATTATCTCTCCAATATTAACCCCCAATATTATCATCTCCATTCTACAAATTGAGAAACTGAGGTACAAAGAGGTTAATTAACTTGCCCAAACTCACAAAGCTAATAAGTGGCAGAGCCAAGATTCAAACTCAGGAGGCCTAGTTCCAGTGTTGATATTCTTAACCCTGTTGCTCCACGTTCCAAAATGCTCAAAGCTTCATTTCTGTCTACCCTTCTCTTTTTCACCAAACTTTCAGAAGTACATTTGGCCCCTTGGCTGCTTTTGTTTTTCCTCCATCCACTTCCTCTTTAACCTCTTGTAATATCTTCTACCTTTACTGCTTTCCTAAGTCTGCAGCCTACCAGGCTCCTCTGTCCATGGGATTTTCCAGGCAAGAGTACTGGAGTGGGTTGCCATTGCCTTCTCCTTCACAAGTCTCTACCCAACACTAATTTCTCCCAGGAGATTCAGGGCTTCGCAGACTCAGGCTCTCTTGACACACCACATCTAGTCTCAGCATGACAATGCTGCTAAGTCACTTCAGTCGTGTCCAACCCTGTGCGACCCCATAGATGGCAGCCCACCAGGCTCCCCTGTCCCTGGGATTCTCAAGGCAATATAACACTCTAATTTCAAAAGCTCACCAATTCTTCAATTCTACACTGATTTATCTAAACTTGCCTCCTAATTCTCTGCTGCCCGTTTATGGCTGTCCTTCTTGTCCTTCACACCCTCACTGGAACCATCTCAACCCTTAGTCCTCTGCCTTTTATTCGCTGGCTTTGTCCATTTGAAAATCCATTCAGGCTCACATTTTCAACAACCCAAATATTATTTCCTGTTTCATATGCCACATCCTGTGCCAAGTACCTCCACAGACTTTCTTGTGTAGTCTTTATAATAATGCAAAAATAAGGTATTGTTAATTTCGCTTTCAGCATAGTGAAAACTCAGTACAAAGAGCTGAAGTAAATTGCCCAAGATTACACAGCTTGTAAGTGATGGAGATAAATCCAGAATCTAGTGTCCATCTGAACCTAATTTCCTCTGTTCCAGGGTACTCTCTAACCTCAACTTCCCCGATAACTGACAAGAAGAAATATGTGACTCTGCACAATGAGCTTTACACACATTATCTCAAGTCTCAAAACAGTTCTATGAGTTAGATACCACCATCACCACCTTTCTCTAGAAGAAACTGTTTGAGAGATCAAATAATTTGGCCAAGTTTGCACAGTCAGGGTGCATATTAAGTTAAAGTCTATATGACTTCAAATTCCATGCTTTTAAACTACTATCCAATTGTCTCCCAAATGCACACTATTTTGGATTATTCCTAGTCACCTGGTGCCCATGAATTCAGTATGAATACCCTCTTGCATAGCATCAGCGTCTCAAACTACCCCACCTGTTCTGTGAAAACTCTTACCTTCTTTTGACCCCCCCCACATCTTCACCCTGACCCCCTGAAGTCGATTCATTGTCTTTCTTCAAATCATTCTGAAATATACCCTTCATTTTCCACTGCTACGGATACTTACCACTCAGCCCCTCCTGCCAAGATTACTGTAATTACTCCCTTACTGGTTTCCCTGACTCTGTTTTCTTCTTTATACTAAGCAATCTGCTCCACCAGGCTCACTGCTCTGATACACTACTTTTACCCTGTCATTCCCTCAAAAAAAAAAAAAAAAAAATCCCCTACAAAATTATTGTTGTTATCTATTATCTATAATTCAAAATCTAATCTCCTTATTCTGGCATGCAAGGTACCTCCCCCTTCCACACCCAACTGGCCCCATCTGCCCTTCCCCCTATTCTTTCACACCATTGTCTGTATCAAGCATCCTTTCCTGCCATATTCTATTCAGCACCATGCAAATAAATCACACCATGCTCCTTGCCACCCCCGTATATGTGTTCACGTCTCTCCTTCCATACCCAAATATTCAATTTACTTCCACCCTTCAAAATGTACTGGAAGTCTCCTTTCCTGTCAACGATTTCTTTGACCAGTTGAGCCCATACTGATTTCTCTTTCCTCCAAGTTCACTGCCCAAGTATGTACCATAATTCACAAACCCAACCTTCATTCAGAACCACCTAAAGTGTTTTCTTAAAAAAGTATAGCTTCCTAGGCCCTACCCTTGAGATTCTGATTCAGCAGGAACTCTGAAGGTAAATCTGATGCACTTGCATTTTTATTTAAATAGTTCATGTAGACTTATAGTCTGTTTTTTGATGGGGTAGCTAGTATGGAACTTAACTCTACCACACGTACACTAGTTAAAAGCATTGGTCAACAACCAACATAAACCACTGATCCCTGAAGGAAGGGAAACATACAAATAAGCCCCAGGCCTACCCTGGCTTTCTCCCTGAGGGTATTTTCCAAACTATGAAGCCAAGAAACAGGAGCTGAGCAGAGAGTAGCAGTCTTAATGGGTGTAATACAACAGAGACTAGATTTCGGGGCTGGTAGGGTGGTTGTAATTATGGTGATAGGAAGTTAGAGAGGAGGGAGCTAAGAAAACGAGACCTAAAAATCTTCATCAAATTTCCTTTAGGTGCTTGGCCAGATCCTAAGCTGTGCATAGGCAAGGTGAGATTCCAGAAGGTCTAGGAGAGAAGAGCTGTGGTATGTGGAAAACTGAAGAGAAACATCAGGGGCTACAGTGCTGAGGAAATGTTATGAGTTCTAAATCAAACAGTGTGAAGAGACTTTGGTGAACTCTGGACACTCAACTGGGACCCCAAAAGACAAGACTGTAAGAGTAAGAATTGCATCTTAAGAATATGGGCTATATCCTAGAATTAAAGAAGAGATGGAAGTAGATATGTCACAGCAAAGCCTAAACCAAGGCTCAACAGGATCACAATCTGTAGTTTAACTGCATCCCAGAACAAAACTTAACAAAATTTAGAGGAGGATAACCTAATCAAGAGGCTGTACAATAAATCATCTATAACAACCAGTAGATTATTCGACATATGAAGGAGAGAAAAGTGACTAAGAATAAAAAAAGTTAAAGTCAATAGAAACAGGACCTGAGATGATTAGGCTATAATTTAGCAGACAAGACTTTCATAAGAACTATGATTAGCATCTTGAAGAAAATAGGAGGGAAAGGCACAAAATGAATTAAAAGGTGAACATAACAACAGAGTCCAGTGTTCTGTTTCTTGTAGCCAAAAGCATTTAGACATAAACAGCTACATGCTCAGGATGCTTAGCACTTATTCACTTATTGAGCGCCCACTGTATTCTAGATATTGGATTAGAGACTAATGAGAAAAGATCAAGGTCAGAGTCTGGTGAGGGAGGCAAATATATTTGATAGTCTGTCACTTTTAACTGTGAAAAGTACTATGAAAAGTGTATATGTCCTGGAGAAGGAAATGGCAACCCACTCCAGTATTCTTGCCTGGTAAATCCCATGGACACAGGAGCCTGGCGGGCTATAGTCCATGCGGTTGCAAAAAGCTGAACATGACTTAACGACTAAACAAGAACAACAAATACGTGTATGTATAACTGATTCACTTTGCTGTATACCTGAAACTAATACAACACTGTAAATCAGCTATACTTCAATAAAAATTTAAGAAATAGAAAAAAAAGGCAAAGGTCGAAAGGCAGAAGTAGGTCTTTATTTAGTGGCAGTGAGGAACCACTGAAGGAAACTGATAAGGTTAAATTCACTTCTAACCCTAAATGGGTGTCTACACTGAAGCCCTTGGCACACAGTCATTTATCTCATTGCAAAGAAGAGTCCAAGGCAGCCACCATGATCTCACAAAAAATCAACTAACACATTACAGGTTTCTCCATGACCGATGGTTCTCACCACCACCACCACCCAGCCCCCTGCCTCCTGCCTTCCCCTTCTCCTTTTTCTTAAAAACCCTTCAACAGCTGAGATGAAGAAGGTAAATATAAAGAAGGAGATACAGATGACATACGAAAGGTGCCTGGCACAGTGCATGACACACAGTAGATGCTGAATACATGCTAGTTCCTTCCCACTTTCTTCACCTCCTTTTCCTGCCAGACAGGATAAGCTGCCAGTCACAAGTAGTTGCTTTCTGACTAGTGAAACCCAGGCTACAACTCTTCATGCTCAAATCACACACTGTCCTAGAAAATCAGCACACTCCTATTAGGCCTTAAAAAGTTACTCTCTTCAGACTTGCCCTCCTCATGCTAAGTGATGTAATGAAAAGTTTCACCAAGTCAATTGTTAATATAAATATTTTCAGAATTTGAATAATATTTTTATTCTTTGCATTTTATTTTCAGTCTGCTTGCCTGGATGGACTAAATTTCCTGCAGTCCTGGCAACACACACACTACCCTATTGTGGGAAGGAACGGTCACCCAGGAGCCAGCAAGTCAAGCAGAGGAGAAACAGGACCAACCAAGCCAAGAGTCAGCCCGGGTAGCCTTGGGATATTGACTCTGAGTGGCCAAATTCCTTCCATCTGAACCACAGATGATGATAAAATATTTTCAGGAACAGCGTGAGGGAATGTTTACTCACTTCCCAAAATGTAAAACTGAAGAGGTCAAACTCAATTTAATTCAAGCTGAGAAAATAGTGCCCAACTTTATCCCAGAGCTAAATTTAGGCATAAACCGAGTTCTGGCCCTTGGCAAGTTAATTTATATGAGCTAATGCTTGTTTCTGGCCTACATGATATACTCAATAAATGGTAACTATTATTGTTACTGCAAAAATGGAGTGTCTGTTGGATCTTCTCTCACCTAGTCCTCCCACACATCCTAAATCAGCTGTGGCAATTACTTGCACATCTGGGAAAAAAATTCCATGTTGACTGAGGAGGAGGTGGCCTACCCTTCAGGAGTCCCTCTCTGAGAGAGGGGGGCAGGTGCTATGCTGGAAGCGGTCTGGACTAGGTGGGCTTGACTCTGAGCAGAGGAAGAAAGCTAGCCCTCTCCTTTTCCTTTCTCCCCTCTTCCTACGGCAACAATGAGGCTGAGAGGTGGGAGACCACGAGGGAGTCAGGCTCAGGTACCTGCTGGAGAAGATGCTCTATCATGCTTCTGGCTTCCAGATCCCACCTAGCAGAACATACTCCATAGGAACTCAGGAAAGACTTAGGAAGGAAGAGCCCAATCTTCAAAACCCTCCATGTCCTTAACAACCTCATTCAGAGGACTAAGGTAAATCCTTGTGTTTAGATAATGCCACTGTCCCTAAAAGTAGGGCAGAAATGCACTAACCAGGTAACTCCTGGTGATGTTTTCAATAACCTTCATCACCACTTCTTTGACTTCTCCATGCCTTAAGAGAAACCAACATTTGAAGTAAGTCATTTTATCCTTCTTCCAAAGTGCTTTTGGGCTTTCTTTCCACTGCCTTATCACCCTAACATAAAAGTCTTGTGGTTCCCTTAGTTCTTCTTCTTCCTTGACCTCCAATTAATCACCATGTCCTATTTTCTTTCCCTTAGACTATCTCCAGGATTTGCCCCTCTCCTTTCCTCTCTCTCTGTCAACTCATCTGCTCACATTTGGATTAGTATAAAAGGACAAGAATTGGTTTCCCTAACTTCAACTCTTTCTCTCCATTGCAAGAGGAAACCTGTTAATTCCAATTTTTAAGCAATAGAATTAGAGTGACATCTCTCGAAACCACTCAGCAGTAGGTGGTGCTCTTGTGCCAACTCAGAGCACTCACAAAAGTTTTGTTCCATCAAGCAGCCTATTGAGTACCTCTGAGGAACACAGTTGTCTCAGACACTGGCCCTGACCTCTGGGAATGTGTAATAACTGCGTTGGAACAGGGCCAATTTGATGGATAAAGACCATGGAAAGTTGCCTGGAGGAGAGAAAGACTACCTCCGTCAGAGAAGAGTGGGGAAAGTAGCTAGGCCTTCAACTAGGACAGGGTTTCAATAGGCAGATAGGAGGGAGGTCAGTATAAACACAGGTGCGAGAGGTGAGCCTGTGCAAAGCACAAAAGAGGTTGTCCTGATGTCGGGGCTGAAGGCCCAAGTCCAGTCTCATTCTCCATTCTAGGACCTTCTGGTTTGCACCTCCTTGGACACCTCGGGACAAGGGGTATCCCAGGGAAATCTTTTAGGACAGGACACATGCCACTCTCAGGTGAGACAAGCCAGTCCACCATTTGCATGGAAGAAACCAACATCCCTTTTTTCTCTATACCAAGAAAGGGCAAGAATGTAGCTTTCCTCCAGTCCCTGGTTACTCAGGGAGTAGTGTGACTAGATTTCTGACCCCCTGTTGTGACTCCAGGTAATCGACATGGCAAGGACACCCGTCCCTCCGCCGCCCTCCCTGCCAACCCCACACTCCTCCCCATGCCGAGTCTGAGCTGCAGCTGCACTGGACAGAACCTACCCTGCGCCTCCGAGGCTGCCATGCCTTTGCTCATGTTCTTCCCTGGCCTGCACCCCAACCCAGGCTGAAGGTTTCCCCTCATGCTGTCCCTCAGCAGTGACAGGTTCTTTTTTTTTTTTTTTTTTAATTGTCTTTCTGTTGTGTACAATAATATTACATTTTAATTTCCATTTCTAATACTGAGGATATATGGTTTGCAATGGTGTGGCAGTTTTCAACTAAAGGTTCTAGATTCTGAAGTCTAGTGAGTACTTCATATGCTTTATTGCAATGTACATGCGTATGCTTTTGTCTTGTAGTAATTTGTTGACAAAATTTATTGCCTGAGAGACAGAAATTGCAAGATCATAGATACTTTATATTCTTTAGTTTCAACTCTGTGCAGATGCCACAGTTGTACTGCAGGAATGGAAAGGAAAGCCAGTTTACCTCCATGAGGAGCCCCTCCTTGACAGGTTCTTTGGTCAGCTTTCCCTATGCAGCAGCTGTTTGCCAGTGCCTCCCCACTCTAGTGGTAAAGCCTGACTCCAGTTTATCTTCCAATGGCCCATTCCCAGTACAGTACCTGGCATTTATTTAATTGGCTTGTCTTCAGCAACAGTGTTCTAGATCCTGCCAAACTGGGCACACACTTCTAACTTCCTTCCTCTTGTTTCCCCAGGCACCAGGGCCCTACCTCACCTCTATGTTTTGCTGCCACATGCTGCCTACTGTCTGCTCCAGTACCTGTTGTGGATGACCCTGTACTCTCTGCCCGTCTTCCCATGCCCTGCAAGAAAGCCCCCCACCCGCCATGCCTCTTCCACTCTTGATGGCCCAGCTTTAATTTGTCTCCATAAACCTACCATCTGCTGAGCACCTACTAGGCTCCTGGCATACTAGATGCTTCAAATACATTTTCTATAATCCATACTACAATCCTAAAACACGTATTAAAAATCTACATTTTACAGAAAAAGAAACTGCTCAGAGAGGGCAAACTGGCCACAGATAGTCAATCAGCTACCAAGTGGCTAAGCTGGGATTCAAAATCCAAGTCTCTTGTGATTGTAATGCCAGTGCTCTTTCTAGAAGCCTTGGCTGGGTCTTCTGGTGGCCTATGCACACTGCCCTCTATGGGAGGCCTGAGCCACACAGGGAACAACCGAAGGAAGGAAGCAAGACCACAAAACAAGACCACAAAAGGGAAGCGAAACAACCAGTTCCAAGAGAATGAATGCATCCTAGAAGGCTGGGGTAACAGGCTAGAGGAGGCGGATGGGCACAGAGAAGAGGGTCACAAACAGGAGAGGAAGTAGAAGGGGTGCAATAGGGAGGACAGAAGGTGAAGGGAAGGAAGGAAAGTGTTTATATCTTCTGTTTATATCTCTGATGAGCGTCCTTCTTTCCTAGCTCACCTAAATTGCTGCAAACAGACTCAGACTAACAACCCAGATTCTGGAAAGTACTGTTAGCATAGTGTCCCTGTTTTCAGTTCTGAAGGGTCATGTTGTGGGGTCCACACATAACGGAGGCCATCTATGACACATATGACAATTCAGGCTACTTCCAGCCCTCATAAGAGACCTGGGAGGGTGGGGGGAGTCAAGCCTGCTGTGCCCAGCATTCCTGCCACTCCTTGCTCCACTCTGCTTTCCACACCCACTTCTCATGCAGGCCTGGCCACCTCAGCAGACACTGAACACACGATGTCCTAAGCATGAAGCAGAGTGAAGGACGCAGCGGGAGAACGGGTGTAAGGAGGATAAAAACAGCTTCAGGAGAAAACATGCACAGACGCATTCTGCACAGCACTGTGACATGGATTATTTTGGGAATCTAATGTTTCTAATGTTCAAGGGGAGGAAATGAAAAAGAGTAAGTAGAGATTCCCAGGACCAACAGGCTGGAAATAATACAGGACACTGTGTCCTGTGTTGGGCGGGACACAGACACACTTCCTTGCCCTGAGCCTGAGCCCAGTCAGCGGGAGGGGGACGGGGCAGTGGAACAGGCCTCAGTAGGAGGGAGGGCAGGAGCAAGGGGTACCAGGAATCTTTCTCCAAAACAAGCAGGAGATTACAAGCCACCCAGTAAAGACTTTATCTCAAAGGTCTCAGTTCTTGAAGGCCTCCCTCCCAACACCAAGAACTTGGGCAAATGAATCACAGAACATGTCAACATGCTCCCTAGAGGCCCAACCAGTGCTTGCCCTCTTACCAAAGCAGTGGTAAGGTCACAGGTCAGGTGACCACCAGCCTCCACTCTATCCCAGTCTCTCTAGCCACCTCCTAGGTTACTGGCCTATGCACTCTTTCTCCTGCAGGGCAAGGGCAAGATTGGTATTGGGGCGTGTGTGTGTGTGTGTGTGTGTATGTGTGTGTGTGTGTATGCAAGGGCAAGATGGGTATTGGGGTGTGTGTGTGTGTGTGTATGTGTGTGCAAGGGCAAGATGGGTATTGGGGTGTGTGTGTGTGGGTGTGTGTGTGTTGGGGAGGGGGAGGAAGCCCAGCCACAGAGCAGAGGGCCCACCTTCCACTGCCTACCTGACACTATCCCAGGCACACCTCCCAACGTTGCCAAATCTCAGCTTTCTCAAGTAAAATGGTGCTCACATTCACAACTCCCACCCTCCCCGACAGACAGAAGACCAAATGAGGAACCACCAACTGCATGACTCTGGGTGGGTCTCTGCTCTGGGTCAAAGTTTTCTGTGTAAAAGGAAGGGCTGGACCAGAAAATCTCTAAGGTCAGGGGTGTGAGAACACTTTAAAAACCGACATTCAAAAAAAGATTTCATATAATGACAACAATAGCACTTCAGTCTGACAAATGACACTGTTGGCTCAAGGCGTGTGGGGGTTGGAGAGATGGCCAAGAGAAGAGGCAGTGAGCCAAGTGTGGGGCAGCGGGGAGGGGCAGTGTGTTTCTTCCATACTGGCCCCAATGGTCCTTGTCACCCCAGGCAGAATGAGATTTAGGGTCCTGCTTTGGGCTCTGGGGAGTGAACAGAAGTGTTTGTACCTCAGAGGGAAAGGGCAGGAAACAGCAGTGGATACTCTGTCCAGTGACAGGGCATCCTGTGGATGGCCTGAGCTGCTAGTACAGTTAACAGGACATACAAACAGCAAACACAATAAGCACAAAACCCTTAGTGCACTGTCCTGTTGCCCACCGTGATGCTTTTCACCCAGTGGGACCAATACATATCTTCTCAGGGTGACTAACATGAAAAAAACATTATTTTGTTTGCATAGACCTCAGAGAAAATAAAAATGCAGAGACATTTCTTGAATAGACTGCGGAAGTTCTGGCTGCAAGCTTGTAAGAGAATATGACAAATATGCTCTTTGCTCTAATGCATGGCAGGAGGTGACAAGTGTCTCAGGTGTAGCTCGTGCATGGGGAGGGGTGATCACCTTCCCCTGAGGAGACTTGCTTTCCTCTGTGGCTGCTTCAAGGACAGACACTACTTTTCCAGAGACCTTTCTCTTTGGCAGTTCCCCCAACCCTGACTCATCAGATATGATCCAAATTTGACCTGGTGCTTCTCTCTTTTGCTTCATCCAGGGGCACCATACAATGCAGTGATCTTGGGGGACCCTCGTGAACCCATATCATAATTGCCAACTTCTCTCAAAACTCAGTTCTTAACTTCATTCCATTAGGGATCATTGAAAATTATTTGGAGCAAGTTCATTTGAAAGGGAGCATCGATCACACTCTTTGAGGTCTCAGCAGGTGCCTGATGACTAAGAAGTAAACCAGGATTGAAACAGCACAAGGAGAAGGAAGGGAAGCCAAGGTTAAGGGAGCAGTGATCTGGGCTAGGCACAGGGCTAGTCACAGGGCCTCCACACATATCACATTCAATTTTCCTAACAACCCTGGAGAGCTTTCCTTTTTTAATCAGGAAAAGAACTCAACAAATCATGATTCTATTTGCTGAGAAAAGTTTCTCTTTCTCATTTTCCATCATCACCCAAAATGATAACCCTGAAGAGAGAAAAGTCAACTCTAGATACACAGGGGAGGACGAATAGTAAAAAGGCAAAAATTACTGTAGAACTGTTGAGCTGTGAAGGGGCTTAGACACCATGCAGTGTGGCAAGTCTCAAAGGAGAAGGAACGTCAGCACATTGGGGTGGGGGTGAGAGGGGTCTTTACTCAACCACTCTGGGGATTGTGAAACATCCCCTTTACAACACTACTCTTGACCACCACTCCCACTACTGTGACCACACAAATGCCCCACCACCCTCTTTATCCCAGTGAAGGACATTTTCACAGAGAGGATTGTACATAGAATAGTATCATGTGGAATCAGGAAAAAAAAAAGTCAAAAGACACTGAGCTAGCCTAAATTCTTCATCTCTCTTTTGTTGGGAACATAATCGGGGGCCAGAGGTTAAAGATGTGCCTAAGATCTCCTAAGTGCTAAGTGGCACCCCAGGCCACATTGGAGCCCCCTCTCGCAAGACTCTATTTCATCACAGACATGGCACCCATGAGTATGAACAGAATTTCACCACACAAGGATGAATATGAGGGAACGAATTTAAAATTTGGTTCTCCAAAGGGAGCTTTCCCACAGGTGGCATGGTGAAGGCAGCCACTGAGGTCAGACTCCTCTAAGCAAATGAGAGGGCCTCATCTGGGCATGTGCCTTGGTCACGGAGGAGGCAGGCACCTAAATATCCTCCCAAGTGTGGTGATAAATACCTTGTCTTGGGTGTGTCCCAGAGGAAACAAATACAACATGCTGTATAAACTGATAATAAGCACAGTTCTAATACTGGAAGCCCACTGGATAGCTCTGTTCATTCTCTGGGGGATACTCTTACAGGAAGTGGAAATATATTCCTTCTTTCCAGAATGGCTTTGAACAAGATTAGATGGCCTCCTGGATAGACATCAGTATAGCCTCCTTTATTCAGAAGCAAAGTAGATAAAGTCTCCTCCATTAGTTAAGTCAAGTTACGCCCTGGAGCCCTTCCAAGAGCTTCCCTTTCCCTACAAAGACGGGAAGATCGTAGGGAATCTTCCAGCAGGCCTCTGGTGCAGCAGCTTTGGTATTTTCTGATAGCTATGATCAGCATCAGCACATATATGGGCAGCAAGAGGTCACAATGGCGGGTGTCAAGATGACAAGGCTGGGTTTCCTATAGTGCATGGAAGGTAAATTCTTGTATCTCAAGGTTTCTTCCAATTCTACCATTCTAAGATGTACCCTAGGCATACAGGAAAAGTGGGGAGCTAAGGAAGACACTCCACTGAGCTGTACCCATCCTTCTCTTTTCCAAGGAGACATCTACCATGAGTCTACTTAATGACTCTTAATAAACAAACTGCCCCCTAATGGGGAAGAGGCCTCCCTTCTCTCCAGTAATGGGATGTGATTGCAGGGCAGACACCTTCATCACATAGGATCCACTGCAGCTAGTGGGGCAACTAGCTGTGAAACAGGGCTGCAAAGAGAGTTGTAATCTGTGCCTGGCTAATGCGGAGCGATTGAACCATGTTCTGTGAACAGAGTGGAGAACAGGCCCATTAGTTACAGGCCAGAGGGCACAGAGCCCAGGCAGTGTTGCTCATCTTCCAACAAGATGCATTCTGTGTTACTCCAATCACCTCTGAATTACCCAGCCCTCCCACAAATTGCTCATTAAGGTTTTCCTGTCATTTCTGAGCTGCAATATTTCCCTTTTCTAAGAACTCCTTAATCACAGAGGCTGTGCCTAGGACAGTGGGGTGCACACAGCAGACATAAGTAGTAATAAATAGGACTTGATGACAACCTGCTGCTGAAAGACAGAAATTCTGGCTCACTCATCTTTATCCAAGTGCCTTGTTTTGGGCTCATGACAGCTGCTCAGCAGAAGTTTATTAAATGAATGGGTGGCCTGCCTTATGAATTATCTGTAAAACAGAGTCCCTCCTCCCTAAATGCTTAATTGGCAGAGAAAATGGCTCCTTCCTGGCCACCCCTGAAATGAGGGATGCATGGGGTCATTGCAGAGGTCAAGGGAAGGTGGTGAGGGGTGGTTTCACTTCTCAAGGTCAGCTGGCAAATGGGAAGTGCTGCCATTATTGAAGGCCTGGGAAACAAGCTGTCACCCACAGGGCCAGAGAGGAGACTGTGCCCACCCCTTTATAAAAATAGAAGCTGGGTGATCACCAGACTCCTCCAATTGCCAAGAGCTTCCCAGATCTGGAATCAGAGGCCTCCAACAAGCCTCCCACCAGAGAGAAGGCTAAGATGTGGCTCATGCAGTAACTATTTCCTCAGGCCCTTGTTTAGATGTGAATCTGCTCACACAACTCTTACCCAAACCACCGTCCTCCTCACCCTCTTTCCAAAACACCAAATAAGTCAAGGACTGAGGCACTTAGTTCTGCAAAGATATTTTAAATTAATCTTGAAGCAATTTAAAAGGATTATTTTTCTCCCCTGTCCCTCACCCAGCACATTTCTGTGGCAGCTAGGTCAAGCCTGAGCAGCATTTTCACCACTGACTCAATATCAAAATATTCCTGGGCTGCCTTCTCCCCATCAGCCTTTCACTCCCTCCGTTGTTTTTTTTATATTCCTCCTCTCCTCCTCTGCACACACACATACACACACACACACACACACACACACACATGTGCACAAACATGCAAGCAAATACACTTCTCCTTAACGTATGAGCATGGATCCTAACAGAGTCCACATACAGAATTCAGGGACCGTAGACTTCAATAGGAAAAAAAAAATATGCCTTTATTTTTACCCACCTCTAACTAAAGTACAGCATTCTCTTCAATTATAAACAAAGGCATCCAACTTCATTAATGTTATCAATACTCGGGCCTCTAGCATCAATAGAAACATACTCATTTTCATATCATATCAGCGTTGTTGCCCTCAAACATCATTTATGGTCATCACTACTACAAAATTATGGTAGTTATAAGATTTCAAGTCGATCTTGCTGTTTAACACGCTCCTAAAGAAGTACCTAAGTTGCTATACTTTAAAAATTTTAATAAGTGTATTTCAATAATTATTTTCCAAGCCCATATGTAATTTCGTACATTTACAAATATTATTCTGAAAAGCAGTCCATAGTCTTCACTAGACCAAAGGGATCCAGAACACAGAAAGGTTAAGAGCCCCAGCTTAACCTAAGGAGCATTAGAAGGTGGGACTTGAGACTTTCCCCAGAATCATCCTGGGCCAGGGGACTCAGGGCCTAACAGGTAGAGTTCAGTGACAGTACAAGGCAGGCCCCAGGAGTGGCAGGAGATCAGGGTTACTGGATAAGAGCTTGGGTGGACTTTGGAGACAGACACAATATTTGCTCTGTTCAACTGGCAGTGTGATCTTAGGGAAGCCGCTGTATCTCTCTGAGCTTCCATTTCCTCCATATGAATTAAGAATAATAATACACCATACAATTCTGTGAGCATGAACTGTGAGGCAGCATTACTGCTTGGCTGACTGGTACTAGGCTGACTCTAGGTCAGCCTTCCTTACCTGGGGGCTTCTGGGGTAAGGCATGTAATGCTGTTTTGTTTTGTAAATGGGCCCTGTCTGGGCCCTTTTAGGCTTTCCATTTCCTGAACTTGAAGGATGCCATGAAGTGCCTCAAACTCAAACACATCTAGGCAGACCCAAGTCCCCTACCTCCCTGAAACAAGCACCCAGGCCAGGATGCAAAGCAGATCTCCTGTGCCAGAGCAGGAAAAATCTCAAGTAAAAATGAAATGCTTCAGACCTTTCCAACACTGGTCACAGAGGCCAAAAAACATGCCTCTGGCTTTACAGAGTAGTTGGCTCCTGACCTGGTGTCTCTTCTCACTTGGATATGAGCAGGGGGTTCTGCAGTCCAAGTGCTCCAAACCTCAGGCCCAGGCCAGGCTAGAGTCAGACTCAGACTCAGGCCTGGCCACTGGGTCAAGAGTCCTCAGGAAGGTCAGAGGAAACTTTGAAACTCCAAAAGTTGTGCAAGAAACTCCTATCTCTTCCAAACTCTGGCTTAAATGATGTTCAAAAGTTCTGTTGTAGAAAGGGGTCATGCACTCTTTTAAAATTATACATATAGATTTTCATCTGATTATAAATTATAAAAGATTTGAAAGCACAGAAGTCTTACACAGAGAGATTAAAATTAATCATAATCCTTGCCCCTGCAAATAAAAACTATTAATGGTGAATGTTTTTCTAGCTATACCTATATAGGCACACTTATTATATAAACTAGGATCATAATTATATAGTTTTGTATCTTGATTTCATCACTTAAAATACGTAGAGACATTTTCAGTATAGGTTCTTAAAAGATACAAAACCATTATATCAGACACTGTCTGTAAGATTCACAGGTTACTGAGAGTCATGGTGTTCCTATTAGTGATATTGTGTATTTAAATATGTTATTCTCAGAAAATTGATAGGAGAGCCTCTTTCACTCCTCTTAAAAGTATATGCAACAGTCAACTCTCTTGTTTAACTCAGAGATCATTTAGAGAAGATATTTTGCATCCTTAGCAAAGAAGCACTATAGGGTATTTTCCTTTTTCACTTTTCTCTTTTTCACTGATAATGGGAAAGCTTTGAAAATTTACTGCTGGAAAAAATATCTTGCTTCAGAAAATGTGCAGCAGTGAGGAAAAACCTCCAGAAAAAAAGTGGTATGGCAGGAAGAGAGCCCTGGACTTCAAATGGAAGAGAGCTAGATTCCTATGTCAAGCTACCATTGTAGCCCCAAGATCAAAGAACATCCACCATCACCCACTCAAAGGGCCAAAGGACTGTATAGACTAAATGAGACTCTGTATACAGAAGTGCTTTGTCAATAGTCAAGTATACTGCAGGGCAATAATCATTAAGTCATGTTGCAACTGGTAATAGCATTGTTACTTCTGTTGCTCGGCCGGCTTGAACACTCACAGCACGCCCCAAGAGAGACAGTGTCCAACAGAGCAAAAGTGTGGAGTCTGCAGACACGGTGCACCTCCTAGTTTGGCCAAGATATTTAGCTTCTCAGTTTCTTCATCTGTAAAATGGAATGATGATAACACACCTACCTTGTAGGACTCTTGACAGATTAAAATGGGTTAATTTACACATGGTGCACAGAACGGTACCTGATAGATAATAAATATTACACAAGGGGAGCTTTAAAAAGCTGGACCAGCAGTATCTGTGTGTGCCCCCCAGCCCAGCCCCACTCCTCAGGTTTGGCCAGCACCCTCCTACCTTTTCAGCATCCTGCTCGAAGAGCCGCAGCTGGAAGCACTGGTCTAGCTTGAGCTTGCGCACATGCCACATCTGGTGCAGGTGCTGCCGGGTGGAGTGCAGCTTGTCCAGAAGGCTGGTGATCTTGGGCACCAGGCTCTGGAAGTCGGCACTGCCTGGGATGCAGTTGCGCCCTGAGAAGCCATCACTGCAGCGGATGCACTGTAGCAGCCGCTGCCCCTCCCGGTCCAGCTCCTCCACAGGGGCCTTCAGCACCTTCTTCTTCAGCTGTGTGTGTTCATCAATTAGCCGCCTCGAGCCCTCCACATCCACAGGGAACTCCTTCCGGGCCAGCATCTCCTGCAGGTCTTCAAGGCGTGAGAGCAGGTGTACGGCACTGTTGAAGAACTCCTCCAAGGAGAGCCGCAGCTCGATCCACTCCTCGTGGTTGTAGTCCAAGGAGCCATCGAACTCCTCCGTCAGCTGGGAGGGGTCCACCAGCTTTGTGAGGCCCTCCACGGACACCATGCTTGTCTGGGATGGGCAGACACAGAGAGGGAGACTCAGTGATTCAGGGGCAAGTCGGGGGAAGACCCCCAGGGCAGCCGTGGGCAGAAAAGAGAAAGTCAAGGGGTAAGGCCAAGAAAAGTCCAGAAAATGACCAGACCCTGCCTGGAAAAGGGCAAGTGGGAGAATGTGCAGCCTCCTGATCAGATTTCACAATCAGCTAAGGTCAGTAGTTTCAACAGACTAGCTGATTGGTTCAAAATGTCTCTTCACCTGCCACCATTTGCCACTAAAGGAATGACTGTCTTTATGTCCCTACTGTCCTCATTTTCCTCTTCCCAAGTCCACCACAACAGGATACGAGAAGCTGGGAGAATAGACTGAGTCTAGTTCCAGGGGCCTAGTTCTCAATAGCTTTAAAACTCAGGATCCTATCCTCATGGTTGGATTAAACAGTATGGGTCAGTCTTGAGCTGCAAGGGTCTCAGAGTTGATGTTCCTATCTCTGCCCACAAGAAGATGCCCTTCTCTGGTGCAGAGAACAGACAGGGCTTGGGGACAGGGAGTCTGGGCCCCCCATTTTCTCTGAGCCCCCTACAAGCTCTTAGAGAGCAGAGTGGAGAAGGTTTGTTTCTGGGACGCAGAGCAGCAAGTGATGGCACAGGCAATGACCCTAATTTACCAAGAAAGATCTTTTCCTTCCTACAGGATTATCTGATTCTGTTTCCTGGAGAAAGAGAGGCAACGAGAGAATATCTAGATCCAAGGTCCAACCGTACAATTAACAATTGTGTAAACTAGGTAAACTAAGTTTGTAGAGCTCCTGTTCCTTCCACAGTATAACGGAGATAATAATGGGCTGTGTGTAAAGTGCCTAGGGCGTGGAGCCAGCACATGCTCAGTCCCTGTTAGCACTCATCGGGATGACCTCAAGGTTGCATCCTTTCTGAAGCCCTTAAATGCAGTTTATGCCCTTCTGTCTAGCTGATCTTTGAGCATCTCCTCCTCTTCTCCCTTTTCCCTCTATCTCCTTCCAAAGACACAGAAAGGGGCTCTGAAACTGCACTGCTCATCCGAGTCCTTTGGCAAGTTTACAATAACACTGATGCTCAAAGCCCTGTCCCTAGAAACCCTCATCTAGTTGGCCTGGACTGGAACTTGGGCATGGGTAGT
The DNA here is from genome assembly GCF_033118175.1 of Dama dama. Classification (NCBI taxonomy): domain Eukaryota; kingdom Metazoa; phylum Chordata; class Mammalia; order Artiodactyla; family Cervidae; genus Dama; species Dama dama. The sequence continues at coordinate 50,075,679 of NC_083699.1, forward strand.
TTTAAAAGCTCCTAACATGCAACCAAATCTGCAGATCCAAATCCCTGCTACTCAAAATGCAGCCCTGGAACCAGCAGCACTGGCACCACGTGGGAGCTTGTTAGAAATCCAGGATCTCAGGCCCCACCTAGACTTGCTGGGTCAGTATCTGCATCTAACAAGATCCCCAGGGGACTCTGTGCATTAAACTCCAAGAAGCCCTCTTTTAGAGCACTTTCCCCCTTTGAATTTGGCCCCAAGTTTACCACTTCCAGGAAGTCTCCCGTAATTTCATTCACCAATTTTTCTTTAAGTATCTGCCATTGAACATGCCTGGACTCTTAGCTCTTAGCACTTACTGCCTCGGTCTATACTAAGTACCTCATCTGCTCTTTGTGAAACACTACTTTACAAACATTCTTCCAAGTGAGAAGCTCCCAGCTCTCTCTCCTGTTCTTCATGGTTAAGGAGGTAAAGACCAGCTTGCTCAACTTGGGGTGAAGCGGGTGCAGGGAGATGGGAAATGCTGGGCAGCTACACTGAAGCACAAGTTTTAAGACTTGTTGGAAAGATTATTTCTAGTAGTTTCAACTAATAAATTTATAGGCCTGTTGTCACTGCTTCTGTATATAAACAAACCCAAAATACACAAAGTATTTATTTCCCTACAGGACTCCTAGTGCTGGGGAAGATGAGAGTTAACTGTTTTTACACCAAGTCAAATTTCTCATGTTATTTACACAGAGAACTGCCTCTCAGCTGGTCTCATTGCTGTGATCAAATTGCAGCCTACTGCCCCCCACCCCCCCATACACACAAGTGCTCCCAGCCGCTAGGGCCAAGCCTCTGGAATGGGAAGTTACTGCTAGATTAAGGGCAGCTCTGCTTTCCAACATGCACACATACTGTACTCAGGGTTCATCCCCTTGCAGATGAGGGCAAAGTTCCCAGAAAGGGGGAACAGCTCGGATTTGGCTGGAACAAAGATTCCTAAATCATTGATTTAATATGCTGTCATTAAAGGCTCTCAGGGGACTCATATGGCCTCTAGAAAAATCTAGTTAAAAAACAACATGTTTTCTGAGTGTAAAAGTAATACAAAATTCTCAAAAGAAAGTAGAAAAACATGAAAATAAAATCACTCATCCAGCCACCTCATATAAAGCACTGTTACCGTTTTCATGTATTTCTCAGTCTTCCTCTCCATATAGTATACACTTAAAAACCAATTTTAAATTATAGCGCTAATACTGTCTTATAACTTGTTTTTAGAAAAATATATCATGCACATTTTTGAACGACACTATTGTTCTAAATATTTTAATGGCCTCATAGTACTTATGTATTAATGTAGCCAAAATTAATGGATATTTAGGATACAAACTATACATATACGTTTGTATATATATGTATACGTGTAAATATGTGTGTATACATATGTATGTATATTACTGCAAAAAACAGTGTGATGAACATCCCTGTAGAAATTTTTTTGTTTGTTTATAATTATCATTAGTTCTTCACCTTTTTGTTTTTTTAATTTTTATATTAAAAACATTTTCCTAGAAGGAGAATTAAAAGATCAGTAGATAAAAACTCTTTTTAAGGCATTTGACCCAAATTACAAAGTTGCCCCCAGAAACAATTCCTCTGATTTCCACTCACCAGTAGACACAGGACTTCTTAAAGGCTCTGTGCCCTTGGGACAATCTTATGAGCCTCTCCTCCCTTCTGAGAGTCTCACTGGGAAGGCCACAGCGACCCAGGAATCCTGAATTATCAGCCAGTCCCTGACATGTTGGGGATTTTAGGGTGGTGGAGAAAGGCAGGTGAGAAATGGGTGGGTGGCAGAAAGGGGAGGAAACAGGAGCTAAGAGAGAGGTCAGCCTCACCTCAAAGATGAATTTGGAGCTGCCAAAGTTGGTCTTCTGTTTCTGCCAGAAGTTGTCAGGTTTGATGATGAGGGCCACATGGATCTCAGCGGGAAAGGCTTCTTGCAGCGTCTTGAGGAGGGGCTTGATGAGGTCCCACTTGGAGCCCCGCATGTCGATGATGACGGTGAAGCCACGTTTGCACACGTCCTCGCTGTGGGGAGGTCAGAAGACAGGCATGGTCACTCTGGGCCACTGTGACTTTGGAGTACACAATCAAAAAGCATCCGGAAACCTGCATTCCTCTTAATCTGGACCAACCTTCCAACTTCACGCCAGGTCTCCTGGCTGTCTTCCAATGTAACTCAAAATGTACTGCCTCAGAAAACCTTTTGCAATTAACCTCATTTGACCAAGGGCATCTGGCTTCTCCCAGCACTTAGCAAATAACTCAGCCTTCCCTGTAGTCAATTGCACTTGTTGGGACGTTTGCAGTTTCAGCATTCACTATTGTGTTGGAGTTTCTTTTAATTCTTGTCTCCCTCTCTTGCTTCTGGGGATGAATCATCTTTTCTCCATTTGAATGATGTACAAGCTCTCTAAGGAGAGGGATGCTGCTGCCCTTAGATCTGAAATGGAAAGTCCTTGGCGTGAGTGCTATCCTTCCCCAGGCCACATCAGTGGTAGCCGCTGGAATGCTTTACCACCATACCGAACCTGGGCCAAAGAATCTTTTTTCAAAAAAAGGGATCTAGGCTGATTCTATCGATTGATTATCGATCGTACACAAGGTATTGATAACACCACTGTATTTAAGACATATTATTTGTAGTTCAAATTGTATGTCAATTTTGACAAATTGTTGGGTCATGCTAATTACTCTTAATTGGCCAAAGGTGGGACTGATTAGAACAGTGGATGTGGTCCCATTGTCGCATGCACTTCCGTTATAAGAGTCGGGTATAAAACAGCACATTTCAGGAAGTTAAGAAAGGGGAACTGCTCTTGAAATCAATGCTAGAGGAAATGACAGTGACCAACTTGAAAATTGAAAACTAACCAGACTAAGTGAATCAAGATGATGCTACAAACTTATTTAAACACTTGGACTTTATAACACCTAATAATTTAAAGAAAAAGAAAGTCAAAACAGTTATAACATCTCAGTTTGGAAGAAATTCTATGTTTTGGTAGTTAGGGGGCTTTCCTTCTATCCTTCTTGGTTTATTCAATCTATGTATTTATTTTCTAACTCAAAATAGACTTTGGTTAATTCACGTTTGTATAAATACTGGTGTAGCATTTCCTTAGAGTGCTTGTCTTAATTTCCTATACCCAGACTGTACTCGCTTAAAGCTCTGTGTATGTTGTATGCTCCACAGTCATGTACCACCAGCTACCAATCACTTATAGCTGCTGGAGTTAAGGTCACAACTGGAGGATTTAGTCTGCAAATGGAAACAAAATTCTGTTTCAGGCTTCACTCTCAAATCTCAACCAGTGATAAAAATGTCAGACTTTTGAAGAGGCCACAGCTCTTGCAATTATGTGAATGTCTCAAGCATAAGGCAGCTTATTGGGCCTCCCAGTTATATAGGAAACTCCCCCGGCAGGAGAGACACTCCTTCCATTTCTTCTTGTTGACACAAAGCATTAGACTCAGCAAGGAAGAAGGTTGAGCCTTCTGCTTCTCCGAAAATCCTATATCCCAAAGGAAAGCAGTTACCGCTTCTCCTACTCTGACATTTACTGAGTCAGTAAATGGCCAGCGTAATTCTATATTATTGTATGAAAGCAATGTGCCTTTTACTTAAGTTGCAGAATTTCTTTCCCATTGTAAGAAAACACCTGCTAATCATAGAAAAGTTAAAATATTTAGAGATCTGTATAAGAGATACTAATGATAGGGATGTATAATACTCAGGCCTGTTTCCTTCCAGCCTTTTTTGTGCATGTAATTTTCATACCCTATAGTGTTCTACCTTTCACTGTAACATAGAATTTTTCTCATGTCTCAGATTTTTTTGAAATGGTTACATTTAATGGCTTCCCTTGTAGCTCAGTTGGTAAAGAATCTGCCTGCAGTACAGGAGACCCGGGTTCAATCCCTGGGTTGGGAAGATCCCCTGGAGAAGGAAATGACAACCCACACCAGTATCCTTGCCTGGAAAATCTCATGGTGGGCTGCAGTCCATGGGTTTGCAAAGAGTCAGGCATGACTGATTGACTAACACTTACTTACTTAATGACACATAATCCATCTTTATAACTACACCACAGTTTATTTAATCATTCTCATTACAACTTTACAGAAGGGCCCATCAATTTACATGTATACCAGCAATGCATAAGTGTACCCCCTGCCCCCACTACTGTATCCTCATCAGCACTGATTACTGAATTTTTTAAATATTTGTCAATTTTCTAAGAAAAATATTGTATTACATTTATATTTGCATTTATTTGCTTACTGGCTATAATTTATTGACTTATAAGAATTTCTTCTGTAACTTACCTGATCATTTCTTTTAACTATTTTTCTATTTCAGTTTAAAGGCATTTCTTATTGAGCTTAGCTTCATTTGCAAGTGGAAGTCACTTGGTCATGTCCAACTCTTCGCAATCCCATGGATTATACAGTCCATGGAATTCTCCAGGCAAGAATACTGGAGTGAGTAGTCGTTCCCTTGTCCAGGAGATCTTCCCAACCCAGGAATTGAACCGGGAGTCTCCTGCATTGCAGGCAGATTCTTTACCAGCTGAGCTACCAGGGAAGCCCTAGTCTGACTCACATTTGCTGCATGCCCACTTAGCCAGGCATTGCACAGTAATTGGGGGTCTTTCCTTCCCTTCCCTTAGAGATGACTGACTTCCTTATTTACCAGCTCCTCAGGCTCCGTTGCTGTTACCATAATTCTGTAGACAGGAGAAAACCTCATCCCTAACAACAAAGAGTCAGTGTTGCTACCAGAGCTGGAGTTTGACTATCCCAGATCTAAATGTGGTCATCAGTAATAGCTCACACACTGTTAACGAATAATTTCTGACAACTAAAAGAGAAATCAGGTACTAATACTCTCTAGGAGGTTCTCACTAGCTCAGGAGGAGAAAGAGGCCCAGAGGCTGAATGCTGAGAGATAACCTAATTGGGCTTCCCTGGTGGCTCAAGACTGTAAAAAATCTGCCCGCAGTGTGGGAGACCTGGGTTCAATCCCTGGGATGGGAAGATCCCCTGGAGAAGGGAATGGCAACCCACTCCAGTATTCTTGCCTGGAGAATCCCAAGGACAGAGGAGCCTGGTGGGCTACAGTTCACAGGGTCACAAAGAGTCAGACATGACTGAGCAACTAACACTTTTCACTTTCAACCTAATTGGCATCTCTCTGTGAAAATAGCTAATCTACCAAAGTGCTTTCTGTGTTTGGCTTGAAGCAAAGAGCATAGCCAGGGGAGGGTAAGGAACTTTTTATCACACACTTATTGTGCCAGGGACTGTGGTTAGACACTTAATCCATGTTATTTCATTTTATCCTCACAATGACCTATAAACTTGGCATGGTTATCATCATATAAGAGATGATGACACTGAGGCAGAGAATGCGCCTAAGGTTACGTGACTGGTAAGTACCCAGCACAGAGTCAAAACCAGGACCACTGACTCCAAAGCCCATACTCAGGTTACTATATCAGATCACACCTACCAGTGCCACTACGTGTGGTGCTTTTGTGACTGGGTGTGGAGTGAAGGGTCAGTGATGAGGGGACCAGATTAGGAGATGGGGGAAATTAGGGCAAGGAATCCAAGTGCATGGCTTCATTCTACAGTTTTCAAAAATCACAAAAGCACAGAAGCAAAAGATCATGGCAAATTCAAAAAGTTCAAGTAATTCACTTTGGTTTAGGCAACAGGGGTAAGAGACAGCATGGTGAGACAGTGTGGTCTGAGTGCCTCAGAGAGCCCTATTCTAGGCTCTGACCCTCCTTTTCCACACCCTCCCCCCAGAGAACAAGGAGACTCGCCACATAGAGTCCAGGCTGCCTCTACCCTTTTCTAGACCCTTGTCTAGACCCTTCAAATTCCTTGCCCCTGAAATCCTAACATTTTCAGCTCAAAGGGCCCTTAACCTAATTCCTGAGTTCATATGTGCCTCTCTCCCAGGTTCCATCCCCAGGGGGTAAAGAACACTACCAGTGTGAGCACCTTGGCCTGACGGGTGGTAAAGAGCTGCTATTTTCAAGGATGTGGCTAAAACGTGGATGTGTCAGCCAGGATGTCCATATGCATGTAGGGGGTTCCTCCACAGTGGAGACAGACCTAGGCAGCAGGCAGAGAAAAGGGGCAGAGGATGAACTAAGGCAGAGCTCCCTGCAACTGCCAAGCTCTAGCAAGAAACACAGAGGAGTCCAACACATATGAATCTGAAGTTGGCCTCCTAGGTTGCTATGAAAATATTTTTGTCAAGGTAGAAGGGTCGAACACATTTTTTGCTAACAGCTCATTAGCTTGCTATATTAATTTTCAGTATTTAGACACAGGGTATGTAGGTTTCCATTTGTACCCCTGCCCCACCTGGCATTGCAATGTTAGAAGCAGGTCTCACATTCAGAAGCAACTTGTACCACGGCAGGAGTGCTGCATTTATCCTAATGGCAATGAGGAACAGAACATGATCAAGTGATTTGGGAAGATGACCCCTCCAGGTGTGCAGAGGGAGAGGTAAATCGGGATCAGCTAGACAGAGTAGGAGAACAAAAGCAGCAGAAGTAGAGAGACTACCTTCCTTGAACTAAAATGTGTCCTAAATGAAGCCTTCCTTGGGCCACCTGACTTAAAGCTGCAGCTGTCCCCTACCACTCCCTACTTCCCTTTCCTGATTTATGGTCTCCTTAGCACTCATTAACCAATGATTTGGTGGTAAAGACAGTAAAGAATTTGCCTGCAACAAGGGAGACGCGGGTTCAATCCCTGGGTTTGAAAGATCTCCTGGAGAAGGAAATGGCAACCCACTCTAGTACTCTTGTCTGGAGAATTCCATGGAGAGAGGAACCTGGTTACCATCTGGAGTGTGTATTTTACTTATTCATTTTTATTGTCCATTTTCCCCTCAATGGAAAGTAACCTCAATGAGGGAAGGGCTGTTCATGTTGATTTCACTGCTAGATTCCCTGTGCCTACAGCACCTGGGGCAGGCTAAGACTCAACATATTGAGGAAGGAGGGTAGCAGGTAAGGGTATGATAGAAGCTAGAGCCAACACACTTTGGTCAAAATCCCAGCTCCATCACCTACCTGTTGAGGAAACTTAGGCAAGTACCTTAAAAGTTCTACATCTCAGTTCCTTCACTATAAATTGTGAACAATAGTAACTACATTACAGAGTTATTTTAGAGATTAGGTTTGCTAAGATACATAAAGCACTTACGATGGTGCTGGGCACATATCCCTACTACGCAAGTCTAAGCTGCTGGGGGAGACACTGTTGACGTCCCACCCAGGGCAACTTTGTTGATCTTTATGCCCAGCCACCAGCTCCATAAGTGTTGCAGCGATCGGCTTATGCCTGAGACCATCTCAGGAGACTTGCCTTTGACTGATGGGTGCACTTTTCCAAAAGACATGTGGCAGTTATACCTCCATCCCAATGGGGCCAGTGCCTGTCTTATACAGAGGTGCCTTTCACTCAAGGCAGGGTATCTCTGAAGTGTGACTTATACTCCAGAGCCTTCTCACTCCCCTGGGGGTCTCCACTGGACTTCATCTTTGCTCAGTCCTGTTCCTTCCTACTCTGTGCCTCCAACTCCTTAACAATTTTTTCCTGAAGAGAATGCCCTTTAATAGACAATTTGTATCTGAATCCCTGTCTCAAGAAACAGAGTCACACATACATCAATTTCGTAAATATATGACATTCTGAAGGCAATCTGAGGTATAGTCTAGAGATTAAAAGAGAAATATAAGTTGCAAATTTTGACTTGGGAGTCATACTATGCCTGGCACATAGTAGGTGTTCAAAAACATTTGCTAAATGAATAAATCCATGAACACTGGCAGCAGATATGCACAGAAGTGGGTGATATCACCCAATGAAGACAAGTAAGATGAAAAAAGGGCTTTCCTGATAGCTCAGTTGGTAAAGAATCTGCCTGCAATGCAGGAGACCCTAGTTCGATTTCTGGGTCAGGAAGATCCACTGGAGAAGAGATAGGCTACCCACTCCAGTATTCTTAGGCTACCCACTCCAGTATTCTTGGGCTTCCTTTGTGGCTCAGCTGGTAAAGAATCTGCCTGCAATGTGGAAGACCTAGGTTTGATCCCTGGGTTGGGAAGAACCCCTGAAGAAGGGAAAGGCTACCCACCCCAATATTCTGGAGAATTCGATGGACTGTATAGTATAGTTCATGGGGTGGCAAAGAGTTGGACACGACCGAGCAACTTTCACTTTCAAAATGAAAAAAACTGGCTTCTGAGTCTAGGATAGAACTGATGTGAATATCAATTTATTTTAAGAGATAGGAGAGGTCCTTGGCTAAGAGGAGACTCTGCCTTGGGCCCGCCGGTGTAATAAACTGCACTCCACTATCTGCATTGTCCTTCTGAGTGAGTTTGTTTCCCGGAAAGTGTGGCTATAACATTTGGTGCATTGGCCGGGAAACTCCTCACTTTGAGGAGACAGGTCTCATTTGAGGCCACCCCGAGGCTTTGTAGCTTGAATCTCCTAGAGGGGGGAAGGCGCCTCGCCCCTCTGGAAGGATTCTGCTTCTCAACGCCCGGACCTTTCATGTCAGCAGGTAGTGGATGGCAGCAGGGGAACTGAGTGCTCAGGTGAGGAGGAACATACCCGGCAGGGTGGAAGAGGGGGCCTGATCACCCCCCTGGGAGGGACTAGAAGGAGCGGGGACCCACAGGAGCCTGGAATAGGCAGGCGGCGATTGCTTGGTACACAGGTCGGCGAGCGTGCTAAGGTTTAGGAAGGAAATTTGTGAAGGTCATTTAGGAGGTGTTTCCACGCCGTCTCGGGGAAAATTATTACCAAGCGATCGCCAGGGGATTTTTAGGATAGGAAACTGGTCCTTGTATGCTCGTATTCTGCCCTCCCCCAGGAGGTGTCCTGTCTGCTGTGAAATTCTTGACCCCCTTGGAACTGTTAGGCTAGAAGGAGGGGGATACAGAAGTGAGTATGAATTGGCTTTTCCGGAGATGGCCTGGGACATGGGATATTTAACCCATCTGTGTTTTCATTCGCACCTGATCAAGCCCACCAAGGCAGAATGGACTTTAAGGGAGAAACAGTCTTGGACCATGTGATGTTCTGGTTCAGCTATGCTGACTGGCAGGTGAAGACACACCGATCCCCCTTCTCCCTCTGGGGTCTGGCAGGTAAGGCTCTTCTCGCCCCAATTAGGAAGGAGGCAGAATGGCAATTTAAGTGTCACTGAGTGGAAATATCAGAAGTACACAGGGTACTGAGAACTTCGTAGACAGAACGAAAGGGAAAAGTAGAAGAAGGTCCGAGAAGGTAAGCAAGATGGGGGAAAGTGAATCTAAGGCAACTGTATTGGAGTGCATGATTAAAAATTTAAAGAAGGGATTAGGAGGAGACTATGGGGTGAAGATGAAGCCTAACTGCCTCCACATACTCTGTGAGGTCGAATGGACCCCTATGGGAGCCGGATGGCCACCAGAGAACACCGTGAACTTAAAAATAGTGGAAGCAATCTATACAGTAGTCACAGGAGAGCCAGGACACCTGGATCAATATCCATCTATTGACTCATGGCTAGGGTTAGCTTGAGACCCTCCTACTTGGACAAGGTTCTGTATCCAGAAGGGAAAGGGAAAAATATTAAGGGCACAAAAATTGACTGATGATAAAAAAGGAAATTCTACAGGATTTGGATGGGGATGACCTGACCCCTCCTGCATGCTGGATAATGACACGCCTGCCTCCCAGTGCTTCACCAGGCTGCCTTAATGCCCGATCCAGGGCCAGGTGAAGTTTCTGCAACAGCCACTGCTCCTCAGCCAGCTTTCCCAGAGTTCGTAGAGCCGCCGTTTGGGGAGGCTCCGATCCCGGTGACAGAGGCCTCTGGCCAACACTTCCAGAATCCGGCTCCAACCGAACCGCCCAAGCTATACCCGCCTCTCCCGGTGAGTACTGACAAGAGGGGGAGGGAGATGTTGGAATTAAGCAGAGACTGTGCTCTGCCAGAGAGCCAGAGGGAATAAAAGAGAACAGACAAGAGACTTACAGTGCTGGCTGCTGCTCTGGGAAAGTCTAACTCGGGCCCTCCGGAAAACCTCATCTGCCCCAGGGACAGGACAGTCCTTCAGCCGGTCCCAAGGGAGGCCCTGGGCCCATTACAGCCAAACCAGTGTGCCTGGCGCCGAGCTTTTGGCCACTGGAAGAATGAATGCCCTAAGGCAAGGAAGAGGAAGCTCCCGCAGTTGTGGGGCTTGCCGACCTGGAAATTAACTAGGGCTGCCAGGGCCCAGAGATATCAGGTCCCTGAGAGCCCATGGTAACCGTAAAAGTGGGGGACCAAAACATTGACTTCATGGTGGATACAGGAGCAGAACTGTCGGTAGTAACAAAACCTGTGGCACCTCTGTCCACAAAGACTACCGCTGTTACTGGGATATCGGGAGAAAAGATGACTAAATCGTTTTGCCAGCCCAGAAAATGTCAGATGGGGGGCGGGGCACCAAGTGATTCATGAATTCCTCTACATTCCTGAGTGCCCAGTACCCCTGTTGGGAAGAGACTTGCTCTCCAAACTAGGAGCACAAGTGACTTTCTCCCCTGAGGAGAGGCCCACCTTCTGGATGGACTCTATGACTTATTTGCCCTCTCTCTCAATACCAACCCAAGATGAGTGGAGGTTGCATGAGCCTCTGAAGGCAGAACCGGGTGGGCCAGAAGAGCATGAGGGAGCTAACTCAATTATTCCCTGAGGTCTGGGTGGAAGACAACCCCCCCTCCCCCCAGGCTGGCTAAACATCTTGCCCCAGTGATAATGGAACTCAAACCAGGCACCATCCTGGTTAGAGGGTGCCAGTATCCGCTGTGGATGGAGGCCTGAACCGGCATATTGCCCCACATCAATAGATTGAAACAAGCAGGCATTCTAGTAGAGTGCCAGTCGGCTTGGAATGCACCAATCCTGCCAGTCAAAAGGGAAGGAGGACAGAACTATAGGCCTGTACAAGATCTCAGGCTAGTCAACCAGGCTACTGTGACTTTACACCCCACTGTTCCAAACCCCTATACCTTACTTAGCCTCCTCCCACCGAGGACTAAAGTTTACACTTGCCTAGATCTCAAGGATGCCTTCTTCTGCATATGCCTCGCCCCAGCGTCACAGCCCATCTTTGCCTTTGAATGGGAAGATCCAGTGGGGAGCACCAAACAACAGCTCATTTGGACTCCCCCACAAGGGTTTTAAAACTTCCCAGCCATCTTTGGGGAAGCCTTGGCTTCTGATCTGGACTCATTCCATCCGGAAGAGTATGGATGTCAGCTCCTACAATAGGGGGATGACCTGCTGCTGGCTGCCTGAGACCAAGGGAAAATGCTGGAAAGGGACAAATGCACTGCTCCAGCTGTTGATGGAAGCAGGTTACCGGGTGTCGAAGAAGAAGGCACAGATCTACAAAGAGGAGGCCCAGAGTTCTGAGATGGTGGAATGAACCAACCGGACACTTAAAGAGACTCTCCAAGTGGATCACAGAGACTGACTGCTCCTGAGTGGACTTGCTCCCAATGGCTCTGCTCAGACTCAGGATGACCCCACAGTCCCAAGGCTATTCTCCACACGAAATTGTGTATGGGAGGCCTCCTCCCATAAAAAAACAGGTGTCAACAAATTTGCCTCAGGTAAGGGGGCATAGGATTTCACAGCAGATGGAACTGGGTAAGGTAATAAATCGGGTAACTAAGTTTGTACAAGAAAGGGTGCCGTTCCCCCTTGGGGAACAGATTCATGAGTTTACACTTGGTGACCAAGTATGGGTCAAAGATTGGAAACATGATTTGCTAGCCCTTTGGTGAAAGGGCCCTTATGTTATTCTAACTACCCCTACTGCAGTTAAAGTTGCAGGTATTGTCCCTTGATCCATCATACCAGAGCAAAGAAGACATACCACGCTGACCCGGAGGACGCCGAATGGACCACCCAGAAGGACCTCACCAACCCACGGGAAACCAAGATCATTCTGAGGAGGAAGAAGAAAACTAGGTCCCAGACGAGCCCTCTACAGGATGGAGCTGGGTAAACGACTCCTGCTGCTTGGCCTCACCAATGCAATTCTGAACTTGGGTATGTGGGGCTATGCCCCTGTCAGTAATAGACAGACTCCCCTGGTGGGTATCGTCACTCCATTACGGGGACTTTAACAACAGGAAGGAACTTTCCTCTCTCTCACCAACCATAACCTTTCTTTGCCCTCTGGTGTTAGAAGAAGCCATCAATGAGCCAGGGACATAGGGTTACATTTAACATGAACACCAGCCTTACGGAGATAACAAAGGCTTATACCTCATATATGAGAATTAAAGAGGAAAAGGGCTCCCTTACAAAAGAGGGACAGGCCTCCCGGTACCTTGAGCAATACTACCAGGTCTGGGATGAATATTTCTGGATGACTCCTGAGAAAGGACAGTTGATTGCCCCTGCTACTATTTGCTGGGAACAAAAAGAACAGAAAGTTGGATTTGGAGACCATCCCCTAGACCCAAAAGAATTGTTATTTGTCCCCTGAACAAAGTAAACAAATCTTGGAAGTTACCTATCACCCCAATCAGTCTGCTCAGCGGCCCGGTTCCGACTGGAAATATAATCCTGGAATCTGCTGGGTAGCCCCCAATGGGACCCAGTGGCTCTGTGGGCTTAACTTATGGCCATGGTTACCAGTTGGCTGGGTGCGGCGTTGCACATTAGGATTTGCTTTCGCCCATGGCAGAATTAAGCCTAGCCTACACCAGCCTCCAGTAAACCTGCCTTATTTGCATGCGAGATGGACACGATCTGTGTTCCAATGGTATGACTATCTTGCTGCCTTGTTTATACCCTCTGTAGGGACAACGGATATCATAGTTAAGGTAGAGGCCTTAACTAATTTCATTAAACAGGCCCTCTTAGACAGTACTAAAGCCATTCAAGCTTTGAACAAAGAACAGATTCAGATGAGGAAGGCAGTAATTCAAAATAGGATGGCATTAGACATACTCACAGCAGCCCAAGGAGGGACTTTGGCGAATGGTGTGTACATCCCTGACCTGTCTGAAGATGTATCTGCTGCCTTGGAGGATATGCAAAATCAAGTAAAAGCCATGTCTAATGAACTGTTGTTATAGTAATCTTGATCATACTGCTTTGTGGGCCCTGCTTCCTACAATGCCTTGTGAATTTTGTAACCCAGAGGTTGATAGCATTCTCTCATGTGGGTGGCAGGAGGGCTAAGGTACAATATATCTCAATAAATGATGCTCATTATGGAAACTAAGAGCATCAAGAGGGGGGAATGAAGAAGGAATTCATAGGGCCTGGACGCCATCTCAGGCCTGTCTGTGCTGATCGTGCGGCCACCTCTCCAGTGGACTCTGAACTCTGTGCTTAGCGCCTGTGGGAATGACAGTGGAAGGATAAGACCCCCCTCTGGGCAGGGGAATCTTGAAGAAGAGAAAATAGACCCTAATCACCCCTGCCTCCGGACACTATCTATCAGAATGTAAGCACAGGCTTATTAGTTATTAACTATTTGGAATGTAACTGCGGGCTTATTGATTATTGACTGTTTGAACACATAACACGTGAATGATGGGGTTATTGTAGTTGTATTTACCCTTCCTTTGTTTATGTAAGTCTCAAGGGAATTGGGGTAGTGGGTTTGGACACATGGGGTATAAAAGATTTTCACAAATGCTGGTTGGGGTCCTTGGCTAAGAGAAGACTCTGCCTTGGGCCCACCGGTGTAATAAACTGCACTCCACTGAAAAAAAAAAAAAAAAAGAGAGAGAGAGAGAGATAGGAGAAGAAAGTAGCTGAAAAACAAATGCAAAGAGGTTAGATAAAACTGGGAGAGCAGTGAAGTCAAAAAAATCAGGGAGGAGAGGACTTCAAGGAGGAACTACAGCATCAAGTGCTCCAGAGAGGTAGGTCTTAGCTGAGATGAGAACTATTGCATTTAGCAGCTACAAGGCCTTAGTCCAGTTGGTCAGGGCAGTGTCACTGGGTGCTGGGGCAGGACCTGGGTGGGGCAGGGAAGCAGCCTTCCTAATTGGTCTCTGAGATGATGGGAGAAAAGATCAAGGTCATCAGAGATGGGATTTGGTGCACGTACTCCAGAAACCAACCGAGTTCACACTGCTCTTTGGCTATGCCCAATCCCACAGAGGCTACCAGGCTACCTTTTCCTCAAGCCTCCATGCCCCCAGACCTCCCTGCCTCTCACTCAGCGTGCTCACATGGGTAGCAGCTGCAGCAAGACAACTTACACTGGAACATAACTAGCAGGTGGTCATCCTTTTCCCTTTAGGATATTTACCTTTTCAGAGATATTTCTTAGCCCAAATTTAATTTTCAGAGGAAGAATTTGCATTGTGTATGGTGAGGATGGGAGCACAGAAAGGTGAAGTTTGGAGCAGTGGGCCTTCAAATCCACTAAGTAGGGGAAAGGAGAGTAGTGACTCTCCCCATCTCCCATGCCCCCTGCTTTAGAGGTAGAGGGCAGTCACTGCCCTGCTAATTTCCATATGGCACTTGAGACCTGGGCCCTGTTGGCCAGCTTCTCATCCTTTGCAATAAATTACAGTTCCTTACAACTGAGCTGTGAACTGTTTCATAGACTCTCAGGGGCTCTCAGGCCCAGGACATAATGTATACTGAGTGATGGGATGATTGATCAGATAGTTCTTGTAGTCAGTTCTACACCATTTACTCTTTTGTTCATTATGTGTCACTGGGGCTGTTTTCACTCAGCAAGCCCATGCTACCTCAAAACGGAATTTGCACCACTTTATGCCAAAGTTTTTCAAACTTTACTGACTTTCATCATCACCTAAGACCCTTATTTAAAATGATGATTTCAGGAGCTTCTCTTGTGGTCCAGTGGTTAGGAGTCTTCCTTTCAATGCAGGGGACATCAATTCAATCCTTGGTCCAGGAAGATTCCACATGCCACAGGGAACTAAGCCTGTGAACCACAACTACGGAGACCGTATGCTGCAATTACTGAAGCCAGACTGCCCAGAGTCTGTGCTCTGAAATAAGAAGCCTCTTCAATCAGAAGCCCATGCACTGCATTACAGAGTAGCCCCTGCTTGCTGCAACTAGAGAAAGCCCCTGTGCATTAAAGAGACTCAGTGAAATCAAAATATAAGTAATTTTTTTTAATTTTTAAAAAATAATGATTTCAGTGACCCCTTTCAGATATTCTGATGAAAATCAGTCTGGGATGAGCTCCAGGAATCTCCTAGGTGATCCAAGGACAACACCTAGACTCTCTTAGGTGTGGTTTGTGAGAGTTTAATGATGTGCACTTTGTCTACAATAGATGAGGCCCTGTATTAATAAACAGGTGATAGAATGCAACTCCACAGTCTGAACAATGTTTGCAGGGAGGACCGACAGCTGCGCTAAAAAGTTGGTCAAAAATGTTAGTGAGTTTCCCTCCTCATAACCTTATGCTCTCTTGAAGGGAGTTATTTATTGCAAGCTCAGGTTTATATGCCTTTACAATGAGAGACTAGTCACGAAGGGGCTTCATAAATAGTACAGTGTCATAAAAATATATTTTTTCATTAATTTTTTAATCTAACAAATATTTATTGAGCACTTACTCTGTGGCTGGCCCAGTGCTAGGCACTAGTGATATAAATGTGGATAAGACAGAAACATGAAGGTTACATTCTAGGACGAGAGACGGACACAAGGCAGTAGCTAGATCAATAGAACAAAAGCAAATTGTGATAAGTCTTAACAACTTATCAGGTGGCCAGAACAGGCCACTACGAGGACCTGACATTTAAACAGTGACCAAAACTATAAGCAGGAGCTAGTTAAGGGAATGTTGTAAAAAGAATAATGTAGGCAGAGAAAACAGCCTGAGCAAAGGTCCTGAAGTGGAAAAGAGCCTGTGTGCTGGCTGATCCTTCACTATGGAGAGGAAACAGGGGAAGTGAGGGTCATAAGAAAGCTGAAGACCAGCAGACAGACCTGGCTGTAAATATTGAGGAGCTCAAAACTCTAAGCTGGATAGAAATATAAACTGAGAGCCAAACTTGGAGCAGCTGTTTTTTTTTTTTTTTTTTAATTAAAGTGGGACAGACACATAGATTGTTAATTATTATTAATCTATGTGTATGTTCATGAGAATCTATGTTTGCTAATTTTTTTATATGCATTATCTAATTTATTCCTCACATGAAATTCACAAGTAGCTTCTATTATTATCCCACCCTACAGTTAAAGGAACTAAGGCCCAGAGAGGCTGAATAACTTGCTAAAGTCACCAGGAAAAAGTAAAATCATATTTGAATCTAGTCTGATTGCTGTATCTGTCATGCTACCTTGCCTCAGAGAGAAACAGAATACTTGAACCTGAAGAAACGTTACTGCTTACTCTGCTGACCCTTCATTTCAGAGCTAAGGGCAGCAAATTCCAGAGGAGGGAAGTGATTTGTTCAGAGTCACACAGTTGGGTGGATGTTTTGTCTATTTGGACCAGACATTCAGTTGTCAATCTGCCCATTTCATGTCTTCTATTAAGCCACAAGAAGTTTGGAACTGAGACATCAGGTAATCTGGTTTGCAGGGCCAGGATATCCTGTTTTGAGCATCCGAGTCCCTTTCCTGGGAGTGAGGACTCTCCTGTTCATGGTTCCATTGAGTTCCGGCAGTAGAGAGAATAGCCTGATCCCCTGTGCCCCAGCTTCTGTGGTGCCAACTGAGATTTACCCCATATATATGAGTGCCTGACAGATCCTCACTTGGAATAGCTACTGGAATAAATGTAACAATGACCCATCCTGGTGGCAGGTGGGGGAGCAGAGATCAGCAATGAGCACCACTCCAACAGAACCGGTGAGGAGGCATCAAGGGCTTCTGCTTAGTGTGTGCTGATGGGAGCTGCTCAGGTGCTGTTAATTGTGGGGCACAGGGTGTGTCTGAATCCTAGTGTGGGGACCTGGGAAGGCCCAGCGCTTGGGCTGTGATGGAGCAGAAGTAGATTTTAAATCAGACCTATTCACTGAGTAGTCCGGGGAAGGAGACAAACTGAACACCAGGCTAGAGGGCTGGACTGGTCACTGAGGAGGGAATGAGGGACAGAAAGGCCAAGACAGATGGGAGGACTTCCTGTCTCACAAGCGCAGCAGGGCCCTACCACACACAGTTCTGGCCCCACAGGAGAAAGCAGGACCTGCAAGGCAGGCTGATCTGGGGGGATGATGAAGTCTTACCATGGTGCACGGACAGTTCACGGCGAGCAACAGAAACCAGCAAAGTGTGGAAGAGTAGTCCCAAGAAATCTCCCACTTCACACTTTCCTTAGAACTACACTGTACCCATGTCTCTAGGACATCATTTCAAGCTGAATTCTCCATTCAGAATTTGAGGATCAAAAAAGGTCCTTGGAGTTCTGAGAAGAAAACCATGCCCTGACCCATTTGAGTCTTAGTTCTCAAGCCATTCCCAGGCCATGGAGAGTCCATGGCTATGGGATCCCGATTTTGTTTCGATCCTTTTGTCTATCACACTGATCTGTGTTAACCTATTTTCCACTCCTTGGTGCTACTCTAATAGCAGCTTTCTGCTGATTGCCCCAAACTACACCACACCACTTTCTTAAACAACTGGAAATCAGCAGGTGTTAAAGAAAAGTGTTAAAGACACATTAGCACCTGCTTTAAGCTTTCTAATTGGTATAATCAGAATTAGTAAAAAGAATGTTGGAAGAGGCAGTGTCTTACTGAGAAATGAGCCACTCAAGAGAATATCCTATAGTGAGTAAGATATCAGTCACACAGACAGTTCTCAAACTCAACCTGCACACATGAAGGTTCCTGTTTGGCTGTGTGCGAAAAGAAGAGAAGCTCAGAGAGGTGGGAGGGCTCCCGTGCTTGTCCTATACCTCCTGGCAGACTCACAAGCTGTCCACCATCAGCTGGCTTTCATAAGGCGATTCATCTACCATCAGATCCTTCTCAGGATCCATGTTAATCCATCCAGAGGGTTTTTTTTTCTCCTCTTTGTTTCTTTTTTTAAAAAAAATTTTATTTATTGTTAGCTGGGTCTTCGTTGCTGCACAACATTTTTTTTTTCTCTAGTTGCTGTGAATAGGGGCTACTCTCTAGTTGGTGCATGGGCTTCTCATTGTGGTGGCTTCTCTCGTTGCAGAGCACAAGTTCTAGGATGTGCAAACTTCAGTAGTTGTGGCATGTGGGCTCAGGAGTTGTGGCTCCAGGCTCGAGCACAGGCTCAATAGCTGTGGTGCACAGGCTTAGCTGCTCCGCAGCATGTGGGATCTTCCCGGATCAGGGATCAAACCTGTGTCTCCTACATTGGCAGGTAGATTCTTTATGTTTTGTTTCTGTATTTTGTTTTGATTTACTGGAAGACACTCTGTGTCCACTTTTCCAGGTTATGATTATTCCAAACAACTTGTGTCTTTTCTACCCAATTAGCAACATATCTTTTACTTCTGCACCTCTGATCTGTGGTGCCCGGGCTACAGGGCAAAGCTCAGAGATGATCCTTTATCCTAAAAGAAAGTCTCAACCCTTTCTCTGTAAAGTGGGGAGACTGACTAATTGGTCTAGGGTCTTGGCTCAGCAGTGTTTGAAAGTTCCCTGGAGATTTGAACATGTAGCCATGGTTAAGTGCCCCTACAATAAACGTTCTAGAGATTTGCTTGCCTGTTTCTGGGTCTAAGAGGTCCCGCTTGCCAGTTCCCCACCCTTGACTACCAGAAGCCAAGTCAATTCTTGCCCAACTTAGCATCCCAGGTAGACCTCGCAAAGGAGTCCAAATGAAGAAGGTTTATGTTTTCCACTGCTTTAAAGTTTGCTGCCTAATTCTACCCAAATGAAACTGTTTTGTTTTGTTTTTAAAAAGAAGAAAATAAATAAAACATTTTGATTGCAGCTGAGCCAGGGGCAGAGATGTAGCAGATTCTCTTTTCTATCCATGGACAGAGTGTGGTGAAGACTCAGGCCCCAAGATTACTCCCACATCCCCAAGTATGGCCATAAAGCAACAGGTCAATGGCCTAGAAAACCCAACAAGACCTCTGTACCCAGAAACTGACATCCTCAATGCTGTCTTTAAAAACACTTTCTAAAAATCAAAAACCAAAAAAGCTCAAAAAGAATAAGATTTTCCACCCTACAGATAGTCAAAGGAGCATGCCACAGACCGAAAGGAGTTCCCAAGAAGAGTTCCAGAAATGGCCCAGCTGACAGTAAGACCAAAGTAAAAGGATGCAGCCTTCCAAAGGAAGGTTACTGTGGGGGCCAGCCTGGTCAGCTGCATATAACCCTAGAATGTGTTAACCTACCAGGTTATTACCTGACAGTCTCACAGCTTCTGAAATACAACTTCCATTCACCAAAGAAAGAGACCTGCTTTCTAAGCCAGACTGGTCTGGGGCAGGGCACTTGGAAGAAGCTACTCTCAGCTAGGAGAAAAGGAGCTGGGATACTTGGGAGAAGCACCAGAACCATTGCTCCTAAAAGTTTGAGGCTGGCTGGCTAGAGAGCAGGTGGCAGAGGGGCAGGTTTCAAGGGGCTGGGATGGAAACTGACATTTCCATTTCCCAACCTCAGCCTCCTGTCCTATTTCCTATTCTCCTTCATAGAGTTGTTCACCCCCTCCCTTCTAGTGCATTCAGAATACGAAACAGAAATGAAATGGAAACCAAGGGAAAGAAAGAAAGAATGAAAGCCAAAAACAGCAACCTCTCCACACAGCCCTCCCCCACCCCTCCCTAGACCATCCCCAAGGCCATACTCCTCTGGCCTTTACCATCTGTGCTTTGCCATAGTCAGGCCAGGTGAAAAATCAGGCATACTTTTTAACTTAAAAATATATGCATCATTATAAACTGCTCATACATCTGTGAGTAGTAGGCCAAAGGCTGAATCCACATTCCAAAGACTGTAACCTGTCTAACCACGGTGTCTCAGTCACCCCAACTATCAGACACAGGGAGGTTTCCAAAGCCGGGAGACAGAGAAGAGAGTTGACCCAGGAGAGGCTGCAGCAGAGTGCCATGTGCACCCACAGAACAGGGACTCCTTGCTCACTGCAACCTCTGTTGCCATCACCACTCTTCCTCCTCCTCTCACTGCATCCCCACCTCTCTCACCCTGTCAACAGGATCCCCTCCTCTCCAGCTGGGCTCCAATTTCCTAGCAGGGCAGGTGGAATCCTCATTAATAAACCACACACTTCCTCCAGGAAATAATCACTGGTCAAAACTGCCTGCATACGCCTTCTCTCCTCCCTAAGGAACAATCACTTTCTTGAAAGCCCACTGCTATTTGCCTGCACATACAGACAAATGCCCAAATAACCCACCAACACAGACCCCTCAACTGTCTTTACAGGCACTGTCGGGGCCAGGTCTGCTGGACTTTGCCGATGCAGGAGCTTCACTTGACACAGAGCAGGTGGCCTCACCCAGCCTTCTACCTTCTGACACCAGCCAGGGTCTCTGTGATTTCCATGGTGGAAAACCTTGGTAAGGCTCAGGCACAGGTGTAAACCTGAGAGCAGCAAGGGAGGGAGTGGAGACCCAAAGGAGAAAGTCAAGGGAATGGGACATGTCTGGAATTTAAACTAAACAGGAAGGGCTCCTGCATGCCTTTGCCCCCACCCACAGCTAGCTTAGAGACTCTGAGAGCTTGTGGGTAAGGGGATAATTCCTCCACACAAGACCCCAGGGAGGCCCTGACCCCAGTGACTATCAGAGGCAGTTCAAGGTTGTAACCACCAGCCCCAGCAACACCATGGCCAGTTGGGTGACCCTCAGCATCTCGCCACACTCTCTGGATAGCATTCCACCCTTTTAAAGTGAAGGGGTTGGCCTGGCTGACCTCTACAGTCCCTTCCTGCCTCAAATTCCAGGATCCTAATCCATCTACTTCTTGTGAAATTCAGTTCAGATTATACATCCAATAAACTATCTCTGATGACATCCATTGAACTGCTATGCTTATTTAACAACTGCCTAGAAAATGTTTAGTTTGTTTTCTCCAGTGGGTCCTAGAATCTCTACCAGACTGCAAGCTTTTCCAAGGGTAAAAACTAGGTCCCCTCTCAGTCTGGAAGTTCAGCCTGAAAAAACCGGAGGATTATTTGACCATCATCTCTAAGTTGTTGTGTATGTAAACTAAACAATTGTCCCATTTATACACAGATTTAAATCTGGGCTGCTTTGCAGGAGTCCCAATGGAATACTTTATCTCCATCAGGGCTAGGTCAGGGGGAGGAATGGTTCTTGCCTTCCTCCAGGTCCAAAACAGGGAATTTCTCCCTTAGTAAGTAAGTTCTGAAGCCTGAGATTCCTGCAAAGGAAAACCACCTCCAGTCTAGAAATGAGAGGACAGTCTCTTCTGGGACAGGGAATTAGGGTGCAGAGTGTCACAGCACTAGGTTCAAACCTTGCCTGGAGTACCAGGCCAAGAAGAGTTTCCATGCAAAACCTGACACACAAGTTGCTAGCACTGTAAACATGAAATTCCAGCTCAGGACTGCATGAAACAGTCTGAGATAAGAGGGAGAAAAATGTATCGGTTTTAGAGTTTTTAAATAGTTCTCAAAACCAAAACTGGTCCTTGTTTGACCTAGAACAAGGTGGGGGTGGGGGCAGAGGAGGGAGGCCCTGAGAGAAAGCGAAAGAGGGAGCAGGACCATCAGGGTGCACACTTGGATGATGTCAGTAAGTGACTTGGAAAAACATTTGTCCTAGTTAAGTCATGGTGACTTTGACAAAGTGCTCCTGTCTGGGTTCCGGAAGAAAAAGGGCTGGCTGTCACACTTGCTTGACACAGAAACAGGAATACTTTTTGTTGATGAGACAGCGTACACTCCCAGCTCCCTGGCATGCTCCTCCACATTCTGTTCTCTGACAGAAGGCTCTGCAGCGGAGCCAGTCCACCCACCCGGCCTGGGCCCCTCTGTGGGTACAGCCCCTTACAGAGGAAAGAAGACATCCCAAAGGAGCCCTGGGTCTGACTTCAGTGACTTCATGTCTGGAAAAGAGAGGCTGGTATTGGCTCTGATGGGATGAGAGGGTGAGACACTGCCCTTTTCTCTTGGGGCTCTCCCAGTCTAAGGGAATTCAGCCAACTTGCAAGGTGTTGCTCTGTAAACTTCCAGCCAAACAAGACCCACTGACCCTGCATTCAAGCTGTTTTCCATCTACCAGGGAGAAAGCTTTGTGAATAATCAGAACTCATGGAAGACAGGGGACCCATCACCACTACTTGATAGGTTTTCTAGTTTCAAAAGTCTTCTTCAAATTTTTTTCAAAGTATTTTGTTCTGCATAGGTGATGCCAGACTTTCAAGAGAGAAATTCTTTAAAAGTTGTTTTATCTAAAGCAATCAAAGAAGAGATAAGGTGGAGTAAAACAGGTAAGGGGGAAACCTCCTTCTTATAATAAAAGCTACAGTGACAAACTGGCATAGAAGTTTCCCACACTAGTAAGTATATACACCAGGATTATACACTTAGCACCAAAAAAGCCCTACGTGGTGATGTTTTTCTTGTTCTCATTTCCCATGTTTGGAGAAAAAGATAGAATCTTTAAAGGAAGGTTTGAAAAGACAAATTAAGACTTCAATATTCAGTGCAAACAGTGAGAGAGACAGTAGAAATTTCAAGAGATAAGTATGCCTGGGGCACTGTGACTTCAAGTCTACCTAAGACTGAAGATAAACAAATAGGAGTGAGTTTCTTTTTCAAAAAGGATTTTATTTTATAAAAGGAATAATTGATATAGAGATTCTATATTATTTAAGTATTTTAACCCAAAATAGCATCATTATAAATTTCTCAGTTTCAACTGGCAATTATTACATATTCAAGCTAAAGATTTCTACAAACGTTATTTAATATTTCAATGTGAAAGTATAAGTTGCTCAGTCAGGTCCGACTCTTTGTGACCCCTTGGACTATACAGACCATGGAATTCTCCAGGCCAGAATATTGGAGTAGGGTAGTCTTTTCCTTCTCCAGGGGATCTTCTCACCCCAGGGACTGAACCCAGGTCTTCCGAATTGCAGGTGGATTCTTTACCAGCTGAGCCACAAGGGAAGTCCAAGAATACTGGAGTGGGTAGCCTATCCCTTCTCTAGCAGATCTTTTCAACCCAGGAATTGAACCAGGGTCTCCTGCATTGCAGGCAGATTCTTTACCAACTGAGCTATCAGGGAATTTAATATTAAACTCATTCTGTAGTTCAGGAAAAATAATTATCACTTAGTGATTACTTAAGTTTAAATGTTACAATAAAAATTTTAAAAGTAAAGCCTAGAAAATCTAAGGTCTAATGAGGAGGGAGCATAGCATTTGGAGCCCTTGACGAAATCCACCTGTATCTTTCCTGAAGAAGGAAATGGCAACCCACTCCAGTATTCTCACCTGGAAAATCCCATAGACAGAGGAGCCTTGAAGGCTGCAGTCTATGGGCTGGCAGGGAGTCTCATATGACTTAGCGACTAAACCATACAAACCATCTCTATCTTCCAGGCAGCTGAGCTAATGTACTCCACCAGGTGGTGGCAGCATACCTAAACTGCCAGAGTGTGTAAAGCGAAAGGGTTAGCAGTTCAGCCCTGTATGACTCTGCAACACCATGGAATGTGGCTCACCAGGCTGTTCTGTCCGTGGAATTCTCCAGACAAGATTACTGGAGTAGGTTGCCATTTTATACATATATAAGGCTTCCCTAATGGCTCAAATAGTAAAGAATCAGCCTGCAATGCAAGAGATCCAGATTTGATCCCTGGGTCAGGAATATTCCCTGAAGAAAGAAATGACTACCTACTAAAGTATTCTTGCCTAGAAAACCCCATGGACAGAGGAGGCTAGCGGGCTACAGTCCAAGGGGTCACAAAGAGTCAGACACAACTGAGCAACTAACAGTTTCACTTTCATACGTATATAATAAAGGCAGTCTCAACAAAACTAAAGTGTCATAACATGAACTGTCAGCACCCAATATATGCCTCCCAAACAAGCATTCATCTCACACACTAGCAAAGTAATGCTCAAAATTCTCCAAGCTAGGCTTCAATGGTACGTGAACCTAAAACTTCCAGATGTACAAGCTGGATTCAGAAAAGGCAGAGGAACCAGAGACCAAATTGCCAACATCCGCTGGATCATAGAAAAAGCAAGAGAACTCCAAAAAAAAAAAAAAAAACAAAAACATCTACTTTTGTATTATTGACATGCTAAACCTTTTGACTGTGTCTATCACAACAAACTGTGGAAAATTCTGAAAGAGATGGAAATACCAGACCACCTGACCTGCCTTCTGAAAATATGTATGCAAGTCAAGAAGCAACAGTTAGAACTGAACATGGAACAAAGGACTGGTTCCAAATCGGGAAAGGAATACATCAAGGCTGCATGTTTTCACCCTGCTTATTAACTTCTATGCATAGTACATCATGCAAAACGCTGGGCTGGACGAAGCACAACCTAGAGTCAAAATTGCTGGGAGAAATATCAATAATCTCAGATAGGCAGATGATACCACCCTTATAGCAGAAAGCAGAGAGGAACTAAAAGCGTCTTGATGAAAGTGAAAGAGGAGAGGGAAAAAGCTGGCTTAAAACTCCAACATTCAAAAAACTAAGATCAGTCCCATCACTTCATGGCAAATAGATGTGGGAGCAATGGAAACAGTGACAGACTTTATTTCTTGGGCTCCAAAATCACTGCAGATGGTGATTGCAGCCATAAAATTAAAAGACGCTTGCTCCTTGGAAGAAAAGCTATGACCAACCTAGACAGCATATTAAAAAGCAGAGACATTACTTTGCCAATAAAGGTCTGTCTAGTCAAACCTATGGTTTTTCCAGTTGTCATGTATGGATGTGAGAGGTGCACTATAAAGAAAGCTGAGCACTGAAGAATTGATGCTTTTGAACTGTGGTGTTGGAGAAGACTCTTGAGAGTCCCTTGGACGGCAATGAGATCAAACCAGTCAATCCTGAAGGAAATCAGTCCTGAATATTCATTGGAAGGACTGATGCTAAAGCTAAAATTCCAATACTCTGGCCACTTGATGTGAAGAACTGACTCATTAGAAAAGACTCAGATGCTGGGAAAGATTGAAGGCAGGAGGAGAAGGGGACAACAGAGGATGAGATGGTTGGATGGGAACACTGACTCGATGGACATGAGTTTGTGCAAGCTCCAGGAGTTGGCGATGGACAGGGAAGCCTGGCATGCTGCAGTCCATGGGGTCGCAAAGAGTTGGACATGACTGAGTGACTGAACAGAACTGAAACATACACAACCCCAAATACCAGTGAAGGGCATCTGATAGCACCTAACCAGTGACAGGTGAAGAGAGAAATAGAAACATGTTGAAAATATTTACATAATGAGAGAGGGAATATGTATGCTTAGTTGCTCAGTCATGTCTGACTCTTTGTGACCCCATGGACTGTGGCCTGCCAGGCTACAGAAAGTTGGGCCCCAGAATCCATAGGATTCTCCAGGCAAGAATATTGGAGTAGGTTGCCATTCCCTTCTCCAGGGGATCTTACTGACTCAGGGATCAAACCTGGGGCTCCTGCAATGCATGCAGATTTCTTACCATCTGAGCCACCAGGAAAGCCCCAAAGGGGGAGGGAGAAACAACCCCAAATCTGGAACCCACAATGTGAAAAATACATCCTTCTCCCTCAATGCCAAGCTCTCTCTCTAGTATCCATATTTAGGAATCTCCCTCACTACATTCCAGACAAATGAATTTGAATGAAATTTAAATCATCCTGATTCCCCAGCATGAATTCCTGAAAAACCTGAATACACTGGAACTTATTTCACCTGCAACACAGAAGTTTACCTAATCTAAGTGAAACAGCAACATTAGCTTCCTAATCAGCCTGCTGTTGGTAAACCATAGACCTCTGAATCCTAAGAAAGAGAGTAAATGAGCCCACCTAAGCTTTAGAGGCTCATTCAACATTGCTGCCCAGAAACAAACTTGGAGACCCAGCTTTCTCAGTGGAAGGCAGATAAGGACCTCAGTTTAGATGAGAGCAGAGGAGATTAACTATCACTTTGTGCTAAGCCAGGAACTCATTGCACAACCAGCCAAGGAGATGAAATATACCCAGAGGCAAAACAAAAAATTCACCAAGGGCAAAAGACAATTAAATCATCATAGATTTCTTATCAGATTTGAACTTTAATGTATGGTCCCCCTTTTAACATTCCTATTAGTTTAAGCAAGTTAAAGGAATCCTACCCTGGTCGACCCCGAAGAGCAGGCCCTTTGGCCAATTCTTTAATTCTTTCAAATTCAGGGATGGGTTTAAGTGCATAACCCTACATTAGGGTTCTTGATGATAGGGTTCTTAACAACGTTTTCACAGAGGGTTCTGATCAGTGAGGAGTGTAAAAACTTAAATTTGGAGAAATAAAAAGACTTGGAAGTCTATAGCAAGGTATATTACAACTATAAATTGGGAAATTTGGAAAGAAATGTGGCAATATGGATCACTAGCCTTAAAAAAAGTCCAAAATTGCCACGAATCTATCCCCAAGAAACCATTTAAACCATTTAAAATGTAGACAAAGGTTCATACACACAGAAGTTTACTGGAAGTCATTTATAGCAATGAAGTTTTTAGAAATGACTTGGATATCTAATGATAAGGTTAATTAGAATATGGTGAATCCAAAGATATACTATTATGTATAAAACGTTATGAAAATATTCTTAGGGTATAATAGTAAGTGGGATAAAACATAAAGCAAAATTAAATAAACAATATGATTCTGTTCTGCTTTACAAAATCTCCAATGAAAAGAGATAGAAAAGAAAAATGTCAATATACTAATTGCTCCTATTTCTAGAGGGTAGACTTACAAGTGACTTAAATTTTTTTTTCTATTTTCTGCATTTATTTTTATAATAAATAGTTTGCTAATTTTAAAAGAGGCCAAGACTTTATCACACTCTTAGGTATATATACATTCATTCATTCAGTACTTATTACAGTGATGATACTCCTAGATGATACTGATTAATAAGATCAGTATCATCATCAGTAATAAGCTATTACTACTATTCCTATTAGCTCTTATTATAACCTTAACCATTATTGTAACCTTGACTTTAAGGGGCTTCCCCTGATAGCTCAGTTGGTAAAGAATCTGCCTGCAACACAGGAGACCATAGTTTGATTCCTGGGTTGTGAAGATCCACTGGAGAAGGGAAAGGCTACCCACTCGAGTATTCTGGCCTGGAGAATTCCATGGACTGTGTAGTCCATGGGGTCACAGAGACAAACACGACAGAGTGACTTTCATGAGACGGGCCCAATGTAAGGACTTCCCTGTAGCTCAAAAGGTAAAGAATCTGCCTGCAATGCAGAAAACCAGGGTTCGATCCAAGGGTTAGAAAGTTCCTCTGGAGAAGGGAATGGCAATCCACTCCAGTATTCTCACCTGGAGAATTCTATGGCCAGAGAAGCCTGGAGGGCTATAGTCCGTGGGATCGCAAAGAGTCGGACATGACTGAGTGATTAACACACACAAACTTGACTTTGATAAAGCTGTGCTAGACACGGTGAAGGACAAATAACAAAACAAGGTCCCCACTGCCAAGCAAGAAAAGGGAAAGAAATCGACCACCGGCCCCTGCTGTGTGCCAAGACCTTGGCTAGGTACCTTACATGTGTTCTCACATGATCCCCACTACCTTTATGTCTGGTGATATCTCTATGCCTATTTTATAGGCAAGGGAATTTGTCAGCTACATGTACATTTCTCCTCCCTGAGGGGAAGGTTCAGGGGTTCATTCTTCCTAGGCTGGAACACTCTGCATAATTTCCAGGATCAGTATTTGTCCTTGAGGCCACTCCTTCCTCCTCTACTAGTCCACAGTTCCACTCCCAACAAGTCAGTGGCAATGTCCAAAGTCCCTTCCACGGGTTACATTGACGATGCTCATGAAGAAAAACAACACTCCCCTCTCCATCAGGGATCCTTCTGTCCAGTGCTGGGTCCTTGATTCATCACCCAAAGGTGTTTACTGGAAGCATTTCTGGAATAATGAGAGCTGCTTCTCATAGTTACTTTATGACCACATGGTTTCAGCCTCTGATTGTCCAGGTTATTGTTCTCCAGGGACTCACAAATGCTTGTCTCTGCATTTGAAGCATCACAGCAGGCTCTTCAGGGTTTCCACAAGCGCCACCCTGCTCATGCCCCTGCCGGGCCCTCTGCCTCAAAACTACACCAGCACAGACACACACCGGCCAAGTCTGGCAGTGGCGTGGTCAAGAAAGTGAACTAACTTCAAAATGCCTATCAGCTGACTGCTAAGTAATGCCAGAATCATGCTTCTGACATCAGAGCAATGCAAGATCACTCCAGGCAGGTGACTGAGTGAAAGAAACATCTCAGACTCACAGAAACAGAACAGGATGAGCACCCTAGAATACAACAAAGACCACCCCCACCTTTCCAGTTTATATTTTCAGGGTCCCTACTACAGACTTCTACTCATCTCTTTAAATAGTTTCCAAGGTCTTCAGTGCTTTAATTTTTTTCACAGCATCCCTTAGCATAATTCACACTGAAAAACAGTTGACTGTCATCCACAGATGAGCATAAATGAATAGAACTGTGTGTCTAAAACTGAGCACAAAGATGTGGGAGAGGATGTTTGAGGCAGCAGCCCGCACCTCCATTACCCTGCACATCCAGTCACCACTGGTGTCTTGGCCAGCAGAAACCTGGACTTCAGACAACCTGCATTTCCCACCTGCAACAACCTTCACACTTAGAATCTAAAGAGTATCTTGGACGACATGGGTTTGATGGGATACCACTGCCCACCATAATTACAATCATCTGCCCTTCTTCTCCTTACTACTCTCTCATACTGTCCTGCTCCTTCAATCCTTAGTCTATCCTTCAGGATCGACCTCCTTTCTCTCTTCAAATCTGTCCCCTGCTCTCTATCACCACTGCCTCCTTCACTCTGGCCTCCTCATTTAGTCAGTGGATAAAAGCTCAGGTTCTGGTGCTCCAAATCACACAGGCCGTGCCTAGACAGGAAAGTTATCTAATCTCTCTGAACCTCAGTTTCCTCATATGTAAAACGGGAACAAATAATATCCATCTCAAAATTCTGTGAAAAATAAGTTAATGTATACAGAATACTTACAATAGTGCAATAACATAGTTTTGAAGATGATAATATAAGCTAGCATTTATTTATTACTTACTAGATCAGTTCTAGAGGTTGGATGCATTAAGTGCTTTTTTTCAACTCCAAATTATATTTTACAGTTTATCCATGTTGTCACAATGACAGTAGCTCAGAGAAGCTGTTGTTTAGTTGTTGCTAAGTCATGTCCACCTCTTTGCAACTCCATGGACTGTAGCCCACCAGGCGCCAATGTTCATGGAATTTCCCAGGCAAGAATACTGGAGTAGGTTTGCTATTTCCTTGTCCAGAGGATCTTCCCGACTCAGGGACTGAACCCATGTCTCCTGCCCTGCAGGCGGATTATAGTGACTATAATTATAGAGTTGGGATTCCAAAGAGAACAAACTTTTGTTGTTGTTGTTTAGTCACAAGGTCATCAGAAAAGTTAGTCACAAAAAACTATGTATGGTATAATATCATTTTATGAAGCTCAAAACCATGCAAAACTAAATAATATATTGTTTACACAAACATGTGGTAAACTATACCAAAAAAAAAGACAAGGATAAACACAAAACTCAGGATAATAGTGATTTCTGGAGGAAGTAGGTGGGATTAGGGTAGGGAAAGGCCACAGAGAGCTTCAAGAGCAGAGGAGATGTTCCGATTATGAAGGTGGGGGTGGGCTCTCAGGTGTTCGATTTATTATCATGCTTCATAGCTTACACAAACATCTATTCCTTCACATGTAGCAAATACTGCCATATATGTATATATATTTATGCTTATAGGGCTTCCCTCATAGATCAGTCAGTGAAGAATCTGCCTGCAATGCAGGAGACCCAGATTTGATCCCTGGGTTGGGAGGATCCCCTGGAAAAGGAAATGGCAACCCACTCCAATATTCTTGCCTGGAGAATTCCCATGGACGGAGAAGCCTGGTGGGCCACAGTCCATGGGGTTGCAAGAGTCGGACACGACTTAGCGACTAAACCACCACCACCACCACTGTCATTAGGTTCCTTTAGGAGACAGATTATTAAGTTCTGAGTGCCCAAGTGCTACAGAGAGATTGCCAGATAATTTCTCCACAACACCCTTGTGAGACAGACATTCTTTTCCCAAATTAAAAATCAAAATATTGGACTCAGAAATATCAAGTCATATGCCCAAGGTCTCACCCTGTGTTAAATATCTTCCTTTTGCCCCTGTGAGTCCATCCTTCATCTTCTCCTCTCTACCCTGATGTCCTGGGAGGCTGACACGGAATGCCTCAATGAGGCCCCTGTCACTTGGCTTTGGTTGCATTCAGTAACTGACAAACAATGACAGGGGGCCAGAGAATGGGAAGGCTGAAGCAAGAGTATTGACGTCCTTTATCCCCCATCATGGAATCACTGTGAGCTGCTGGCAGCTTCCTACTGAAGGCCACAGTTCCTGTCAAGTGGCCTTTCCTCCACCTCTCTCTGGGTTCCATACACCTCTCCTCACCTTGCCCCTTCAGGCCTAGAAGTCAAAATGTCTTGCCTACCTGATGTTGCCAGCTCTGGGATAATTTGAAAATTCAAATCTTGCTGCTTTCCCTGTGGCCCACCTGCAGCACTGTAAAGTGTGTCTTTGTTAAACTCTTCTCAGATAACCTGGGTGGAGTGGTCATATGCTTCCTTACCCAGAAGTAGTAGAGCTGGGATCTGAACCCCAGTGCCTTCCATTGATCTGAAGAGCCTCTCTTCCCTTTGCTGTGAAGGTCTGTATGGCTCCAAGGAAGGCGATTACTGGCAATGGTTGTTACTATTGTGATGCTGTTCCTTAGCCGCAGAGTAGAACACTATTTGCCCTTCAGTGCTTGGACTGTGTACACCTCACGAAAGGAACACTTAACCGATATTGTTAAAAAATTTGTATAGAATGTGGTAAGTATAATAGGAATTGTGAAGATTTATACATAAGCAATAAAAGAAATTTAAAAGGAATCTGGAAAAGGATAAGCTTTAGGCAAATGTCTTCATTGGCTCTATTTTCTGAACTTTACATCACTACTCTTTGCAGTCTTCTTTAATTGATGGGGCTTCCCTGGTAGCTCAGCTGGTAAAGAATCTGCCTGCAATGCTGGAGACCCTAGTTCGATTCCTGGGTTGGAAAGATCTGCTGGAAAAGGAATAGGCTACCCACTCTAGTATTTGTGTGCTTACCTGGTGGCTTAGCTGGTAAAGAATCTGCCTGGAATGCAGGAGACCTGGGTTCAACCCCTGGGTTGGGAGAAGGGAACAGCTATCCACTCCCATATTCTGGCCTGGAGAATTCCATGGACTGTGTAGTCCATGTGGTTGCAAAGAGTCAGACACAACTGAACAACTTTCATTTTCACTTTCACTTTCAGAGCAAAGGGCAAGATACCACCGACACATCTCAACAGGCCCTTACAATAGACACATTCAGTGATGACAGATTCCATAACTTGAGTTCTCTTGTGCTGAATACAATGGGAGTAAATCCTTGCAGCTTTCACCTCTTCATCTTTTAACTTTCTGGCCCTCTCTATTTATTTCTATTTTCTGGTGACACTGCACAAAAACAGTGCTGGATATAAGCCCATTTTATCTGTTGCTGAAATTGTAGAACAAGAACAAATTATCAAGCTGAATATTGGCATGTTGGTTTGATTGACATTACAGAATATCCAATCTTTATTTCTTGTCATTTTTCCTCACTAGTATGATACCTGCATTCCCTGCTAGAACACTCAGCATCTCACCACCATTGCTAATAAGTGGCAGATACATCAAGGTGCTAACAATCAGTGCCCAGAGGAGCCACAGAAAGCTGATCGAGACAAAGCAGGATAATAATGAAGAAGAGGAAGAATACAATGCAATAAAAATAACCTGGGATTTCTTTACTAGATACTTATAAATTTCTATTCCAAGCATATGGTCAACTCCCAATAATCACAGTGGGTAGACTATCCATACAACGAGTAATGCTTGGGCAACTGCTTACTCTCAGCCTAGATTTTTGTCTCTCATTTCTAGGGACACTCATCCACTTCTTATTTCTGAGTATTTCTTTTCCACTCCTTTCACGTATGAGTAATTACAAGCAGATATCAGGGCAGAAGGACAAAAAAGTTAGATAAGTATAGGATGGATGAGAGAAAAGATAATACAAGTTTACCAAGATCCCCAACTGTGCCCTGGCTTATGGTAGGCACTCAATAAATATTTGTTGAATTAAGTGAATGAAGTTATCAGAAAGTTGAATTAGGAGACTTTTAAGGCTTTTCTCCCTACCCTAATTTCATGACTTCTCAAAATAAGATAACAGAAAAATCTTGGAGAAGCCCCAGGAGATAGATGTTCAAACTCATCAGAAGCAGAAAGGGAAGTTGGAAAGGACTCATCTCAGGCTGAGATGGATTCCAAGAGTAACTGCTGCTGTCAGAGTCACACTCTGGGATCATGTTTAGCCCCATCCAGAATGCAAGGGGACTGGAAAAGAGTTCTCTTAGAATTTAAGATATACACAAGATGTGAAGTGAAATTCTAGGCCTTAAATAATTTAGGGGATTTGAGAAAGAGTGTGTTTGTGGGGTGGTAATACTGCTTTGAGGTTATAGATGTCTATGATGTGTTTTTCCCCAATATCATAGAAACACAGAATTCAGGGCAGGAAAGTTTCTTAGAAATGATCTAATCCAGCCTCCAACCCACCGTAGGAGTCTTGGACAGGAAGCTCACTTTCTCCAGAGGCAGCAGCAGTAGTGCTGGACAGCTCCCACCTGGGCAGATTGTTTCTCCACTTCAGAGTCCTGATCTCTCTACCCGCCATTGATGCAACAGAGACCATGCCTGTTCCCGCCTCTTAGGGGCAGTGCAGCTCTCCTGACACCTGAAGTCAGGAATCACTTTTCTTCCATTTTCATCCCCACCAGAAAACATCCTCCAACTGCAGAAACATAGTTTGTGGATGCCTTAGTATGCTGCTCTCCTGACATTCTAACTGGTCCACATAGCTCCTAAAAACGAGTTGGCAGGGTTCAGTGTAGCAGACTGAGTGCAGTGGTCCAGACATAACATGGCCTTCACATATTATAGCGGGACTTTTTCTTCCCATTCATTTCATACAACCATCCTTCTTCCCAGACTCTCTTGGGTTTTTGTTCCCTTTAGCTAGCAGAAACCTTTTCCTTTTTAATTGCTTACAATCTGTTCTGTTCCATCTTTGCTTAACAGGTCAGAAATAAGTTCTTTTAATTGTTCACTTTCTATTTAGAGTATGCAGTAGCTGCATGGATATGATAAACCTACCAGAAAGAAAATCACACCCTTCATATTTATAAAGGGTACACTGTAATAACTCATAAATTATCACAACCATCTGTTTAATCACCTATTCTATAATATAACAGTGCCCAAAATGGCCATCAAGCTGATTGGCTCCTTGATTCTGGGATCCTCTTTCATCACTTACTGGTCCTGTTCACTTGTCTCCTCTTGCTTTATCCCTATGCTACCAGCACAATTATATACTGTGCTGTCCTTTATGGTCACCGGTTTGGCACTCGGTAGGGAAATACTTAGGTGTTTCCTAACTTTCTCAAAATGTCTGTTCCTGCTCACCATGAATCCTAAATCGGCCTGGCTTATAGAGGCTCTAAATATTTGTAAAATAAATAAATGATAAATGCTTGAATAAATGAGTGTCGCCCATGGGAGATTAATCCAGTCTGAAGAGCACATTCCACCTGACAGAAGCAGCTTTATAGCCTACTTGGCCATGACCCAGAATAGTCTATTTCTTCTAATCAGTGTCACCTGCCTAAATCTAGCTGTTCATTTTTACAGATTTCTTTCTTTCCAAAGCCAGGGCTAAGCAGAAGAATGGCAAACACTATCTGATGTGATAAGTGCTTTGGTTTCCTCCCCAGACCTCACTGTCATTGGAATAACCCTGTTCAAGGTTTTGTTTCCAACAGTCATCATGTGTGAACTTGTGACCAACAGAACTAGGAAGTGATGGGTGGGCATGACTAGTTGGTAAGCTCTTCAGCCTGCCAGGTACACACACTCCTGGTGAACATAGGCCCCTTGGGAGGGAGGCAGCAGGTATCCCTGAACAATTCTTCCCACTGAAAGTAGCAACAGCATTTTTGCCTCCCACCTGCCAGAACCTGTGAACCTTTTCTGTTCTCAGGAGCCTAGGATGCAATGCTTAGGACTACCCTCAGGGAAGCAAAGAGCCTGCATCTACTATGCTCTTTCACTGATAATCTATTGTTTATATTTTTTCATGACCTTCCTTCCAGCTCTTCTTGAGTTTTGTTCCCCTTTACTCAGTAGAAATCTTTTCCTTTTTATTTGCTTCCAATCCTTTTTGTCCCAGCTTTGCTTAACAGTCAGAATTAAGAAAATGTTCTTCCAATTCTTTCACTTACTATGCTAAAGAAAAGAAGAATGTGCATTAGCTTCAGGGATGTGATAAATCTATCAGAAAGAAAAACGTACCCTTCAGGATCCAAAATTTCTTCTGACTCTGAAAGAACTAAGAGTCTGTCATGGGTCCCCATGAAAACTCTTCCTGTAAATTGCTTTAGGAAATGCCTGGTTTTATGCCTTGTTAGTAGTATACTTGGGAAAGATGCTTTTAAAACTGCTTAGCCCCTCAATGGCTAAATTTCTAAATTACCTACATCAATCATGGGTTATTTAATCCATCTCCTTGCCTCCAAGACAGATGGGAAT
Source organism: Dama dama (assembly GCF_033118175.1). Taxonomy (NCBI): domain Eukaryota; kingdom Metazoa; phylum Chordata; class Mammalia; order Artiodactyla; family Cervidae; genus Dama; species Dama dama. The sequence goes on from NC_083699.1 coordinate 50,110,678, forward strand.
ATTTCTTCTGTATAAAGACCTCCTAAGGGGAAAAAAAACTCTTCTGTTCTAATCTTTATCCAACTCTCTTGTACTCATAGTTTAGAAGCTCTTCTTTGGATATAACCTAAGTCCATTTCATTGGAGCTTAAGACTGCTTACCTTTTTTCTGGTTCTCTGTGGATATCATAGAGAAAAAAAAAAAAAGCCACCATTCTACATCTATTTGTTCACAGCCTTCTGCTCAGAGCTCTTCATTCTGTTCAACATCCTTCCAAGCATTTGATGACTGCCCTGAAATCCCCTTTACCACCTGCCCACCACCATCCACCAATCCTTGTACATGTGTTTCCCCCATAGCTCTTTCAAATGCAGTGATTGCCTCAGTTGACATCTGTTTCAAGAACTTAATCAGCACGTTCAACAATTATCCAAGGTCTCCCTGCAAAGGCAGAGCTCCTGTGTACAATTTACTGATTCCTCTATAAAATGCAGAGAGACAAGATGAAGGTTCTAAAAGCCCCAGGCAGCACTTCTTATTTGCCACAACAAACACTTGACAGACTCCAACCCCACTAAGTCAGAGAACAGAGTTCTCACTGACCGTGAACAAGGATGGGGAGAGCACTAGGGTAGGAGTCAGGAGTGCTCTGAACCAGGCTCTGCCACTGACCATCACCACCCCGTAAGCAACTCCAATCCCATACAGATGTTGCTTCCTAAGTAAAACACGACGTATTTGCTTGGATTACTTCTCAGGGCTCTTCTGGCTCTCACATTCCATATTTCTCTAACCATGCAAAGAACTCCACCTTCTTAAAAGATAAATTCCATGTCCCTAGCATGTCTTCCTTGCCACCCTCTGAGTGCAGCACCACCTAGAAACACTCAGAAACCAGTGTTTCTCAATCATTTTTTAAAATCATCATCCTGCCACAAAAGAGGCTTTTTATACTTTTTTCCTTAATCACCCCCCCCAATGAGATTTTAATACCATGAATATATTGTATATATGTTTACACACTATATATTTAGCTATGCTTAATAAATGAAAGTTTTTGTGTGTGTGTGCCATACACAAGAACCAATTCGCATCCCCCTTGGAGGCAATATTGCCCCCATTGAAGATGCTTGACCTAGATTGAGCTGAAGGCTGCCTCTTGAATGATACAAGTGGAGCTATTTGCTCTAAACTCTAAAAGCCACAAACATATTCAAAAGCCAGAGGTTTTAGAAAACATCCATTACACAAGCCAGAGTGGAATCGGCCAGAATTTCCATTTCCCCAAGGCAAAGAATGGCTTCCCGTCCCTGTTCCCCAGGCCACACTGTCACCTGTTCCAGGGCCTGTTCTGGTCCTCTAAGCCTGGGACCTTCACCTCTGCCCATGGTTCCCGGCATCCAGCTTACATTTTGTTCATATGAATCCCAGCAGTAACAATGAGAATGATGGGAATGAGGTGAACAATAGGTATTGACGTAACAGAACTAATTAGAATCCATTCCAAGGGCAGAAACAGCCAGGCCCCTGGCAGGGATGGAGGCTCACTCCAGCTCACTTGCATCAGGCCAGCTTCCCCCTCTCTCCCAGCAGGACATTCACCTTACCTTGGCACGCTGGCCAGATAGGTCACCAGTTTCCGCAGGTCTTCCTGTCTTATTCTGTCATGATTGCTCCGAGCAGGGAAGGTCAGGATGGGTCCACCTCGTTTATCACGGCCCCCTGCAGAGAAGAAGGGAAGGGTGTTTAAGAAAAACTAGCTGGAAACTGTGCCACAGAGGAAAAAGAATTTGCCTGAGTGCTAGATAAAACAGGCAGAAAGATGGTGCCCAGAGAAATCTGGTCACTGCCTTGGGCAAGGGCATGGAGTTTAGACTCATGACTTTGGGCAAGTCTTTTGACATCTCTGTTGCCTCATCTGCAAAATGCAGATGAAAATAATGACTACATTACAGGGCTGCTGCAAGACTTGATAAGATGGCACATGGCGAAGCACTTTGAAACTCTACAAATAGGAGATGATAATGAAGGAGGAGATGATAATGATAATGTTTTCTCTTACTGAGAAAACAAGCCAATGAAAGTGCTATGGTCTTTGGAAATTCAGCCTCCAGTTTACTTCTCTTTGCAGACCTCTATGAGCAGAGTGCTCAGGGTTAACTGAATACCATGGTGAGAAGCCCTTAAAGCATCCAGCTGGGACATCATTTCTAGGAGGTTTTTAGATTCATAGAAAAGACCTAAGTGTGGTCTACACAGCCAAGGATCCACCCCTGCCTGCCTGCCTGCCTAAGTGCCACCTGTCACTCCTGCTGGAGGAGCCCGTGAATCTTCATTGGAAATAGGATGCTCAAGGTCTTAATCACTGCAAATGCATATGTACACACTATGATTACAAATGTCTTCTTAACATCTGGTTTTTAAAAAAAAAGCAGAGAGGAGTAACCACGATGATGATCACTGTTTGCTATTAGGATGCTGGGGTTTTACATGGTTGCTTTTTCTTTCCTCTATTTTCCAAACTTTCTACTAATGATTTATTCTGTGATTAAAAATTTATTTATTAGTGGATGCTATGATTAGGAAGCAGGACCAAGTTTCTCAAGAAGGTTAAATAAGGACAAAGCTAAGGTGTAGTAACTGTGTCCTTACAGGCACTGGCTATTTCACAAAGAAAACTCTGTCATGATCTCAGGCTGCCACCTGACACCCCCAGAGCAGGTCCACAACGGGATCTAGTGCAAGAGGGAGGAAGGGCTGGCAAGGCCACCACCAGTACTGGAAAACAAGCTTAAAGGTCAGGGCCTTGAAGAAGGGTACTTTCCAAGCCTCCCAGGACCCCACTCAAGTATGAGTTCATGAATAATGTTTCCCTCTGATTGTGGGGTCCAGAAATCACAAGACAGAGGGAGTCTCAGCAAACAAAGTCCAACTCATTGCAGGATACTCCTCGGGAAGAAATAAGAAGGTTGCAAGGAGAAGGTCAAACAAGATCATGGCCACTGAGGGATTTGGCCCTGAAGAAAAAAACACTTCACCACCACCATCCCCTCCCTGCAGCCCCCACCCAGCCATATTTGTGTACATATACCACAGAGTTGGATCCTCACCCCCAACTCCAAACCTTAAAAACCACAAGCTCTGGGCTCTGTATATGGATGACCAATCTCATCTCATCTCATCTACCTTGGAAATGATCTCCATCTCCCAACTGCCTTCACAGGGAGAAAAGGAAGTAACGGGATCAAGTGGAAAGTTTCCTCAAAGCTAGGAGGTTCTCCCTCACTATCAACCTTCCCCCTCCAGTGTTGACCTCACCTGAAAGATTTTCACTCTTGGGTGGTTTTAACTGCAGCTATTGCCTTTCTCACTGTCCTTCTGTGGATGGTTTAAGAGTAGAGCTAAGGGAACATGGGGAGCCAAGGTTGGTGTGATGGCAAAGACTACCTAAGAGGCTTGGAAGGATGTGGGCATTGTCCCTCCTGAGCAGAAGCCAGATCTTTCCTGGGAGACAAGAGTTTCATAATCTTAGCTGCAGAAGGTTCCAGATGGTGGTGAGTGGTGGTGGGGGACGAGGGGTGGGGAGGGTGGGGGAGACGACCCAGGGGAGTGGAATCCCTTCCCTCCAGGAAAAATGAATGGATATGGAGACCAGAGGGGGCAGCAGGTCCAAGCCAGGTATTTTTCAGAAGGAAGATGAACTTGCAAGATTGTAGGAAGAAAAGGAGGAACAGGCATAAAGGAAGAGAATCTGTGCTGCAAAGAATGGAGACAAGGGATGGATCAAGGCTTCAAGACAGATACAAGAGGGAGGCCCTGCCCTTTTGTCTGTGGTAGCCTCAAAGATGAGGGAAAAAACAGACATAAGTTAGAAAGACAAAGAGTTCAGCCTGCCACTTTCTCCAGGTAAAATAGTGTTGAAGGTCAGAGTTGGCTTGAGGTACTGGGAAAAAGGAGGATGGACCATCTTCGGAGAGTGTTCCTAGAGAATGGACAGCAGGACTGGGTATGATGTAGGTTTAAGGGTAGGTGGCAGGGTACCTGGCTTTAATGAGAGCTCTGTTGAAGCTCATGGTGTCCATGCTAGGCTGTAACCTGAGCGAAGGCAGAACAGAGCTAATGCGTAGATTAAGTGAGGACAACTTGGGGAGGAAGAAAAAGCGCCTGCTTCTCTGTGAGTTCTCAAAGGAAAGGGAACAACATATGTTTTATTTACCTTATATCCATACCTCCCCAACTGATGGGGAACACCAGAAGTGGTCATGGGTAAGAAGCTAAGGCTACAGACAGACATATCAAGGTCAAGGTCTTGAATGTGCACAGCTACAGTAAGGAGGTGGAAGACTTCAGAGCCAAGGAGATTGAGGAGCCATGAAGCTTTAGGATTTGACTGATAATTAACATGAGTGCTGAGGTTCCAGAGGGCACTAAGTAGAGACAAAGAATGAGAACCCTTTGCTAAAGTCAAGGTACATTGTGGAGTGGGCTCCAGACAGTGGTAACAAAAAGAGCAAAGTTTTGAAAAGATGATAGAGATGGTGGCAGGATCTTCAGCAGCACCATCCCCTTACTTATCCAACACCTGCTGTTTGCCAGTTAATTGAGGCTTTGGTGCTGGGAATAGAGGATGGGAATATAGAGGATAAATAGGGAGGGAGTGGTTTGATGTGCTAGAAAAGGCACTGGTCTCCTTCCACAAAAGCAGGGCAGGACAGGGCTAGGTAGGAGGCAAGTTCAAAGGCAAGGAAAGTTAAGGCTTTGCTGATTGAGGTGGAGGAAGATGGCACTCATATTTTTCAGGGGGAACCAGTCTCCAGTGGGGACAAGTAGATGAGGGTAATTTTGGAGGAGGACAAGAAAAACATCTCTAGGGAATCATACCAAAAGTTTGGCCCATACAACTATAGTTCTGCAAGATGCTGATGGATACACAGGGTATTTTTAAGAGAATGTGTTATTTGTATTTTGGGAAATGCTTTCATGTTTTGAATGGACAGTCTCCAAGAAGGTGACTACAATAGGCAGCATTACCCAAGTTTACTTGAGAGTAAGCCCTTTTTTTCTTTTTTGAGGATCATTTCATGTACCTGTTGTTCTATAGAACATGCTTTGCAACATGGGTCCAGAGTATAAATGGTGGTGCCACAGCAGTGAGGAGTTCCTCTGAGAACAATGGGCACGATGTTGATGGTTGACAAGGTGGCAAAGAGGGACATCAGGAGGAGCCAGATGAGGGCGTGAGCACACACAGAGAACAGGGTGAAAGGGGTCTGGAGAGAGGGGAGGCTGAAGAGAAGGGACAATGGGTGCTGAAAGTGGGAGGCAGAAGCACATGAAGGAAGCTGGAGAGAGAGCAGAGGGAGAGCCCACGGCTGAGAACACAGAGCAGGATGCGGCGGGGCTGGAATGACGCAGGCTGCCCGAGCACAGTCGCAGATTCTGTTGCACACACGTGCACTCGCCCACACACTGGTGGGCCCTGGATTATTACAAATGCACGTTCCCATGGTAGCACAGCTTCCCCTCGCCTTGGCCACACCAGGGCACCAACAGGGGAGGGGGCTTAACCAGTACTTGGTTTCTCTGCTTAGCATTTCCTGCAGGGCTTCTGCTCAGAGAGATATGGATCTGCTACACTGCATTACTTAATTCAGGGTTTCTTTATTTTTATTTTTGTGTTTGGTCTTCTAAAAGCTTAGGGTACAAGCGCCTTTTTTGGTTTGTTTTTTGTTTGGGTTTTTTTTATAGCTGCAGCCAGTCATCTCCCTGGCACCCTCAGTGCCAGTGTCCTTACCAGGCACAGAAGGATAACACTCCCTAAGCCCCAAAGTTCCTGGCACCACTTGCAAATGAATAAGACTTACCCCACATAGAGAACAGACTTGTGGTTGCCAGGGGAAAGGGTGCCCCATGTGGACACATGGGCATGAGTTGCCCACTGGCCCCCTTGGTCCCACTCTGGGAAGCAGCTACCTGCCTCTCACTTGACTGACCATCTTTCTGGCACATTGCTGCTCTGTACACCCTGAGGACACCTCCTAACACTTGGAAAGCTCTTTTCTAGGGCTGGCTGGACCCTGCTCCAGGGCTCTAATGGAATTCATATGGGAAAAAATAAGCCACAAACAATCAAGCAAGGGTCCCAGTGTCAGACTGTAATATGTCTGCATTCATATTCCCTGAACTGCTGTGCAACAGGATGGTGCTCAGAGGGTACGTATTAAAGCCAGGATGGCCTCCAGGAGGAGGCAAAGTGGGAACTGACTTGGGAAGCAGAGCAACAGCTCAAAGGTACGGGGAAGGCGCTGTGGTTAGAGGGAGCATCAGGCATAAGAGAATGGAAGAATGAGCAGGACACCTGGGGAGAGGTAGGACACCTGGTTAAACAGGCTCAAGGCATTAAAGAAGAGGAAGAGAAATGCTCTGGCTCCCTAGAGATTGTGGGCCATGTCCTGGGAGCCCAGATGATGGACAGCAGTAGAGGTCAGAGCCCTGGTGCTGCCCAGCAGCCCTAAGACTTCTACACAAGGTCTTCCCAAAATGCTCAGTGAGCACTCAGATCCAAGTCCATGAATGCTTCAGAGGCTGTCTTCTGTCTCCACCTATACTGAACTCGCTGCCACGTGATCGAGTGATCGAGTCAAGGATCCAGCCTGAGCTTCAGCTTCTTCAGTGACAGGGGCTCATTACCTAACAAGATATACCAGTGCCTAATGCTAATGGAGAAAGGCAGCTTCCCAGCCACTCTCTCTAACAGCAAAAACAGTAGCAAGACACTATATTATTATTACCACTATATTGCTGTGCTTAATCGCTCAGTCGTGTCTGACTCTTTGCGACCCCACAGACTATAACCTGCAGTAGCCTGCCGGGTCCCTCTGCCCATGGGAATTACCCAGGTAAGAATACTGGAGTGGGTTGCCATGCCCTTCTCCAGGGGATCTTCCCAATCTAGTGATCAAACCCAGGTCTCCCACATTGCAGGTGGATTCTTTACCGTCGAAGCCACCAGGATACCACTACTACTGCTACTAGTACTACTAATAATATAGAATGCACTTAGTACTTACAAAGGCTTGACTACTCCCATCACATACTCTGCCTTCACTTCCCATCTCTACACTCTTGAGTTATCAGTCTCCCCTCTGGTCAGGTTGGAGATACCTTCTCTCCATTTTGGCTGTCACCCATCAATGCGCCCAGCAGTGCCTATGGAGTGAGCCCCTGCACGGAAGGCCTGTGCTGGCTCTTTCCCTGTGATTCCACTGTCACTCCTTGTAGACAGCCAGAATCACCCAGAAACAAAAGTTCAATCCATGAAGCTTAAGTACTTGGGTGTGTTTTTTTTTAATGTGATCCCTGGCTACTCACACTGCCATTCCTCCAGCCCCTGCTAGAGACTCTGAGCCAGAAGGCCTATATTGATAGCCTAGAACTGGCACCCATAGTGATGCTGGTACACCTCATAGTTCAGTTTCAATTACATTGGCAGTTACCAGACTTTTTCTTAAAGGGTCAGACAGTAAATATTTTAGGCCTGTGGCCATCTGGTCTCTGGTAGAACTACTCAACTCTGCTATTACAGCAACAAGGCAACCATTGGCAACACTGGTATAATGGCCCCCAAGCATATCAAGCCCTAATCTCTGGAACCTGTAAATGTTACCTTATTTGGAAAAAGAGTTTCTATAGATAGTGATTGTTAGGGCTCTAGAAATGGGAAGATTATCCTGGGTTGCCTGAGTGAGCCCCAAGTGCAGTTCACAGGTATCCTTACTGTGAGGCAGAAGGATCTGACACAAATAGAAAAGCAGAAGGCTATACCACCAGGGAGGCAGAGATGGGAGTGACATGGCCACAGGCCAAGGGATGCTGGCAGCCCCCAGAAGCTAAAAGAGGCAAGAATCAAATTCTCCCCCAGAACCTCTGGAGGGAGCACATCCCTGCTCACATCTTGATTTCAGTCCAGGAAACTGATTTTGGACTTTTGGCCTCCATAACTGTGAGCAAATACATGTCTATTGTTGTAAGCCACCATGTTTGTGGCAAGAAGAAGCTAACACACTACTAAATGAATGCGCATGGGCTATGTTCCAATAAAACTTTATTTGCAAAAACAAGTGCCTGGTCTGCAGCAAAACACAGGCTATAGTTTGTTGATCCCTGAATTAGACATTAAAAGGACTGGGTGCACAAGATATGCTATAGATAAAAGTCAGAAATTAATATCATTCAGAAAAACAAAAAATAGATACAAATACTCACTTGAGTTCCCTTTGCTAGAAGAAGAGATAAGAAAGAGCCAGAAAAAAAATTTACATCTCTTGTCCTTGACCCACTCAGAGACAAACCTAAATAAAACCTGTGGAAGGTGTGAAGGGGACAGACCCTTGCATCTCTCAGAGGGGCCTGAGCAGCTCCCACAGGCCTGACAGGCCTGGAAGGGTAGCACAAGGTGAGGTGGATGTGTGTGGGTGCATGACGGACCCACCTTTGGTTGTTAATGTCCTCCAGAACAGCCAGTGGGGACCAAAGTGCTCTTTTCCCTTTCTGCCTGCCTCTGGAGAGAGGAGCAGCTACTTTGACCATCACCTACACCCCCACCTCTTTCTCATTAGCACACAAAGAAGTGCGTGCCTGCACACATTCACAACACACACAGACACAAACTTCTCTAGGTCTGTAACAGAGGAAACTTGCATAGACACTCACCAGACACGAAGGCCACTTTTTCCTTTAGGATGGGAAGGACATCAGAAGCTTTCAAACCATCATTCCGAAAAGAGCCTGTCAGAGAACAAAACAGAAGGAATCAGAGTGAAAGGGGTCAAAAGATTGAATCCCTGGGTTCCCCCTTAGCTTTTCAATCCCCTCATGGGGCAGAAAATGATGCTTTGTTTAGGGCCCACAGCCTAGCCCAAGAGTAGGAGAGGCTCCACAACAGAAAGGACACTTTGACATGATGCCAGTCCACAGGGATAACCAAGAGTATGCCCCTCTGGGTCCTTTTCAAGAAGAGGACAGTGCAAGTCACCCGGCCAAAATATACACAAGTACCATGTCCTGGAAGCAAAACTACAGTCCCATTGCTGTGAACCTGAAGATGGGGGCTTTTTGGAAATCGTTTTTGTACTTCCAGTGCTAGCACAGTAGCTGGTATACAGTGAATGTTACACACTAGACACTCAGTAAATATCTTTTCAACAGGCCAAGTTAACATCAAGATGGACCACAATGCCCTAAACAATTCCTTTTGCTTTTTTCTCTATGTGCCATAGCAACTGCTAGTCTTCATTTTACAGATGGAAAAAGTGAAAATTCCCAAGTGAGAAGCAAAGTCAAGTGTAATACCATTTTCCACCTCTTCTCCCTTCCCTTCAGTGTCACTGTCATCAGTCCACAATGAACAACTGATGAGCAATGTCACTTCCACGGGAAGCAAATGCACTCCCTTCTTCAACAACTCACTCTCTGCCTAAATCTCATTTCTCAGGTGGAAAGTCATTTCTGGGGTCCAGTTGAGATCCTGTTAGGAGTCTGGAGGCAGAGGCCTGGGGCTCACACAGAATAGAAAATAACAATGTGCCTGGAGAAACAGCAGCCTCAGGAAGCAAAGGACAACCCAGCCTGGTGTGAGATGTGTGGGAAGGGAGGACTCAGCTTATACATGCACACATACAAACTCCAGGCCATCTCACCGCCCCTTGTCATTTATCCTGAGTACCCCAGAGGACTCTCAGGGAGAGCCAGCCCACACTCAGAGCCCTGCAAGCTGTAAATGGAATTTCTGCTGTGTACCACCTCCAGGAACATGGCACAGAGGGACCCCAGAAGAAAGGCAGCCCTGTGTGAGCTCAGTGGGACAGAGCTAGAGACCACGGACACCTCTTCAAGTGCTTTTCTCCACTTGGCTTTCTCCCTTGTGCTCCCAACCTGATAACCTACAAAGGGGAGAAACATGCTGAGCAGGATGGTCTTGCTCAAGGCGTCTCAATTTCTAAACACTGACTATTTCAAGCATTCAAAATTGTTGGGAATTTTGGCAACACCCCAGGACTAAGGTCACTGCCGAGGGAAGGGAAATAAGACAGTTGCACACTCAATCAAAGAGGAGAAGCAGCCCCAGAATGCCAGTGTCCATGGTAAGAGGTCATATACTAGCCCAAGAGAAATTTACAAAGGATCTCTGACCCTTCCATCTATTTCTTCATTTTCATTTTTCACTAAATGTAGACAGTGATGCTTTTTGCTCATCAGTTGCTTCTCTTTACAAGCTGACCCAGAGCAGCTGATGCTGAAGTAACCAGCTGCAAGGCTCACTTTGAGAAGACTGTGGGCAATAGAGGAAAAAAAAAAATAACACCATAAAAAGAAAGTTCTAACTATAGAACTTTTTGTACTTTCTATCTTTGTTTCTACTGATCTTTATGCTCTGACTTTATCTTCCAACAAAGGAAAGCTATTAAACGTAATGAGGATCAACTTGCTGCTGCTGCTGCTGCTAAGTTGCCTCAGTCGTGTCCGACTCTGTGTGACCCCAGAGATGGCAGCCCACCAGGCTCCTCCGTCCCTGGGATTCTCCAGGCAAGAACACTGGAGTGGGTTGCCACTTCCTTCTCCAGTGCATGAAAGTGAAAAGTGAAAGTGAAGTTCCTCAGTCATGTCCAACTCTTCACGACCTCATGGACTGCAGCCTATCAGGCTCCTCCATCCCTGGGATTCTCCAGGCAAGAATACTGGAGTCCAGTATTGCCATTGCCTTCTCCAAGGATCAACATAAATTATTGTAAAAAATTACAAATGGATACATAGATAATTTTTCACCATGATGCAATAAGAATAAGCTTCAGTTTCCTGGGCAAGGAAGAGCCTATTAGACTTTACCAGCTAGACAGAGATCATCTTTAACACATGAGTTACGTGCATAGAATGATATATCTGCATCAAAAGTTTTATTTTCATATATAGAATACATCTTTCTATACATCAGTTTTAAAACACTCTCCTTGACATCACTACATACACTATTAATTTCTAGAGAAAAAAATTTAATAAGAAAATTTAAACTTCAGTTCTGTGTCCTTCCAGATTCTTTACAAGTTCAAAAACAGCAAGACCTAAACTAATGAGATACTACTGTATAACAACAATCCACATAACCCTCTTGTCTCCTAAACTCTTGTCATATTTTTTTCCACTGTTGTTCCTCTCCTGCTCCTACCATGTTAAAGTATATAGAAAGTGAAAGTCGCTGTAGCCTTTTCCTTCTCCAAGGGATCTTCTCAACCCAGGGATCAAACCCAGGGGTAAAAGGTCTCCCACATTGCAGGCAGATTCTTTACCAGCTGAGCCACAAGGGAAGCCCAGTAAAGTATACAAGATGGCTCTAGTTTCCACACAGTTCCCAGACAATTAAGGAAGAAAATGCATTATCAGAAGCAAAAGGTTACCCATCCTGCTACCTCCCACCTGTGGAGAGACAGAGAGACAGCGCCTGGAATTCCATTCTGCAGACCCCACTCATCAAGCCCCACCTCCTCCTTCTCCACTCCAGACTCCAAGACCTGAGAGAAGAGGAGCAGCTTGTCCAGGCAGCTTGCAGTCATTGCTCCAAGTAAATGTCACTGTTTTGGGTTGGGCTGGTCTATGATTCCTGGCAGGGGGTTGGGGGTCCTTTCTCTTCCCAGGCCAGTTCAGATCACAGCTGAGCTATCTCCTAGGTTGTGTGTCCAACTGTAAGAAAACCTAAAGGGTCCAGGTTTACAAAATCCCTAACTAAAGGATAATCATTTCCAACAGCAACATTTTTCACATTATAAAAGGATGTGCTCCAGGGTCTCTTTAAATAAAAGTTGCCTTAGTGGTTTGAATTAGTTTCTTATTTGCCAGAAATTGAATTACAAATAAATTTCAACAATGTATGTATTATGTAAAGCCAAATAGAGCTAAGCTAATTAGTCTAGCAGCTCAGAAGTTGGTGACCTTGCACAGAAAACCTATTTGCACTGGCTAAAGGTCCTATGTATCAATAACCCCATGGCCCTTGTGAAACCAGTTGTCATACATAATTTGTAAGAAAGGAGAACTTCATTGAACACTAACTCAAACAGAACCAATGAAATAGCAACATGTTTTCACTACTAGGTATATGTCTGCACAGACTCATAGTAAATGTTCAATAAATATTTGATGACAAAATAAATATATGAATGAAATGTTAATCTTTCCTAAAGTGACTTGCACAAGGTCAGTGGCCTCATCCGTCACACCAAATGCTAGTGATCTGAGCAGATGATCTCCAGGGTACCACTCAGCTCTAGTATTCTGAGACTTTTTAAACCGTTTCCTCATATTTATTGGTCTTTGAGATCCTCAAATTATCAGATCAGTATGCTTTGAAAGAACCAATTTCCTGACATGATTCAGTGCACTTGAGGAAGATAGAACAACTCTACCTTGGCCTTCCAGTCCATTCTTCCCCAGGAATCAATTTAGAGTTTGGAATACTCAGGGCACATCACACCATTTTGCAGACAGCCAAGTTACCAAAATGAGAGGCTAGTGACGGGAGAACTTCCGGGGGCATCACACTTTGAAGGAAGCAGGCCTGAATGGCAAATTCTCTCTCTGATATAAAGGTATATTTGATGGCACTAATAGACTATAAACCCCACGCCCCTTGCTACCTCTAAAGAAAGCCTGGGAAGAAATAAAAGCCCCTGGGCTGTTGCGGTTACTGCAGGAAAAGAAAGAACGCGGGGGCTCCCTCATGGACCTGACCCAACATGAATGCTGTGTTTTATCTTATAGACAAAGACACACTTCTCTGGTGTTCAGTGCTAGTCCCACCCCATTCATGTCCTGCTGCTGTCAGAATTACAAGCCTGCTGTTCTGTTAATTAGCAACGTTCAAATGCTCTGCATCTATTAGGGAAGTAAAAATTACCACCGCCATCACCCCAGGATCTCCAGCATGGGTCTTCTCCAAGCCCCACTCTTGCCTACTCCTCACTCCAAATGGGCTATGCTCACATTGCTGCTGCCTGCTCCTCTTCACATTTTCCTAGTTACTGTTCCCATGCAAGAAGATGCCAATCACCCTCATCTGGCTCCCAGCCTTTGTGTGGATCCCTGTGACAGAAGCAGGACTGGCCCTCTGTCACAGGCCCTGTCTGTGGTTCCGCAGCTCTGGGATAGCAGGGAGTCTCTCAGGGGAGCTGGGGCAACATCTAGGCTAACCTCCTTTAGGAAGCAATCCTGATTTCAACAAGAAACAAACAAGCCAATGTTGAACATTTGGAGGTGAAAGCTGCCAGGGTACCCATGGATTCCTCTTTATCTCCTTTTGGTTTGCAGTCACTTTCCCTTAATTTACACTTAGAAGTTACTGTGTTAAGTATTCTAATGTTGCATCAAATGGACCCGAACCCTGTTTAGCTACTGAGGCAGCAAGTTATCCAATGCTCAGGTCTCCGTCTCCTCTTTCCACTCCAACCCTATGGTGTCCAGAATGGGAGGCTTGATCACTGTGGCACTGGAAGACTGACTGATCTGCCATACAAAAGAGATTTGGCTTAGAGCTGGGAGTTCCAGGAGCTCATTAGGCCAAACCTTAGTTTGGGCACTATTTGGACAATTTCCTATTCCCAGAGTCATTCTTTTATTAATTATTTCTTGAACCTTATTGCATGTGAGGCCTTATGTTAAGCTTTGGTAATACTTTGACAAGTAAGAAATGGATCCTGCTTTCCAGGAGGCTTCCAGGCAGAGGTAAGTAGGCATGCAGATAAGACAGTGAGCTGTTATCAGAGACAGGATAACATATGTACAGAATGCAAAGGAGTCCAAAGGAAAGCCTTCTTAAGGATGAGTCCTAACTGCTTGCTACTTAAAGTAACAAGCGTCACCTACCAGCTAGAATCTTGCTAGAAATGCAGAATCCCAGGCCCTACCCCAGACCTACAGAATCAGAGCCTGTATTTTAACAAGAAGCTCAGGTGAGGAATACACATTATGTTTAGGAAAATGCTATACTCTAAAGTTTGTCTTTCTATTCCAGAGTTGCCTCAGAGTCAGAGATAGACAAAAGCATCATTTAGCTCAATCTAAACAGAACCTCTAAAATCTAATCTAGGGCTTCTGCTCATGACCAACCCCCTGCACAGGATTCCAGAGATTCAGCCATCACTCTGTGACCCAAAACTCATATCCAGCTCTGGAATAAAAAGGCTATCCAGGAAGGCTATCCTCCTCCAGAGCACTGAGACTGGACCATGTCATATTTTTTGATGGTAGGAACATTTATGAATAACACTTGTTCAAGCTGCTCAGAACTTTGGTAGTTTAAACCACTTTCTCATGGACCAAATGCTTTAATTTCACAACAAATCTTCCTCAGTACACCAGGCCTCAGAGCCCTCTGCCTTCTGGAACTGTTCTGAGTACCACAAACACTGTCACTGATCATATTTACACGTCACGATGCCATCTCTGAGACAGCGCTGGAGGACAGAGCATCCAGGCGGCTTATGCCTGTTTACCACACCTGCACTCCCACCCACGGGTACACAGTCCTGAACACGGGGCAACACTGGACGAGAAACAGAGGAAGGAGAGGTGCTGTCACCCCAGGGGGCCTCACGTCTATGCAGAACACAGTGCTCATCCCAGCAATTTGCTCCGTAGGAGAGGAGACCCAATTTTTGCCCTCTGAGAGTTTTCTGCCTAATACCTAATGTCTATTTCCTCTAACACCAGAAAGGTACCAGACACAGTACAAAAAGATAACTTAGATTTTGAGATCCTGATAAAGATCCTCCCATCTTGCCTCCAACATGGCTGGCCCACATTCCCTCTGCCCTGATTACTGCTGCCATCAACCACTGAGTTACTCAAACAGAAACTTGGAGGCATATCCTAGACTCCCCTCCATTGCAAATATCGATTCAGTCACTTAATACTGTTGATTCTACCTCTTAAATCTTTCTCTAATGAATCACTCCTTCTGGGCAGTTTCTTTGACCACCCCTGTCAAGTTGAGCTGTCCCTGACTATACCTTGTACTCTGTCACTCCTGAAAGGCATTTCTGTTTTCATTCTGTTCCCCCATTAACTGACCCCCATACCCCAAGGGTGGGGACCATGTCTTACTTGGTGTTCTACCCTAGCACCCAGCACAGTGCCTGTCATGCAAAAGAGGCTGAAGAAATACTGAACTGAAACTGAGCACACACAGGTCCTAAGAAGACAGAGAGTAACAGTGGTGAGTTGTCAGGATGGTTCCCCCAGGAGGTGATCTTTGAACCAGATTTTGAATAAGAGAGGGGCCAAAGAATAATGCTCTGATGGGAAGCAGTACATGCCAAGGCAGAGAGAAAGGGGCAAGCTAGCTGTGTGCTATAGATGGAGAGATTACTGGCTGAACAGAAAACCAGGGTTAGAAAGGCATGGTGGTAAAGGGTGGGCTGTGTGATCTCACTCTGAACCAGATCAGTCTCAAGAGGCTGGGCTTCTGAGAAGGCCTCCAGCAAAGATGTGGCTGCAAATGCCTACAGAAGCTCAGAGAGCTGGACTGTGCCACAGTAAGGACCAGAGCTGGTGGAATCTGGCTGGTCTCAAAGGAAGGCTATAATTCCAGAATAGAGTTGGACCCAGCAGGCACTGACTCCAACCTCTATGTTACATCCTGTTCTGTCTTCAGGGAGACAGGGTAGGATGGGACACACAGCCCCTGCTGAGGTGGCTGGTTGGATGGGGTGCGGGGGGCACTGGAACTTGGCCTCTCTATATTTTCTCCCTAGGTTCCAAGAGAGGCAGGAGGAATGTCTGCTTGCTAGGTCCCTCCTGTGAGCCTGCCAGGCTGGGGGTTTGGGGAAGACCCCATGAAGACACAACATGGAACGATTCAAAAAGGGAAGAGACTTAAGGACATGCTCCTTCTGTGTGGGGACTAGTTGGGGGAAAGCTCTTGGGAGAAGATGCTGTCAGTGCAGCTGGGATGAGAGGGAACCCACTGGTGCAAAGAGGTGGTGATCTTTATTCCCCTCACTGTCCTTTCTTTCCTTCCTCTTTTCCTATATTAATTCAAGACAAGGATGAGAGGGGAAAGGGTAAGAGAGATAAAGAGCTAGAAACACACACACACAGATGGAGGTGATTGTCTTGTCTCATCTTTACAGACACTAATGAGCTATTGAGGCAACTGCCTGTGGGTAACTCTTTCAGGGACTATAAATATGTTCCTTGGCACTCTCCTTAAGACACCTGCCACTGAGGCAGGAAGCGCGTGCAGAGCTGAACGGAAGGAACAAATCTGGCTGAGAAAGAGACGGAACAGCTTTATGCCAGCAACAGACACACAGCACGGTGTGGGGATTCATTGCCTCTCCACAGTCTGGGGACCCATTGCCTCCAGTCAGGCTGACTCCCCGCAGTGTCCTTCACCACTGACACTTGCAAATATCAGACCAGCCAGCAGCATCCTCCCACCCCCTGAGCAGCAGCCACAGAGCAGCGATAGTGTGGCAGGCTCTCACCCCCACAGCACCAGGCCATAGAACTTCTGAAAGAAGGATATTCACAAGCCTCAGTTCACCTGATCTCAATGCAGAAGTAGGGGGGTGGTGGTGCAAAAAACAAAAGGGCTCCTCTCTCAGTAATTACTAAAACTAAGCTTTTCCAAGCAAACTGATGAGGCATTATGCCAGAAACTGGCAAGGATGGCCAGACTGAGCCGTCTTTACACAAGGGGATGCAAGATTTACCTTCTCTGAACTCTGGCATGCATTTGAATGTCACTCCTCACAATGACCACTTTCTGCCCTTCTTCATAGTGAAGTGTGCCTCTTCCCCACAGTACCTTCTCTAACTCCTTCCTGAGCCCAGGCTGGCCCGGCTTTTCTTCTCTCTACATCACATGGCAGGCACCCCACTGCAATGAGATCTCCACCCCTGAAGTGAGATCTTTGTCTAGATTCTTAAGCTCTTGAGGGAAGGAACTGGGTGCTTTTCTCCATATCTCCAGTGCATAGCATGCAGCTGGTGCTTAATGAGTGACCCAGGAACTGAATCTTATTCATCTACAGTGACTTCTACACAAAAAGTGCTTAATAGCAGCTGTGCCTCTTCCTCTCCTGGTCCCACTTTGTACCTGCTTCAATCCCATCTCCATCTTTCTCTCTCTCATGCTTCACACAAACTCTAACTGTGGCCCATTTGACTGTTAACTTTCTAAAGTCAATATTAGATATAAAGGCTTGGCTAATAGTCTAATTCTGAAGAGCAGAAATGTGTAACACTTACCATTACTAAATTAGCTCCTTTAAAGATCACTAATAATTAGCACTTTAAACATATAGGTAACACCTCTCTGAGCCCAGCTAATGAGCAAACCATTTCTGTTTATTCTTCACAAGCTTTAATATTAGCTTGAGTTGAGACCTCAGCTGCAATACACAGGTTCACTCACTCTCCCTCCCTCCCTTCCCAGAAAAGTTGCCATCATTTAATGTACTCTGGACACAAGAAAATGGCCACTTCAGAAGAAATTATACTGCTCATCACTTTTTTTTAACAGAGTCTTTTCTAACTGATCAGGTTGTTTAAAGTGCTCATACCTTACAGATGGTGGTGATGGTGGGAGATTTATCATCTTTTTGTTACACTGAGTATTACTCTTGGATGGGTCCTCAAAGTAAAGCAGAACATTAGCCAGAGATGGATATAAATAAGCTGTTGCACATGAGCAGCATATTTGCTTTCATACTATGTTTAGAGAGAGCTCTACAGGTACTCAGAGGCAGAGGCTGTGTACAGTGGAGGTTTAGACATATAAAAGGTTCACTCCTTGGAACCCGCACTCTCAGTGTCTTTCCCTCTTCCCCAGTGTGCATATCAACAACATTTTAATTAATTTTATTTTAATCAGGATATTACGAGTTTAGTTAAAAATGAAACTGTTGACTTGAAGAAAAGTCAGCTTAGGCCTCTGTCATTATAGAAGCACTCAAGCAGGCATCCAAACGTGAAATGGCCTCTCGGTGAAGCAATGTCAGAGGGACATATTGGGCACAAGACCGGACACAGGTCCAACACAGACATGGAAAACCTAGGGCCAAAGTAAAACACAGGTTTGCAGAATTGCAAGTGCAGCCTGACAGGTGAGAAAGGCCATACCCAAAGGTCACATTGTTGAATAAACTTTAGCACACTAAAGCCCCTTCTCCCACTTTAAGGACATGCATGCTGCTGTCCTTGGTCCTGAGCTAGTTGTACAGTTGCTACTCAGAGTGGCTGCTGTCCAGCCTGCCTTAGGATAATATGAACCAAATGAGAAAGAGTCAGAGATGATAGCGACGTTAAGAGGTATCAGAGAGATAAACAAATATGAACAAGTACTGAAGGGCATAGACATGGATACATTATTGTAGAGAACTGAAAGAGTCATTTTGGGATTGTTTTCAAATAATTGCAGTAATGAAGAAAGAAAGGTCTACGTACATCACATGACACAGACACACACACACCCCTCCCATGGAAATGAGACAGCATGAACTCATGTCCCCCAATATTATGTATTGGTTTCTGAATAAACTGACATAGATGGGTTGGTCACGGAAAGACTCTTAGAGTTTTAAGGAATTTTTATATCTCTCCTTAAGTTATTACCTTAAGCTATTATCTAAACACTGTACAAATGAGCATCTATATGTGCCAGGTAAAGTCCCAGTTACTATGGGTAAAATGAAAAAAATGTAGATTTTCTGACCTGAAGGGACTTTCAGTTTAAAGGGAGACTCAGACATGTCAACATGTAATTTTAATATCAGGTAAAAAGCATAATGGTAGAGGTACACACAAGGGACAAACATTCAGAAAATCCCAAAGGGCTAATATAATTCAAGGTATAAGAAAGTGTCTGAAAAGTGAAGGAGCAGTAACTAGAGAAGAGGCAAGAGGTTATGGGTACCTCAGCAAGGTCCAGGACTGGATTGGACAGTACCGAGTACTGAGGTCTCTCTAGTGGGTTTCAGGGAATAGAGAAGAGCAGCTAAGACATGGTGGCTTCCCTCCTACAACCCAGACCCTCTCCACAGTATCAGAGAGATCAGTTAATGTTTGCCAGAGATAAACAACAAAGTTCCTTTACAGATTCAGCATTATGAGGAGCCAACGTAAGTTAGGAAATGACCAGGATCAGGAAGAGTCTGACTCATGATGCCTGATATCTCTTTAGAAAGAAGCATAACCATGTCACCAGAGAAGGAAATGGCAGCCCACTCCAGTATTTTTGCCTGGTAAATCCCATGGACAGAGGAGCCTGGCATGCCTGGCCATGGGGTCTCAAGAGTCGGAACAACTTAGCAACTAAACTACTAATTACTACTAACCATGTCATGTGTTATATAGGAAATCAAAGTAATCCAAATATCTCATGAAGCTAGAATTCTTCTCCAGAATATGGAAATCAAGGAGCTTGGGGCAGGGGAGGGTACTTGCAAATGGTTGCCTAGGTAACCGTCAACTCTGCTCACCAGAGGACATACTAAGCTGCACATTCCAGGAGCATCTGGTAGACTGAAACAGGCTTCTTAACCTTGCATCAAAAATGTATGTGGCAGGAAAGGCCTTGAAACTCATGAAAATACATGCAATTTATTGAATATATGTCCATACATGTTCATTTTTCTGAGAATTGCTTAATTCCAGTTTTCATGAGATGTCCAAAGGAGTCAATGGCTCCCTAAATTGTAGAGAACCACTGGTCTAAAGAAAAGTCAAATGAGAGCCTACAATATGTCTTGAGTTCTAATCAGTAAACCCCATCACCCAGCATCTGTCTCACTCATGGCCCACTAAAACCCAGGGTTGAGCTGAGACCCAATACAGTTGTTAGGCTTCCCTGGTGGCCCAGATGGTAAAGCATCTGTCTGCAATGCAGGAGACCCGGGTTCAATCCTTGGGTTGGGAAGATCCCTGGAGAAGGAAACGGCAGCCCACGCCAGTACTCTTGCCTGGAAAATCCCATGTACAGAGAAGCCTGGTAGGCTACAGTCCATGGGGTTGCAAAGAGTCGGACATGACTGAGTGATTTCACTTTCACTTCAATACAGTTGTTGGGCTAGAAGAGAAAGTAACTAGAGAAGACAAATGATTTAGATTCCTTGGCTTGGATAAGAGGAATCTGAGGCAGATGGTAGGGTGTGAAGGCTGAGTGCCAGATCCTAGGTTTCAAAGATAAGCTTCAGAGATGGTTTTCTCTCATTACAGTTACTGAAAGCCAGAATGAGTGAGGTAAAACACAAAATGAGTTGTGTAAATGCCTAGGTAGTGCCTTCCCTAGAGGCCTTCTTAATCGAAGATTTCCCTGACTTCTAGCAAAGTGATGACAACCTGACCGAAGACGACTACTAGACCATGAGGGGTTATGGTCATGATTAGAGCTGACAGAGTCTGCAAACATATTTAACATGATCCCCCGGAGGCTGCATCATGGCAGGATGAGAAGGAGGCTCTCAGATGTTCCCAGTAAGGCAGCCACAGCAGAACAAGCCTGGCCACTATTTGCTCATCAAATCATCTTGTACCAGATGGTGAGCTCTCTAAGGGCAGCACATCCGGAGAGGCAGCTCACATCCCCAAGTAAAGCACAGGCTCTGGATTCAGACAGAACTAAGTCTGACTCTGAGCTCCAGCACTTATTAGCTGTGTGCCCTTGGATAGCTTACTTAACATCTCTGGGCCTGTTTATTCATCAGAGATTAAAAATACCTACCTTACAGGCTGTGGTGATGATTAAAAGAGAAAATCTATTTGAAGGTACCAGACACATAGCTGATGGTAGGTCACCATGATACTCCTCTCCTTCCTGTTCATCTTCCTCCTCTCCTAGTCCCAGCATGGGCCCTAGTACATAGTAAGTGTTGACTGTGTCAATAAATGAGTTAATGAATAAGTGAATAGAGTAAATTCAGAAAACAACAACTAAAAACTGCCTCTCCACCTTCCCACTACATACCTATAAGCCAAGCTGCACGTACTTATCTGTGTAGTTGCTCTGAATTTTTATCATTTCTTTCCCCTACCTAATTTCTGCTATTTGGCAAGCACTCCAACCACTCCTGCTCCCAAAGCCAGGTTCATCAAATGCAAAAGAAAGTATCCCCAGTGAGAGAGCAGCTGCTGAGTGCTCACCTTCTCCTTCTCTGTCCAGAGGGCTATGGTCCTGGGCACCCCTTCCACACTAATCTCTATGTGCTGGACCCTGTAGCTAGCCAGCCTTGCCCTTTCTTCCCAAGCTCCTCTTCCCCACTGCTCCGGGTTCCAGACAAAGGTGTACTAATTCAGATGGCATTTCTGAAAAGTACCCCTACTGAAAACACATCCCAAAAGCAAGGCCACCGTCTGAGATAAGATGGCCCTAACATCTACCTGTAGGCAGAATCTTCACAGCCCTGTGAGGAGACACAGCAGCTTGTGGGGAGAAACAAGAGGCCTAAGGGGAGTCCCTGCTCTGTGGGTCTTTTCCCTGGTTGCCCTTGAACATTGTTGTCAAGCCATTAAGTGGAGAATTCACAGAGACAGAAAGGGCTAAAGAGGTCAAAGAGCTAGGTGTGGAGGCCAGGGGAGTGGCAAATACAAATCCAGGTGAGTTGGATCTTCAGTCTACCTGCTACGTAGGATAAATGGCCCCAGGCTGCTAAAATTCTCTGTTCTGGGTGCTCTGAAAGTCTTTTCTCATTTATTCTCCAATATTTACAATTTTTTTGCCAGTAATCTAAGCAGAATACCTCTAGGAGGCTGGGAAACCAGATCTTCTTTGCTCTCTTCTAGCTTCTTAAAGAAAAGGAACCCTTAACCATGGCCAGGGAGCTGTGAGGCTGCCTTGTCCATGGACAAATACACACACATACTCAGAAAACGGCTTATATGCTAAGTACTAGAATCATATTAAAGTAGGGAGTAATGACATTCATTATGGCTTCATACTATGGAAAAATCACACAAAACCTAAATGTTCAACCACAGGGGACTGGTAAAACAATCCATGGTCTAACCACTCTATGCAACCATTAAACATGACTGTACAAGAATAATTAATGCCAAAAAAAAAAAAGAATAACTAATGCCACAGGAATTGTCATGGTATAAGGTTAAGTGGGAAAGCCAGATTATAAAATAGCATGTACAACCTTATCCTAATTGTGTATACACTGGCACATGAGTATAAAAGCCAGATGCACACATGCAGACAATGGTTATCTCTGGAAAATGGGATTGACTCATGTAAATGGTTCTTAACTATTTTTCACTGTCCAATTTTCTTATCTATTCTTGAAATAATTGAGAAGAGCAAGTTCCTTCCTTTGTATATTAATCTTTCATTTATAGGATCCTTATATAATAATATTCATGCACTTAAAACATTTAATAATTAGGTTGTGGTTATGACAGCATCTGCAACCAACATTTTAAATCAAACGTATTTAAAGTTAAGGACGGCTGTGTTATTCAGCTGTTCACTCCATGATGTGATTCCATGGCAAATTAAAAAGTGGCTACCATTCATCACAGATAAAGTTGTCCCATGACTGAAAAAAATGAACTTCAAAGAAGCTGTAAAAAGAAATTTAATTTTTCATTAAATGCCATTCAAAGATTTGCCATATATCCAAATAGAGTTTATCTCAGGAAGGCAAGATATTAAAGATTCAAGTAAAATAAAATTCAAATAAAATCAACATGGTTTTAGATTAAAAACTAAACATTATATCAGTTGAATAAATTTATTTTTTTAACATATGCTTAATTACTTTATTGTAATAACGTCAGGCAGACATGCTGGGGCAAGAAGGAATGAATTTCTAAGTACTTATTATGTACCAAAGGGATTTTCAACTAAGCTTCTATTTGGAGGAATAAGTGGATAAAAAGGGCTTCTCAGGGGGCTCGGTGGTAAAGAATACACCTGCCAATGCAGAAGATGTGAGTTTGATCCCTGGGTTGGGAAGATCCCCTGAAGGAAGAAATGGCAACCCATTCCAGTATTCTTGCCTGGAGAATCCCATGGACAGAGGAGCCTGGTGGACTACAGTCCACAGGTCGTGAAGAGTCAGACACAACTGAGTGACTGAGCATGCACGCACATGGATAAAAATAATTAAATATGTTTTTGAAAAAAGATGAATAATGGGTTGGGTTTGCTGTACTAGATATTAAAATATATATATATTTAAACTACAATTATTAAAAGGTGGCACAGACACAAGAATTAACATACAAATGAATGGCACCTGATTCATAGACCTAATACAGATCTGACATTTAAGAACCTAATATATGATAAGAGAAGAAGCTAAACCAAAGGAAAAAAGACAAATTATTCAATAAATGGCACTGGAAAAACAGACTAGTTGGAAAAGAAAAATCAAGTTAATTCTCATAACTTCGCTCTATATACCACAATAAATTTTAGAGAGATTAGAAAATAAAATCTTAAAAATGACATATTTAAAAAACACCTTAGGAAAAAACATGGGTGAGTATTTAACTGATCCCTGAATGACAAAGAGCTCTCTAAACATGAAAACACTGAAAAAAATAAAAAAGGAAAATATTTATGACTTTTGTCTATGGAAATTTTTAAACTATACATCAGAGTACAAACAAAACTTAGAATGCAAATGACAAGCTGGAAAACATATTTGCAACAAAACTGACAAAAGATTAATACTATCCCCACATGAAAAACAGGCAAAGAATATAAATACACATTTCAAAAAGAGAAACAGCAATAAATAAGAAAAAGTAGTCAACCTAATTAGTAATCAAGGAACTGCAAACTAAACAATGAGATATTCTAAAATTTGTCAAATATGCAAAGATTTTGAGAAGGCGACAATCCTCAGTGCAGGCAAGAATTCCAGACTACCCTTCTCTGTCCACACCCCTGCCAGTGCAAGTAACATGGCTGCAACCTTTCCAGAAGGCACCTTGGAAATACGACTCATAGATAATTCTGTATATAATCAATGACCTAGTAATTCGATTCCCCTCTGGATGCCCATCTAAGGAACTAAGGAAAAATGAGGGCAAATACCTGAGGACAAGGGGTTTCAAGCAGCACTTTTAACTATGGTCCCAAACTGCAAACAGCTTAAATGTCCAACAGAAGGGGAATAGTCAGATAAACTTGGGAGAGCTCTAAATGGAACACCAATCAGCCATTAAATTTCTTATTTTTGAATAATTTACAATTTCATGGAAGCATGGTTATAATACATAAAGTAAAAATAGGATACTAATGATACATGTACTATACAAACACGAAGTTAAATCATATGAAATTGCTGAGGCTCAACTTTTTTTTACCTTCAGAAATATCAATTTGGTATGTTCCCAAATATGGATGTATTTCTGGGTTGTGAGGCTTATGATGATATTTCATTTTCTTCTTCATACTGTTCTATAGCTTTCAAAATTTTTCAGTGAACATTATATTAAAAATTTTAAGCTGTATATTTATGTGAAGACCATATGAAGAAACATCCAAAACTCAAATCTGTAACAAACCACCTTTTCCCTCTTGTCTCGATTTTACAGTTCTCTGCCTCCTTGATCTCTTAATATCCATGCTACTCATCTGTGTCTCTCCTTTAATTTATCTGCAAGTTCTGTAATTTGCTCTTTGGGGTTAATCCCCAGAAAAAGAAGCAGGGCCCTAGAAAAGATCTGACCTGTTCTGTCAGTCCCCTTTCCCCAGGAAGACTTCCCAGACCAGGCATGAGTATCAGGAAATTTTTAATGCCCGGAAGTGGTCCCATGCTTTCCAGTCAGTGAAGTGTCACAGAAGAGGAAAGCAGGCAGCCTCCTCATTGGAAATCTTCCCAACTTGTGTTACTGCCAATCCCCTAGAGTTGGGAGTGAGGTTCCTGTCCCTGCTTCATGGTAGGATCACAGAAAAAAGGTAAAAGATCACCCAGAGGCTTGGGGAGAGGCAGGCAGCAGCTTCCCTCCAATAGCACAATGGTGAGAATGAATCCATCACCTGTAGCCTGACGTCTTGTGCTCTCTATTCTTGGCATTTTTGTATGCTAAATGATGAGGACCTTTTGCTGACTTGTCCTTTCCCAGAACTTCTTGACTATGCCACTCACAGAGCTCTTAGGCCCCATGGGGTGGCAGAAAGAGCATCGGACTTGGGAGTCAGATGATCTAGGTTCAACTTGATATATCAACTTAGCCACTTTGAGGAGGTTCTTCACCCCCTCTAGTGTTTCAGGTGTGAGGACATAACTCTGCTGATTGAACCCTGAACTCTAGGCAGGTACCAGTTTGCAGGGCAAACATGGGACTAGGCACTGGTTAACTGTGTGGCTATGTTCCCAATCCCATTCAGGGAACACGGTTCCCAATGTGGGGTGAGGACTCTGTCAAAATAACCAAAGTCACATCCCTGAATTCCTACATGTGCTAGGACAAGTGGATGAGTGAAACCTGAGAGTCAGGCTCAGTTCTTCATGAAATGCCAGACCTAGTCATATCCTGCCACCTCTTCCAACCTCTTTCTCTTCTGACAACTGAATGCATCCTTATAACCTCTAGATGCATAAAGAAATGGATCACCATCCCAGGGCCTTCACATCTTCACCAGTCTCCCAGAGTAAAGTATCACTTCATCTTACCTCCCTCTCCCATGACCCTCATCCAGAAGGAACTCCTAAACGTGACCAGCAGCTCTACAAACAGGTCCTGGCAGTGGGTTTATCAGAGACAACAACATTCCTTCTCAGAGCACTGGTTTGCGACAAATGTGCTCTGTCCTAGAGCACCCATCGGGGGGCCAGAACCAGTGGAATGACATATCTAGAAAGCCCTTACAGACTGCCAGTCCTTCATTTACAAGAAAGGGAAACTGAGATGCAGTGAGAAGAAGGCTCTCAAGGCCACACAATGAGTGTAGAAACTCAATTTCAGTCAAGCATTCTCTGCTCCATACCACACAGCCTGAAGAGTACCCCCACTATAGATGCTTAATAGTAGAATGCAAGGATGGGTAGACGATAATTCAGAGATTTGCTATCCAACCAGCTACATGAGGCTATTTAAATATCAATTAATTGAATAAAATTAAAAATTCAGTCTCTCAGTCACATTTGATATAGCTAATGGCTGTCATATTAGAGAATATAGAGAATATTTTCACCACTGCAGAAAAGTTCCACTGACAGTGCCGATCATTCAGATGGATAGAAGATGGATAGATATCCTATAAGAAAAAAAGTTCCCTGGGGGCAAGGTCTATGTCAAGTACTCCCTTGAGATGTATTGAGGAATGTTCTCCATATCCCATAACCAATGACTCAGTGACTAAAAGAACAGCCCATAATACAATCAACAAGGGGCTCAGCAGTACAGACCACAAGTCCAAGAAACACAGATCGCCATCCAAGGGAGCTTCCTGGATCTAAGCACAGGAGCCTATGGAAGAAACAAGTGGCTTCTGTCTCCTCACCTTTTTTTCCAAAAAGTATGATTATCAAGTTTTGAAACTTGATCAAATTTTCCCACAGGTACCAAAGGTCTCAGTCACTAACCACCAAGTCTCACATAGATGTCTCTGAGCCTCGGCCACTTTGGGAGGCAGCAGGCAAAAAGAAGCTGAAAGGAGAAGGGAAATCCTTAGGTTCCCGAGTGGGAAAATCATCACTAACCTCTCATTTTCAAGAGGCAATCTGAAAAAAAAAAAAAATAACAAAAAAAAAAAAAAAGAGGCAATCTGAAACCCTGCATGTATACTTGCTTTGTAGTGTCCAATCACCCTCCATCAAGCCAACAAAAAGCTGACTGGTCATACCAGAAACGAGGCTGTCATGCTATAGAGAAAAGTCAACCTGCCTGGTAGCTTTGTAAGCCCACAGTGCAACATGTGACAAGGTGAGAAGTCTCTTAAAAGACTGGGTGAATATTCTGTCAAGAAAAAAGCCCCTTTGCAAACAGGCTTGACTTGTTCTGCTCTATTCAAAATTTGTAGTAAAAGTCCGATTAAGAACAGTTTTGCCAATTAAAAATCAGTTCTAGAAATTTCAGGATGCTCAGTCTCCAATAAAGACATCTTTAAAAAGATTTTATTGGAAAAAAATTGCTTTACAATATCATGCTGATTTCTGCCCTACATCAACAGGAATCAGCCACATGACCCCTCCCTCTTGAACTTCCCTCCTATCTCCCACCCTATCCCACCCCTCTATATCGTCACAGAGCATTGGGCTGAGTTCCCTGTGTCACAAAGAAAATTCTTACTACATAAAGTTTCAGTCATTAAAATGAGAGACATCAGCTGCTTACAAAGAGCAGAAAAAGACCAGGTCCTCTGGATATTTTTTTCTCTTTTTTAAATTGAAGTATAGTTGATTTACCCCTGCATATTTTCAACACCTGAAGGTCCAACTATACATGAGACAAGGAAAAGATCTACTCTGAATTCTACTGGCTCAGTTAAGGCAAGCGATACAGTTAATCTTTAGTCTTAATAAGATCTCAATGAACATTCTGTTCCTTTTCTATAGCCAATGAGTATATTTTCATTAGTTCACACTGTAGCAATTAATAATCTACTTTGCTATTTCAATTTTAAGACATTTTTTTCTTATAACAATAGAATTCTCTTTTGCTTTGGAGTGCCCTAGCTCCATTTTTCAGGAGGAAGATTCATTAGTGTTCAACTTCAAAAATTGTTACTTAGTATCACTGTGCCTCAGTTGTTTTATAAGCAACATGTAAGTAGTACCACCTCATAAATGTTGTGAAAATTAACTGAGATTACGTGCATGTCTTTTGACTGGTTCTAAGGAGTAAATTTGATCTCTGGTTCCTCAAAGCCTTTGACTGTGTGGATCACAATAAACTGTGGAAAATTCTGAAAGAGATGGGAATACCAGACCACCTGACCTGCCTCTTGAGAAACCTATATACAGGTCAGGAAGCAACAGTTGGAACTGGACATGGAACAACAGACTGGTTCCAAATTGGAAAAGGAGTACATCAAGGCTGTATATTGTCACCCTGCTTATTTAACGTATATGCAGAATACATGATGAGAAACGCAGCGCTGGAAGAAGCACAAGCTGGAATCAAGATTGCCGGGAGAAATATCAATAACCTCAGATATGCAGATGACACCACCCTTATGGCAGAAAGTGAAGAGGAACTAAAAAGCCTCTTGATGAAAGTGAAACAGGAGAGTGAAAAAGTTGGCTTAAAGCTCAACATTCAGAAAGCTAAGATCATGGCATCTTGTCCCATCACTTCATGGCAAATAGACGGGGAAACAGTGGAAACAGTGTCAGATTTTATTTTGGGGGGCTCCAAAATCACTGCAGATGGTGACTGCAGCCATGAAATTAAAAGACGCTTACTCCTTGGAAGGAAAGTTATGACCAACCTAGATAGCATACTAAAAAGCAGAGACATTACTTTGCCAACAAAGGTCCATCTAGTCAAGGCTATGGTTTTTCCAGTGGTCATACATGGATGTGAGAGTTGGACTGTGAAGAAAGCTGAGCGCCGAAAAATTGATGCTTTTGAACTGTGGTGTTGGAGAAGACTCTTGAGAGTCCCTTGGACTGCAAGGAGATCCAAGCAGTCCATCCTAGAGGAGATCAGTCCTAGATGTTCATTGGAAGGACTGATGCTGAAGCTGAAACTCCAGTACTTTGGCCACCTCATGCGAAGAGTTGACTCATTGGAAAAGACCCTGATGCTGGGAGGGATTGGGGGCAGAAGGAGAAGGGGACGACAGAGGATGAGATGGCTGGATGGCATCACCGACTCGATGGACACGAATTTGAGTAGACTCTGGGAGTTGGTGATGGACACGGAGGCCTGGCGTGCTGTGGTTAATGGGGTCGCAAAGAGTCGGACACGACTGAGTGACTGAACTCAACTGAACTGAAGGAGTAAATGCTAAGTGATGGAGTGGATGAATGAATGAATGAAGTGTCTGAACTATGGAACTGATTTGTCAGTGGACTCAGCTATACAAACCTGGAAGCAGACAAACTGCAGAAATGATTCACAATTTAAGACACAGTCATTCACATACTGTCAGCTCCTAAAATTGTAGATACAATAAGTGGGAGGAAATAAGCTGCCTACAGAAAGCATGCCTTGCAAATTCAGGCTACTGCAAAGGTGAGAACATTTCAGTTTTCCCACGGGAAAAAATCTTCCCTTCCACTCTAAAGTTTTATGATTGTGTATTTGTGCAAATAGGAAGAACAGTTAATCTAATAAGTTCCAGCTTTGGAATTCTAGGATTAAAATATACCTATCAAAATCCATATGTAAATTTGGATTTGGAAGTGTTCCCCATTTGACTTGGATCCAGGTATGTATAGAGTAATTGAGTCATAATTATGATATTGTTTTATGCTAATAATGCTTCTGACATGGAAGGAAATTGGACTGAGAATCTGAAGATCTGAGTTTGCTTGTGGCTTTTTCAAAGTCTCTTCCCCTTTCTGACCTTCATTTTGAACACCAGTAAAATGAACAAGCCAGGCAAGATGATGACTGAGGCCAGTCCTCCCCGAATTGTCCTGTGCCTAATTCTATTTACTGTAGAAGAGATAATGGTGTGCAAGAAGTTAGAGAAGCAGGCATCCCAGAGGGGAAGTGAGAACCTAAGGGTGAAAATTATGCTAGGAAAATACCATATGTAATTAATTATAAAATGCATCATTAGTTTATATACCACTAAGAAAGAAAAAACTATTGCAACCACCTCCTAATTCGAGAGATGGCAAAATGTGATGGTAAAGGGGAATCTCATAATGAAATATGGGAAAGTACTTATTATATTACTGGGTACTTATTATACTCTAGGCACTAAGCTAAGTGTTTTAGATATTATCTTTATTTAACTCAAAAACAACCCCACGAGATAGAAATGTATGATCTTATACGAAAGATCAGCATTTTACAGAAGAGATGATTGAGGTACAGAGGGTTTACATCATTTGCTTAAGATCCTCTAACTAGTCCATAAGAAAGGTGACATATGAACCTATAACTATTTCACTCCAAACTCCATCTTTTTAACCTTTTACCCTTTGAACAAGGCTGGAGCATTTGATGCAAAGTGAAAACAAGGTGTCTGATGGAAACAGGGCTGAAACACTGAAACTGTCAGGATACGTTAAAGGAACTTATTAGAGTAAAATACTGAGAACTAGAAGGGACCTTAAAGACAATGTATCACAAGCATATACTTTACAAAGAATCTAAAGCCCAAAGGGGCTATGTCATTTGTGCAAGGTTATACAGCCAGTCCTGGTGGCTCAGACAGTAAAGAATCTGTCTACAATGTGGGAGACCTGGATTCGATCCCTGGGTCAGGAAGATCCCCTGGAGAAGGGAATGGCTACCCACTCCAGTATGCTTGCCTGGAGAATACCATGGACAGAGGAGCCTGGTGGGATGCAGTCCACGGGGTTGGCAAAGAGTCTGACACAACTGAGCAATTATCACTTCCACTTCACATACACCCAGTCAGTGTAAAAAGCTAGGATTCTAGAATTTTGCCAGGTAATAAAATCAAGCTTGCCAGTCTGTAATTGCCTGAATCTGGCAATTCCCATCTTTTTACATCCTAGGCATTTCCCATTTTTATACATTGATTTCTTGGTGATTTGCCTGTGATGACATAGGCAAGTTCCTTCAGTACTCCAGGATGTAATTTATTCAAGACTGAGACACAGAGCATTCTCAAAGCAGTGTGGAGAGGGGGACAGAGCAGGAGGGCTGGGGGTTCTAATCCTCCCAGCTCTAGGAACCCTGCAGGCTTAATTTCTGTCTTGTGGATTCGTATGTAAAACGAGGATAACACCACCAATCTCACACAGAGACAAAGTCTACAAAGTCTACAAAGTCCCGATGGTGCACCGATGGCAGATATTTTGGCTAAGACTGTTGCAATAGCTTGGGGCTTGTATTATGCCCTCACCTTTCTTGGCCGTCAGTTCTTACGTGGATAATCTGTTGTGCATTTTCCAATCTGAACTATATCTTCTTGGCTGAATACAGTGGGAGCAGGATGACAGACTTGACCCTTGCCTTCTCCATTTCCCTTTAAGATAATTCAACTTTTCCAAGCAGAAAACCAAAACCCTATTCTATTTTTTACTGTTCCCAAGCTTGTCTCCTGCTAGCTTTAATCTTGTTACCTGACTTTACTTTAAATTTTTGTATGAGGCCTTTAAACATCTAGCTCCTCGAAGAAGTCCCTTTCCTTTCATAATTCATGCTGCTCATCTTAAAGTGAAGGCCAACCCCTTTCCAAAGTGTGGGCAGTCCTCAAGATTTCATAGTCACTTGAAGCTCAAGGTTAAAGCAACCTATGTTTAAACTTCCAACCATTGGGAATTGAGTGCCAGTACAGGAAAAGCGTCTTCCTACCTTTTCAGGGATCTTTGTTCTTCTAGTTAAATATGTGTGAAAAGACAATGTGTGATAATTATGTCACAGGCTGCCAGGAGCTAGGGCGGACCCTCAAGCTGGGAAGTGGAAACTGCCAAAGAAATGAGTAGCCAGGATGTGGGGTGACTTAACAGTCCTACTTTCTACTTTAAAGGCACCCAACTAGGGGGGAAGCATGTGCCCAGCCCCACAGTCAGCCACTCTATGGAAAGCCCAGCTGGTGAAACCAGTGGGCATAACCAAGGCATCTCCACCTCCGTGGTGATAGCCTACCTCACAAAATACATGCTTTGTAAATCAAGCATCACAAGAGCCCAAATTTCAGCTCCCGCTTTCGCAAGCCCTTCGTGACTATTTTGTTCTTGCTGCCTTTGTGGGACTTTGCAGTAAATGTTTGCTACAAGGATTAAAGGCTACTAGAGACCTGGGTTCAATCCCTGGGTCAGGAAGATCCCCTGAAGAAGGAAATGGCAACCCACTCCAGTATTCTTGCCTGGGAAATCCCACAGACAGAAGAGCCTGGTGGGCCACAGTCCATGGGGTCTCAAAAGAGTCAGACATGACTGAGTGACTAACACACCTAGGGGTGGAAGAGCTAAGTGCCTTTCATACCTGATGTGAAGTCTCACAACTACCCTATGAGATATATCTCTACATTTTTTGGATGAAAACTAAAAATGAGTGAAATCAAATAATTTACCCAAAGTTATAGGACTAGAGCATAGGAAACTCTATTCAATATTCTGTGAATAAAACCTATACGAGAAAAGAATATGAAAATAATATCTGTGTATGTACAACTGAATCACTTTACTGTACACCTGAAACTTAACACAGCATTATAAATAAACTATACTCCAATAAATTAAAAAAAACCTGAAAAAATACAAAGTTATAGGGCTAGGAAAGGATGAAATCAGAATTTGAATTCAGGCCTATCCCATTCCAATGACTGTGCTGCTGCTGCTGCTGCTGCTAAGTCACTTCAGTCGTGTCCGACTCTGTGCAACCCCATAGACGGCAGCCCACCAGGCTCCACCGTCCCTGGGATTCTCCAGGCAAGAACACTGGAGTGGGTTGCCATTTCCTTCTCCAGTGCATGAAAGTGAAAAGTGTAAGTGAAGTCACTCAGTCGTGTCCGACTCCTAGCGACCCCATGGACTGCAGCCCACCAGGCTCCCCCGTCCATGAGATTCTCCAGGCAACAGTACTGGAGTGGGTTGCCATTGCCTTCTCCAATGACCATGTACAAAACCTCAAATTATATGGATCTATCTCATCTAGTTCCTGAGCACTCTGGGTCAAGGCACATTCGAAGCATCTGCAGCCTTAGACACACAGTTTGATGCATCAGGGTTGAGCCTCCGGTGCCTGAGTTTCTATAGAGTCAGAAGACAGTCAGACTGCTGAGCCTCTGCCTCGGTTTCCTACTGCTGCTGCTAAGTCATGTCAGTCATGTCTGACTCTGTGTGACCCCACAGACGGCAGCCCAACAGGCTCCTCTGTCCTTGGGATTCTCCAGGCAAGAACACTGGAGTGGGTTGCCATTTCCTTCTCCAATGCATGAAAGTGAAAAGTGAAAGTGAAGTCGCTCAGTTGTGTCCAACTCTTAGCGACCCCATGGACTGTAGCCTACAGGCTCCTCCGTCCATGGGATTCTCCAGGCAAGAGTACTGGAGGGGGGTGCCATTGTCTTCTCTCGGTTTCCTGCTGAGCACTGCAATTAGTACCCTGCAGCTAGCACTGTGATCTGAAGCTCCACCTGACTGATTAGAGCCTTGCTCATCACTTGCCACGCCCCTCAACTGGAGCAGGCTGGAGGGAAATGTCTTAGCCCTGTGCTCCCAAGTCACTGTCTGAGAGCCTGCCAGGAGTGGATAGATGGCCCCACAGGTAGGACCACAGACTCCCTTGACCCTGAGGGTCTCTCACCACTTGTAGACTCTGGTGACACCCCCTCCCAGGACTGCCTTAATCTCCTTCCCCTACCTTGGATGGTGTATGGTGGGGCTGGCCTGAGAGAAACTTTCTTTTGTGATGCTCCACTGGATCCCATGTATTTCACTGCTGACTGTTTACCTCTTCCAGGCTAGCCCTACAGTCCCTGAGCTCTTAGCCAGACATTCTGCCAACCCTTTCAGAAGTGCCAACGCCAATCTTGATTTGAAGTGGGAAGCCAGTTTTCTTCATGTAAGCAAGTGGCTAAAACAACCCATAGAAGACTGTCTGAAGCATTTCAGTCAACAACAATTGGCCAAATTAAAATGAGAATTCTCATTAATCTCCCCACCCACTGACTGTTAATGACATGGTAATTATAAACACAACAGTAAACATTATTACTAACTTTAAGTGTTAACTTGAAACCAGCTGGTACAGTCCGCAAAACACTCTAGTCCTGGAAAGTTCACAAATTCATGTAATACAGTAAATTCAGCAACTGTTAATTCACCTTAGATCAGATGGAAGTCAATCAGAATGAGTTCTGATTGACTTCCAGGGCTAGCCTGGAAGAGGCAAACAGTCAGCAGTGAAATACATGGGATCCAATGGAGCATCACAAAAGAAAGTTTCTTTCAGGCCAGCACCACCATCCACCATCCAAGGTAGGGGAAGTAGATTAGGGCAATCCTGGGAGGGGGTGTCACCAGAGTTTACAAGTTGTAAGAGACACTCAGGGTCAAGCAGCTAACCATAAGAACTCTTCTGCAGTGACCTGGGTTGTCCTAGATCCATGGTGGCAACTGTTTCTACCAAGCCCTGCAAGGACAGGCCAGAGATTGGCCAGATGCTCACCAAACCCATTCCCTCTTCTTCTGGAGGACACAATTCTCATTTTTTCCACTCTCCCTTGCATTTCAGAGCAGTCATGTGACCGAACTCTAGCCAATGAAATATGGGCAGAAGTGTTATGTGCCACTTCCAGGACTGGCCCATGAAATCATCCCACACATGTGTCCTCTACTCTCTCTCTCCACTCTTCTGAAGGCTGAAAGCAGAGGTTCCACTAGAGGACTCCAAGGCATGGCAGAGTCACTAAACAGAAGTGGAACATATGGAGTGAACCATGATGTGAGCAAGAAATAAGCTTCTATTACACTACCCCTGATACTTGTAGATTATTTTACTAGGCAACCTATGCTGACCAATTAGCAGAGAACACCAACACTGTTGACATAATTTTGGGTGAAACATGGTGATAGTAAACTATGCAGGCTGAAGAAATTACTTTCTCCATTCCAAAATCTCTGTCTAGTGTTAATGTGTAAGGAGTAGACAGGTCTCATTTAAAAGCAATAAGGATATGGCAGTGATGTGGGTACCAAAACTGTGGGAGAACTTCAAAGAGAAGGAGAAAAATAAATATAGAAAAAGGAATAATTTAGGGGGACTTAGAACTAGTTAGGACTCAGTAGCTAGCTGGGCTCTCTATTCTCCTCTCTGAAAGAGTTGATCCATTCCCATGCCTCTGACAAACACATGTGAAAGTATCGGGTAAATTTCAGAGAAAGATATTAACACAAAGCACTGTGATTGCTTTTATTCCCAAATCTAAATCCTTGACCTTGTCTCACCCAGCCTAGCTCCAGCTGCATGGCCAACCACGGCAGGTGTTTCCATTTGGATGCAAAGCTCAAATCTTCCTCTATCCTCAACTTTGTCCCCATGCTGTCAGTGAGGGGAATCATCACTCGCTTCACACCTAACATATGCCATATCCATATGTAATAATTAATATATAATATTACATATACATGATTATAGAAATCACCTAATTAAATTCTCTTATATTCTTTCCTGATATAAATGTCATTATCTCATTTCACAGATGTGGAAACTGATATTCATAGAAGTTATAAAATGACTTGGCCAAGGTCACACAATTGGTAACTAGGAAGAACAATTTTCATTTATGTAAAACCTATAACTGATAAGAGTGCGTCCTTAAACAGTGAAATACACCTGGTGGTGTGCTACAGCCTATTGTTCTGGTTCCCAAGAGTCAATGGTAATCATCAGGATTTTTGCCAGCTGGTTGTTAAATAGGCTGGTAGCTTGAAAACTGTCACAGATAGAAGTATTTACATGTTGGTAATTGGCAAATGCTACAAACGCTACAATCAAGACTTTCATTCCTCCATCACTAACTACACCTTTCTATTTGGACCAATAAGGCAGGCAACACTGTTGTTCTGTTGAGATTTCAGGAATAAGAATTAGAAGGAAAAAGCCTTATGGAAGACTTTGCAATCAAAAACTTAACAAAAGTAAAGGCAAACATTACCAAGATACAAAGCAGTGAGGAAGAAGTATGAGTCCCTCAGCATGGCTCAAGCTTCTAACAATTCTATACAAGCTCTCCCAGTAAACTGGTAAGAATTAAAAAGAACAATACCAGTTTAGGAGGAGAAGCAGTTAAACTGTGGGTCAATGTGAAGAAATGCTATGGAAAGAAAGATCATAGAGATTTAGTTTTGAACTAAGGGATGAGGGAGGTATTACAAGCCCCTTGGGGTCACTTCTGCAATAGGAATTATTAAAAAAAATTTTAACCCCCAGATCTACAGTTAGCACATTAATGCAACAGCACCGATAATCCAAAGCAGAAGATAAAATCACATGATACATTCCAAAGCCAGAGATAAATAACTGGAATACTTCCTTTGATCAGCTGCACACGGTTTACCTTCTGTAATCAAAGTGTATCTTAATTAGATGAGCATGTGTATATATACAGTATTTGGGGAAAGGAGGTTAGAAGCTTACAAAGTGGTTAGGGGCAGTCAGCCTGCATTCACTTTTTTTTTTTTTTTTTAAGTAAACAGTCCCAATATGGAAAATAATCCCCATGTGAAAAATTTTAAAAAATGGTGTTTTTATTTGTGGCCTAGAGGAGTTATTC
This sequence comes from Dama dama, assembly GCF_033118175.1. Classification (NCBI taxonomy): domain Eukaryota; kingdom Metazoa; phylum Chordata; class Mammalia; order Artiodactyla; family Cervidae; genus Dama; species Dama dama. The sequence goes on from NC_083699.1 coordinate 50,147,037, forward strand.
CCAAACCTGGCTTATCATCAAATCTGGCTGAAAAAAAATTTAAACACAGACTTTGGTATCTATATTTAGATTTAGATTCAAGGAGTATAAGAAACTCAATATGTGTTTGTCAGAACTGAACTGACTCATTAAAGCATAACACCAAAGTAAAAATTTTTATTAAAGAATTAAAGAATCCTAAGAAGAACCCTAAACAAGGTTGACCAACCCAACCCAGTAAAGCCAGGGAGGGAAAAGCACTTTGGGCAGAGGGACTGAAGTGAATTCCAGTTTTTGAAGAGGTTATACCAGATGAAGCTGGACTCTGGGAAGGAAGACTAATTGCCACTTATTAGCTATGTTTGGGGAGAAGGCAATGGCAACCCATTCCAGTGTTCTTGCCTGGAGAATCCCAGGGATAGGGGAGTCTGGTGGGCTGCCATCTGTGGGGTTGCACAGAGTCAGACATGACTGAAGCAACTTAGCAGCAGCAGCTATGTTTGGAGGGTGAATGACAATCTCACTGGGCTTCAGAATTCTTATCTATGAGATGAGGAGATTCACGCCAAAACTGAGAGGTGCTTTCCATTCTCTAACTGCCTATCACAGTTTCTGGCACAGAGGAGTTCATTGTTAACTATTGCTCTATTATTATTTTCTCCTTTCACCCTGCTTTGGGAACATTATCCATTGCCAAAGATACAGAGGTTGTTGCCTGGGTGCCTCCAACCTCCCTCTCCTGCAGCACCACTCAGCAGGCTCAGAGTATCTTCTGAGGATGACAGAGAAAGTTCATCACTGCACCAGGCCAAAAATCAAGAGAGCCCCTTTCATGTGGCTCTGCTTTCAACTCTGTGTGACCTTGAACAAGCTTGCTTCCCTTGGTCTTAATTTCTAGTCCTGACAAATGGGCACAATAAAAAAGAACCTGTCCTGGCCAGAAAGCTCTAATGAAGAGCCCAGGAGAATGGGTTAACATTAAGCTCCAGACAGCTCAGGGATAACAAGAGAGTTGTCACTGTTCCTGGGAGCTCTCCCTCCCTCCTGTGTCAGGGAGATGGTTGGTACTCCCAGACTGCTACACTGAGCTTCTGCTAATTGGAGACTTGATGACAGATGACACCAAGTTTCTGGGAGACAAAATGATCTCTCCAGCCCCAGAGCTCTGCAGTGAGGAGGAGGGAGGATAGGAAGCTTCCCTGGAGTACTGCAACCAAGGTTCCTGAGGGCAGCACATAAAACATTCATGGAACTCGAGCCACCACTAGAACATGTCAGGGAGTATGGGAAACAAGCAAAGCTAAGAGTGGAGAATGCTGCTGGCCTACCCTGCCAGCTGCCACAACCCAGTGGGAGCCAGCTGGGGCCAGCCAGGAGCAGCAGAACAGTCATAGAGGACCACAGCACTTTGGAAGAGTCTCAGGAATTAAGGGAAGGGTACTTTATTCCCTACCAGAAAGGAAAACAGGCATGTCTTGAGAAAAAAGGTGATGACGCAAAATTAGAAGAGAAGGACCCTAGTTTGTACATGTTGTAAGAGATCATCACAGGAGAGAAAAAGACCACATGTTGGAGAAGGCAGACTTGGGAAGAGGGAAAGGCTGGATGAGTTTGTGAGAATGCAACCTGAATAAAAGTGAAGGAGAAAGACAAAGAGGAGGAGAGAGTATTCCAAAAAATTAGGATACCCAAACTTTATTAAAGGAGTAGGGTGGAATGGTTGCTACTTATCAACACAGGAAAGAAAATTCTAGATCTTTATGCTGACTTCTTTCTAATTTAAATTTTCTAAGTCACTTCCATGTAAATGAAGTACACCAAACACATGGGATTTCACACTTCCAACTTGAGTTAGCTCTGAAGACACCATATTTTCTCTCCATCCTCTCCATCCCTTCATCAAGTGAAGGGAGGCAGGAGGTGGAGAGGGGTGACAGTGTGAGGGGTGACAGAAAATGCCCAGATGGCCCTAGCCTGCTGACTGGGTCATCCTCATTTCCAGCAGCTCCTGGTCATAGCTCCAAAGCCCAAGTCTAACCAGAGATGAGGAGATAACCCAAGTAAAAGCCACTTCTTCCTAAGATGGGAGCCACATCATTGGAGTAACTCCCATGGTTACGTTTATGGATTTAATTCATACCAAATTAATTTACATATCCTTAAAAAGTTAAACATTCTCCAAAAGTAAACATTCCCAAGTCTACCACTTGTTTATGTTTAATGTCCTCCATGAGATCTGGAGTTCCCAACAGCAGCTCTAGACTTCTCCCTTCCCACCAAGAGCTTTGGGAGAACAGAAATCATACCCATCAAACTGTACAGACCCCAGCAGAGCCATACATCAGGACTTCATGAATACTTTTTGATAAGGATGGCATTTTAAATCCTTGTTATTCCCCAAGGATTCTCCTCCAGGAAGAGAGAAGTTCTAAAAACTAGCAATGCCTGTTAAAAAGGAAAACACACAAGGTTCCAGTCTTCTGTGGGGAGTGCCAAGACCTGGAGTGACCAGGAGCTCAGCCAGCCAGAGTCAAGGAAAGCCACTGTTCTTCCCACTATGAAGGATGACTTGCACCATGCAGTGTCTCCACCACCCTCTGAGCCCCAAATTCAGCTGGGACTTCCCAAACCTCACAATCCTGCATTGGTTAGGATTGTGTTTGGCTGAGAATAATGGAAAATCCTACTTATACAAGTAAGGTGCTTATATGTCTCAAGAAACAAGAAGTCTGGAGCTGGCAATCTGGAGCTGCTTCAATGGTGATTATATTCTTGATCCACCATCTTTGCACATGGCTTTTGTCTCTCGGTTACAAGATGGCTGCAACACCTCCTGGCATCTTAGTCCCATTCCAGGAAGGAAGAAGGGTGAAAAGCAAACAGCTTTCTCTTTGAGTGTTTTTATCTTTACTTGAGAAGAGGCCTTCCCATTGATTTGCGCCTACATATCAAAAGAATCATGTCACATGGTCTCCCCTAGTGGCAAAGGAAGCTGGAAATGTAAGTATTTCACTTTCCACCCTTCATAATAAAGGAAGAAAAGGGAGAAGGTCTTTGGAATAGATGTTAGGTGCACCAGTTGCAGTATTTGTGCCATTCATACAGATTAACAAATCAAAAGGACACTGACACCCTCCTAAAAGGGATGATATGGGGTGCCTCTTGATTGTCTGTTCTCTCAAATGGGAAAGGCTATGAAAAAATTTACCCAAGGCTCAGAAAACCCTCTTAGGCTCCCAAATGTGCCCCCTTCCACTGAACATGCTGAGTCACTCTTACTTGTATTCCTCACTATAATTCCCCAGGGCACGGAGAACCTATCCCACTTTTAAAGATAAAGAAGGAAAGGCTAAGGCCAAATGTCCATGGCTTACAAGAGGGAGAAATAGACTCTGAACCCAGATTTCTAGTGTCAAATCAGTGCTCTTTTCTTCACACCATTGGTCATTCTTACACTACATACCTATTTCTGCTACTGCTGTAATCCCCGCACCCTTCCAGTTTATGATGATCCTTTCCCCTTTTAAAATTGAGATTAATGCAAAAGGAGAAGACAGGTCATAGGGAATCTGAAAAACTCCATAAAAGGTTGGAAAAGATCAGGAACCTTTCACTCTTGCCAACAGAATGTGCATCTCACTCTCCCAAAACTCACCCAAAAGAGGTTTTAAAAAACCAAATCCAAGAATAGAAGATGTCTTCCAGGGGTCAACTGCTCCATGGCCCTCACTCCACCCCCCTCAAACTGCAGAGACAGATCTTGGAGTTCCCTGGCGTGTCTGCGACTACCCCCCACTGCAGGTTGCTGCACAGGCTCGGCATTGCTCAGGCTAGCCACGTACTCCTACAGCAGAGCACTTCTATCCCTGCATGGCAATTGCCTGGCCACTGTTCTGACTTCCATACAAGACCCTTCACTTCTCAAGAAAAAAGGACTGTGTCTAATTCAATATTGTATCTGCAGCACCGAGCATGATGCCTGGTACATGGTAAGGTCTTAATAAAAAATATTCAAATAAATAATGCAAAACATCAATTCTTATTGTAGTATCTGTGTATTTCTTTTTGCCATCTCCAGAGTGGAAACAGAAAGGAGCTGGTCACTCTGGTGGGAGCTCAATAGACTCCACAGACTCCAGGAATGGTAGAACTTGAGCCATTCAGCACAAATTTCTTAGGATGTAAGACCCAAGGAGGCTGAAATCTACAGCATTGGAAATTATGTTTCTGCATTTCAGGGTGGGTTGGGGGTGTGAGAAGAAGAAGGAAATAAGCTCTGAACTTCTAACAGGTAGGACTTTTGGTGCAAGAAAAACAGAGAAGAGGGGAAATGGGAAGAAGCGCAGCCTGGAAGCAACAAGAGTGAATGCCAGGCACTACCCGAGCCTCCCATTCAGCGAATTGGTACTTTGCCACACAGGCAGTCTGGACTCGACTTCAAAGCCTGCCTGCCTCTGGCTTCTCAGGCTCTTTCTTAGCTTCCTTAAGTCCATCCTACTGCTTTGCCCTGACCCCTGGCACCCTGCCCCTGACTCTCTCCTAGCACTGATCCATCACACTTCCATAGCCTCCCTGAGTCTAGCTGAGGCTCCGAGATCCATTCCTGCCCTGCCCACTGCAGCCTGATGGAGGAAGAGGATGCAGAAGCCAAAGGTACCTCTTAAGTAGAGGTTCCTAGCCTCCCTGGAGTCAGTGACCCCTTTAAGAGTCTGAGAAAAGCCACAGACCTTTGCCCCTGCTACAGTTGCACTTATGCATACAACCACAAAATTTCCATGTGATTCTAGGAGCTGAACAGGGTTCCCAGGTGGCTCAGTGGTAAAGAATCCAAGGAGCCTGGTGGGTTCCTACAGTCCGTACAGTCCATAGGGTTGCAAACAGTCAGACATGACTGAGCATGCACGCACAGAGGAGCTGGACAGACCTCTAACAAAGCCTACTCATGAACCCAGAATAAGAACTCCCGGTGCAAGGGCAGGCACAACTTTTGTCTTAGGGCTGTTGCACACCCTGGGAGAAGCTCTCAATGGCCTGGCCAGGCCATTCCCAGCTTGTCCTTCCTACATGGAAGCTTTTGGAACAGTGAGAACACAAATTGTCTCTTTGATCCCTCCCACCTGAGAATCCTTTAATGAAGAAAACACTAAGTGCTTACTGTGTGGCAAGCTGTGGGAAGTCAAAGGAGTGACATACATTTTCTGGAAATCTAATCTTCACAATAAACTTGTGGAGCAGATATTCTCCCTTTCAGATGAGAAAATCAGGCTTAAAGAAGTTAAGGAATCAGGTGGTCACACAAATGCATAGTGGGTTATGGAATACAGAATCAGACCCAGGCTTATCAGGGATCCATGGCTGCTCTTGCATTCAAGACAGCTCCCAAGCCTAGATTACCTGTGGAAGTAAGCAAAAGAAAGCTCCCCTGGCCACCCAAAATCTAACCTCTCCCTCCATGCTGCACACAAGCCTATAATTCCACAATCAGAAATCTAGCCAAAGAGAGAATTAACGCCTCATGGTTATGAAGCCATTTCTCTGGTTCTACATCAACGTGGTTTTGCTATTTGGACAGTTCATGGAACTGTCACCTGAGTCACTGAGTGTAAACCAGAAGAGAGGGTAGGGAGCACTCCAGTACTAAATAGGGAAAGCAGCTGAAGGTGGGTTGGAGGACATGCTAGAGAGCGTCTTTGAAGATGCAATGAAGAAAACTAGCTGGCAGATGGAAGGAACATTCCCAGATAAACTGTAAAGCAAGAAAAAAAAAAAAAAAAAAAAAGACAATACTTGACAAATTCCTTCCCATGAACAACACTGTAGGAGCTTGAGGTCAAAGCAGAGGACAAGCCCTACCTTGTTAGGTACCTGTTGGAGGGTTTGGGGCTGGAAATGGCCTTTAGAATGGACTATCTTCACATGCTGAGACCAGGCTGGAGATCAAGCCCAACGGAGATCATCCAGGAAAGATGTCACCCATAGCTGGAAGAATGTCACAACTTGGGAGGGATGGGGTAGGGACTAAGTCAGTGGATTTGACAGAGTCTGGAATCCAGGAGACAGTGAAAGCAATTTGGGAGCAAATGAGGGGACAGGAGAAGACTTCACTCTGGGTATCCATTTATAACCAGCATCTAGGGCTTACATTTAGAGGCCAGAGGCAAGGGCGTGATAAGCAATAGGGCTGGTCTTGACTAAAGCACCTGAAGAAGGTGGGCCCCTTCCCCCAGCATAATGGAAATTCAGGAAATCAAATAAAAAAATTATAACATAGAATGAAAATTAAAAGTTTAACATAAAAAAAAAGCTTAACATGCTATAAGTCTGCAGAAAACCATGTTCTTCAAACATACTAGAATTGATATAAGGCAAAGCTAGTCAACAATACCATTATGGATGTATGTAAAGATTAAACAAGTGTTTATAATTTTTTGTTAAATTAACCCCAAATGTTCAGCAATAAGAGTGCAGTTAAATAAATCACGGCATAATTGTTAAGTATGTAGGGTCTGAAATCAGAATGCTTAAAGTCCTGGCTTTGTCAGTCAAGAATTATGTGCCCTTTTGAGAATTAAGTTCCTTAAGCCTCCATTTCCTCACCTATAAACGGGTATAATTATAGTAATTGCCTTCTGGTATTATTATTTGGCACAGTGCTTGATATATTCCTAGATAACTATATAGCAAGAAATTATTTCAGAAAATGTTAGCTGGCAGTTTTGTTGTCATTTTAGAAAGCAGGGGAAACCACTAGGCCATTCAGGTATGACCTAAATCAAATCCCTTGTGATTATACAGTGGAGGTGATGAACAGATTCAAGGGATTAGATCTGGTAGACAGAGTGCCTGAAGAACTGGACAGAAGTTCGTAACACTGCAGAGGAGGCAGTGACCAAAAGAAAAAGAAACACAAGAAGGCAAAGTGGTTGTTTGAGAAGGCCTTTCAAATAACTGAGGAAAGAAAAGAAGTGAAAAGCAAGGGAAAAAGGGAACGATATACCCAACAAATGCAGAGTTCCAGAGACTAGCAAGGAGAGAGAAGAACGTCTTCTTCAAGATAGAACACTATTGAGCCATTAAAAATAATTTATAGAAGTGTAATATTGAAAGATGTTTACAAATAACTTGTTTGGGGTTTTAATAAGCAGATTATAAAGCATGCATGCTTTATTTTTGTTATTCCTACATTTATATAGTTATGTATCTATGTTTTATACATGTATTTTTTTCAATTTAAATATAGTTGATTTATGACATTGTGTTAATTTCTACATGTATGTATTTATGTGATTAAGAAGATGAGAAAAATATTCAGAAAAGAATAGCCAAGGAGAAAAAGAAAGCACTTTTGCACTCAGAAATGAAGACAAGAAGGACCAACTTCAATACAGCCAGAAAAAGCTCTAACGGAGTATGCTGCTGAGGAATTTCTTTGATGTGAGCTTATAGAAAATTCCTGGCTGTCACTGCTGCCCCTGCCTTCACCCTGCCCTTCTTCTCACTTGTCCTCAGTCCATGAACTGGGATTTGAATCTCTTTAATCTCAGAAACAGGAAACAGTGGCCTCCATTATTATCAGTATGACCAACGATAACAGTAATACCTCTCATGGGGGGAGCACTTCACCTTTTCTCCGAGTGCTTCACACATCCAACCAGTCTTTAAAACAACCTTTACCTGAGCACTGACCAAGAGTCGGACCCCACCTGCAGCTCATCCCAGTCTGAGATGCACAACCTCCCCCAGGCCAGGAATTAAATGAGTAAATCAGGGATGCTTGCTCAGGCCACACAAATCAGGAGAGGACCATGTACATAATGCAGATGTCACTGAGGGGCAATTCTGAGGGGTTTTGGCTAAGACTGTTACCAAAATGCAAGTCCCTGTGCCTGCTACACAGTGAGTCAAATAATACCAAAACATCTGAGTTTGGAACAGAGAAAGATTTACCACAGGGCCCCACAAGGATTGAGTGGATTACGCCTTAAAACCCCTGAACCCCTCATAAGTTTTCAGCAAAGCCCCTTTCTAGGAAAGATGAGGGAAGGGCATGGTCACTTGTTGCAAACTTCTTGGTGTCTGCTCTTGATGTCAGTCATGGCCAGGTAACAAAGTTCCCATAAATCTCTACCAAACAAATGTTATTCTGTTTTTACAAGAAAGGACAAGGTCCCAAGGCTCACCTTTCACCCTCCAAGGTCCAGGTCCTGGCTAAGAGGAGACAGATCTCAGCTGGCTGCTCCTTCAAGGCCAGGTCTCCAAACCCTGCCCAGCTGTCATTGCTGAGGGAGTCAGATACCCAGGACCCAGTTGGCCCTCAGGCTCCTCAGGCAGCCCGTATGGTGGGTGCTAGGTCCCAAGGCAGCCTGCCACCACTATTAGGCTGCAAGGCAGGGATGGGAGAGAGGTTCATCACTGCCTCAAGGCCTGGGCCCATGTGCGGCCTTGGCAAGGGCTCTGGAGCCCTGCAGGACATAGCCCCCCAGCCTGTTCCCCGCCCACCCTGCCCCCAGCTCACCCACTGGCCTGAGGCCAGGTAAGCTGGATTGCCCTAGGGAGAAGGGCGGGATTCACCTCTTACCTCACTCTCTGCCTGATGACCATCACTCCAGCAACAGTTGGCTGAACAGCCCCATTAATGGTAGATCGTTGACAGTTGGTTGCTTGGGGGAGGGGCCCACTGCAGTGCTGACCAATGGCTGAGCAGAACCAGTAACGGTCACACATGGACAGTTGGTTGCTTGGGGGAGGGGCCCACTGCAGTGCTGACCAATGGCTGAGCAGGACCACTAACGGTCACACGTGGACAGTTTGTTGCTTGGGGGAGGGGCCCACAGCAGTGCTGACCAATGGCTGAGCAGACCAGTAACGGTCACACATGGGCAGTTGGTTGCTTGAGGGAGGGGCCCACTGCAGTGCTGACCAATGGCTGAGCAGGACCATTAACGGTCACACGTGGACAGTTGGTCGCTTGGGAGAGGGGTCCTTTGCAGTGCGAACAATGGCTGAGTGACCATTAATGGTCTCATAGTAACCATTGCTTGGTAACAGGGTGAGAGATAACAAGCAGAAGGGGAGCTATGAATAATGAGGAATTACATTATGCAATAGAGGAGGGCAATGTGCAACCCTTAGCATGCAGCAGTTGCTGGGCGCCATTACGGTGCAAGCCACTATGTTATAGTTACTGCAAGACCACTACCATGGGATGGTTACAGTGGCAGCAGTTAGAGCTCCCCTCTCAGTTATAAGCAGCCTGAGGAGCCTGAGGGCCAGTAGGGTCCTGGATGCTTGGCTCCTTCAGTGATTATGGATGGGCAGGGCCTGGGGACCTGACCCAGAGGGAGCCACCAGCTGAGATCTGCCTCTTCAGGAGGACCTGGGCACTGGACCCAGGCAGGGTAACCAGCCAGCGCAAGGACCCCCTCCTCTTAGCCGGGGCCTGGAACTTGAAGGGTGAAAGTTGAACCTTGGAAACTTGCCCTTTCTTGTCAGAACACAGAATAATATTTGGTGGAGATTTACAGGAACATCGTTACCTGACTGTGGTTTGACCTTAAGAACAAAGGATTTAGCACCAAGAAATCTGCAACAAGTAACCACATCTCTCCCTTACCTTTCCTAGAAAAGGTCTTGCTAAAAGCTTTTAGGGAGTTTGGTCTTTTTAAGGCATGATCCACCCATCTCCTTGTGGGGCCTGCAGTAAACATCTCTCTGTTGCAAACTCCAACATGTTGGTATTGTTTGGCCTCACTGTGTGTCTCGTACATGGACTAGCATTTCGGTAACAAGATCAGTGGAGGCATGGAAAACACTCTATCCCATTTCCCATTTATTCCCCATATTCAGAGTGGATAGTTGGGGGAAGAATTCCATGCCCTGAGGACAAAGCTGGAAATGAAAGAAATGCCCCCAGTTCCCTTCTTCTGGGCTCTGGGGAGCTCTGCTCCTCCCAATGCAAAAGAGCAATTTTGTTGAGAATCAAAACAATTATATGAGTGCAGGTGAGTTTGATGCAAGTGTCTCAAATTAGGTTTCTGGCAGGTAGGCAGGCTTTTGCAGGCTTCAGCAGCTGTCCTTTTGTGCAGAAGCACGGACAAAGAACCCCACGCTCACTGCTAAACTCGGCTCCTCATTGTTATGCAAACAATGGAGTCAAGAGGTAGATGAGAGTGGAGGCAAAGAGAGGGGCTCTTATGAAGCCAATTCTGTGCCCAGGAATAAGCATCCAAGGGCAGTGATTCGTGGCGGTTTTATATTTTAAGACCTCCTTTTAGGGCAGGTTGGCTAAGCCAAGTGGCTCTGTAAGGCCCTTGGGGAGGAGAAGGAAAAGACCAATTCCATCTTCCCACTTTGCCCACACAGGGAGACTCATGAGGAGGTTCTGGAAATAGCAACATTCTATTAGGACTCTTAGAAGGTCAGGGTCCACCCGCAAGGAGCTCCCTCTCCATCCTCAACAAAGCACTTCAACATGCACCATCAGTGTGATCCTTACAACAGGGGAATGGACAACCTATCAGTTTATAGCAGGCAGCATCCCAAGGACCACATCACATAGGTGGTCTTGAGGAAAGCGAGGGACTCTGTGGGGAAGAATGAGGCCCTGTGAGGTCTGGCAAGCAAGGCTTCAGAAGCTTGGCTAAGCTCCATGAGAAAAGGTAATTAACACAGGGCTACAGGAAAAGTTCTTTCCACCTTCTGAATGTGTGGATGTGGTTTCTTCTAAGTCTTAACCTTCTCACTAATTCTTCCCACTTCTCTTCTAGTAGTAATAACCAGTCAACTTTGCAAACAGACTCTAAAGGGTATTTGTGGTCCACAGACATTTACCCCAATGTGCAGTATTTGCAACAACTACATACACATATTCTCACGCTGGTGATTCCCCCAACCTTTCACCTAACCCCCTACCATCGAGACTCGCTTCTCTTCCTAACATTCAGGTCTACCAGCTCAGGATCCTCGAAAACACGGCCTTAGAAAACACACTTTCCCTGATATTCAACCCTCTTCTTATGAAGCCACAGATAAGGGCCCATCCAGAAAGGGAAAAGAACCAGGCTGAAGTCTGAGGAACCACACTGATCCAGAGGCCCTGGCAGTGCTTAGTGTACAAGGAGCACTGGGCAAAGGCTCGGTGCCCTTTGGGTTCAGTTTCATCAGGAAATATATCTCCCAACTCAACTCAGATACTATTGATAATTTGTCCTGCTCTTGTAGGGCAAACCATTTATGCTTTAGTAACATGGTCAGGAAGCAACAGTTAGAACTGGACATGGAACAACAGACTGGTTCCAAATAGGAAAAGGAGTATGTCAAGGCTGTATACTGTCACCCTGCTTATTTAACTTATATGCAGAGTACATCATGAGAAACGTTGGGCTAGATGAAGCACAAGCTGGAATCAAGATTGCCGGGAGAAATATCAATAATCTCAGATATGCAGATGACATCACCCTTATGGCAGAAAGTGAAGAGGAACTAAAAAGCCTCTTGATAAAAGTGAAAGAGGAGAGTGAAAAAGTTGGCTTAAAACTCAACATTCAGAAAACTAAGATCATGGCATCTGGTCCCATCACTTCATGGCAAATAGATGGGGAAACAGTGGAAACAGTGTCAGACTTTATTTTGGGGGGCTCCAAAATCACTGCAGATGGTGATTGCAGCCATGAAATTAAAAGATGCTTGCTCCTTGGAAGGAAAGTTATGACCAACCTAGATAGGATATTAAAAAGCAGAGACATTACTTTGCCAACAAAAGTTCGTCTAGTCAAGGCTATGATTTTTCCAGTGGTCATGTATGGATGTGAGAGTGTGAAGACTGTGTGAAGGACTGTGAAGAAAGCTGAGCGCCAAAAAATTGATGCTTTTGAACTGTGGTGTTGGAGAAGACTCTTGAGAGTCCCTTGGACTGCAAGGAGATCCAAGCAGTCCATCCTAATGCAGATCAGTCCTGGGTGTTCATTGGAAGGACTGATGCTGAAGCTGAAACTCCAGTACTTGGCCACCTCATGCAAAGAGTTGACTCACTGGAAAAGACCCTGATGCTGGGAGGGATTGGGGGCAGGAGGAGAAGGGCACGACAGAGGATGAGATGGCTGGATGGCATCGCCGACTCGATGGACATGTGTTTGAGTAAATTCTGGGAGTTTGTGATGGACAGGGAGGCCTGGCATGCTGCAATTCATGGGGTCACAAAGAGTCGGACACGACTGAGTGACTGAACTGAACTGAACATGGAGATGCAGGTTTAACGACAGTTGACAGCCAACAGCAGGTTTTACATGAAGATTATTCACTTCCATGCTCACCTGGAGGTAGTGTTCATCCTGGTGGGAATAGGTTATAACTCTTTTTGAATACTGCATTTCATTCTAAGAAGTAGGTACTGGTATCATGACCACCAAGAAACTGGAACCTAGGGAGGCGCCTAATTTGCCTATCATCACACAGATAATAGAGATAAGGAAGCCAGGACTAGAGTTGGATCTCTCTGAGTCCAACGACCCTAATCTGTACCCTCCTTGACCTGGAACTCCTTCCCTCTCCTCCAGACATATCTGAATCCTGCCATGTGACTCTATACCAATGGCATCACTAGAAGAGACGTTGGAGGGACAGTCCAGCTCATATTGATCTCTCCTCCCTCTGCTCTTTTATTATACTCACAGTCTGAGGTACTCCACCTAGCATCTGATTTTTTTTCACTCTCCTATTTCTCTCTGATTGCTTTATATGTGACCTCTTGGTGCCAAATCAGTCCTTGATCCTGGATCATTTTCTCTCACTTCTCCCACTATGCCATGGGCACTGCAAGCACTAGTGAACAATTAGTTTGAGAGACACAGATTCACACTGTAATTGGCACCCTCTTTCTGGGGTACAGAATTTCAAAGGTCAGAATTTTCCCTAATTCTACCTTTCTGGTTCCTTTTACAAATTAACAGTTGTGTTTATGAAGAATTCTAGAGAAATGGGAAAATGCTTATGATAAAATGTCAAGCTAAAAGAGAAAGGATGCAAAAATAATATACCTGTGTGAGTTCAACTATGTACAAAATGCATTAAAATGTTGGAGAAAATATATTAAAGAAAAAAGGAAAATAAAGACTTGAAGGAAATACACCAAAGGTTAAAGAGGGGTTATCTCTGGTAGGACTACTAAAGATTGCTATTTTTCCATTTAGTTTTCAGTCTCTGTTTTGGAAATGTCAGAAACTGCACTTAAAAGAAATTCCAGAATGAAAGTCAAATTGGATTCTATCTGTAGAGGAGTCAGTGAGAGTGAACCTGGTGGTGAAAAAGAGTTAAGTTAGGAAAAAAAAATTCTAATAATATTTCATTCAGGGTCCAAATAGACAAACAAAAATAACTCTAGGAACTAGAAATGGAGGGAAATTGATTACCCAAACAACAGAAAAGCTAAGAAGCCAAATAGGATGGTGTCAGAGTCACCCATGGAAACTTCCCATTTCCAGGAGAGATGAGCCTAACTTCCTTCACCCAGAAAATGGAGTCATCAGAAAGAGAGGAGAATAACACTCCTATCTCCTTTTTTTCTCCACCCTTCAGTTTCCTGCCAGTGTCTTCCATTAACCAAATTCAGTTAGGAGCCAGATCTCATGGGGCCTGGGAAATACAGTCTGCAGGGGCTGGCAACCTGCAAAATACAACAGGGCAAGAAAAGTTGGGAGAGGAGGGAATTTGAAGGGAAACTCTCTCAGGACCAGCATGAAGGGGGTTAAATTAGATCAAATATCAAATAAATTCTAGGTCAGGTCAATAAAGAATAAAAGTACACATGTTGACAATTTTCAGGAGCATGTAAGTTTTATAACATATATACATACATAAATTTTTATAACATACATACAATTTTATAACATACATACAATTAGTTCAAGGCAAATACATTCTATTTTAACAGCCAACTCTAAATATCAGTATTTCCCAAACTTTTCTGATAGCAAGAGTCCCCTGGAGTTATTTGTTAAACACACAGGTTCCCAGGCCCCTACCTGAAGATATGAATTTTGATCTGCCCAGACCTTCTATGGTAGATTAAAAGACAGCAACAAATTGTTTGCTAGTCCTTCCATTAAGAGACAGAGTCCACTCCCCTTCCTTTGAATCTGGAATGGTTTTAGTGACTTGCTTGACCAATAGAATGAAGTGGAAGGAGGCTTCTAAAGCATTGGAGCATCTGCTGAGGACCCTTGACACACTCACAATGAGAAAGCCAACCATGACATAGGAAATCTAACTACCCTGAGACCCCCATCCTATCAGAAAGCCCCAGAGAACCTTGTGGAGGGACCATACAAAGAGAGGGAAATGGCTGGCCAGCTCAGCTATTCCCCTTGGCATCAGTCCTGGTATGAAGGGCTGTCCTAGACATCCCAGCCTCTGCACACACAAGGTGTGTGTGTGGTGGCAGGGGGCGGGGGAGCAAAAGATGGTAGGGAAAGAATCTAGCTACAGCCAATATGGAAGCCTCAAACATAGCAGTAGTGCACCTGTCCCAGTCATCTCTAACCATCAGAGCCACCCCTGAGGCCTCAAATGTTATGAAGTAAAGATAAGCCACCCCACTGTGCCCTGCCTGAATTCTTGATCCACAAAATCATGAGCATAATAAAATGGCTTTTGTTTCAGGCTGTTATGTCTTGGGGTCAGCAACAGATAAAAGGAACACCTTGCCAGGGATTTGAGAGTCTTCAGAAGTGATCTGGTACACCCCCAGGCTCCTCAGGTAGGACTGTGTTCCAAGTAACTGACAGATGGATGTCAGTATTGGTGACGGTGGGAAGGGGACTCATTTGAGTCTTGAAGATAAATGACAGCACTCAGCAGACACATAAACACTAGGGGGAAAGTCAGAGGCCCTGGAAGGATTCAGAGGAGAACTGCTCCCTGTTTTTTGTTTTTGTTTTTTCCAGCTTTGGGGCTTGCAAACAAATTCTTTTCCTCTCCAAATGCTTTCTGCTCCTCATGTCCTATCTATTCTCCATCCCATCCCTTCATCACCTTCCAACTCTGTTCAAAGTTGCTTCCTAGAGTAAGTAAGACCTGACCTGGTTCTAGTTTCATTTTCTACATTTTCTCAATGGCCATGCACAGAAATTGAGGAAAATAATTGTGGAGTAAAATAAGGTAGTTTGGGAAAGTAGTTATGGACTGTAAAGCACTGTATAAATAAATATTTCCCTCATATGTTTCTTTTGATACAATCTTGTATGTAAAACTTCTCCAGATATAAGAACTGGGTGGTCACAGGGAGAAGCATTTCTATTCCCTGCTTCCTGTGCCTCTTTCAAAACTCCTGGAATCCCTTGCATACTCTGAGGGTATGAGCTGACATCACATACAATATCAACACTTGAACAAACATAAGACTCGAAGACTTATGAGTACATGGATTACCATCTCAGGACACATTCCACTCCATCTCCATTCCAAGGTAAACGTGTGTGCTCAGTCTTGCCTGGAGCATGTGACATATAGTGAGAAGACCAGAACAGTCTTCAGTTCAGTCGCTCAGTCGTGTCCGACACCTTGCAACCCCATGGGCTGCAGCACGCCAGGCTTCCCTGTCCATCACCAACTCCCAGAGCTTGCTCAAACTCATGTCCATCAAGTCAGTGATGCCATCCAACCATCTCATCCTAAGTCCCCTTCTCCTCCTGCCTTCAATCTTTGCCAGCATCAGGGTCTTTCCCAATAAGTCAGTTCTTCCCATCAGGTGGCCAAAGTACTGGAGCTTCAGCTTTAGCATCAGTCCTTCCAATGAATATTCTGGACTGACTTCCTTCAGGATTGACTGGTTTGATCTCCTTACTGTCCAAAGGACTCTCAAGAGTCTTCGCCAACATCACAGTTCAAAAGCATCAATTCTTCGGTGCTCAGCTTTCTTTATAGTCCAACTCTCACATCCCTACATGACTACTGGAAAAAACATAGCTTTGACTAGATGGACCTTTGTTGGCAAAGTGATGTCTCTGCTTTTTAATATGCTGTCTAGGTTGGTCATAGCTTTTTTTCCAAGGAGTAAGCATCTTTTAATTTCATGGCTGCAGTCACCATCTGCAGTGAATTTGGAGCCCCCCCAAAATAAAGTCTGTCACTGTTTCCATTGTTTCCCCATCTATTTGCATCAATTCATGTGATGGGACCAGATGCCATGATCTTCGTTTTCCTAATGTTGAGTTTTAAGCCAGCTTTTTCAAATTCCTCTCTCATTTTCATCAAGAAGCCCTTTAGTTCTTTTAGTCTCTTTAGTTTTTTAGGTATTGCACTAGGAGGACAGTCTTGGTGCAATACCTACTCACTGGGAAACCTGAGGTGTCAGGTATTAGACAGTTCTCCATGGTGCCCTGCAATTATGAGCAGAGGCCCTGATAACTTTTGTTTCACACCACCTTTTCCCTCTGAGGCAAAGAGCAGATTTGTTTGCTGGCCAGTGTAATAAAGATATCTCCTTCTGGGACAAAGGCTAGGCAGATTTGCCTTACCTGTGCATGTGCAGCTTCTGTTGGGCCCCTCTGCATGGCTGCTGTGGGTAAGGGGTAGCCACACAAATATGCTAAAGCTCATGCTACTGGTTTTGCCATGAGTAATGCAGTCCTTTGTCTCTGACCCAGGCTAATTGGTTAACTTGCAAACAGGTAACAACTCAGGCCCTTCTGAGTTGGAGTTTTTGGCCACTGGGTACTAGAGTACACACTCCCCCCTCCCCTAAACACCTGCTCCAGTTTCTCCCGTTTTTCCTGTCCAAAGTACTTCCTTCTGTCAAATCCTTGATGACAAACCCACTGCCTGTGCTGGCACAAGACAAGAAAAGCTGAAGGTAAATGTAATTAAGGGACTAATTCAAGCACTAGACACCAATTTCTGTCAGAACCAGCCTTGCTGAGGGGATAATGATACTAAGTAAGGCAGCTTTTGCTCTGAAGAAAAATCTTTTAAGAAATTTTGTTTTTCCTACACAGCTTTTCTCCTCAACAACCCCAGTCCCCTCAGGACTGTTTTCTCATTGTCCTTGTCCTGAAAGTTCACATCCTTCACTCCATTGCTGCACTGCAGAATCAGTTTATTTAGACACCTTGTGAAAACTGCAGATTCCTGTTCCACCCCAGACCTATTGAGTCAGGATCCTGGAATTGGCATTTGAAACAAGAGCCCAGGTGATTGCTAAGTATGCCAAAATCTGCTTTAAACACTGTGGGCTCAATCCTGGCTGAACATGAAAATATGATGCCCAGGCTCCAGGCCAGAAATTCTCATTAATTTCCCTGGTGTGGGGCCTTGGCGTGTTTTTTTTTTTTCTAATGCTTTCTTAGAAGAGTCCATTTGCAGTCAGGATTCAAAACCCCCAGTCTATTTACCCTAATGGGAAATGCATATATTTGGGAGTTTTCTCTAATATTCTTCTGTTCCAACATCCAACTGCCCTTCAACCAATGTGTTCAGTTCTTCTCCCTTCGAATATAAATCTTAAGACTTTCCTCCACTTGTAACTCTTTAATAAATCACTTACAATAGAAATCTACCCTCACAATGTACAGTTAATTGGCCCATTACCTTTCTTTCACTCCACCTTGGGGCTCCA
Source organism: Dama dama (assembly GCF_033118175.1). Lineage (NCBI taxonomy): Eukaryota > Metazoa > Chordata > Mammalia > Artiodactyla > Cervidae > Dama > Dama dama. The sequence goes on from NC_083699.1 coordinate 50,164,624, forward strand.
GTTAATCCATTTATAATTCATGTATCCATTAACCCCCATGAGCCTTGCTAAAGGTATCTGCAGCAACCACTGGGTTTCTCCTGGCTTATGACTCTGCCATTCAGAGTTAATTCTCCCTACCTCCCTCCCTATCCCCTCTCCTCAGTACCCAAATCTTTAGGTGAACAGAAGCCCGGGAAGACACCCTTCATACCCGCAGGTCTGGGAACATTTGCCAATAAAGTGGAGTCTGAATGATTGCTAAAGATCATAGCTTCTCATCCCCCACACACTCCCTGTGTCTGGATGGGTGACCAGGGTGCCACAGAAGCCTCTATTTAGATACTAAATTCAGCAGGTCTGACGTAGAAGGCCTGCTTTCTTCTCACTGTGCTCTTGAGGGTACCACTTAGCAGGAGGGTTACTTAGGTACCTCTAAACATAAGACATTGACTTTTTGTTTTTCGGAAATACTTCCTCTTCCATCAACCATATTAATATATTTATATCATAAATTTCAAATGTTCAGTATTGTGTTTGATTTAAAAAATTGTTTTTATTTTTTTATTGGAGGATAACTGCTTTACTGTTTATGGGGTTCTCAAGGCAAGAACCCTGAAGTGGTTTGCCATTCCCTTCTTTAGTGAACCACGTTTTGTCAGAAGTCTGCACCATGACCCGTACGTCTTGGGTGGCCCTACATGGCATAGCTCACAGTTTCATTGAGTTAGGCAAGGTTGTAGTCCAAATCAACATTCAAAAAATGAAGACCATGGCATCTGGTCCCATCACTTCATGGCAAATAGATGGGGAAACAATGGAAACAGTGATAAGACTATTTTCTTGGGCTCCAAAATCACTGTGGATGGTGACTGCAGCCATGACATTAAAAGACACTTGCTCCTTGGAAGAAAAGCTATGAAAAACCTAGACAGTATATTAAAAAGCAGAGACATTATTTTGCCTACAAAGGTTCATATAGTCAAAGCTATGGTTTTTCCACTAGTCATGTACTGATGTGAGAGGTAGACTATAAAAAAGGCTGAACACCGAAGAATTGATACCTTCAAACCGTGGTGCTGGAGAAGACTCTTGAGAGTTCCTTGGACTTCAAGGAGATAAAACCAGTCAATCCTAAAGGAAATCAACCCTGAATATTCATTGGAAGGACCGATGCTGAAGCTGAAGCTCCAATACTTTGGCCACCTGGTATGAAGAGCCGACACATTAGAAAAGATCCTGATGCTGGGAAAGACTAAAAGCAGGAGGAGAAGGGGATGTCAGAGGATGTGATGGTTGGATGGCATCACTGACTCAATGGATATGATTTTGAGCAAACTCCAGGAGATGGTGAAGGACAGGGAAGCCTGGCGTGCTGCAATCCATGGGGTCACAAAGAGTTAGATATGACCGAGTGACTGAACAAAAATTGCTTTACAATATTGTGTCAGTTTCTGCCATGCAACAATTCAAATCAGCTGTAACTATATATATATCTCTTCCCTCTTGAACCTTCCTCCCCCTACCCCCATCCGACCCCTCTAGGTCATCACAGATGGCCAGGCTGGACTACCTGTGTTATATAGCAGTTTCCCACTAGCTATCTATTTTATACATGGCACGTATATAGGCTACTCTCTCTATTCGTCTCACACTCTTCTTCCTCTGCTGTGTCCACAAATCCATTCTCCATGTTTGCATCTTTATCCCTGCCCTGCAAATAGGTTCATCAATACCTATTTTTCTAGATTTCATATATATGTGTTAATATATAATATTTGTTTTTCTCTTTCTGACTTACTTCACTGTGTATAACAGGCTCTAGACTCATCCATATCAGTTCAACCAATTCACATTTGTTCCTTTTATGGATGAGTAATATTCTGCTATATACAAGACATTGACTTCTTTATGCCCATTCCACATGAATTAAAGACAGCAAGATCTATGTGCTCCATGTCTGCCCCACTTGCTGTGCTTTTTAGGAAGCTCCCCTGTACCCCTACCAAGGTGAGCTCTGGATAGCACTGCCAAGTCATCAAGACCATTGATATATTAAATCACGAGCCATTTCTGCCAGTATCATTCCCCTCTTCTGCCACATTCCCCTTCCAGAAGAGTAACTAGCCCCACACTCTCACCACAGGCACCTCTGCCGAAACTCCCACTGAGGAGGACTCTGATAAACTCAGGCTTGGAGCACTGAGAAGACCTGGCCAGGGAAACATCTTACGTCAAAAGAATGAGTCACTTTAATTGTCAAAATATGGACTGGGTTGAGCTGGAGGGAGAGATTTTCTAAGGGGAAAGTGAGAAGGTTTTTATTCCTAGGATAAGGAAACAAGTTCATTAGCCTCAGCCCCTGCCTAATGAAAATATAAACTGGGGGAAGTAATCAGAGATCTTAGCATTTCATTCAGTAAACAAATGGGCACCTATTTGCAACAGGTTCTGATTGGGCACTGTGTGGATTTAGTAATGGATGAGATATGTCCTTTTCTACCATAAAAAGCAATCACACATGAAGAAGAAACTTGGATGAGAATGGTCAATAAACCATAAAAAAATGTTCAATATCACTAAACATTATGGAAACACAAATCAAAACTACAAAGAGATACCACCTTGCACTCATTAGGATGACTACTATAAAAAACAAAACAAAAACAGAAAATAACAAATGTTGGCAAGGATATGGAGAAATTGAACCCTTGTGCACTGTTGGTGAGAATGTAAAATGGCATAGCTGCTGTAGTAAATAGTATGGCAATTCCTCAAAAAATTAAAGACAGAATTACCAAATGGTGCAGCAATTCCACTCCTTGGTATACACCAAAAAAAAAAAAAAAAAAAAAACCACCTAAAAACAGGTCTTAATGAGATATTGGTACACCTATGCTCATAACAACTTTACTGACAGTAGCTAAAATATGGAAGCAACTCATGTCCATTGACAGATAAATGAGTAAACAAAACATGGTATATATATACTAGTATATTGTCTGGCCCTAAAAAGAAAAGAAATTCTGACACATGCTACAACAAGGATGAACCTTGAGGACCTTATGCTAAGTGAAATAAGTCAGCCACAAAAAGACAAATATGGTACCTTAGACTAGGCAAAATCAATGAGAAAGAAAGTAGAATGGTGGTTGCTAGGGGAGGGGACAATGAAGAGTTATCATTTAATGGGTACCTTGATGACACTTTGATTGCAGCCTCATGAGAGGCCATGAGACAGCAGACCCAGTAAGTTGTGTTTACACTCCTGACCCACAGAAACTGTAAGATGAAAAATGTGTGTTACTGTAAGCCATTAAGTTTCAGAGTAATTTGTTACACAGAAATAGATAACTAACACATTACCACCTTCAAGTCCTCTCTCTAGCCCCCCAAAATGTGCCACCCTATAGTTTCAATTTCTGACCAATTAATGTCTTCCAATATCCACATCTGGGCTTAATTTCCTTAGGATAATTTTATATTATATATAATTTTCATCAGATTGATATTTCCTACGGCAGAAGGATGCAGTCACTATAAAGGCATTCCTGGGCTCAGAACAGTCAATGTGGAAACATTCAAACTGAGATTGGTAACAGGATTCTCATTCTTGATCTGCACAAGGTCTCTGTAACCTGTTTCTAAAGTACTTGAGGGCACTCACTCTCCCAACCTGACTTGGTTTCCCTTTTCTACTGCCTCCTTTCTTTCTTCCCCATCAAAGAGATGTTATTCTATATTCCTCAGAGGAATCACTTTCCACTATAAACTGTATTTTCACAGAACATCCTAGGCCTGTCTCTTTTCTTTATTTCCAATTCTCTACAAACTACCTCAGGAGAAGATCTCCTTCTCCCTCCTTTCTACTTTCTCCTCCATGCTTTGTTCCATTTTGAGCCAAAAAATAATCCTAATCATGATTGAAGTGCAAGATCAGTACCAAGGATTTACACCTGTATCAGGAAAAAGGCAGAACCACACATTTTGAAGTAAATGAGAGCTAATAACCAAAGCTAGCAACTTGAAAACCCTTGGCAGCACCCCAAATCAACATCCGAGCCTCTACAAAAACTTCAATGCCCACCTCCTCATCATCTAACTTAACCTGCTTCTGATGAAAAGCAGCTTTCCAGAAAAAAATAAATAGGACTCTCCTTTGCTGAGGTCTTCACTATCCATACAATTAAAACAATGCATTCTGTATTCTTTAAAACTGCAAATGCATGATATGTGGCGAGTTATTTTGTATTTAGCCTGAGAGGTTTATCCATTACACATAAATGTGATTTTAGAAAACTATAAGACTAGGTTCTGCCATCTGACCTCTCAATGAATTTTGAGACAGAGCCCACTTGTAAGTTGGGGTCAGAGAACCTGCATGTAGAGTGTGAATGGTGTTGTTCACTAAGGAAGTGAGGGAGAGACAGGCGGATGTATAAGTACAGGCAAGGGGGCGGAGTAGAGTTGAGAGGAAGGAGACCAGGGAGTGAAGTGAGCTCTGTGGGAAAGAGGACCAGGGAAGGGGAACGGAAGGAAGACGCTATTCTCTGAGTAACTCACGTGTGAGGGACACTTACTAAACTGAATCCTCACTTCCACCCTGTGAGGCAGGGCATCTTCTGCCACTTCTCAGATGAGGAGCCTGGTTCTTAGAACATTTATATGATCTGCTGAAGGTCATGTAGCTCATAAGTGTTGAGGTCAAGATTTCAACTGGGATCTTTTTGAATAGTCAGCAAGGTCCTTCTGGTACTTCTCTGTGCATCCACCCACTCCCTTCTTTATCTGGGCTCCTAACAGCCAATGTGGAAACATCTAAACTTTATCTAGGTAGAAAAAAAGGAGGTGGATTGTCCCACTTTTCTTGATGAAAGTTGGGGCAAGGAAATGCTAAACATAAGAGGAAAGTAGCAGAGAGAGTCTATGAACCAGAGAGTTTCCATCTCTTAAATCATGGAAAACTGTTTGCCTTTTAAGGTAGGAGCTGGAGGACTGGCGGGCTGGGTCTTGACTGCTCAGAAGGAATGGAAAGAGAAGGCCAGGGGACCCCTTCTCAAAGCCACCACAGTCTCCCTGGGCAGGTGAGAAACAGCAGCCCCAGCAGAACAGGGCCAAGGCAAGGAGAGCAGAGGAGAAGAGCCACAGCAATGAAACCAAGAACAGCTAATACCAGTTACCGAGGCACAAACTTGACCTTGTTTTAATCAAAGTATATGCGTATGATTGTGGTTGGGGGAAAAGTGAGGGAGGGGAAGCTACAGCTTAATGAAGAAGATACAGCAATGTAGCCTTGGCATTTGTTTCATTAAAATGTTTGCTCTGAAAGAATTATCTTCCTTTTGCTTGCTTGCTTTGTGCTATTTAAAATCACCCTTTTAATAACAAGGTATGCTGTGGATCCAACAAGAGGGATATAGAAACTGTGTCCAGTTTTTATCTCAAGCAAACATTTGGATGCCACTGCTTGGACCTACACTTCCAGGTCTTGCTTTGGGAAAGAGCCCCCCAGGGGATGCAGATGCAAGTGCTCCAAACCCACTTTAGGAAACTGGCTCAGACTGAGTGGCTATGGAAAAGTCCACCTTTGGCATGGATACACTGATTAGACTGGGACCACTCTTTAAGATATTGGGCTTAGGAAACTGAGGGGAAACTGTTGCAGGATAAGAAAAACTGGGCTACTGGCCACTAAAATACAATGACCTCCAACATACTCCACCTGCACTCCTCATCGGCACTTCACAAACACCGTCTCACTGACTCCTTATGACCCTCCCATCCCTAATATTGCTCCCAGTTAACTGCCATTACTGATATTTTTACTAGACCACAGGCTGTGGTCAAGGTTGCCAGGATACTCATTGTGTTTTAAATGCTGCAGGGAGAAAATAGAGGGTTTTGCCTGAGTCCACACTTGTCCAAGCAATGGCCTTGTCCTGAACACATGGGAGGTGACTGGATTTCCCCTAGGGAGGTCTCCCCTAGGTCTCCATCTGCACAGGGCAGAGCCCCCAGACTCCTAGGTCCTGTGGAAGGCAGGGGGAGAGCAGAAGCCAGTTAGTACACCTGCCCCATGGTGGTGCCCACCCGGACATCTGTCCACCTCTAACAGCAGAGACTGCCTCTGCCTCTTCTCAGGGAAGGTCAGTGATCCTTACTAAGTGCTCTGAGCCCTTGGGATGTGAGGGGCCTCCTTGCCCCAGGAGTCTGACAGGAAATCAATCTGCTGTCTCCTTTGCTTTCTGAATATTATGAATGTCCATCAGGTAGGAGTCTGACTCAGAGGATCTCCAAGGTCCCGGCTAACACCAACACTCCATAATTCCTTTTAGCCTTTAGGTCTGAGGATGGCTTTTTGGCTTGAGGCAAGGATAAAACTGACATAAAGTTAGCAAATGCAGTCACCTCCCAAATTGCCGTGAAAAGAGAGGACAGCCTTGGCATGAATAATCCAGAATTGGACCTTCTCTTACATGGGAAGAAACTGAGACCAGATTGGAGGAACTAATTAAAAATGAGGTGATATGGCTGACTATTGAACTTGGACTGGGGCCAGGACTCCTAACTTCTAGTGCTTGCCCCTCTCCATCACTCAGGTCTGTTACGTTTGGCTTGAGAGTGTATGCCCTGACTTTTGGAACCAGCAGCTGCTTTCTGCTCATAGCTCATAGCTCAGTTCCAGTTAACATCCCTAAGAGTCAAAATCTTGAGCACATACCGGTCAGATGACGAGGACAGGTGCCATGGCCACATTTGAGCGGCAGACAGAAGCCATCCCCAGGTTTTGCAAGTCACCATAAATGTATCACAATGTGGGTGGTTCACATAGAGACTGCTGAGTAATAAAAATGATCACTTCACCGAATACTATTAAGGGGTTCCCTCAGGATGAATTCCCTGGTAACTCCAACCATCCCACTTGATGTTTTTATAGATGATTCTGATATGATCCTAAGTAAAGTCTCTGCTCTAGGAGGTGGAGAGCGACTGAACATATTTACTGTCTTAGGAAGACTGACCCAGCTGACCTAACAAGGAGAAAGGCAGGATGAGACAGGCTGGTCAGGAGGCTTTTGAAGCAGCTAGGCATGAGGTTAAAAATGGGGATGAGAGGGAAAAAAGGGAATGCAGGCAAGAGGTTATATACAGCTACTGGATCTGAAGACTAAGATGAGGCAGCCATTGGAGAAAAGAAATCAAGAAGAAACTCAAGGCTTTAAGTCCTGAAAAAGAAAAACCATGTATGTTGGGAGAAGAGGCTGAATTTCACTTTGGACATCTTAAAAAGGGTATTTACATAAGAGTTCATACAGAGCAGAGAGAGAGGAGAACCTGAAATCTATAAGGTATGAGTATGCATATCCTTGGTGATCCAGAGAACAGGCCTGGATGCTCAGCAGGGCACACACCATGCTGGGCGCTCAGTGACTCCAGGTGTGTGGGTCTTGCATTCCTAACATTCTGTAAGCATCTTGAGAATGGAGAACTTGGTATGCTGTTATTCCACATTCATCACCATACCCAGTACAGGGTACATAGAAGCACAGAACTGAGAAGTCTCCTCTGGCAGTACACATGGGGCCCCATCAAAAATCTCCCCTGAATGTTAGCCTTCATGTCAACAGAAGTCATGCTGGCCCAGGGCCATAGGGTCCTGCCAGCTGTCCCCTTCTCTTCAGAGGACAACACAAGGTCCCCACACAGACTGACAAGGTAGAAAAGGAAGCCCCTCTCTGGATTAAACCCTGCTGTTATTTTCTCAGTTCTAAAGATGATGACCAGCTCATAAGACTCGAGTCATTCTTCAAATATCTTTCCTGCCAAGGATTATAACTTTGAAATCAAGAAAGGAAAAAGAGGCCTGACCAACAAGGGAAGTCAAGACTCTCCAGGCTTCAGGCCTTGTGGATGAGTCCCTGTCCACAAACCCTTCTACTTGCAGCTGAGGTCACATACACAGGACCCCCCTGGGCCAATGTCCACCCCAGTTCCTGACTACATAGCCTTCCTGTCCCTCCCTAGACCCTGCTGCAAAGGTCCACTAGCCAACGTTCCACACCTGTCCTGTGATGAGAAGAGCAGGGTTGGAACCTTTTCCCAAGGTCCCACGTTGTGTTTAGCACCTAGCGGGGGCTAAACAGGCAAGCTGACAGCTAGATGTGGATACATTCCTCAAACAAACTGGTGCATCCAATCTCTACAGATTTACTGTCACTGAGGAACATATTAAAGATAAGGCCTCTCTCTTTCCCTTTTGTCTGAGGCAGAAGCCAGAAATGATGACTAGGGGTGGAGAATGCCCAAGAAACATAGTGGCCTGCATTTGCCAGAGGTACCATAAAGCTCCACATCATCATGGGAGATGGGGGCTCTGATGTGGCTCACCCCACCCCTTTTGCATATGATCAGGGAGCAGAAGCTGAGAGCCCAAAGGACTTTGTAACAAAGTCCTGAATTCACATCCAAGACTCTGTCTCCAGAGTGCACCTCCAGCATGTCTGCAGGCTGCTCCCTCCCCACCTCTTACTGGAAAGCTCTCTTCTGGATATGCTCTGCCAGCTCAGGCCTGGTCAGTCAGGGCTACTCTAGGGGGTGCGGGGGCGGGGGGAGGGTGGCGGGTAGAGGGAGCTGGCAGAGACCCAGCACCAAGCCACATGCACAGTGGCCCAAAGGGAACCCTGCACTTGTGCCCTTCTCCAGAGAGAGAGTTGTGATTTCAGACCTCTGGGCACTGTGCCCAATAGCCTGACATCCTAGGAGAGCAGGCGAGGCCCTGCTGGCTCCAAGAAAGGAGCCTGCCATGGAAGTAACTGATGGAGGTAACTGATGCAGACAACCCAACCTGAGGGGAGATTGGCAGCGATGAATGAGCAAGGACGCCTTGTGCCTAAAAAGGGCAAAGTTCCCACCTCGCTGCTGCAGAAAGTCTGCTAGAACATCAGGGACGCCTAGGCAGTGATGAATGGCAGGGCATTCAGCACTTCACAGTATCAACAACAAGCTTTATATATATTTTCCCCAAAGTTCCTGGAGAATCTTCATCTCTGCCCAGCTGGGCACTTCTAAGGCTTTGTCCCAGCTTCTCCAGTTGGCCCTGGGATAGGGCCATTGAAAATAACAGCAAACCTTGATTCTTTCCCCAGTTATCACAGGGCCTTGAGGCCAAGGCAAAGACAAAGGAGGTAGAGGAAACTTCAGTACAATGGTTTGTGGACCCTACATCCCCCTCATCTCCCTGCCAAATCTTCAAATCAACCTAAGTACCACTTCATCCACAAATAACAGAGGGTTAATGTCTACTCCCAATTGTGTCTGCCCTTTGCTAACTGCATGCCCCTCCATCCAGTCTGGTACTGCCATGTCCACAATCTAAATAGCAGTTCAGTTCAGCTCACTCAGTGGTGTCCGACTCTTGGAGACTCCATGGACTACAGCATGCCAGGCTTCTCTGTCCTTCACCATCTCCCAGAGCTTGCTCAAACTCACGTCCTTTGAGTCGGTGATGTCATCCAACCATCTCATCCTCTGTCGTCCCCTTCTCCTGCCTGCACTCTTTCCCAGCATCAAGTTTTCTAATGAGTCTAAACATAGGCCACAGCTAAGGCTCTCTCCTCCCAACCTTTCTCTTTTCAAATTTCTTTTCTCTCTTTATTAAATTTACTTTAGCTATTATAAAAGCAATACATGTTCAAAACCCTGGCAAGTTATTTCCTTAATCTCACGAAGCCAAATTTCTGGGCTGGCATGGCTATAGGGATGGAAGCTGACCGTGGCAGCTCTGACCATTCCTATTACATCTGCTTTCCAATAAATGCTTTCTCTGAGATTAATGATCAGACCCATCAATTTTAAAAAGAGTTCAATTAATACAACTTCATGTGACACACAACTTTTTTGAAATGCGGCTATAATATCCCGGGAGGTAGATCATTTAAAGTGTGGAATCATCACTTCCTGTAGATAGCACAGGTCCAGCATTCAGGCAACAGTGATGTACAGTGTTGACAGAGTCAAGAATAATCACAAAGCTATCACTTACTGTGCACCTACTACATTCTAGGAATTCTGCTAGGCTCTGGGCAAATGTTTTTCTCTTATTCTCAACAAACTTGCAGAACAAATTCAGATCCTCAGATAAGGAAAGCTAGACTGAAAGACTTATCCAACACCTCAGATCTAGAAGCCCTGGAGTCCAGTCTTCTGCATCCAAATCCCAAGCAGAGGCCTGATTCCCTGTGGATCATTTCTGGCTATTCCTTTCAGTACGCAAGTAGAATTTCTTGTCATTGAGAGCAAGAAATTTCTTTCTGGCTTCCTCAAACTTCCTCCTCTAACTTTCGACAAGGGACCGAGAGGAGTTAGGTGGAGCCATTCTGACCTTCCCAGCCCACAGCAATCAAGACAGAATAAAGCAGGAAGATCCATGAGAACTCAAGACCTTCTGGCCTTTATGCAAAGGTAAGGTAAAGGAGGATGTGGAGGGGACCAACATGATTCAGGAGCTCTGAATGAGGAACTTGAGTTCGTTCTCCCCTTAGAATAGAATCTAATGATTCCTGGAACACCATCACTTTCTGTTGAATTATTTACACCTTATATGAATCACACAAAATAAATACAGTCATATTATGGATGAGGAAAATAAGATTCAGAAAGTCAAGTAATCTACTGAGAGCCACACAGCCAGTCAGTGCTAAAGGTGAGCTGGCTAAACTCAGGTCTGTCCAACTCCAAACTCATGCTTTTCCACCCACCAAGCTGCCCTCCTTACTAAGCATCCAAAATATATGGGGGTAGTGCCAGGTTTAGGGAGCAGACGCTTAGGACACCCATCAGAACCTTTCTCAGAACCCCCAGGAAGATGATTTTATTCAGGGACCTTGATGGTAACTGCTCACAGCTATTAAGCCATCTGCCTGAGAATCCAAATTCTAATTTCTTTCACAGGCAGGAATTCCTCAGGGAACATGTAGTTCAAACTTCAGGGAGAGTCAGAAAAACACAGTCTTCCTGTGGTAGATTGTTTACAAAACTGGTCACACTGAGTCCTCCCATCCACGTGTGCATGCTCCTCTGCAATGTGACTGTCTCTCTGTCCATCAAGAGGTGGCATCTATCTCCTTACCCCTCCCCACCCCAAACCTTGACTAGTCTGAGGCTTGGTTGAGCCAGCATGTAGCAGAAGAGACACTGTGTGACTTCTGGGTTTTGACTTCAGGAGGTCTTGCATCTTCCGGTCTCACCTTCTTGGAACACTTTTGCCATTATGTAAAGAAACTCAGTCCTGTCTTCTGGTGGATGCGAGGCCATCAGATGAACAGAGAAAGACACCCACTGACAGCCAGCACCACTGCCAGACATGAAGCCATCTGAGACCATCCAGCTCCAGTCAAACTGTCAAATGACTGCAGCTACATGACTGGCCCCAGCTAATCCCAACCCAAATTGCTGACCCATAGAACTGTAAGCAAATCAACAGTTGTTTTAAGCCACTAAGGTATGGGTATTTTGTTACAAAGCAATAGGTAACTGATACACCTTCCTTTTTTACCTTTGGGAACACTTCCCTCACCTACACCTCTCAGTAATGCCCAGCCACCTATCTAGTGAGGAATCTCTTTTGGTTCTAGGCAACCCCTGCATAGGACTTCTCTCAGAAGTTTCTTGCTGATAATCACTTTCATTCGGCACATTTGATGCAGTGTACCCTACAAGGCCAGCACGGTGCTGGCAGACACAGGATATTCAGGATATTTTCCTCAATCAACTCATGACATTACAGATGTCAGTAACCCAAGCCCTTAAACAGTACCAATATAAACAGAAATGTGGGATGCACAGCTGAGCTACCAGGTCACCAGAGTATGTGCCTGCGCTGGGCAGAAGTGTGAATATATGAACAATATCGAGAAAAGTCATCTGAGGTCCAGTTTCCCAGGTCACCTTACAGAAGATTACTCCAGTGCACACATCCATCACTTCTGAGAGCATAAAGGAAGTGGGAACTGAGGAAGACTATAAAGTATATTTCAGGCAAGACAGCTGATGTGGCTCATGGCCTGAGACTCCACAGGCTCCAAGAAGCCCTGAGACTGGAACCAGAGAGCACATATAGTTGTTTTTTTTTTTTTTTTTCATTTATTTTTATTAGTTGGAGGCTAATTACTTCGCAACATTGCAGTGGGTTTTGTCATACATTGACATGAATCAGCCATGGCACATATAGTTTTGACTGCGTAAAGAACTGAGCCCAAGGGTTTCACAAGGGCTCATAAAAATGGAAGAGGTTTAGAGACTGCTTTTATTGATGCACAACTCCTCTGTGTACACTCAAGAGGAAAGTGTCTTCTTTCATATATCAAGCTGTTGGTCACAGTCAACAACTCCCTGCTGCCTTCTGAAGAATTCCAAACTTTTAATCTGACACGAGGGGCTCTCCATGAGCTGTTGCTAAAGTCGGTTCTGGGATTTGATTCCCAGAACTAACACTATTCACCAGCTGTGTGGCCCTGGGCAGGACACTTCATACTTCTGAGTCGCCGTGTCTTAATCTGAAAAACTGGGATTTTACATGCATAGATAAAAGAGATGCTATGAAAATTAAAATAACATAACAAAGTGCCCAATACTGTCCCTGGCAATGGGTATTGACGAAGTGTACAGTTCCTTCCCAAGAGTTCAACATTTTCCATCACAGAGAACAGTTTATGAGATGCCAGGAAGGAGGTAAGGATTCCTTGGAATAAAGGCTAGAAGCTTGATGTGGTTGGTAAAGGACCAGAGTGATGCACTATGTCTCTGTGGAATTGTTTGGTTTTGTTTCTTACTGCTCATCCCAGCTACATCTACACAGCAGTCAGGCTTTTTGGCAAGGCTTTGGCAAGGGATCTTTTGAGACAGGCACTCTGAAATGCTCTTGGTTGCACTTTATCCAAGCCAGCTTCCTCCTGCCCTATACCTCATACCCAGCAGTGGGCAATCACCTCTTGTACTCAGAACAATGGTCCCAGGTGAGGACTGTTCTCACTCTATATCTGGTTTTATGAGTGGAAAAAAGTGGCTCAGATGGTAAAGAATCTGCCTGCAACGCGGAGACCCAGGTTCAATCCCTGGGTCGAGAAGATCCCCTGGAGAAAGGAACAGCTACCCACTCCAGTATTCTTGCCTAGAGAATCCCAAGGACAGAGGATCCTGGTGGGCTACAGTCCATGGGGTCGCAAAGAGTCGGACACGACAGAGCGACTAACACTTTCAATTTCCTTAGTTCCATCTGAGCAAGGCACCACTCCCATATCCAGGCAGACTGAGAGTCCCAGAGAGACTCACCCCCAACTCTTCCCCTTCTGACAGGAAAGTCAGTCCATTGTTGATCGTAACTCCTTCCTGTCTCTCTCACACAATGCACACTGATATCCTATAGTAAAGTGGGAAACGGAACTAAGAGAAATAAATCTTCATCAGAGACCAATCAATACCATTGACTGGGGCAGCTTTTCACTGAACATGAGGCGCCAGGGAGCTATGGAGATCCTCCCCTCCTTCTCCTGAAACTAAATGTACCACCCCTCTACCAATCCCCGGGATTTCACTGCAGGGTAGTTGTATTGCCCACAAGTATTAACCTCTGCCCAACTAGAGCCTAAGGCTGAGCAAAAGCTACAGCTCCTAAAATGTCAACCACTGGCTCAGAACAAAAGAGAAATAGGCTCCTTCATACCTGTGGGCCTTTATCCTGCAGAAGGGCCTCCCCGGCTCAGTAACCCACACACCTCTACCCTGTCATTCAGACAGTCCACAGAGCGCACCTACTTAGTGAAATGGAGTGATTCCCAGTCTTCAAGCATCAGTTCCCATGCTCTATCAATCCCATCCAAATCGTAGCACTGACCCCTCATAAGAGAATAGAAATAATTTAAGTGACTCAATGTGCCAAGCCTTCTGGTTGGTCCTTTATACAAGTCATTATCATTCATTTCTACTACATCCCTCTAAGTAAAGCATTATTATTTCCATTTTACATATGAGTAAACTGAGGCTAATAGAACCTAACAACATAGTCCATGCATGCGTGCTAAGTCGCTTCAGTCATGTCCAACTCTTGTGACCTTATGGACTATAGCCTGCCAGGCTCCTCTGTCCATGGGATTCTCCAGGCAAGACTATTGGAATGGGTTGCCATGCCCTTCTCCAAGGGATCTTCCTGATTCAGGGATCAAACACACATCTCTCACATCTCCTGCACTGGCAGGTGGGTTATTTACCACTAGTGCCACCTGGGAAGCCCACCTGGGACTATCCACATGGTCCATAGACAGGATTAGAATCAAGGCCCACGTAGCTATAAGTCCATGACTTTCCAACCAGGAGTCAACTTGTAGAGTTCCACTCCCCCTTGGTATGTTTTCTGAAAACATCTGCCTATGTCTGACTGTCTACACGGGACACAGTTTGTGCTTCAGTCACTGGTTTTCAATAGCTGCCAGTACAGTGTCATATTTGAAGGTAGAATTGACAATGGTGACAGATGGGGTTGTCTTCCAAGTCACTCCCAGAGTCCTCCCCATCAGAGGCCCAGAGACCTAACCCAAACCAGAGGGCATGTAAATGTAGTTGCTAACAGTCATCAAAAATGATGTATTTCTTACAATATTTAGCGTACTATGTTGTCATGGCAGGAATTTAGACCATGATGAAAAGACATGAAAAGAAGCAGAGAGATGTGCAGAGAGGGTAGACAGAGTAACCTCTTCCATGAGCTCACTCTTCACCTGGGGAAGAGGGTGGCACCCCGAAACCTCTTCCCAGGGAGCTTCCTCCAGTTTTCAAATTTAGCTGAGCCCCTGACCAGGCACAACTTAGGACTCTCACCACCACTCCAGGAGCTCCCTCAAAGTTGAGGCAAACAACTCTCTCAGCAGAAGCCAGCTCTCCTTGCTCTCCCCTGAACCCTCCCCCCATCCTCTCTAACCCAGGTTCCCAGAGCTTAGATCAGGTAGACAGCAAGTTACCAATGGCAACCAAATCCCACTGCTTCAATTCCATCTCCACTTTGATTGGTTTGGAGGGATGGAAGTCAAGGAGGGGCCAGGACTGAGTTGCCATGTGCCTAATGCATTCACTTAACAATCATCATGCCTTGCACTCATGCAACTCTTCAACCTTTCTAAGGGCTTTCCAGTATCATCTCATCATCTCTTAATCTTGCTGCAATCCTTGAGGTGAATAACAATGTCCTCAGGCAGACAGGCACTCCTTGTAGTTGCTTTGTCCCTCCCCACCAGGCTTAGCACCTTTGGAGACTAAAAAAAGCTTTCAGCAGAGGAAGAGCAGGAATCTGATCCTCTCAGTACAAAGCCACAGATTCATTCAGCCCTTGAGGTGGATGGAGCCTTAGCAGCTCTTCAACTAAACATGTCTCATTCTTAGCAGGGGTGCCCTCCTAATCAGCATCCTTCAACAGAACTTTCTGTGATGTTGGAAATACACATATTTGTTCTGTGCACTACTGTCCACAGGGGCCACATGGGACTATTGATCACTTCAAATGTAGTAATTTGATGGAGAAGCTGAATTTTTCATTTTATTGTAATTGTAAATAATTTTAATTGTAATAGCCATATGTGCTAGTGGCTACTGTATAAGACAATAGTGTCCCAATCAGACCTCACTGTGATGGTAACTTACTGTCTCCATTTGCTACTGTCTCACAGAACAAAAGATGTCATGGAATTCGACACTGAGGATACTAGATGTATGTGCCAAAAGAATCATTTGGTATAAAGGTCAGCTGGATCACTTTTGCCTACAGTTTGGATGTTGAATGCTTCAATTACAAAATGCTCACAAATGCTTGCAGACTGAGAAGGCTGGAAACAGGAGTCATGGGAGGGCATTGAGCCCAACCCCTTCACGTTATAGACGGAAAACAGAATTGCTACCCCTTTCTCCTCAGATCACACCTATCAGATTCATGTTCCCTAGGAAATTCTCTGCTGGTCCAACTTTCTCCCAAAGTTTCTGACGACCTTCCCAATGATTCTCTACCTGTAGGTGTCCCAGGGTGAAAGCCAAGCTAGGGAGAAGTTATATCTGTCACCTTCCATCGCCTCCTCAAAAATTCCACAAGGGCCCACAAGTCAGCAGTATCCCTCAGGAAAAGAGCTGTGGGAGTGCTGGGCCCAGGCTCCTAGTGCAAAGTCCTGAGGTTCTCTCTGGTTCCTGCCCATCTCCATCTTCACTCATCAGTCACCTATTTGGAAATCTCCAAATTTAGATGTTCAGAAAACCATGTTTTCCTCTCAGATTAGCTCAGAGCAGTGGTCACAGTTTAAATTTGGGGCTTCTAGGCAAAACTACTTCCCAGAGGAACCTCATTCCCTTTGCTACTTCCTGAATGGATCTCTAGAGAGAGGGAGTGCCTACTGGTGTACGCCCTAGAAATGAAGATTTTTGAAGTTATGGAGAGATAGAATCTGATTTTCTTGTAATAAGAAAAATATCTGGAGGGAGCCAAATCAACATGGCAGAAAAATAGGATATGGAGCTCACCTCCTCCCACAATACATCAAAAATACATCTCCATGTGAAACAATTCTCACAAAATATCTGCGAGGAGAAAATCTCATACAACCAAAACTACACGACAAATATTTATTTTCCCTGTTTTTTAAACTAGAAATTAAGAAGAATGAATATGTATGACTGTCTGGTGTTCATTAGTATTATTTAGAGATTTCCAGTCACACTGTTGTACCTACAACTCTTCACCCATCCACCATGTATTGAACATGGTTCATACGCTTTCCAGTCACTATGCTGGCCATAGCATTATCTTATAGAGGAGACAAAGAATACCCAACCACTCAATATTTATTGAGCCCCTACTAGACAGAGAAGTTCTTATCTTCACAGAACTTATATTCCAATAATGGAAGGCTTTCAATAATCTGCATACAAAATAAAAATATCATTTCAGATAGTGTAAGTCCTAAAAGAACATAAAAGCAGTAGGACTAGGGTGTGATGGGTAGAGTGGGGGATGTGCTGTTTTAGTTCTAGTGGTCAGGAAAGACCACTTTCAGGAGGTGAATGAACTAAGGCCTGATCCTTGGGAAGGAAGCAAATGAGAGGGCAAGGGAAGATGCCCCAGGGAGAGGGAAGAACATGTGCAAAGGCCCTGAGATGAGAACAAGCTTGGCAGATTTTAGGAATAGCAGACTGGCTGCAGTGAAGTGAACATGCGGGAAGTGGTAGGAGAAGGGGTCTGAGAAAGAGGTAGGCTCAGATTATGGAGCTTCTGACAGGCCTCAGTAAGAGAAAGGCACTGGGGGTTAAGGGGTTTAGGCATAAGAGAGACATGATCAGATTTATGAATATTGAAGTGGGTTGCCATTTTCTTTCTTCAGGGGATCATCCCAACCCAGGGATCAAACCCATGTCTCCCGCATTGCAGGCAGATTCTTTACCATCTGAGCCATCAAGGAAGCCCCATGAGTAAAATACATTATTATAAAATGTAGTACAGGAAGATTACTGTAAATCATGCCGTTACAAAGTATTACAGGAACTATGCTAATAAAGAAACCCACACTGCAGGGAAGAAGCAAAAAAAAAAAAAAAACAAAACACTAGGCTTCTCAGGATGACGGCATTCCAAGCCATAATGACAGCTGCCAAGGTGTGGAAGTGTGAGACAACACAGATAGACATGATGGCACATTGGAGGGGACACAGGTAGTCAGCATGGAGGGCAAGTGGGTGCATCCATGGGAGGTCTTACATACCAGCCTCAGGAATTGAATTGATTTTGCATATCACTGGTTCTTAAATTGGCTCTTTAAAATACTGGTACCCAGCCCCACATTGGACCGATTCCATCAGAACTTCTGAGGTAGGAAGACAGGCACCAGTACATTTAAAAGGTCTCTAGGTGATGCTAGTGCACAGCCAGGGTTGACAGCCACCACTCTAGGTGATGATTGAGGAGCCTTGAAGGGTTTGAAAGGAGCAGTAACAATTATTTACTTTCCATAACAGATATGTTTGTCTAAAGATTATATTTTAGAATACAGTATTTTTAAAGTATAATATATTCAGGCAATGAAGACAAATTATTAATAATTACCTGCATTTGCATTTTAAAGTTTTGAACATTATTGCAAATGGAGTCACAAATTTCCATCCCTACTGAACTCTGGCTCTTATGACAGTTTATGAGAAATCTAGAAACATCTAAACAGAAGAAACCATCAGCAGTTCACAGTTGATGGACTTTAGAGCCAGAAGGATTTCCCCTGAGAGTCTCTTTATTTTACAGATATGGAAAAAAAAAAAAAAAAAGAGGCCTGGGAGGTGCCATGACAAGGCTAAGGTTATCCAGGATTAGCAGCAAAGACATAATTGGAACCCAAGCTCTCCACCACACCACACTGCTGCTTGTTTATTAGAAAAGCCATCCCAGTGTCTGGACTCTGCATTTTTCACAACATTAAGTAGATCTTGAAAGTGCACTTAATTTTATAAGAGAAATATAAGAGAGGAAAAGGACGGAAAATAAAAATCCAAATGAATCAAAGGCAGTTTGGGTCACATATAACTTTATTTTTCAAGTTATTTCCTTGGTTTATGACCTTCTGATGCTTTACTTTGATATTTTTGATAGGTTTCTATAAACAGGACTTGTTTAAAGGAAGACGAGTTTTCTACAGATCAGTAGTTCTTGTTCAAGGTGCATATTTCAAGATGTAGACCCACATCTTTTTCCAGAAGATGGAAGAATTTGAAGCGAATGTCACAGAAGACTGGTCCTCTCCCTGGGCTCCAGGATGCATTTGCAGGACAGAACCCCTGGCTCTATATTAGAATCAAACACCTTAGGATTTTTGAGCCTATATTTGGAAATACCATTCCAACACTGAAGGCTAAAATATGCAGCATATTTTATAGGTGTGCCAGGCAAATGCAGCAGCAGTGCCACCTGCATTTTTACTGCCATCTTTGAGCCCAAGATTCAACATCCAAGCAGCAGCAGCAGCCAACCATGTGGCTCTTCTCCAACTCTTGATGAAGCCTTTTACTTTACTTTCATCTGGACAAGTTGGAGGAAGCACAGTGACATTTTATTTGCCAGCTGAGTTTATCTGAAACAGAGGTAAGGGGTGGCTCAGCCAAGGTCACTGTTTAATCTGGATGCAGTGACAGGTACAGAAACTGACTTTGTCCATTTAAGTATGTGAGAAAGACACTGCTTCTTACTCAGAATGACCACAGAAGAGATTGGATTCAGGCTGGACCATGTGTAGGCTATGAAAGCTTTGACCATCCCCAGCAGGAACAGATGTTGCAACTGAATCAACAGAAACAGTGGCTTGGCCAAGCAAGGCTTGGTCATGCAGACATGGAAGCAAATCCTCAGGAATTAAAAAAAAAAAAAAAAAAAAAAAAAATCAGTCAGGTGGCCCAGGAGAAGTTGTGTGCAGCAAAGCTCAGGAGGAGCAGCACAAGCTTAGAAGTTGGCTCAGAGCAAGCCTGTAGGTGAAAATAGGAGGACCATGGTCAAGGGCCCCATAGCCCAGGGGTGGCCACTTCTGATGTTAAAGAGACAAAGCTCATCAGAACAGTCATCAGTATGTTTCTTCAGCTGGAAATCCTCTGAAATTATCTCAGGATCTTCCTAGACTAGACCAGAACATTACCACTGTCTGGAATAGAGACAAGAGTTTCCAGAACTGGGTTATCTTTCTAAGCTATGAAACTATACCTTATAGTCCTTTAAGATCTTCAGATATGACTTTACTGAATAATTTACATTATTCTTAAACTCCTAAGAGGACATCAATCCTCCACATTATCTAGTTTTTTTCTACAGCTTCTCAGTGTCTTTTATAAACTTATCCAATCTTTTTTTCCAATCCTTGAGTAACGGTCCCCAAATTCAATGTCCTGTTGTAGTATTTATACATCTCTTCTATCTTTATATCATTTCCTTTTACTTCTTACGCACCCTCAACTCTCAAACCTATTTTTCTATGTGTCTTAGAACTTATTTTTCTCCCCTACCTATTTTCTCGAATGCATCCAGCTTATAAAAATCTATAAAGAACACCAACAAAAAATATTTTTTAATGTCAACAGGTTTAGGCTATGGGATGCACACTCTGATGCAGCATCAGATGAGGACATTTTTCTCCAAACTGCTTTCACATCACTTGCAAGGTGATTTGTCAAAACAAATACTTTACTGCTCTTCTCTGGAAGATTTCATCTATTCCATACATGGTGGTCGCCTTCCATTTTTAATGATTCTGAAAACACAAAAGATGGTTCAAGTGTCCTATGACAGAATCTGAGGTTCTCTCTCTCTCTGTGCAAATGATCAACCCTCCAGTGCAGGAGCTGCTGGCTCTCATGGGTGCTTTCATTGCCCATGTGTTCACAGCCTCACTCTGAAGAGGTTTGCTAACCTGTCTCCTGAACTTGGGGCTAGTGAGCACCTGAAACCTTTAGCTAAGGTCCATTTTCAGGCATTCAAACCAGCAAGCCAGAACCCATGCTCTTTTTCTTTCAGTCCTTCTCATCTTCAGACATCATCTTACTTATGACGTGTTTTGAATACAGGGAAGAGGACTGTGGGTGGTTCGCATTTGCTCCCCGTGTGGCCCTGGTGAGGATACTGAGGTTTCCCACATGGCAGCAGCAGGAAGAGACTGCAGTGCTAGGAGGACGGGCCGGCATTTCCTTCATCTTACACATTCACTTATGAAGAATTTTTTATGCAACAGACACATCCCACACATGAAGATATATTCACTTCCTTTAGACACACTTATTTCCTTGGGTGGTTTTGGAGGTCATGCTTCTTTCTCTCCTTTGGAATAACCTGCAGTTAGAAGGGCTTCATGTGCAGGAAGGAAGTTCCATTTTGCTGAGGAGAAAAAGGACAAAACTGCAGTTAGTGCCTCTCTCATTTCTAGACAATTTTCTGCAGCATATAAACTCTGATAACAGCCTCTTCAGAGGGTACTAAACAGTATTCCAGCTCTGAAAGCCCCACCTCAGGAGTAAGAAAAGGTATTTGACTTTGCCTCTAAGCATGGCTCCATAAGAATTCAAATATAATTTACATACATTATGGAAATATGCCACTGCAGCTAAAACAGACTGTAATGTTCAGTTTAGGTAAATTTAAGCTCTTACCTTTCGGTGAGGAGACATCTCTCTTTCCTTTGTGAATCTCAAAGTGAAGGGCCTCCAGGAGCTGGTTTCCAACTTCCTGCCAACTCCTGCACCTTCATCTGGCTGTGCTCCTGCCTCTCCTGACCGAATGAGGCAGGGTGCTCCTTGCTTCACAACCTCCAAGGCTCCAGCAAGCATCTGGGCCATGCAGACTCTAAGGCCTAGTTAGGAGGACTGGGAGTTGTGCTCCAACCTGTGGAGCAAAATTCAACAACAGGAAGCCCACCAGGAAGGCATGGATTTTTCCTATCCCAAGCCCCTCTTAGTACACTGGCTGCCGGCCCTGAAGACAGAAACACTTGCGACCATTTCATCTGAGAGCCATACCCGGCTCTCTGCGTGACTCAAACCACCCGGCACCATGGGCAGTTATCCATTGTACAGTGCTCTGTGTCGTTACCAGAGATGACGTGGAGGAGGCACAAGACAGGTCTGAATACTTGAATACAAAACGTTAAACATCTGATTTTATGCTAAAATGAAACAATATCTCAATCCAAAAAAATGTCCATTTTTCTGAGTTATTTTCTGGGCCTTCAGCCTGTGGGGGTTCCTGAGAAACAGAGAGGCCATCAGGCAGTGCCTGTGGTTCTGATCTTCAGAAGCATCTCAGGAAAGAAGAAAATTGCTGTGAGGCTTTGATGTAGATGCCCACAGGCCTGGAGAATGAAATGTTTTGGGAGGTGTGCAAATAGTTCTCACTTTTAGGAGCAAAGTCTGAGCCAGAGTACCTGGGTGCATGATAGTACAGGACATTTTTGGTGAAGTGAGTGAGGCCACATGACACTCACATATTTCTGTGCTGTAGATGCAAACCTGTGTGCACTCACTGGAAGGAGGTGAGGGTGGGATGATCTGAGAGAATAGCATTGAAACATGTACATTACCACATGTAAAACAGATGACCAGTGCAAGTTCAATACATGAAGCAGAGAATCCAAAGCTAGTGCTCTGGCACAACCCAGAGGGATAGGATGCAGAGAGAGGTGGGCGGGGGGGGGGGGGGGGGGGGTGGCAGTTCAAGATGGAGGGACATATGTATACCCGTGGCCGATTCATGTTGATATATGGCAAAAACCATCACAATATTGTTAAGTAATTATCCTTCAATTAAAATAAATTAATTAATTTTTTAAAAAAAACTGTATCCACCCTAACCTCCTGGAATAGAGAGTAAATTGTGAATCAAAGGGAAGGAAGAAAGAGGAAAGCGTAGAGTTGGACAGAGAGCATAACGTTGGGGGCAGAGGTAGAACCGGCGAGATGATCTCAGATCATCTGTTATTAAGCACAGCCTACAGTTCATTTCAATCACCCTCCCAAGGGAACTTATAGAGCCATCCAAAATAAATAATATATTGTGTTAATTTAGTCCCAGTTAACAGGGCCAAGGGCTTCCCTGGTAGCTCAGTGGTAAAGAATCGGCCTGCTGAGCAGGAGACGGGTTCAATCCCTGGGTGGGAGGATCCCCTAAAGAAGGAAACGGCCGCCCGCTCTAGTACTCTTGCCTGGGAAATCCCATGGGCAGAGGAGCCTGGTGGGCTACAGCCCATGGGGTCGCAAAACGTTAGACACGACTTAGCAAGTAAACAGCAGCAGCAGGAAACAGGGCTTACCCCTCCCAGTGACTGTAAATGGTGAGCATTTTCCACAAAGCGCAATAATCAGGGCGTCAGATTTACCTGAATATCAGCTTAGTCCAGCATCTGGATTACTTTGTTTTGGGGGGAAGTGCTTGTGATTTTTGTTCATGGGAAAATATACATAACATACAGTTTTAGCCATTTTTAAGTGTACAGCTTAGTGGCATTATATACCCACGCTGTTGTACAGCCAGCACCTTTCAAATGGCATTAAGTATACTCACGTCATTGTAGAGCCATCACCACCGTCCACCTCCAGAACTTTTTCATCGTCCCCAATTGAAATGCACATTACTTTTCACACAGTCTATGAGCCAACCCAGAACCTCAAAGGATGAAGCCCTTACCTACTATCCTATGCAGTCCTGGGGAGGACTCTAAGATACAATATTATCTAGCATTTTAAGTTTCACAAAGTTCTTCCCCAATGCTCACACCAACCTCATTTGGCTCCTGTAAAAGGGAGGAGGCCAAGGTTCTGAGAGGGAGACAGACTTGCTCCAACAAAACACTGACAACAGTGGAACCAGCTCGGCTTCCAGTGCACATCTCATGATACCTCACTGCATCTAATGCTGAGAAGGAGGACGTGAGAAGGCCCTGTACTGGTGCCCAAGACTATCCTCCAAGGGCTGACCTATCCCTTATCCCACCCTCTGCTTTGTGGGATTCTCACTGCTTTGGGCAGAGAGCCAGAGTTGCCTGGTAGCCCAGAAAAAGAAAACAGCTCTCTTACACGCACTCACTGCAAAACCAACTTGGTTGTTGGCACTTTTTTTTCCTTTCCATTTTCATTTCCATGAAAACAAACCCACTTCCCATCCGCTTCTTCACAAAATCACCATAACACACTCCCTACCACCCTTCCCTCAGTGTTCTTCCCAGCAGACAGGAATAGAGGAGGTCTCTATTTCTAATCATCAAGATCACTGGTGTAGCCAGATTTCATCTGCATTAAAACAGGAGTGCCCAGGAGATCCTGCCTGTGAGAGTTCTCTTTCCTGTACCTTGTAGAGATGGCTCTGCCCATGACCTCCCATCAAGCTCAAGATGCCCCCAGTGCTTCTCAGGTCACCTCCACTCAGGTGACCAGGAGCTTTCAAGAGGAGATTTGCCATTGTGTAGTTCTTGGCAAAATTGCATCATAAATGGTAAGTATAGACTTCTCACCACAAACAGAACCACAACATTGGTCACAGTATTACACACACACGCTAGCACACAAGAATTTGATCCCCTGAATTTCTGATGCATACACCCCAAGTGCATGTTGAACCCCACTGTATTCCTTTTTTAGGGCTGCCCCAACAAATCACCACAAACTGGATGGCTTAACACAACAGAAATTTATGCTCTCAGAGTTCAACCCCAAAGTCCAAAATCAAGGTGGCAATGACTGAAGGCTCCAGCCTGGGCTCTTCCTGGCTTCTAATGGCTCCTGAGAATGCTTGTCATTTCTGGGCTTGTAGCTCCACCACTCATCTCTGTTCCTCCTTCACATGGCCCTCTTCTCCATGAATCCTCTGCTCTCCTTACAAGAACACTGAACATGGGATTTAGGATTCACCCTAATCCAGTACAACCCCATTTTTACCTGAACCAATTAAGATCACATTCTGATTTTTTGGGCAGACATGAATTGTTAGACAACACTTATTCAACCCATGATACCCACCTCTAAGATATGTTCAATCCAGTGTCTCACTTTGTTTTCTTTGTTTTTGCCTTTTCCATTTCAATTCTACTTGTGACCGACCACTGCCTTGTTGGAACCATTTCTAAGGCATCTGCTTCCATCCTCACTACCCCATTCAACATCTCTAGACAGCACTTTAAATGCATGGAGACCTCACCAGGTCAATGAGGAGATGATACTACGTTGCCCACAGAGGGTTCCATACTTCAAATATCCGTCTCTCCCCATTCATGCAAGAAGTTGTGTGCACTCAACTCACATTCAGCATTGCACTGGAGGTAACAGGGTTCCTGCCCTCAGGGAACTTAGTGTACAATAGAAAAATGGACAACTGCATGACCAGATGAGCAAAGCAAGCAAAAGGGTGAGGCAGCGAAGGAGGAAAAAGATACAAGCCATGCAGGAGCAAAGGACACACAGACAACCTGGGAAGAGGCAGGAAGATGTAAACAAGTCTAGAATTTTCAGATCTCTTCAAAAAAATTAGAGACACCAAGGGAACTTTTCATGCAAAGATGGGCACAATAAAGGATAGAAATGGCATGGACCTAACAGAAGCAGAAGATATTAAGAAGAAGTGGCAGGAATACACAGGAGAACTATACAAAAAAGATCTTAATGACCCAGATAACCATGGTGTGATCACTCACCTAGAGCCAGACATCCTGGAATGTGAAGTCAAGTGGGCCTTAGAAAGCATCACTTCGAACAAAGCTAGAAGATGTGACGGAATTCCAGTTGAGCTAATTCAAATCCTGAAAGATGATGCTGTAAAAGTGCTGCACTCAATATGCCAGAAAATTTGGAAAACTCAGCTGTGGCCACAGGACTGGAAAAGGTCAGTTTTTGTTCCAATCCCAAAGAAAGGCAATGCCAAAGAATGTTCAAACTACCACACAACTGCACTCACCTCACACACTAGAAAAGTAATACTCAAAATTCTCCAAGCTAGGCTTCAAAAGTACATGAACTGTGAACTTCCAGATGTTCAAGCTGGATTTAGAAAAGGCAGAGGAACCAGAGATCAAATTGCCAACATCCGCTGGATCATAGAAAAAGCAAGAGAATTCCAGAAAAACATCTACTTCTGCTTTATTGAGTACACCAAAGCCTTCGACTGTGTGGATCACAACAAACTGTGGAAAATTTTTCAAGAGATGGGAATACCAGACCACCTTACCTGCCTTCTGAGAAAAGTGTATGCAGCTCAAGAAGCAACAGTTAGAACTGAACATGGAACAACAGACTGGTTCCAAATTGGGAAAGGAGTATGTCAAGGCTGTATATTGTCACCCTGCTTATTTAACTTTTATGTAGAGTACATCATGCAAAATGCCAGGCTGGATGAAGCACAAGCTGGAATCAAGATTGCAGGGAGAAATATCAATAACCTCAGATACACAGATGATACCACCCTTATGGCAGAAAGTGAAGAGGAACTAAAAAGCCTCTTGATGAAAGTGAAAGAGGAGAGGGAAAAAACTGGCTTAAAACTCAACATTCAAAAAACAAAGATCATAGTATCCGGTCCCATCACTTCATGGCAAATAGACGGGGAAACAATGCAAAGTGACAAAATTTATTTTTTTGTGCTCCAAAATCACTGCAGATGGTCACTGCAGTCATGAAATTAAAAGACACTTGCCCTTTGGAAGAAAAGCTGTGACCAACCTAGACAGCTTATTAAAAAGCAGAGACATTACTTTGCCAACAAAAGTCCCTCTAGTCAAAGTTATGGTTTTTCCAGTAGTCATGTAGGGATGTGAGAGCTGGACTATAAAGAAAGCTGAGCACCGAAGAATTGATGCTTTTGAACTATGATTTTGGAGAAGACTCTTGAGAGTCCCTTGGACTGCAAGGAGATCAAACCAGTCCATCCTAAAGGAAATCAACCCTGAATATTCACTGGAAGAACTGATGCTGAAGCTGAAGCTCTAATACTTTGGCCACCTGATGCGAAGAACTGACACTGGAAAAGACCCTGATGCTGGGAAAGATTGAAGGCAGGAGGAGAAAAGGACAACAGAGGATGATATGGTTGGATGGCATCACCAACTCGATGGATATGAGTTTGAGCAAGCTCTGGGAGTTGGTGATGGACAGGGAAGCCTGGTGTGCTATAGTCCATGGGGCTGCAAAGAGTTGGACACGTCTGAGAGACTGAACTGAACTCGGAATTTTCAGGGGACTGTAAGCAGACCCCATCTAGATGGGGTCTAGATAATGGCTCTGCTGCAAAGGGTAGGGTCATCAGTGTTAAGGTTGTAAAGGCATCTGTTTGTAGATGTGTACCTGATCCTGCAGGGCCTTGAGTCCGGGCCAAGAGGACCCATTAAGTTTTTCTAAGCAATTGGGAGGGTTGAATAAGTGATGTTCAGGGAAGCCAGATCTAGTTGGGTGGGCATGACAGACTGGGGGGAGTCACGAGCTGGCAAGGAAACACTGGCTGGGAGCCCAGTTAAGAAGACAGGCTTGAGGGCCAGAGCTTTATTCCTCTGCTATCAGTGAAGAGCCATTCACAGCCGAACCTTCCATTAGACTCTGCAGTCAATACAGCCATCTCGACATGGTGGGGGTGGGGGGGCATCCTGGCTGCCCTCCAGCCCTCCCTTCCCATTAATGTGATGAGTTACAGAGGGCACGTCAGGGAGAGTGTTCAATGAATTCCGGGAATGGAGATCCCCTTTGGACACAAATCCCCAAAGATGAGCTCAGAAGTACTTTGTAAATCAACACATGAACGCCTCTCATGGACAAGAGATGGTCCTGAGAGGACAGCGCCACAGTCTCAGTTCAGATCCAGCTTCTTTCCACTGCTGCATTTCCCTAGGACTGGCGCTGGTGTCCAGGAGGTAATGAAGCAACCCCCAGCTCAGGCACCGCTTCCTACAAGAGGCCACCAGATGGGTGATTATCATCTCCTCCACGAGACTGGAAACTCCCCACCTCCCATAAGGCTCCATCTGGGTCCCTCCAGTCACGAGACAGGAAGCCCAGGGGAGGCTATAAATACCACCTCCCCCACCTTCTCTGTCCTCTTCATCTGTCCACAGATTCTACCTGGGACCTTAAGGGGCAGAGGGTGGTGTGAAGGTGACATGGATGGAGCAGGAGCAAGCCCAGAATGTGGGGGACAGAAGAGTCTCTGAAGTCTTCAAGGCACATCTCTGAGCCTGTCTTCTTGCCTAAGCCTTCCTGGAGAAATGCAGGCAGAAAGGAGCTCAAAGGAACAGCAGGATGGCTCATCCCTTTGGTTTCCTTTCTCCTTAAGAAAAGTTTTGTGTACCATCACAGGAAGCCTTCACAGGCCCCACAGTCACAGCCACCCTTGCCTGGCTGGAAACCAGCCTGGAGCAAAAGGCCTCAGGAAAGAGCCTGGGACAGGCACACACCCCGGGGAAAAGGGGTGGATGTGGAATTTCCTGAGTGCAGCTTAGGCAGAGGAGAGAAAGGCACACTCTCCATGTCCACCACCATTGGCCTGGAGGTTCAAGCTCCGCTAAAAGTAGACGGTGCCCAGGAAAGCAGTCCACAAGGAAGAGGACCCTCATCCAGATTGTTTTCACTTTTTCAGCAATCACTCTAACTTGAAAGACATAACTTCCACCCCCTTTATTTCTGAAGGGAGATGCAAACAGGTGATGTTTGGACTAAAATTAAACTCCCTCTGTGTAACTTCTCAATGGTATTCATTTATTGAATCTGACTCACACTTTTGATGTGGAAAGGTTTTATTAATATAACTACTTATCCCAGCCCACTTCCATTGGGATTCATGGCTCTTGCCCAACGTACATTTTGGCTAGTTCTATGTTACCTTAAATTCTACCACAGGTTAATGTTTCATGACAAGCACATTCACAGATTCTATAAGAAATGCCTCATTGTCTTTGGGTAACAATTATGAAGCAAAATTGGAAATGGGAAGCAGCCTTGTCTACCCAGGCAAAGACCCCCAGATTAGGGGGTCTGGAGGCTCAGGGTCTTATCCTACAATTATCCATGTGATCCAGCCACTGCCTCTTCAGAGTCTTGGGTTCCTCATCTGTAGAATGAGACTGCTGGCCTCACACAGTTCTCAGTTCTCTTCCAGATCTGACTTCCTGTGATTGTAAAAGACATTTAAAAATATCTCCAGGGAGAGAAATCTCACAATATTATTTAGTCATGAGAAGATTGGACTAATGATATCTAATATCTCTGAGTTCTGAAAGTTATTCAATTATATACAATGGTTTTTAAATGTGCGAAGGTTAGTAAAAAAAAAAAAGTTTAACAAACAGAAGAGTCTTCTTTAAATGCCCATTTTAAAAGAACAGAAGTTAAAGAGCCTAAAATAAAATCTCTAGTCACTCTGTGTACACACAGAGAAAAAAAGTGGATGAGATTAAAGCTATATAACATCTGGGACAGCAAGACTTTGGTGACCATGACACTTGGCTGACTGAAATAAGACATGACAATTACCACAGGGAAGTTATACCACAGTCCTGACTCCATGTCACCACTACATCTTTTGCCATTAGACACAAGGGGAACCCAGAATCCCCAAGTATGGACAGCATTATGCAAAAAAGATTAATTCTCTCTTAGCAAGGGCACTGCTCTCTCCCTCACTCCATGGCAGACCCTAGGGCAGCAGAACAGCATCTCAAGATACTCAAGAACATGGGTAGAACAACTAGAGCTCCGGCAGGTACCAGTGTGGATATTACTATGAAAAATCTGACATCAGGTTGAAGTTACAGTCATCCTGGTTAACAGGCCATAGATGAGCTCAGGTCACAATGGAGGTACAAAGAGGGGGTACAATACACTGACAGATGAGTGACACTCATCACCAAACACTTAGCTAAGTCTGATTACAGCAGGGAACAGTAACAGGCAAGAGTTTTGGTCGAGTGATCAAGCATCAGTAAGGTTTTGTTAGGCCCTAAGTTTAACCAAAAACTATCATTTAACACAGTCAGAAGTCATTTAAGCCCTCAAGGGCTGGGAATAGATTTTGAGTACTGGCATATAGAAGATTCTCAACTATAGTTCTTGATCAAATGGAAACTTACGAAGAAGCTATTGCTCCATTGTTTGCTGAACAATGTTTCCCACTAATGGCAGCTCAGGCTTCTCAGTCACCCAGGAGAGGGGAACAGACATGAGGGGGGTAAGCTAAAAGATGCTTGGACCAGGTCCAAGATCCCTAGGAAGTAGAACTTCACTTCATTGACCAGCCTGTGTGTCACTTTATGGAAAGGAGCTGTATTTATCTGGATGCACTGATGATCTGACAGTGACCAATATTCTCCATAGTTTGAGTTGGGTTGGGCTTTTGAAAAAGGGGTGCTCACTCACCTGAGGAAACACCTCTCAGCAGCATCTGAGACCCAGCTGCGTCAGGACCTTAGAAAACTTGAAAGATTTCTGGTTACTTGAGGTAGTCAGATCCTCCACAGAGTCATCAAAATAAATGAGCAATTAGAGGCTTTGGGTACCTAATGTTTCAGCAGGACAATCAGATAGATGTGATAAACCTCAAGAATAAGAACAAGTTAAACCTATTTTGAGAGAAAGCATTCCCTTATTAAGAGAAGAACTGACATTAGATAAAGTAAGGAACATTGTCAGTTGAATACTGTGAGAAATTGTATCTAACTTGAAAATAAGTATTGCATTCCTATCATAAGCAACTCCATTGCTTATGGTGTATCTATCTTCTAACGCAGAGGAAAATTAACTAATAAAAACTGATTTTATTAGAATTATTTTATTTGGAGAAGTATATCCAAGTACAGTCTGTGAGTCAATGGGTTTTATATCTGGGAACTTTCTAGACCTCTGATCTTGTCCTGGTCTCTCTCAGCCATCCATATCTGTGTCAATAATCTCACTAGCCACTTATCCAATAAAATCAAGCTCAAAGTAGTATCAATTACTTGATGGCACCTCCAAATTTTACTGCATGGAAACATATCCACAAATACATATATATCCCATGATTCATGACAAAGGTGACACTACAGAGCTGTAGGGAAAGAATACTCTTTTCAACAAAAGACTAAGTCAATTGGATGGTAAAACAGGAAGAGAAAAAAGAATCTTTCCCTCACTAGACACAAAAAGCACTTCCTTTTTGTGTAAGCACTTCAACTTTTGTGAAAACAATTCTTTTTACATCTAAATGTGAAAAGTAAAATAATAAAGCTTTCGGTAAAAAAAAAATTGGGGGTAGACAAAGATTTCTTAAACAGGACACAAAGAGCATTAACAGCAAAAGAAAAAAGTTGGTAGATTAAAATTTGGACTACATTAAAATATATAACATATTTTATCAAAATACACCATAAAGAGCATGAAGAGACAAGCTATAGACTGGAAGAAGATATTCACAATGCATATAGTCCACAAAGAACTCATATCCAGAATAAACAAAGAACTCCTACGACTCAATAAGAAAAAGGAGATCATTCAATAGCAAAGGCTAAGCAAAACAAGTGAAGATTCACTTTACAAAATAGGGCATCCAAATGGCCGATAAACATATACAAAGGTTCTTGACCTCACTCATCATCAGGGAAACACAAAGTTAAACAAAAAGCAAAGCCACAGTGAGTCTCTATCACATACCTATCAGAAGAACTAAAACAGAAAAGACAAATAACACCGAGTATTAGCCAAGATGTTGAGTGACTGCAAGTCTCCTACCTCCTGGTGGAGATGTGAGTTGTTATAACTGCTTTAGGAAACTATTTGGCAGCACTTACTATAGGGTTTCCCTGGTGGCTCAGACACTAAAGTGTCTGTCTGCAATGCTGGAGACCCAAGGTTCAATCCCTGGGTCGGGAAGATCTCCTGGATAAGGAAATGGCAACCCACTCCAGTACTCTTGCCTGGAAAATCCCATGGACAGAGAAGCCTGGTAGGCTACAGTCCATGGGGTTGCAAAGAGTCGAACACAACTGAGCGATTTGACTTTTGACTGACTACAGCTAAACATAATCATCTTCTAGAGCTTAGTAACCACTCTCCCTGGTATATACTCCACAGTACTGGGAACATACTTATCAACAGCAGCTTTATTCATCATAGCCCCAAACTGGAAACAACTCATATTCCTTATATAGTAAAAGAAACAAATTGTGGTGCTTATAGAATATTACATCACAATGAAAGTGACATACTTACTACACACAGCATGAATTAATCTCTCACATATAATGTTGAGCAAAAGAGGACATATACAAAATAGTACATACTTTAAGATTTCATTTATATAAAGTGTCAAAACAGACAAACTAATCTATAGTGCTAGAAGTTACCCTAGATAGTGCCCTTGAGAAGAGAGACTAGTGAAGTAAAGGGGATACTTAGGGGCCAGTGTTCTGGGTGCCTGTAATGTTCTGATTCTTGATCTGTACCCTGGTTTCTCAGGTATGCTCACTGGGAAAAATTCATTGAGCTGTATGCTTAGGATTTGTACACTTTCTCTTTTATATTTCAATTAAAAAGTTAATAATTAGAAAACACAAACACAAATTTAAGTCTATTTAATAAAGTCTATTAATAAAGTCACAATAAAGTCTATTGTGGGGGGGGGCATAAAAATCTGCCTTCCAAACCCAAACCTATTAAATGACAGCAAAATTGACAGCTTCTAATTGTTTAGATAATTCTGTTCTCAAATGAAAATTTGACTTTATTTAAGATATAGGCCCCACTTTTCAAAAAAAGTTGGAAACCACCATCTTATTGAATGAACACATATTAGAGGGTTTTCAGTCTTCACTGGAAACTTTTAGGACATCAAAATGGTTAAACTTTGCTTGGTTTACTTCTACTTTTTTCCCCATGTTAATACTGTTGTTGTTTAGTCGCTAAGTCATGTCTGACTCTTTTGTGACCCCCCATGGATTGTAAGCCCAGCAGGCAAGAATGCTGGAGTAGGTTGCCATTTTCTTCTCCACAGCATCTTCCCAACCCAGAGATTTAACCCATATCTCCTGCTTGCAGGCAGATTCTTTACTACTGAGCCACCAGGGAAGCTCTCCATGTTAATATGTGGGTTTTTAAAAATAAAATTTCTCTTTGGTAACACTTTGTAATGAAGATTAGCCACCCTAGTATTCATTATAGCCAGCAAGCAAATTAACCTGAGCAGAACACAATCTACCCAATCTGAATCTTGGGAAGGTCAGCCAGTGATCATTGTTCACATTGAACAGCTTCACACTCATTGGATAGGGAAGATTGGGAGCAATTATCTCAATAATCCAAGGCAGGAAACATAACTAGGCTATTCAGGAAAAAGAGGGGGCCACAGAGGCCAAAGTTGCTCCAGTGAAACGGAGCCTGGGTAGCCAGAAAGAGGTCATGTTTTCCATGCGCTGGCTTCTGCCCCTTCTGGAGGAAAGCTTTTCCAGAGGATGGGATCCTTCTCTTCCATCCCTTAGACCTACATTTGTACAATGCCTATGGTTTACAAAGTTTCCCAGATACTACTATCATCTAAGTCTTATGCTTACCCTAAAATAAGATTATTACTACCTCCTTATTGCTGATGAAAGAACTGAGGTTCAGCAAGCTAAAAAAAAAGAAAGAAAGAGAAGTCGCTAAGTCATGTCTGACTCTTTGTGACCCCATGGACTGTAGCCTACCAGGCTCCTCCATCCATGGGATTTTTCAGGCAAGAGTACTGGAGTGGGTTGCCATAAGGTCCTCCTTAAAGCTGCAGGACTAGAAAGTCACACAGCAAGGAAAAGGCACATTCAGGCACAGTGCTGTCTCCTCTACCATGAGGTCTCCTGACTTCTCTCTGATTTTGCTTGTGAGAATGAGAACATAATTCCAAAACTTGAAAAAACATGAGCCTAGGACTCTTAGACATCAGGCAGCAGGCAAGCTGGAAACTGTGCCCCAGCCCAAGGATGGCATTCATACCTTCACGATCATACATTCTGGAGGCACTGGGAAGTGGGGGGAGAGGACTGGGGCAATTAGCTGTTGAGTGTAGCAATGGTCTGAATGCCCTAGTCCAACCCCACTGAAGAAAGATCATCAGCAATGATGAAACATGTTTCATGAAACATCAGGCAGGCTTTCCTGCAGATGGAACTGACACGTGTGGCTTTGAAATATACACCATATAGTTCTGAAATCCATTCACAAACATGGTAAGGTTGATTTCGCTAGAGATGATATGTCCCCAGTACTAAACAGCATAAAGAGCACTGGCTTTGGAGTACAACAGACCTGGCTTTGAATCCCAACTCTACTTTGTGAAGACACATCTAGTGAACAAGTTACTCTTCTCAGCTTCAGATTCCTTGGTCATAAGAAAGCAATAATATCTATCCAGAAATCACTGTGAAAACTGATGAAATAATATATGTAAAGTTCCTTTCCCTGCTTCCCACTTTAAAAAATCTTTCCCTGCTTCCTACTTTTAAAAATAAATAGATGGCAATAAGATAAGTTTTCTTTTTGTGAGTTTTTAAAACATATGATAAGTCTGTATCTTCCTTGGCAGCTAAAATGAAATTAAAAACATAAGACATTTAAAATACACCTTATAGGATAATCATATATGAATATACAATCACCTTCTCAGATGGCCTAATTTAAGAACCTTGACCTATTTTTTTTCACCTGGAAGTAATCTGATTAACTCAGTGCCTGCTTCATTTCCTGGAATAGAAATTGCAATAATCTTCTCCTTAATTTCAATAAATGATTAACATAACAAAAACATGTGAGCTGTAGTCAGACTCCAGCTCCTACAATTTTGTCTAGAACTGGTGTTGCCAAATGCTATCTGAAAGAAAGACGAGTATCTGATTGGTTAACCTCCAGATGTTGTCTTGGGCAAATTCTACAGGTTACCCAAAGAAGCAGAGAGAAAGGGTCTTATATTCGGCTGTCTATGACTTTCCTTTTAAAATGAAAAAAAAAAAAAAAATCAAAATCTACAGGTGTTCCACGAGAATGTTTTGCTTTCACCTCAACCCATACCCTCACCCTCCACCCATAAACTGGTCTGCCTTCCCAGCTGTTCTATTTCTGTCCATGACTGCACATTCTTAAAATCTTAGAAACAAGGAACTGGAAAGACTTCCATTAAAGCCATTCAGCCTAATATCAAAAAAATGCAGCAATCATTTCTACTGCATCCCTGACAATCTGCTACTAGCAAAATACTTCCACTGTTCCCATTCTTGGTCAAATCCTTCTATAAATCCAGCTGGGATGTTTCCCCTTAGTTCTTCCCCCACTCACTAATCCTAGCTCTGCTCTCATGAGCAATGGGGGACGTAGATAAATCTCACTGGCCCTCCTCATCAGAGGCCCAGCAATATGGAAGGCAGTCATTATGTTTATACATACATTTTCTGCTCTGAATCAAACACTCAATTCAAATAACACTTGTTGAGGGTCAACTATGTGCCTTATATTGCTTTAGGCTAAGGAAGGAGAGCTAAATAACACATGGCACCTATACATAAGACACTGACGTTAGTCCCTAAGAACAATCTGGATGTGACCTGTGCTTCCAGACCACCCACCCTCTCCAGGTACATTGTGGCTTGGTGATGCCTCTTTTAAAGCATGGTACTTTTGGGTACTTACCCAAAGGAGTTGAATAGTTATGTCCACACAAAAACCTGTATACAGATGTTTACAGCAGCTTTATTCTTAATTGCCAAAACTTGGAAGCAACCAAGATGTCCTTCAATAGATCAGTGGATAAACTGTGGTGCGTCCAGACAATGGAATATTATTATTCAGGGCTAAAAACAAATGAGCTATTAAGCAGTGAAAAGGCATGGAGGAACCTTAAATGCCCATTACTAAGTGAAAGAAGCAAATTTGAAAAGGCTATATACTATATGGTTCCTACTACAAAACTATGGAGACTAGTTCTGGCAAAACTATGGAGACAGTAAAAAGATCAGTGGATGCCAAGGGGGATGGGGGAGGGAGGGACGTACAGGGGGAGCACATGGGATTTTTAGGGCAGTAAAACTTACTATGTATGCACCTATAATGGTAGACACATCATACTTTCGTCTTAACCCATAGAATATACAACACCAAGAGTGAACCTTCATGTAAAATGTGGACTTTGGGTGATTATGACATGTCAGTGTGGGCGTCTCAATTGTCACAGATGTACCACTCTATTGGGGGATGCTCACAATGGGGGAGGGTAAGCATGTCTGGGAGCAGGGTGTAAAAGTGGGAAATCTCTGTATCTTCCTCTCAATTTTTCTGTGAACTGAAAACTGCTCTTAAAAAACAAGTCTTTTTAATGGAGAAGGAAACAGCAATCCACTCCAGTGTTCTTGCCTGGAGAATTCCATAGACAGAGGAGCCTGGCAAGCTGTACTTCATGGGGTCGCAAAGAGTCAGACACAACTGAGCGACTAACACTTTCACTTTAACAATGGGTACCTAAACCTCTCCAAGCCTCAATATCTACATCCTTAAAAAAAAAAAAAGTCTTTAAAAAAGTTAATAGAAAATAGATGGGTGGGTCTGTATGGCAAGGTCAATTTCCTGGTTTTGATATGGTACTACAGCTGAGTGAGGGAGAAGGCAATGGCAACCCACTCCAGTGCTCTTGCCTGGAAAATCCCATGGGAGGAGCCTGGTAGGGGTCAGACACAGCTGAGCAGCTTCACTTTC
The DNA here is from genome assembly GCF_033118175.1 of Dama dama. Classification (NCBI taxonomy): domain Eukaryota; kingdom Metazoa; phylum Chordata; class Mammalia; order Artiodactyla; family Cervidae; genus Dama; species Dama dama. Next base: position 50,200,855 of record NC_083699.1, read on the forward strand.
ACTTTTCACTTTCATGCATTGGAGAAGGAAATGGCAGCCCACTCCAGTGTTCTTGCCTGGAGAATCCCAGGGACGGGGGAGCCTGGTAGGCTGCCGTCTATGGGGTCGCACAGAGTCGGACACAACTGAAGCGACTTGGCAGCAGCAGCAGCAGCACAGCTGTGTGAGATGTTGACAGTAGGGGGTGCAGGGTGGAGGGTACAAGGACCTCCCTGTATGTTTCTTTGCAACTTCCTGTGAATCTAATTATTTCAAAATTAAAAGTTTAAAAATAAATGGGTAGATGGGATGACACTGGCAAAAGCTGCTGATAAGACAGTTCAGAGTCTAATAAAAGGTGGGTGAACCCAAACCAGGGTGGGTCCATCTACTGAAATATCTCTGGAAGTGAGCACCAAGGACTGTCAGATCAACATGCACACCCTGCCTCTCACTAGGAGGTAAGGCATCTTTCCGGAATGGCAACCCTGAGCCCTGTGTTCTGAAACTACAGGGCCTTCTCCTCATTCCTATTCTGGAACAACTGGATGGGCAGAGTCTGTGTCCCATGCTCCGTGTCACCTGGAGGGACTCCGTGGAGAAGGGGAGGGGGTCATGAGCCATCAGGCCCCAGAGTCCCACATGCTTTAACAGGCAGGCCCACCACTCACCAGCTGTGGTGGTCTCTTCCAGACTCCACAAGATAGGGATGGAGATAAACATGTCATCACACAGGTTGTGAGAGAAGTCAATGAAAGAATTCACACAAAGCACATATAAAGCTCCAGTAGCTACTAGAAACTCAATAAATGTTCATGGTCTTAGAGCCTCCTGCATGAGTAAGGTCTAGGTTTTCAGAACACTCTTACTCCCTTTGCAACATCAGACAGAACACTGGTCCTTCCCCACTTGCTGGTACCTTTCAGCTTGCCATGACATCTCAGATTTCCCACTACTCTAACCAGAGCTTAAACCATCTGCAGTAAAGGACCAGTTTAGCTTGTTTGGCTCTTTCATTTTTTTAAATCAAATCTGTCATAGACTGGTACTTTGATAAAATACAATGAAAATGAATTACTTGAGAAAGGCAATTTTAAAAACAAAATATAAGGCCTCGGTCTTTTTTTTTTTTAATTTTTAGATTCAACAGACAAAATTGCCCTGGCAAATTGCTATAAAAGTTTCTAAATGCTTCCTTTCAATTTCTGTACTTCTCATTACCGACTGATAACAGCTGGCAGAGCTGAGCCATGGCCTGCACTTTGAGTCATGCCTCTTTTGTACCTTTTCCTCCAAGTTTCTAATAATCTTACAGTCATAAAATACAATTGGGTAGTTTAAAATCTATTTTTTATATTAATATTAATTTAAATTTTCCCAAGACAGCATATTTTTTCAGTGCCACAGTCACATCCACGGTCCCTAGCATAGGGCAGGTGCCTCATAGGGGCTCAAATCCTTGCTAATACTCCAAATATTAAACAGGCATATTACTTTTACTTTTTCACAAAGTGCATTTGTGAAAACCTACCCAATGAACACATCCTATCTTTGTAGCATCCCTATTATTTGCCTGCCTTCCATCTATTTGTGTTTGTCTTTTTCACCACCTGCTTCATCTCCATTTAACTGAAACATACCAGATATAGTCACTGTTTCTCTTCCACTGAGGGACGAGACAGGACAAATCACTGAAAATCCCATTCATCAGAAAAGCTGGCTCTGGTTCACCAGATAAACATTCAAGGAAATGGAGTGCTTATATTAATACACTTCTAGGAGATACTGTTATTCTGTCTACTGCTGGGCCAATAATAGCCGCTTGATAAACTTTTATGTGAACTAGCCATGGAGCACTGGCTACATCTCAAGGACTACAACACACATCTTTATCATGGGTAGAGAGACCAAAAGTGGTGATGAATGCTGTTACAGGAAGGAGCCTCAGGCCATTTAGACCAGTTTTCTACCTTGGCCACACAGCAGAATCACCCGCGGAACCCTCCAAAAACATACTCATGCCTGTCCCAAAGACCCAGAGATTTTCTTTTAAGGTAATTATTCTTGGATAAAATGTGAACATCAGTATTTTTCAGGTTCCATCACTAATTCCAGTGTGCAGCTAAGATGAAAAACCACTAATTTGGCATACCCTCCCACCCATACTGGTACTTAGCAGGTGCTCCTTAGATGTTTGTTGAGTGGATGAATGACCCATTCAATGACTGTGGCAAATGTAGAAATGGTCTTGACTCCTGTCTCCTCAGACCCTTTACTTCCAGTGTGCATCTCCTCTCAAGGTCCAGCCTTAAACTCTAGCCAGAAACACCCACTTTCCATCCTCTTCCTGGTGGGAGGAGGGCTTGTTTCTCCCAGGGATTACTGTCCCTAAAAAAGCACTAACTTAGCTCATCCTCACCTTTGTCAAGCAGGAAACTCCAGAACTTTCACCCAGAAGGCCCCCACAAAGAGCACTGGCCGCACTCACACAGGATGGGAACATGTTATCTCATATATCTTGTGTTTATTTAATGCTTGTTCCCTGATTGTTTTTCTGGCGGTCCATGGGACCATGATGCTATCTCAGACTCCAGACCCCAGAGGACAGAGGTCTGAGAACACTTAGTACCAAGTGACCAATTCGTGAAAATCTAGTAAATGGACACTGTTGTGCTCCTGAGGCAGGGCCAGAAGGCAGGCAATAGGCAGTGTGAGAGGTGAACAGGGGTGGGGAGAGAGGCAACGTGTGGGCCTGGAGGGGAGATGAGATGCTGGTGCCCACTGTGGGCAGGCACAGGTGACACATGGATCAGGAAGTGTCTGCAAACCCATCCGAGGGCCAGGGAAGAGCTTCTCTGAGTTCTGAGTCCTCTGCTGAGAATGTGTGCCTGCAGCTGCCCCGGCTTCTGACCTCAGGCCGTTCCCTTAGCAGCTGCTGCTGCTATTCTTAGCTGAACAGCAGCCCCGCCCCAGCCTCCTCTTCAAACCTCTTTGCATGACCCCAGAGGAGCCACTGAACTTTCAATCTCCCTCTGGATCCTGAACCTCCCTGTCCTTGACTATGGGGACGTTTGGAAGGAGATGAACACGGGGTAGCCAAAAGTCAGTTGTGAAATCCAATACATATTTTTTAATGTAGAAAGGAAGAAAACAAAAGAAATATATTAGGCCCTTCCTCTGACCCCCCACCAAAAGAGACATTCCCTGGGTTTCCCCTTCCTTGCCCACTCACATATTGATGACATCCTACTACTAGTAATGGGCATTTTCTGGTATGTTTCTATCTCCCCACTAAATAGGGAAAAGGAAACTCACACTATTTGGGCACCCCTGTTTCCTGGCACTCTGCTGGCCTTTCCAGGTAGTGCTAGTGGTAAAGAACCCACCTGCCAAAGCAGGAGACGTAAGAGATGTAGGTTTGATGCCTGGGTCAGGAAGATTCCCCTGGAGGAGGGCACAGCAACCCACTCCCATATTCTTGCCTAGAGAATCCCATGGACAGAGGAGTCTGGCGGGCTGCAGTCCATAGGGTCACAAAGAGTCAGACACCACTGAAGCGATTTAGCACACACGATGGACTCTGATTTTTCTCATACCATTCTTCTAATCCATGAGCTATGTTAACAGACCCACCAAGGGTCACAGAGTTTGCAATTGGCACAGCTGGGATGCAAACCTGGTACTTTGTGACTTCAAAGCTCACAGAGCATCGTCCTCCCCTGAATGCAAGTCTCATACTTCTGTCACCAAAAAGAATAATCTGCCCTCAGCCCTAATGCAGCTTCTCAAGGCAAGAATCATGAAGCCCTATTAGACTGGTTCCTCCCACTGGGCTCCATCAACCATGTGGGCTGACTGAACCATCCGCTTCCAGAAAACACAGAGAGGAAAACATATTTGCCATCCACATGCCAGTGAGAAATGAAGAGATATGTGGCTTCTCTTGTTACATCAGATTTTTAGGAGGCTGGAGAAAGGGAGGAGGGAAGCACCCAGGCAACAGAGAGGAATCACTGACCACCCCAGGATCCATAATAATATTTCTGAGTCCCAGAAGCACCTCATAACTGTAGGAATTCTCAGAAAATGATTCATTTATTCACCATCCAGTAGATACTGACTGAGCACCTACTATGTGCCAAGACTGTACTAGGTGCTGGGAGAAGAGGTGAACACAGCTATCAGCCTCTGTCCTCATAAAGCTAGCAGCTGTTGGAGGAACAACACTGGGGTTTGGAGACATTTGTGGGGTAACGGCATCTCCTGACAAACTACCATAAATTTAGAGCTGAGGCACTTTTAAGGGAGTAGGAGGAGAAGGAGGAGTTAAGGAAAGCAAACTCGTTGCTATGCAACCGTGATGATTTATTCTTAGCCAGGGCAGGCAGCACAGCAGCACCACACAGGGCGTGGGTTGGGGGAGATGGGAGCGGGGAGGGTGGGGGGTGTGGCGGGGAAGCCGAAGGAGTGGGAGTGGGCCCTCTCCAACGGGCACAAATGGGCACTGAACAGAACCACACTCGCCAGAGGCAGACAGAATATTGTGGGGACAGCCCCAGAAACCACAGAGAGGACCTCCTGCCCGGCTATGAAAATCCTTGTTCTTGGGGCTGAAATTAACCTTCTGTTACTATAATCAGGTCTGTACTGAATACCAAAAAGGGACAAAGAACAGCATAAATGCTGGCGTATTTCTTGCCTGGGGGAACACGCAGTCCACCGGGGCAGTGAGATAGATACATAGGCACAGAAACAGTCCGTCAACAAGTGTTTATTAGGCTTCTCCTCCATGTGCACTCTGCTCTGCACAGGATGCCGTGGGGGCGAAGGCAGCCCTGAGGCTGAGGAAGGGCCCAGACCATGCTGGCTGCACAAAGGCCAGCACCATGCTGACCGGCACTGCTGGGTCACGGCTCTGAGTGCGAGACCTGGCTCAGTCCCCATGGGCTCCAGGCAGCCTGGGGCTGGTTGTTAGAGGTCTCTGAGCCTCAGTCTCCTGATCTTTAAAACAAGACTTAAACTAAGCAATCCTCCCAGTTCTGACAAGTCTTTGCCATTATAAATACTACAGGATTTCAGGGGAAGCACAGCTCTGTATGTAATAAAATACTCAGGAGCTACGTGGAAGAAGGAAGATTTGAAGATGGGGTGGAGAAGTGGGAGACTGATCTTGAGGGCCTATTATGTACCTTTACCTAAGGATGAAGGGCTTTCAGAGTTGAAAAAGCCAAGCCTCAGGGAGGTTGAGTAACATGCTAGAAGCTACACAGCTAGTAGCAGATGCAAGATTCAAACCCAGATCCACCTGGTTCCACAGCCAGTGCACCTGCCACTGGTTCCCACTGCTTTTCTAAGATGGCAGGACACAGATAGGATGGGAATGGGGGTGTGGGTAAGCAGCATGGACAAAGACACTGGCAGCTCGAAAGCCTCCAGGATTAACAAGGAAGACTCCTTGGGGCTCTGTGGGGAAGGAGGGTGTGGTAAGCAGAAAGGAGAACTGGGCAGTTCTCACTCACAGCATTGTGCTGAGTTGGGCTTAGTTGCTCAGTCGTGTCCAACTCTTTGCCACCCCATGGACGGTAGCCTGCCAGACTCCTGTCCATGGGGATTCTCCAGGCAAGAATACTGGAGTGGGTTGCCATGCCCTCCTCCAGGGGATCTTCCCAACCCAGGGATCAAACCAGGTCTCCCACATTGCAGGCAGACTCTTTACTGTCTGAGCCCCAGCATCGTGTTAAATGCAAATCAAAAGAAAATGGTATATAAAACAGTCGTTACCCTAAATTGGGACTTCCCTGGTAGCTCAGACAGTGAAGAATCTGCCTGCAATGCAGGAGACTCAGGTTCAATCCCTGGGTCGGGAAGATCCTCTGGAGAAAGAAATGGAAACCCACACCGGTATTCTTGCCTGGAGATTTCCAAAGACAGAGGAGTCAGGCAGGTTGTATAGAATCGGACACAACTGAGTAACTAACACTTTGACTTGCACTTTTCATCCTAAATTAATGTGCAACCAAGAAGATAAAATGTGAAAACCAACAATTAGTGAAATGCTCCAAAAAGTCCCAAAGAAGGTGTTCAAAAGTATAATATATCATAGCACAGTGTAAGTGGGGGGACTGCTGCTTCTGATCTGGGTGGCCACAGATCTGCAGAGGAAGGGTAGTGGATATGATCCTTAGAGGATTCCATGGGGCACAATCGGGGGAAGGGGAGAGAGGTAAGGACATTTGGGACAGGAAAAATCTCATCCTGGGGAGAAAAGTGCAGAAATATGCTCTCTCTGCTTAGAAGACAGAGCTTGTGGGAAACAGCTGGACTGGGAGAGACTAGAGCACTTTGGCTGGTGGAGTGAAGAGTCTGATCCTTAACTAGAAGGCTGTGAGAACCCACTGAGCACACGTGAACAGGGGAAGGACAGGCTACAGAGGAACTGACGGAAAGGCAGCCAGCAACACTCAGAGCCAGGATGGACTGAGGAGGGTATGAACAAGGGGGTGGCCTTGGGATTGGCAGGGAGGACAATGTCCTCAGTGTTTCAAGATAAATGGGAAAGTCCTGGTGAATGGGGAGCAGGAGACGCTGGGAATCAGAGTCAACCTGAACTTCCCGAGAATGATCGGGTCATGTTCAGAACTAGAGAAGCCTAGCAAAAAGTAAAATTTGGGGGGAGGATGGTAATGAGGTTGATTAGTTTCATTTTAGACATTCTGTCTAAGGTTCCTTTGGGATATCCAAAATCATGAATCATTAACTCAGGGAAAGAAAAGCTTAGGCTGGGGGAGGGAAGGTGGGCTCATCCATTGTCCAGGGTGAGAGGAGACCACCCCTGCTCCTGAAGCCCCCAGGAAAGGCAGGACAGCTGCTCTGTGAGTTAGAACTGTATGTCCTGATAACAGAAATCACAGGAGAACGGAAACAAAATATCTGAGCCAACCCATAATTATTCCCATCAATAGAGCTAGTGAGGCTCTCTGTCAGGGTCAGGCCTAGAAGAATGGAATCTGCTTCCCTCTTCAGGCTGTAATCCCTTCTGGGCTCTTGGGAGAGACTGTCAGCATCTGTCAGGGACAGGGACCACAGAAGACCACACCCGGCATCTCAGTACAGATACAAGAAATGAGATTTTGGAGTCAAGAGATCTGGGTAAGAATCACGGCAGCTCCATCTTGAGTGTGGGCAAGTTCCCCAACTTCTGTGAAGAGTATAAAAGACAAGCTTCAAGTACCTGATATAGTGCAGGACATACATACAGTATCAGTTAAATGTTAGCTCCCTCCAACCCCACCCAAGAGCAGGCCTTTCCGTTACTGATCAGTTCTTATTGATTCAGTTTTTTTCATTAATATCTACTCGGAAGACCTAGTTATACTCTCTGGGAAAGCACACACACAAAAAAGAGTTAGTTTCCCCTTCCACCTGTCAAATGATATGTTTCCCCTGAAGCTGGATTTGACACATCTGGAACTGAATTTCATCCTCAGGATAAGGCCTGACAGATACAGAGCAGAGAGGGGTTATAACTGTTCTATAAATGCAGCCCAAAGGCCCCAAAATATCATCTCTGCCTGACTGTTAAGGGCATATGAAATTCTACCATTAGATTTATTTCTTTAGCCTAACTCGCTTCTTTTAAGTAACAAATTCTCCCATGAGGAATAACCCGTTGAACTGTTGTTGTTTAGTTGCTATGTCACGTCCAACTCTTTGTGATCCCATAGATTGTTAGCATGCCAGGTTCCCCTGTCCTTCACTATCTCCCAGAGTTTGCTCAAATTCATATCCATTGAGTTGGTGATGCTATCTAACCATCTCATCCTCTGTCATCCCCTTCTCCTTTTGCCTTCAATCTGTCCCAGCATCAGAGTCTTTTCCAATGAGACAGCTCTTCACATTAGGTGGCCAAAGTATTGGAGCTTCAGCTTCAGCATCAGTCCTTCCAATATTCAGGGTTAATTTCTTTTAGGATTGACTGGTTTAATCTCCTTGCTGTCCAGGGGGCTCTCAAGAGTCTTTCTTGGCACCACAACTCAAAAGCATCAATTCTTCAGCACTCAGCCTTCTTTATGGTCCAACTCACATCTATACCTGACTACTGGAAAAACCACAGTTTTGACTATATGGACCTGAGTGAATATTGAGAGCTGAGGAATCAGTGAACTAAAATGGATGGGAATGAGTGAATTTAACGCAGATCATTATTGTATCTATTACTGTGGGCAAGAATCCCTTAGAAGAAGTGGAGTAGCCCTCATAGACAACAAAAGAGCCTGAAATGCAGTACTTGGGTACAATCTCTGACACTGTAGTCAGAGCCAGGAGGCACTTCCAAGTGATAAAGAAATTCTCCTTTGTCACCCAGCTAGGCTTTCCTTTGCCCACCACTCTCTGAAACTGTTCCTTCAATGATGACCCATGATGTCCTATTTTCCAAATTCCAGGGTTCTACCTCACTCTTCAGCAGATTGGAGGCTAGCATCCACATCTTCCTTGAAACCCACGTGTGAAGACACCCAAGGTATCTCAGAGTCACCACTCTCATGTGCCATTTCACCTGGCCCAAGGCTCTGCCTTTCTCCTCTGCACCAGCCCATCCCTAACAAGGCAGAGAGACCCCTTCCCCATCCTGCAGGTCTCCATAAAGCGGAAAGGATGATTCCAAAGAGTGGTTCTGAACAGTCTCTCCCACAGAGGGCCGAGCACACAGCCAGTGCCTAATAAATTGCACACAAAGCAAAGGGAGCCATCACATTCAGATGCTGGCCAAAGTGTGGCTCGAGAGGATGGTGCCCTAGGAAGTGAGCCACAGAAGGAAAGGACTTTGCTGTGTTTCCGAGGGAGTTTCCAGTGCTCAACAAACGCAACCTGACTTTGATCCACAAGGACCCGTTCAGCATGTTTTCTCTGAGAACAACGTAAAGGGAGTGCCCCGGGGCCCTTTGCCTCCTGGTTACTCTGGCCTCCGTGGCCAAGGAAATGTTCTCACAAAGGACCAGCTCTCCAGAGAAAAATGTTCCAGCAATGGAACCTGAGAGGAGAGCCCTCCTGGGCCACAAAGGGGTTTTTCTCCTCTAGCCAGCTTCCCCAGTCCCCTGCTGCAGGCCTCCAACATCCTCCTGGGCCCCCACCCTTGCCCGAGCTGCACAACTTTCTTGGGATTCAGTCTTTCTGTCACCTCACTTCTTCATTATTTGTACCAGGATACACACAAAGATAAAACAATATCCTAGAACACCACACTCCCCACCACTAGGCTCCCTCACACCCAGGTCTTTCCTCTCCTCCCAGCAGAAGTGCCGTGGAGGGGAAGACCATGCTCTCCCTCGACAAGTGTGGAGCTCTCTGAGGACCACAGCCATGACCGAGAGTCACACGTCGTCCCCAGCTGTTCCTCCCTCTGGACCCACTGCTTTTCCTTCAGCTACCAGCAGAATTCTGCCCATACAGGCCACCCCCAGTTCATGCTGGTGACTCAGAGTACACAAGGGAAAACAAGAGGCCCCAGGACAGACAAGGAGATACAGATGTGCAAGGAAAGGTGGAAGGAGAGAAGGCGCGAGAGGGTAGGACTGGAGTGAATCCTTTGTGAGCTCAGCCATTTCTTACACCTTATCTTAGTCACCCTTGTCATCTTTGGCCCTGGTCCTGATTCCCGAGATTCACCCTTTGATCTGCTCCTCCATCTCTGCTCATTGCATGTGAAACACTGAAATCTGTCAGATATTCTGAGCTCCGGAACCCATGAAGAGAGTTGCCAAGGCAACAGAACACTCCTCTTTGGTTATAATTATTCGTGGGTGATACCACTAGTGGAGTTAGAGCTCAAATATCTACCCCTCTCCCCCTCCTTAGGCAGGTCTGGTTGGTTTCAGAGTTGAGGGAGCCATTAATGGCTTTGACAGGGGGAATGGAACAAAAAAGAGTGGGTCCCTCCAAAGACCAGCTAAGATGCTACCTGATGGGTCATCCAGTAGGGAGACAGGATTTTGCAATGTTGATTAAATGCTCTGCTCCTACTGGAATGGGGTAGGAGGGGGACAGAGAGAAGACTGCCAGAGGGTGGAGTGGCATGAACTGTGGGAGGGGACTCCCGCAACCACAGTGTCAGGCCATAGCACTCAGGACAGGGGCTTGAGATAATACCAGCCTGCTGGGGCCAGGGAGAGATGTCTGGGGCCTTATGTTCTGTCTAGGTTTGTTCTGACCTCCCTTGTTCTCCACACTTTCTTCCCAGACCTTCAAAGACACAGACTGCACAGAACACACTTAGGATCAAGTGCCCAGGCCCCAGTGCTATTCAGGGAGGACTGCTCAGCAGATATTATTCCATTCAGAGGGCTAGCTCAACCATTTCCTGCATCCAACCCGCATCTGAGCCCCATTTCTAGCCCCTGCCCTTCCCTGGATCTCAGTCTCACCATCTCTAAAAGGGGAGGGCTTTCCTCTTCTCCTTCCAACCACTATTATTTCTGGAAAAGGTAAAAATAATATGAACTTTTGCCTGTGAGGGCTCCTCGGAGAAACTCTTAAGAAGCAATCAGTACCAGCAGCCCCACCACCAGGAGGCAGGGGTCCTCAGGGGTCCTCAGAGACCCAGACTCTCTTGTTTTGAGGGAGAGAGGACACAATAGTCCAGAACAAAGTGTCTTACACTCACCCTCCCTCTTCCTCCATATCTTCACCATCATTCCCCACACACACCCACTGCCCTCAGACTGAGCTGTTCACACAAGGGGGGCTTCCTCCCCCCACCCTGCTCACACCATGATCACTACACATCTCACACTCACTCCTCCCGCCAGGACCAGCAGACTCACCTCCCCAGCCACACAGCCCACAGGACCCTTCTCCCCACTCCTAAGACTTTCTACCTGTACCAATCATTTGATACATCCCTCTCTTGGGTTTTTATCAGCCTTGTCTTGAAGACCTCACACAGCCTCTAGAACAGTGCTGTGCACACAGTAGGCATTTAAGTGAAGGTTTGTTTGAGGGTGGATTTTTAAAAATTATTCCTTGTTCAGCAAAACCAGGTGACTCAAGTCTCCAGGTGTCTTAGCACATCCTTCTGGAGAACGGGAGCTCCTCACATCCTGCTATACTTCCCAGCACAGCTCTCCTCCTCCTCTCCTAAATACACCGTTTCCAGCTGCGCACTCTCACAGCCGTTCCACCCCACCCACCTTGTCCCCTACTTGTCCGGATGGCTTGGGACCTCACTCCCCTACCTCTGACCTCACTGAGCCGTGTTTCCCTCACTAGAGGCCCCTGAATTTCCTGTGGAGCACAAGCGAGGCGTGTAACTTTAAAACCACGTCACCAGCTTGGTCACAAACACCCTGGGACAATGCACATCCATGACTGTCTTTTCCCAGGTCACACCCAGCACCAGGAGTCTGTATCCAGGCTTGGAATTTCAGAATCTCTTTGCTGCCTTGAACCTCTACCCAGAATTTCTGGGCCTCCAATACCTCTGGGTTTCCTGGCAGGAAACTGGTATTGTCTCTCCCTGTGAGGAGACTTATAAAGACCAACAAACTCTACCCTCCTCCTGGAGCCTAAGCAGATGTCAGGCCTACTCTACATGTTCCCGTGGGCTCCCCGAGAGTAGGCTCAGTGTCATGATAAGAGGGTGGGCTTTGCTATCAGGCAGCCCAGGGTTCAAATCTTTGAGTGATTTGATAATATACCCAAGTCAGTCAGCATCTATTGATGGGCTGCTCTTGCTCCAAGGGATCAGGTACTCTCAGAGTATGGTCCTCACACAGGCAGCATGAGTAGGATCTGCGGACTTGTTAGATATGCAATTTTTTCCTGATCTGTGGTCTCAAGAACTGATCTTTTAAAAAATCTTTATTGGGGTATAGTTGATCTACAACACTGTGTTAGTTTCAAGTTTTCAGTAAAGTGAGTCTGTTATACATATATCCATTCTTTTTTAGATTCTTTTCCCATATACGCCACTACAGAGTATTGAGTAGAGTTCCCTGTGCTACATAGTAGGTTCTTATTAGTTATCTATTTTAAATAAAATAGTGTGTATGTGTCAATCCCAATCTTCCTTATCCCTTCCCCTTTACTGCCCCCCATAACCATAAGCTTATTTTCTACATCTGCAACCCTAAGAAATGCAAATTCGTGGGCCCACCCCAGACCTGCTAGAGCAGAAACTCCAGCAACCTGTGTCTTAATAAACTCTCCAAGTGATTCTGGTGCACATTCAAATTTGAGGACCACTGATTTAGGTCTTGAATGCATGACTCTTTGCAACCCTATGGACTACAGCCTGCCAGGCTCCTCTATCCATGGGATTCTCCAGGCAAGAATACTGGAGTGGGTTGCCATGCCCTCCTCCAGGGGATCTTCCTGACCGAGGGATCAAACTTGAGTCTCCTGGGGTTCTTGTATTGCAGGTGGAGTCTTTACCCATGATACACAAAAATGAAAAACCTATTATCTAAACCAGCAGTTCTCAGTCCTAGCCACACATTAAAATCAGCAGGAGAGCTTTTAAAATGACACCAAAGCCCGGCCCCATCCCAGAGTAATTCCATTAGAATTTCTAGGAATGGGTAAATAATCATAATGCAATGTTTTGCTGAGAGCAAAGACTAAACAAGCATGCAGGCAACTGGGCAGAGAGAAGGCAGTGAGGAGATCAGGGCAAGCGGGTTCACTACCTGTGCCTCTGTTTTCTTATCTGTAATATGGGGATTGCAACATCCACCCTACATGAGATGATGTACCTAGATGCCTGGTATACAGCAGATGCTAAGTGTGGGTATCAATCCCTCTGTTCCCCAGACCTGGCTCTTATCTGACTCTGAGCTCAGTAGTTGGACTGATGTATTTAGTATGCCCCACATTAGCGCTTCGCCAAGGATCCCGCCCCACCGAGGACAGACCTCCTGGCTAGCCATAACTTTGGACAAGATCTCTTCAGCAGCCATTTCAACATTCCCAAAGTCTTTGGTCACCATCCTGAAAAACAGCCTGGGTCCTTGGGAACCAGATTATTCCCAGAGAGCTGCTCACAGCCCAGACCCCAGCTCTCACTCCCCCAATTCTTTCAAAGACCAGCCCTCTAACAGTGGACAAAGGCCTCTTGAGTTACACGAGGGACACATACATGGTCCTACACCTGTCCCTTCTCAAGCTTTTGCCTGTGGCTCCAGGCAGGTCCACTGGCTCAGGGGAAGCTCTCTCCTGTCAGACAGACCCCCTGGTACTGAACCATTCTTATTCCATCTCCCTCCTCAGCATCGTCTGAATGCCGGCCTGTTGGGGACTTGGCAAAAGTACCAAGCTCATTTTCCCTCCCTCCCCAAAAGGCACAGGAGTGGGTTTGCTGTCACAGACAGCACCCTGGGCCTCACCCACAATGCTGCCAACCCCCAGACCCACAGGCAATTCCATGGCTCCCAAACAGAGCAGAGGGCTGCCCTTGTGGCTGCTTCCTTGGGCTCTGTGCTTATCCCAGCAAATGTAAAAACATTTTTGGCCGCTTGAGAACAATCTTCTCTGTCATTTAAAATAAAAAATAAGCGAATTGCGTCATCACTTCATAGGCAAACCTAGCTTTTTTTTAAAAAAACTAAAAATGTGATCATTCAGCTTGCCCAGACTTGGTTTCTTCTCCCCTAGATTTCCTCAAATGAAGCTGGGCTGTTTCCTAAAGTCAAGTTAGCATCCAAAGAATAAAGTTTTGTCACCACGAAGAATGTGATGTGCTGTGCCTAGTCATTCAGTCGTGTCCAACTCTTTGCAAACTCACGGACTATAACCCACCAGGCTCCTTTGCCTGTGGGGATTCTCCAGGCAAGAATACTGAAGTGGGCTGCCATGCCCTCCTCCAGGGGATCTTCCCAGCCTAGGGATCGAACCCAGGTCTCCTGCATTACAGGCGGCTTCGTTACTGTCTGAGCCACCAGGAAAGCCCATGAAGAATAGTTTAAAACAAACAAACAAGAAAAACTCTGCACCACCAGATTGGGAAACAGTCTCCAGAATGCAGACCCCACAGAGTTGAACACAGGTGGCACCCCTGGCCTCAGTTCCCCTGGAGGAGGTGCCTTGAAAGCAGCATGCCCTCAGTAGGCAGTGGTCAGTAAAGCATCAGTCATGCCGTTATCTACAAGACACCTAGAAACCAAGCCCCCACCCCAAATAAGGGAGTGGGAGGGGGGACACACAAACAAGGAGGGATCTGACTTCAAAGAAAAGGGGCTAGATGACCATTTCTCCAGGAAGAACCAGGCCTATCCTCCTAAGAGGCCGGGGCTGCCAGGAAGAAACAGTGTCTTTGGAAGCCAAAGCCTGGCCTCGTTCCCTGCCTCTGACCCACAGAGTCCCCATGGAAGAATCTGGAACATGAACAAGAAGAGAAATCCCTGCACAAACAGTCTTGGAGGAAGAGAAAAAATAAAGCAGCCACGCAGCTTTTCCCCAGCTCTCTGAGTGGTAATACTAGGGCCGGATTCCTTCCCAGATACCACAAAGTCATCCTCTCCTGGCCCCATTACCCCTCCTCCTTCCCCAAGTCCTGCCACGTGCAAAATAAGACCTCAGCCCAGGCTGGCCAGAGGAGAATGAGATATTTTCTCCTTGGCTCTGCATTTTCATTCAGCCTTAAAAAGCCCAGGCTGGGCAAGAAGCCTGCAAGTGTGTCATGCTGCGCCTCAATGCTCCCTCCCCAGGGCTGGCTGAATTTCCCCGAGCTTCTCCTTGTTGCTCTGGCGTTCTCACTGACTGGGGTGCCAGTCCCTGAGATCTGGAAGCACTAATGGGATGGCCCTTACAATGCTTAGAAAAGTGTGACCCAAAAGCGAGTATTAGCAATGCACGGCTCTGTCCACCAAGACAAGCCAAGCTGGGGCTCCGACAGGTAGAGGGCGGCTGGAGGGACAGGGAAAGGGTGCGCTACTGGTGGTATGCAGTCAGCGGCACTAATGGTGGAAAGAGATACTGCGTAGCCAAAATGATGGACAGTTGATACTCCAGAATCAGGGGAACTGTTTCTTAGGAAACAGCATGATTTTTCACAGCAGAGTTGCAAAGAATCTACTTGTTCAAAAATGAATTTCCATTTCCTGAATACAAAAGACAGGGAAGGAGAGAAAACCACCACATGAAGAGAGGAAGCCAGTTCAAGCTTTAAAACTGACCCTATAATAGACATCCAGAAATAAGCAAGAACTGGCTGTATGGGGAAGATGCATAGGAAGTTAGAGTTGTGAGGGACCTGAGACCTCATTTAACCCACTTTACAGATTAGAGGGAACTAAAGGTGGTGGCTCTGGAGAAGAAAATGGCAACCCACTCCAGTATTCTTGTCTAGAGAATCCCATGGACAGAGGGGCCTGGTGGGCTGCTGTCCATTGGGTCACACAGAGTCGGACATGACTGAAGCGACTGAATGCATGCATGCATTGGAGAAGGCAATGGCAACCCACTCCAGTATTCTTGCGTGGAGCCTGGTGGGCTGCCATCTATGGGGTCACACAGAGTCGGGCACGACTGAAAGGACTTAGCAGCAGCAGCAGCAAAGGTGGTGCCTCAGATGGTAAAGAATCTGCCTGCGAAGCAAGAGACCTAGGTTCGACCCCTGGGTTGGGAAGATCCCCTGGAGAAGGGAATGGCAATGCACTCCAGGATTCTTGCCCAGGGAAACCCCATGGACAGTGGAGCCTGGTGGGCTACAGTCCATGGGGTCACCAAGAGTCAGACATGGCTGAGCAACTAACACAGATTATAAAACAAAGGCCTGGGGAAGTGAAGTGATCACCTCACACTACACAACCACTGGGCAGAAGAACCACAACTAGAGCTGAATGGTCTAAGTAGAGCCCTGTTCACTTGGCTACATTGGCCCAAGAGCTTCCCCTTGAAAAGACCCACCATCCCAACCACCTGATACCAGCCAGTGTGTCACCAGGACCCTGCAAGGCACTTGGCAGTGGCTATTTCTGTGATTACCATGTTTCCCTACACACAAGTCACCCTCATGTGCTACTGACTACACTAAATCAACCGCCAAAATGACTAATAAATTACTGCCCAATCATTTGAAATCACAGGGTGGACTTTGATAGCAGCACCTTATCTGATTCAAACCAGTGTGCTGTGCTCAGTCATGTCCAACTCTTTGTGACCCCATGGACATGTAGCCCAACAGACTCTTCTGTCCATGGAATTTTCCAGGCAAGAATACTGGCGTGGGTTGCCATTTCCTACTCCAGAGATCTTCCCCACCTAGGGACTGAATTCAAGTCTCTTGCGTCTCCAGCATTTGCAGCGGGTTCTTTACCATTAGCGCCACCTGGGCATAGCCCAATTCAAACCAGGAGCTGATATCAATTTCATCAAGTTCTTGTATAATAATATTCTCAGTATTTGGGTGGCCCTTTTGAGTTTTTCCAAAATTCTTTGATATCTTATACTTAACATTCTGTTCATCAAACCCCAGGGATTAAAGGTAGAGAAGGGGCTGAGACACCTGTTTCACAGACTTTTCCAATGATTATCCATCAGTAAACAGCTGGTGATTGAGGCCAGCAAAGGCCTCTTATTCCCAGAGCCAAGCTCCCTCCAGAGCAAGTTGGGAATAGGAATAAGAAGCTAAACTTTACAAGAAGCTTCAGAAGGAAGAGCCATAAGGATACTGTCTGTTAACCTGCAGGCAAACAGAAGACTCAGGAGCCTGGGGGCTAAGTACTGAGAATCATACTTCAGTCATACCTTCTTTTTCTTTTTTATTTTATTAAAGTATTAATTGCACACAGTAAAGTGTACAAATCTTAAGGGAAGAGCTAGGTAAATTTTTGCATGTTTATACACCAATGTAACCATCCAGACATTAGAACATTTACAGCTACCCAGAAGGCCCCCTCATCCCCCTTCCAATTAAGAATAACCACTGTTCTGACCTCTATCTCATACAATAGGTTCTTCTTGTTCTTGAACGTCATATTAATAAGAGAATATAATATGTATTCTTTTATGCCTGGCTTCTTTTACTCAACATTCTGTTTGTAAGATTATTCCATGCTGTTCGTAAGCCAATGGTGTGATTCTTCTCATTGCTGTATAACATTCTGTTGCATCAATATACAACAATGCATTTACCCATTCTACTGTTGATAGAAACATATGGGTTGCTTCCAGTTTGGGGCTGTTATGAATAAAGTTTTATGAACACTCTTGTAAATGTTTTGAGGAATAAAAAGCCCTCTTGTCAGTTGGGAATATCCAGGAGCAGAATTGGAGCATCATGGGTGTATACAGAAAGATACTACTGAAAAATTTTCAAAGTGACTGCATCCATCAGCAAAGAGAGTTCCTGGAGCTCCACATTTTGTATTACTGGTAAAGACTCCTTTTTAAAGTATCACTGTGAAACAAGGTACCCCAGTTAAGTTTTTAGATAACTGATTTTAATCTATAAGCAACTTTTCAATTCTAATTTTTAATTCTAACAATTCTACTTCTTGAACAGAGTTAACCACCTAACCCTTGCAGCCCACACAGAGGTGGGCAGAAAGATGTCTATTCACATATTCAATATCTAGGAATTTCACTGTCTCCTCCTTCATGGGTAGTCATCACTAAAGTATCAGAAGGTCATACACCTTCTTCTAATCACTCTTCTAGGAAATGTTGAAGATGACCTAATCAAGAACTTAACTTCCACATAATCGTAAGTCCATAAGTTCTAGTCTCATTGTGCATGGACATCTTTGCTGCTTTAAGGCTATTTCTATGTTCAGAATACTGAAGGTTGTCCCATAAGTGGGCAAATGAGTTATTACTCATTTCATTTGTTTTCATGCGGCTTGGCAAATGTTACTCAGTTATCAAATAATCAACACATATTTACAAAGCACATATTTTATGTTACCAAGCTAGACATTCTGGAAGCCACAAAGAAAATCAACATTTCTCTTGAGGAGGCAGGGCCCTAGGGTAAATCATGTGGAATGTTGTCATCTACCTTCCTCTTCTAATTTTAATACAAACTCTTTCATAGATGAAATGAAGTTGAAACAAACATCAATGATGGCCTTGACCTAGGAGAGGAAAGCATGTCTTAAGAGAATGAAAATGGAAGAGGGGAGAACAGGCCTGCCCATAGGGCCATGGTGACAGGGTTAGCAGGTTCTATCCAAAATGTCCATAAGGCACTTGGTCCCATAAGACATCTGGTCCATGTCGAAAGGTCCTTGAAATTTGGTCCTATCTAAATCATCCATGAATATATTTGGTCCATGCCAAATGGTCTTGGACAGGACCAAATATCAAGGATCTTTTGGCATGGACCAAACAAACTGCAATATGACAGAGTAAATGGATGATAGAAGGTGATAACTAACCTATAGTCTTCTCTTAGAACAAGATCAAATTCTACCTTATCCCTTCCTCCCCTGACATGTGCCCACCACCACCTTTTTTGTCCCCAGCAACTCTCTCTAGATGTCATTGCCCATACCTCAACACAGGGGAATATGTGCCCAAGACAAGATATATTCCCTGACCTTACAGAACATACCAGCCTTAAAGAAAATACCTATGGTGACCACCAAATGCAGACTCTAAAGAGGAGGCACATACAGGCAAAGAGTAGAAGGGCCTTGAGCTGGTCTTCAACACAGGTCAGACAAGGTAGAGCAGTGGAGCAATGGTTGTATGTGCTCTGCCCTCTAGCAGAGCAAGGAAAAGAACAAGAATAAACATGGAGCCCTTAGAGTCTGTTAACAGACAGGACGAGCTTTCCACACACGACATCGCTATGATGCTAGGGTAGGATTCAGCTACTGCTCCTGAATACAGCCTGGCTTCTTCACTCAAACAAAAGCTGCCTGAAAACCACGACTGAGAATTTTAGGAACTTTCTTAGAAATATCCTCAGATAAGCAGGTGGAGGTGGCTGTGTACAATTTTGCTCATTAGCATGCTACAGCCCTCAATTTCTCAATTCAGAGTTTCTGACTGGGCTCTCTAGACAAATGTAAATGACTGAGAACAACTCCCTGGCTTTTCTGGACTGGAAAGCTGCTTCTGCTCCTATGCAGAGACAACCAAGTTGATTTAGCAGCTAGAGGAGGGCATGGCAACCCACTCCAGTATTCTTGCCTGGAGAATCCCATGGACAGAAGAGTCTGGCAGGTTACAGTCTATAGGGTCGCACAGAGTTGGACACGACTAAAGCGACTTAGCACGCAGGCATGTATGACATGGCACCAAACACTGAGGAGCGGGGGAGGGGACAGGGAACAGGCACGGGAGGGTCAGACCCATGAGGTGGCTCTAAACCCCAGAACCCTTCAGGACCAAGTGAAGAAGGCAGAAACAGCGTCTGAGTAAGGGCAGAAGGAACACCTGACACCACATCAAAGCCACCCACACGAAGACATGGCTGTTAGATCACAACACTCCCCTCCATCAAGCTCATGTCTTCTCCAGGTATCTTCTTGAGACAACTCACATTTTGGGTTTTTGCTGTTGGCTTTGTGTTATTCCCAGGAATCTGTGGCCTTATTCTATCTTGAGGGACCATTTACTTCTTACCACTTGGTTTAAACTTTCATTTGGTTTTCCTGCTTCCCTACACTGTCAACTCAGAGGGAACACATTCCCCCTGTCTGGGGCAAAAGCAAAACTACCACTTTTTAAAATTTTATTTTTAATTGGAAGATAATTGCTTTACAGTGTTGTGTTGGTTTCTGCCGTACAACAGTGAATCAGCACTAGGTACCCAATGTCCCCTTCCTCAGACGGCCCTCCCACCCTCCCACCGTCCCCCTGCCCGGGTTGTCACAGCACCAGGTTGAGCTCCCAGTGTAACACAGCAACTTCCCACCGTCTGTTTCAATACGGTAATACACATGTTTCAGGGCTACTCTCTCACTTCGTGCCGCCCTCTCCTTCACTGTCCACAGGTCTGATCTCTATATCTGCATCTCTACTGCTGCCCTGCAAATAGGTTCATCAGTACCATTTGTCTAGATTCCATATGTATGTGTTAATCCACTTCTGAATGGCCAAACAGTAAAGAGGGATGGGGCTGAGACCTCCATCCTCAGCCCCAAGTTTATTTCATCTCAGGCTTCTGTCTTCATCACTGTTTGTTATCTAAATAATCTCTGCAGGAAATACATCTTTTTCAGGGACAAATGTCTCTTAATATACAAAAAGTAAAGCCATCAGTTAAACAAACATTAGTTGGTAGTATCTATGTCTCAGCACTCCAGGCTTCCATTTTCTCTGATGGTTGATCTGATTCCACTGATAAATTTGATATATAAACAGCTAGAAAAAGTCAAAGCATGCACATCAGTAAATGCATCTTGAGGGCAAGGAGTTGGCCTTATTCATTGCTATCTTCCTAACACTTAGCCTAGACAAGCACAAAAGCACTGAATATATGTTAATTGAGGGAACACATGAATGAAGGAAATAATACAGTAACTTAAAACATACTGTACACATCAAAGGCATAAATTCTAAAGGGACACATAATTATGGAGAAGTTTAGCCTGTAAGACTGTGGAGTAAGAGTAATAAAGTAATGCAGCCTAAGAGAAAGAAAACAAAAATGAAGGAGACACAAGGACCAGCCAAAAAGTCTAAAGCATTGCCAAATAAACTGTGTGGTAATAATAACTGCTGTCCTCAATTATCTGAAGGATTTCAAGTAAAAATGAAATTATATAGCTCCACATTACTTTAGAGGGCTGAACTCAGATCAATGTGCCTAAATTAGACAAAGTCAGATTTCAATTACATCAAATAGCTGACTAGCAGTTAGCTCTGTCCAACACTAAAATGAGTTGTCATGTGGCATCACTAGAGACTTGTCACCAAACCTATAGATCATCACTGCTCAGACATCGTCCAGAGGCAATTTCTGCCTCAAGTGGAAGTTAGATTCAGTGGACTCTAAGGTCTCATCCATAACTAAGATTCTATGAATCTATAAATCTGTGGTCAAAAGTGAATAGAGTCAAACAAAGCCAACTTCCTAGAAGAGGGCAGTTTGGAGTCAAACTGGAAAGGAGATAACATGGAATTGGCAAATTAGTCTAGTTGCTTCAGTCAGCATTGGAGTATAGGATCCAGAAATCTTACTAAAGTGGGGAGGATTAGAAAATTTACCCTGTATAATTGTATAAGGGACACTTCAAGGTCCATTGTCTTATTCACAGAACCATCTATTTAAAGTAAATTGATCCCTTCCTAAATTGGCAGATAATCCTAATCTAATGAAGTTGAAATGGGGAAATCTTATCAGATATTTAACGAGTTGATGCACAATGGAGAGACCATAGAGTTGGAAATTAAAGGAAGCCAACAACAAGGCAAGTCTAGTACACAAATCTGTAACCAATTTGAAACTTGTGAATGGTGGTCTCTGAGTGCCACCACAAAAGTGCCTATCCTGGGAGCCTTGGACTCTTGTCATTATCAAATCAGGGGTCATTATTTTATGAATCTTATACTATAGCTGAGCCAGATGGACAACAGTACCTTCTTTCATTTTGCTTGGATGATGGCCAGATACAAGTCATTTTACTATGACTTAAAGAGTACTATGCCCATCTGTTCACAATTGATGGGAATAATTGAGGGGTAAAATGTGCCAGGCACTCTTGGACAATCCTGTGGAAATGGGTCAGGAGTTTTCTTGGCCATTCACCATGTGACAACACTTCCTTCATCTGTGAACATATGGACTTGATGAAACTATCACTTGGAGAGCATGGTACAACAGGGCTGGGGCCATTCTATTTCCACAAGAAAATTTTCCTAAGTTACAGCAAGGGGATAGCTTTTACATTCTATTACGCCTTGAGAAATTCTTGCAAGCATGCATCCTTGTGTTGTACCCTCAAGTTAGAAAGTGAAAGTTGTGATTGAATGTCATCCCTGTCCACTGTCTTGAGTTTAAGATAGGGATATAAATCACCAGAAAGATAAGTGGCCGGATGAAGTCCTGAGACCACAAACTTCTGTTGTCTGCCTCCACTAAGTTGGAGCAGTGGTGGGAAGCAAAGAAAGTGTTCTCAAATATTTGCTCAAGCTTTTGAAATAGTTCAACAGCTGAAGGAGAGAAAACTCACCATTAGTGGCTGAGAAAATAGTTTATAAAACACTGAATTATTTGTAAATGTAATTTTGAGTTAAAAAAAAAAGAGAGAGAACTGGCTGAAAAATCTTCTTCATATCTGTCCTTTCAAGTTCAGAAACTTTCACTCATGACTTATTTTATAAAGAAAGAAAGAATAGAATAGAATAGAATCATTAATTTGAGGCAACGAAGTCTCTCCTTATTCTTGGCCAGGAATTCCCAAAACCATGATCCTCTTTAATTCAACTTTTCTACAGTGAACATCAAGGTAAACCACAGAAGCAAAAGAGATGTCCCTTTAGGGCATCCTAGAGGAGGATCTATGTATACCAGGCACTGTGCTAGGTTGTTCTGGCATAAAACAATATAAATGGTCAAAATCTCAGCCTGATGGTTCCATCTTCTAATCTATTAATGGAAGCAGTGTTTATACCCCCTGCATCAAATACAGTATTTCACAGAAAATCTATCACTCTCCACTTTACAACATAATTATGCTGTGCTATGTGCTAGAGGTGGAGAAGGCAATTGCACCCCACTCCAGTACTCTTGCCTGGAGAATCCCATGGATGGAGAAGCCTGGTAGGCTACAGTCCATGGGGTCACTAAGAGTCGGACACGACTGAGCGACTTCACTTTCACTTCTCACTTTCATGCACTGGAGAAGGAAATAGCAACCCACTCTAGTGTTCTTGCCTGGAGAATCCGAGGGATGGGGGAGCCTGGTGGACTGCTGTCTATGGGGTCGCACATAGTTGGACATGACTGAAGCAACAGCTGCAGCAGCAGCATGTGCTAGAGGAGGGAAGGAGTATTAATAGGTGAGCTGTTGAATTCTGGTTATAAGCTGGTAGAGTCAATTTCTTTTCCCCAAACCAGGATGGAGCCTCTAACTCATGAAGCCACCATTGCTCAAGTGGAAACACCTAATTGGCGGAGCCCAGGCCAAATCAACCCGAGGGGCTGATGGCCTAATTGTGTGTTATCCAGGTTTTTGATATTACCCTCTCAGTCCTTCCAAGCATTTTCCTGCTTACAGGGGAACCAAGGACGAGGAGTGGAAGAAATTCATTCCAAGGTATTTTGCTGTTTGTGGGCAGTGTGTTGAAAGCATTTCTAGGAAAAGCAGATTATGCTGTACATTAAAAAGAGCGTTTGTATCTCCTCTGATTTTAATTATTCAGGCCCTCGGTGTCCTTGACTCCCCCCAGTCTCCCTGGCATGCCCAAGAAAAGGAAGAGTGGACCTAAACAACCATACCTGCCAGGAACACCACATGCAGCCCTCTGCCCACCATAACCATGGCCTCCTGTCCTTTGCATGACAGCACAAAGTCACCTGCTCCTGGAACTCTTGCTTACTCACCACACCACCTCTAACCTTGTCCCTTCCTCTTTACAATATTAGCATTTTGAGTCAGGTCATGCATATTTTTTGTTCTCATGATTTGGAACTGTCAGTGTGAAAGAACAAAGCAAGAAGCATGTCATCTGAGGCCCTGGCTTCAAGGCATGGCTCCTCCTTGCTAGCTGGATCACCTTAGTAACTCTCTTCACCTGTATAAACTGCAATCTCCCCATCTAGAAAAAGGTGATATATGTGAAGGGCTTCCCTAGTGGCTCAGATGGTAAAGAATCCAGCTGCAAAGCGTGAGACTCAAGTTCAAATCCCTGAGTAGGGAAGATTCCCCTGGAGAAGACAATGGCTACCTACTCCAGTATTCTTGCCTGGAGAATTCCACGGACAGAGGAGCCTGGCAGGCTACAGTCCATGGAGTCACAGAGAGTCGGACATGACTGAGCCACTAACACTCACTTTCACTTTTCAATCCATGTGAACCTTTTTGGAAACTGTAAAGCAGCCTGTTTCTATTGGGGGTGATGCAGAGACCATGTGTCTTCTTTATACTCCAGAGTCTGAACTAGGGTTGTACCTGCACAGATTTTGCTGAAATGTCACTGAATGCCCCTCTTGTTGCTACAGTGCTAACATGGACCCTGTACATTCAGAAGCCACGCACATGATTATAAAGATGCCTACTGAGAAGGATCTTGTAAGCCCAGCCTGTGTACCCCTAGACAGGAGACAGGAGAGTAGATGTAGCTCTCAGAGCCTGCTGAAGGACACAATGGCTACAGCCGGCTAGTGTCAAGACTTCTCCAGCACTGCAGGCCACCCGGGTACATCCAGCCCTATGGCCCAGGAGACAATAATCCCCAACTCCCAGGAACTTGATCTCCTCTTTAGCACCACCACCTGCAGAACGACCTTCACAACCACTGCAGCCAAACTCCCAGGCACCACTCACCTCACCATGTGGCAAGCTAATAGTCCAGAATTCTCTCACTGGAACCCTTTTTTCTTTTTTAGAGCCATAACTAAAATCTCTGATTGTCCAACAAAAATACCCAGGAGACCAAAGGGAGAAGGATGCTGTGTGACCCCCAAAGCCACTAATCGCCCTTCAGTGGTGCACTGCGGTGTCCTCTCTTCTTCCTGAGTGTCTGCTAACAGGTCCACCTGTGATTAGAGGCACTTAGAGTGATACTGACTCACTCTGCATCGTCAATAACTGACACCAATAAGCAGCTGCTTTGTTTTACAATAAAGCGAATTCAATAATTAATAGTCTTATGGAGAATTCCAGTCCACAGCCTTGTTTAATAGAGATCCAAAGGCATCCTCAAACTGTAAAACTGCTTCAAGTAGAAATAAATCACTTTCTTGCACTGCATTGTACAACCAGGTACCACAGGCCGCATATTCAACCCTTCCCTAATGGTCTGATAAAGGAGGTAAGATGTGGCTGAGTGCTCATGAATGACTTAGACAATAATTTATAAACACGAAAGAAATCCATATCAGAGTGTTGCAGAGGTAGCAGGGATTTTCCCTGAAAAACTTGAAATGTCCTCCCTAGTGCTACCCAAGTTCTATCATGTGAAAAATATCAAGCTGGACTTTTTCCATGAGACTTTCTCTGATCTCTCCAGCCTGGAAAAAGTTCATTCATTCAATATTTATTTATTGACTATCTATGTATACCAGGCACTGTGCTAGGTTGTTTTGGCATAAAACAACATAAACAGTAAAAAATCTCTGTCTAGTGGTTCCATCTTCTGATATATCAGTAGAAGCTGTGTTTATACCCCCTGCAACAAACACACTCTTTCACAGAAAATCTATCACTCTCCACTTTACAATATAATTATTTTCCCAAACTCATATTACTCTCCACTTCATAAGATAATTATGCTGTGCTATGTGCTAAGTTGCTTCAGTCGTGTCCGACTCTTTGCGACCCCATGGACTGTAGCCCACCAGGCTCCTCCGTCCACGGGATTCTCCAGGCAAGAACACTGGAGTGGGTTGCCATGCCTTCTCCAGGGGATCTTCCCAACCCAGGTATCAAACCCATGTCTCTTATGTCTCCTGCATTGGCAAGCAGGTTCTTTACCACTAGCACTACCTGGGAAGTCCCATATAATTATGAACAAGTCTTTTTAAGCAGCATGGGATCAAAAGCACTTCTGATTTCTTTTTTGGTGTGGTAAGAGAAGGTGATGGGGCTTCTCTGGTGGCTCAGCAGTAAAGAATCTGCCTTCCAAGAAAGAGACTCGAGTTTGATCCCTGGGTCAGGAAGATGCCATGGAGAAGGAAATGGCAACCCACTTCAGTATTCTTGGCTGGGATATCCCACAGACAGAGAACCCTGGCGGGCTACAGTCCATGTGGTGGTAGGTGTCAGACACGACTTGGCAACTAAACCACCACCACCACCAAGAGAAGGTGCTAAGTAAATATATGTTGAATGAATAGTTAGCTAATTGTGTGAAATAAACAAACATGTTTTAATTTTCTTCAAATTAATTTTCTTCAATTAGCTTCTCCAAAGACAAGAATTTCTCTGTTAACATTTCTGTATCTTTTACAGCATCTAACCTGGCACCCAGTACCAGGACTGGGTACATAGCTCGTCCCAAATACATTTTTAGTTGAATTTAGTAATTCCCCTTGCAGTGGGGAAATCTCTTCCATGCCAATTCTGTTAATCATACCATAGGTTTAGAAAATGGGAAGCCTAAGACCAAGGAAAACAATATAATCAATACTAAGTGACCTACAATCCCCCGACATGCTGGCTAAGCTGTCTCTCAAAGCAGAGCACTGTGTCTGTGAGAGGGGAATAAAGTCATCATTCATCCATGAGGACTGAAATAAGCCACTTAGGCATTGCAAGAAGAAAACCAGAATGAAATTGGAGCAGCAAGCCTGACTTTGGACAAGACCACCCATGAAAAACATCCATCATGTGATCTACATAGGGTCTGCCTACCAAAAGATGGTGAACCCAGGAGTCAAGGACACCTCCCATCAGGCATACAGCTGCAGCCAAAACCAGTCCAGAGAGGCCAGAGACCCTGGACATGTACCCATGCTTGCAGTCTTTTGGTTCTATCTCTTTAAATCCATGGAACAGCTAGCCCTGTCCTCATAATCCTTAAGGGATGCCTCAGCTAAACAAGTCAGTGGTTGGAGCTGACCTCTGTGGGAGATGAACCGATATCCTTTACTACTTTAGCTGAGATCAGGTGAACTGATGATGCTCTCCCAACCCCTATGGGAATTCGTGAGTCCTGTCACCTAGACCACCAATGAGTATACCATTAGCACTGGCAGCCTGAGAATGGCATAGGCATCTGTGTGTCACCTATAGGGGCATTAAAGTTCCAAGTTTTGGACATGTTCATAGGCTATCACATGATTTACCATCTGAAAATTCAACTCACTTACTTAGAAGCCTATCCTCCCCATTTCCAAAATGAACAAGTAACCCAGGACCTTCAAAATCAACATTAAATGACCAAAAATTACTTTCCCCTTTCTATCACAGACAACATCAGGCCTGGTTTCAGCCTTCCCAGATGTGAGCAGTCTGATCCCTGCTCACATTGTGTCAGCCTGAAAGTATTCCTGCCTCCTTCCCCATCCTTTTGATCTAGCAAGGATCCTGAAGCTGCTCTTGGAAGCTAGCAATGGCATTTAGTCATGCAAAGCAGGGAGTTGACTTCATTTTGCTCAATAAATATTTCATTGAGATTCAAAGAAATGAGAAAACTTATTCATGAGATTTATGTTTATCTTAATGATTCACAGCATAATCTGTTCCAATTAAATATTTATTTTAAAATCTTCTTAGGTCTGAAAACTTGTACCCATTCATCAGTGAGTCTTCAGATCATCACCTCACAGATGTAAAGGTGCAGGGTAGAGCCTCATTATCCTCCAAACTGGAAGCTTTTCCTTTCCAGCTCCCTCCTGGTGAGAGCCTGGGTCATGCTTTCGCTCTCTCTAACACATGCCCCAGAGCCCTCCAGTACATCTCCATTCCCTGCTCATTCTCATCTTGCATTTCTCAACCCTATATACAATCTTAAAGCTTATCTGGCTCAGATACCTCTCCCAGACACAGAATCCCGAGAGATTGTATAGAACAGGGGTGAGGCATGTGCTGGGCATTTTGATATGGTCAAAAAGAGACTGGACTTGCAATAAAGACCTCTGAGTTCATGTTCCAGTGTCACAACTTCTGGCAACTTTCCACTTGTATAATAGGGAAATACGTATTGTTGGAAGAATCAAGTGAGATAATGGAGGTGCTTCATAAGCTCTAAAGAATTATAACTCCCTCCCAGGGGTATGACAACTAAATAAGAAGATATTTTTCCAGTGTTTAGGACAAACCTGGTATGTAATAAATATTCAAATAAGCCATAGTTACTATAAAAATATAGGGCTTCCCAGGTGGCACTAATGGAAAAGAACCCCCCTGCCAGTGCAGGAGACCTAAGAGACGCAGGTTTGATCCCTGGGTCAGGAAGATCCCCTGGAGGAGGACATGGCAATGCACTCCAGTACTCTTACCTGGAGAATCCCATGGACAGAAGAGCCTGGCAGGCTACAGTCCATAGGGTCACAAAGCGTCGGACATGACTGAAGCGACTTAGTACACACTATAAAAATGTTGGGGGTGGGGAGAGAATGAGTAGATGTCCAAGGCAACTTGAAACCAAAGGAATTTTACCTTTTGCATTAACTAAATGCCATTTCTAAAATTTTTAAATCCTTGGCACCACGAGAAAGATTTACTATGCCAAAGCAAAAGGGACTTCTGAAAAGTAATTATAAAGGCTTATATGTTAATAATGGCTTTGTACCTTGTATTACTAGAGCTAATTCCATTATCTGAGAAACCAGTAACCTGGTGAATGCTCCAATGCACAGCTCCTAAAAGAGCTTGGCCACCACAGCCTGTTAAGAATCACTTTTCTAAGAAGCCATCCCAAAATATCTCCCACCATGTCTGAGTCATTCTATCCACTCTAGACACCACCCACCCCACTCCACACACACATACACATAGCCTTCATGTTCCTCTACTTCCGGAGCCAAAGAATCTTAAATTAACACCAGAGTGCATTATTTTCCCACTCATAAAAGGATTAGCTGAGTGACATTAGCCCAAAAGAATGAATCATTCTGGGTACCAAGGCACTGCCAGGGTCAAAGAGGTTTTGAGCTGGGAATACTTACTGAGCTCCCTTCAAATGACATCAATTCTGCCTTCCCTAGAGGTAACTCTTAAAAAATGTTTTAGTTATTTAAATATCAGATAATTTTCTGATTTTCTTTCCCCCATATGCTCAAGGGGAAAACCCCACGATTTTTCTCTTTCATAAATGAAATTCCCAATAGAGATCCCCTGTTCAGGGCAGCAGGTCAACGGCATACACTCATCCACACACCCAGCCAGTGCCCCCTCCTCTCCCTCAGAGCTGCCACAGATCAGAATGAAACCTGCACTGTCTGAAATCTGATCTTGTATCTGCACTTGATCTTCCATCTTTCACTTTTCCAATTCAGCAGAGGGCTGGGAGCTAAAAGATAGAGCAAGAGAGATCTCCAGGAGTCCACTTGGCAATGAGCAAATGTTAACCAAATGGGAGAGATGTAACCCTCCTTCAAAGAATGAAGAGGCCCAAAATCATGGCCAAGTACACCTTGGTGGCCAGAGGAGATTCCAAGATGTCACTTAATGGTACAACATCTAACTACCCCCCAGCTGTCTAGGCTATGGGTATTCTCATCAGTTTTCAGATGGAGAAGTGGAAAAGAATATGAGGTGTAGAATAAGAAACCATAGGTGAGAATCCTGACTCATCATTATATGAGCTGGATGACTTGGGCAAGTCACAACTTCTTTGAGCTTCAGTATCCTCATATGTAAAATAGGGACAATGCTATTGTGAGGTTTGAGATAAGGACCTAGGACAGTTCCTGGCAAATTAGGAAGTATTTAATCAATGTCCCAAAACACTAAATTACAACACAAATACTATCAACAGGCCATATTATCTGAATTCCTTTTCCAGTAGAAGGTCTAGATTTCTGTTAACTGTCTATACTATTTTTGCTGGCTCTTGCATGACTAAGAAAAAGCTACTGAGAGACTACCGACTGGAATGGAAGATGTAGTCTCCAACCGCAACCAGAGAGAAATTATCTAACAGATAATTTAGCCACAGGGTTCTCCTCATGAATGTAGTGTCAGGGCCAACAATGTCAACAACACCAGCAGGATATTTTAAAACATCTCTGCACTATCCCCTTCATTTGAATACAGAAGAGAAATTTTAAGCCATCAAATTTGCTTCTTTGTAGACCAGTCCTAACTTCAATACTTTGGCCACCTGATGTAAAGAAATGACTCATTGGAAAAGACCCTGATGCTGGGAAAGATTGAAGGCAGAAGGAGAAGGGGACGACAGAGGATGAGATGGTTGGATGGCATCACCAACTCGATGGACATGAGTTTCAGCAAACTCCAGGAGCTGGTGATGGACAGGGAAGCCTGGCATGCTGCAGTCCATGGGGTCACAAAGAGTCGGACATGACTGCGTGACTGAACTGAACTGAGACCATGTCCTGGTCAATAGATCTTATCTTTAAAAATGCATCCCCATCTTTGTTGACAATCTTGTCTTCCATACTGAGAAATGTTCCTGGAACCAGGGTCTCTTTCTGGAAACCAATTTAAATTTATGAAGCTGCTTGTATTTATGGTAAAATGAAAGTAAATCTGGCTGAAGCAAAGATCTACATTCCCAAGATGACTGACTGTTCATTTATTAGTTACTTCCCCTAGCTAACACCCGAGTCATAGGCTGCCCCTTGCACAGCCTTCCTACAGGAACCTGGTTCATTCAGGAGCACCGGGAAGGAGATGAAAAAGTAGGGGAAACAAACAGCATTAAATCAAGGGACACACCCTTTATAGCCAAGGTCAACACCCAGGAGGGCAGCAGGGCTTGGACAGTGGCGGAAGGACTCCACCCACACAGCACTTTGAACAGAAGCTCTCTTCCAACTGGAGGCAAAGAGCCGCTAATCTGACGCACGCCCTAAACAGGGACGTGGGTAAAAATAAAATGACGACTGCTCCCCTGTGAGAAAGCCAGGAAGAGAACATATTGAAGCAATCATGGCCTGAAGCCCTGCCCAACACCAGTGCTACTACCAAGTGACCTCAGTCAGGGGTAGGAAAGGATTGATCAAGTTACTTTCCTTGCTCAAAATCTCCCAATAGCTACCCATAAACTATCGAATAAAATCTGAAATCTCCACAGTGTGGAACATAAAGCAACCTTTCCAGCTTTCTCTCTCATTATCCCAAATCCCTTACACACATACTCACAATGAGCATACACACTGGACTCCAAGTGAATACTATCTCCCCAGCTCTGAAACTTACCCCCAGCACCTCTCCTCTCTTGCCCTCCCCTATCTCCACAAGTCCAGCTTCTACCCATCCTTCAAGGCCTATCAAGGCCAAATCCACAGCTGAGATTCTTCTCTCTCTCTTTGCTGCTCCCATGGCACTTTCCAAATAAACAATCTTTTCCCTTCACTGCAGTTTTCATGAAGAAAAAGATAGCTTACCTTGTTCATTCTCATAATAGTATCTTTGCAGATATTCGATACATATTTGTCAATTTAAGAAGTCTCTCAGTACCAAGATGTTTGTTCTGTAACTTGAGTTTTCTAGTCCTCACCAGATAAGAAGTCCTCACCAGACAAGAGAATTCAAATTCCACTGGCTTTGCCTGATTTTCTTTTTCATGTGGTAAGTCAGCCCCTGAAAAGTCTCTCCACTGTGTCCAGGAGGCCCTTTCACATCTTCCCTGTGCTCCCCAGGTGACCCGCCAGCCACACCTGCCACGTCCCTCTCTCCTGCTCTGGCTGCCCACTGCTGCTGGAGGAGGTCTGAGGTGACCTCTCTGAGGAATCCAGCATCTGACCCAGGGTACTGACTCCAGGGCTCTCCAATCCCCAACACTCCACAGGCCAAACAGCCTGCGTTCCCTGGAGTCCCCCTGGCCCTGGCTCTCACCTCCAGTGGAAGCTTAGTCTCCTTCCCCGCTATGTCCAGGAGATCGGCATCACCTCTCCCCAGGTGTCACACAGAACCCTCCTGAGACCTGCTCCTCCTATTCTGAGCAGCACACCCCCTCCTCAAGGCTCATACCCTAGCCCACGGGATTGGCTAGAGATGGATATCTGGGAAAGAGAGTGTGTGGTCTCTCCAAAACCCAGCTTCCTCTTCCTCCCATTCAAACCCCTCGCACAAACCAGGACCACTAGGCTGCTTGCCTCTCTGACAAAGTGGCCACAGTGTGCACTAAGTTACACGTGTCTCCCCCAATCAGCTGCCTCAGGCCTCATCCCTCATCCCCCTGAAGGAGAAGCCCTGACTACAACCACCTTTCCTATTTAAAGACAAGAAACCCTTCCTCTGACTTCCTTCTCCTTTCAGTGCCTCTGCCCAGGGCAGACTCTACCTGTCCTGAACCTCCCAGGACACCCCTGCCTCAGGCCCCTTCCTTTCTTCCTCCAGTGGGCCTTCACCACTGCACAGGTCCTTCTCTCCAGAAGTGATTGATAAGATTGGATTTCAGCAGATACTGCCCAGGGCCTGAAGCTTTATCAGTGCTGAAGCTTTCTATGCCTGCCAATTAGTGTGTCCATTATTCTGGGCTGGGTCATCCAAACCTTTAATCTACTTAATGGAGAAGGAACTCCAGGGAGGCAGGAAGCACCTTGAGCTGAAAGGCTGAACCTGCCCAGAGGGCAAGGAAGTGCCCCTCAGGGGCAGCCCAGCTTGGCAAGTTGCCTCAAGGAAAGGAGGCAGGTCTTCAAAGGAGTAACTGATGGATGACTCCACACCTGCAGGAAACAACAAGGTGCATGGGGCAACCTGAGGCAGAAGTTTTTCCCCAGGGCCTCAGGCCAAACTTCAAGGCCAGAGGAGGTTGCTCTTTGATTCCACCCCTGATAACAGACTCTACTGCCCTCTCACAGAACTCGGTACCCAGCACTGGCAGCACACGGTCTCCCTCACCCTTCTAAAACCTGCCCATCAAGCTGCTAGGCTCCAGATCCCCTCCTGACCATTCCACCACCCTTTCCCCATTCAAAAGGTAAACTGTAAGCAATACGGGTTAAGAATTAACAGCTAACATCACTTTATCCATACAGTAACCCTACAAGATAATGACTGATATTGTGAGCATCTTATAAATGAGGAAACTAAGGCCTAGAGCAGCCAAGTGACACAGCAAATATTATGCAGTAGTGAGTGGCAGAGTTGAACCACTTTTGGTTCACACTGAACCATTCAGCATACTGCCTTAAAGGCAAGTCCATCAGCAAACTAAGCCTAGCCACTGGGCTTGATGCTTCCAAACTTTATTAAGCTTTAGGTTTTTCTTTGGTTTTTAAAGGAGTCTGGTTATGCAAATCAATAGCTTTAACCAGCAGAGTTTAAGGATGGATAGCATGGCGGTGACAAAAGGGGACAGAACCTACTTTCGACTCACTTTCACCCTACTTGAAAGCACTGACCCCAGACTCAGGGGTCCTCATCTGCCCATGACCAAAATATGCACACATTCAAGCTGCTTGACACACCTTTTTTGGGTATCTTCTTTGAGGGTCTTCTTTGAGGGTATCTTCTTTGAGGCCCATGGGAGAAAGAAAGGAAGGGGCCTGAGGCAGGGGGGTCCTAGGAGGTGCAGGACAGGTAGAGTGCAGGACAGACAAGAGCTAGCAACCTGGAGCAAGTAATGTACTGATAAAGGGAACTTCTAAGATGCGGTCAAGCCACAGACATGGGTTATGGAAAAATAGAGGGAGGGAGATGGATTCTGAACCTGCGGGAGGCACTGGGTCAGGAACTGGACCTCCTCTCCTCAAGTGGAAACTACAGAGGGGCCAGACAGGGCAGGGCAGGAGGGTAAATGTCCCTCCTTATGGGTCCTCTTGTCCCAAAGAGAGGACATGGAGTCCATCTGATTTCCCAAAGGCAGGGAGCAAGTGGCCTGCAGGAAAGGCTGTCTTTGGTGCCCTCAGACCTCACTTCTGTGCTCCAACCCTGCTCCTAGGGAATGAGGGCAGGTGTATTAGAGCAAGGACAGCCTTCTAGGGAAGTGACACTCCCAGAAGCCCTCCTGGGGAAGTAACGCCCATGCCCCCAAGGTCTGTGAGTATTCTTAGAACTTAATATGGTCTTTCTTCTGCAAGCTGCACCCCATTTCTGCCAGAAACACCTGGATGGACCCAGCTCACCCAGTGGAACCATATAACATGCATTAGATTTTATGCAGTATGAATTTACAAACGTAATTTGTAGTGTGATTAAATTTTGTGAATAAATTTCCTATGAGGCCATTCTTTTTACCATAGAATTTTGGTTTTGAATATTTTGATTAAACAAAATTATTCTATTGTGATAGCAGGCTATAGAAAATTTTCACAGTTTTTAGGTTCCAAACTGAGTTTTCAACGAACATGCCCTTGACATTTCTGAATCCTTTCCATTAGGGTGTGGCTTTACATTTTTCTGCAATCATTCAGAGCATGTAGTTCAGCAAATAGGCAAGAAACATGGCTACACTTAATCTTTTTCTCTAGCTGAGCACAGATTGTGATAGATAAAGTTGTTTTCCTGCTCAGTAGCCACTTACCCGCTTCTTCCTGGCTTAGAGGACCTAGACTTTGTTCAGGAATCAAGTATCTGTGCTTCATGGGAAGCAGAGACACTTTCAGCCCCACAGGAATGCTACTTCTGTTACACTAATCATGGAACTGGCATCTGCTTTCTGGCCACTTGTTTGGGAATACATGTATGAAAAACAGTCTCTTTCAGTTGCTGTGCATTGTTCATGAGACATATGAAACTGTAGCAGCCATCTTGGGACAATAAGGAAGAGAACAGTGCAGAGAAATACAGTCCTGGGACCTTCATTTCTTGTAATGGCTGGTTGGGCAATTAGGACCAATCCTCCCACTGAAGAAATTGTGGGGTTTTCTCTTAACTTTCTTAAAAGCACTAAAGAGCTAAGTAACTAGGCCAAAGCCTTGAAGAAAGTAAGAATCCAAAGAAGTTGCCTTAAAACACAAAGCTACTTTTTGCCCTGAAAGTATCTGGCAACCTATAAGAAATAGCGGCAAAAGGAAGCTGTGCTTTTGGCAGCCCAGAAGAGAAAAGGGAACAGAAATCAAAGTTCAGAGCCAGCCCAATGAAAGAACTCTGATATACAACACCCCACACTAAGCTGGGTTTCCTCCAGAGGGAGGGTTTTGCTCTCAAGGTAAAGTCAATCTAGAAGAAACAAGCCAGCTCTTATGAAAACTTGAAACACAGCTGCCTGTAATCTGGGTCCAAGGAACCTTGAGCATTCAACTTGGGTTAAGGTGGAGTTGGACTAGTGGTACCCCTTGGAGTCTGGCAAAAGAAAATGATTGCTGCAAGAGGAAGTCACCATTCTAGGCTTCAAATTATTCTCATAAAATCTTTTTCAAAAATAATGACCAGGAAACAACCAAAGAGAACACAAGGAAAAAGATACTTTGAGTAAGAATCATCAGAAACAGCAGACTACAGAAACAGACCCATAAAGACTTCAGATATTGGAATTATAAAATAGAGACTATGAAGTAAATGTATCTATTGTGGTCAAAGAAATAAAGGACAAGCTTAAAAGATTTTTTTAAATTAAACTAAAAGCTTTTTTAAGTGATTTGAAAGAGAACTTAGTAAGGATTCTAGCATGGAAAAATCTAACACTTGAAATTAAGAAGTCAATGAACAAGTTTAACTGCAGATTAGATACAGCTGAATAGAGAATCAAACTAGAAGATAAACAAATATCATACGACACTTCTTATATGTGGAATCTAAAAAAAAAAGTTATACAAATGAACTTATTTACAAAACAGAAATAGACTCACAGACATAGAAAAAAAAACTTATGGCTACCACAGGGGAAGGACGGGGGAGAGACAAATTAGGAGTTCGGAATTAAAATATACACACTACTATCGATGGAGTAGGTAACCAACAAGGACTTACTGACTAGCACAGGGAGCTATCCTCAGTATCTTACAATAAACTATAACGGAACAATGGAACGGAATCCCTTTGCTGTGCACCTGAAACTAACACATCGTTGTAAACCTACTGTATTTCAACAAAGTTTTTCTAAGAAAAAAGAAAAAATTAACTGGAAGAGAAACATCTAGGATGTATTATGGAAAGATAAAATTGTGAAAATATAGAATGATAAGAAATATCTAAGATACCACGAGAAATTTCAACTTCAATCACTTTCAAAATGAATTCAACGTCACGAAATTTCCATTTTAATCAACTGTATCCCAAAAGTAAGAGAAGGGGGGGAAATGGCAGAGAATTTTCCAAAATTGATGAGTTGCAACCTGTAGACATCAGAAATCTAATAAACCCAAGTAGACTAAATTAGAGAGAATCTGGTTATGATATTGAGCCTCTGATTTAATGGTCCAACTTCTGAGCTTCTTGTTAATCACTAAAAGAAGTAGGGAAAGAAGAGAGTTATTTATTCTTTAAGTCATTTTGAGTTTAGGTTGAGTTACCTGCAGCCACATCCTAAATGATATTCATAATGAGAATGAAGTATCCACCATTTTTAAATGCCTGCTATGTGGCATGCACAACATATATATTTCAATTTTTCATAATTCCCCACAAAGCCTTATAAGATAATACATATTAGTTAATACAGGCTTGGTATACAGAAAAAATAGATTATTCTTGCTCATATTATATCTTCAAAATGGTTCAGCAGAGGGCTATGTTCATAGTCACTCAGGGTCCCATGCTGATGGAGGCTTTAAAATCTAATAGAGATCCTGTAATTGATCAAACAGTGGGAGAATAGAGTAAACTGTATTTTATTTTTAAAGCTTCCATATGGAAATGAAACACCTAATTCTGCTTACAATTCATTGGCCAAAGTAACTCACACAGCCAAAGATGTAGGAAAGTGGAATCTTACTATGTGCCTGAAAGGTGTAGAGCTGGAAATATTTAGTGATGACCTCTTATGACAACCACAGAGAGACATGACCCTAATTCTTCAAATGAGGAAGCTGAGGCTCAGAGAGGTATTTAACACATGTTAGATGAATGAAGCATGTACTCACATTAACATGTCTTCTAAGGTGATATTATGAACACGACCATTTGCCCTTTGGTGATGGAGGTGGTGAGAAGACATATGGAGCTGTGGTGTGATCTATAAGGAGACATGCAAAGTCCCAGCTGGGTCTCACTATGCTCTGTCCCAGAATCACCACTGTCAGGGCAAAGCATGGGTCCAAGGCCACCAGGGGGCAAACACCCTAGTCCTTCCTTTGGTCCTTATGCTAACCAGAGCCTTTCCTACATGAATAAGATGGGACAGAAAATGGCCAGAGAGAGTTTGTATACATGAACCAAGGGTTCCCACTATCTTACATATTCCAGGTGTTCAAGATGTGGTTAAAAGGGAAAAAACAATCCCACATAATTGAATCGGCCATGCCAAGATTCTTAACTTTGATCTATGTAGATTCAGAGAGCTGGCCGAGGCAAAGGAGATGCAAACAGAGTGTTCTCAACCCATCATGTTCAAACACAGGAGAAGGGGCCACCTTGTTCTCTTAGATCCTCAAGACCTTCCTATGAGGTGGATTTTCCAACCTGTAATGTGCACAATATTCCCCACCTCCTCACATACCTATTGATGATACAGGCACCACCTCCTCCCAGGACCCACACCTACTGGCAGGCTCCGTTGGCTGCCATGTGTGTCTGCCTCTGCCAGCCCTGTCCAGCCTACTGCGACACAGCAGTATCTGCCTGAGATTCTCTCCCTGCGGCAGAGGAGGAGTCAGCACTGGGGTTCTTATTTACTTATGTGTTGGTTTACTCCGTCCCAGGGATGAGGCAGCAGTTAAGAGGAAGGGGAGGGAGGCAGGATAGGGGGTGGGGAGGGGGCAAGGGGGGAAAAGGCCCAGAAAAGAAGCTGTGGTGAGCCAGAGATTGGCGGAAGAAATGTCTTTATAATTTCAACTGCTTTTGTACCACACTGTCTCTAGCTGAGCCCCTGGGGTGAAAGGTCCGTGTATTACTGGGAATAGGAGTCTGTAACCTTAATTATGCCTCAAAGCATTTGGCTGTGTTCATCCTGAAACTTCCAGAAGGAAAAAAAAATGTGGTTTCCATTACAGTGTCACCGAGGGACTTGTACTGGGGTTGGGATCATTAAAATGAAAACACTGATGAGTAAGCCATGGCATTTTTTCCTTCAAGACTTACGTCCTTCCTCCACCCCTAGTCCTGTGCTTTATTTTGAGACAAGCTTAAAATAGTCTATAAAATATGGAGCTCATTATATCCCATCTAGCAGATTTCATTTGGCATGAATGTAGATTAAAAGCCCCACGCCAGTTCTTCCTCCTAGCCTGAGTTTATAGGGAAGACACTCCTCTGCTTTTGCTCAGGGCTGAGTTCTTTAGAGCGTGATTCTGCAATAGATCAGGAGAGCCAGGAGGTGCCACTTCCAACTCCACTCAACTTATTTTTCATGATAATAACAAGGGAGGATAGAGAAAAAAATACAATTCTGCTTTTGGGGCTTCTTAGAACTTTTCCTAGAGCCTTGAAAAGCTTAATTCAAACTAGGCGCCCTTCAAACCCATGAATTCCTCCAGTCTTCCACATAACAATGACTATTGGGGCTGCTGAGCACATTAAAAGGCGCAGAGCAGAGCTGAAACTGCAGGGGAATATAATGAAAAGAGGCCTCAACTAGGAGTTCTTGCATCCTTGCTTCAAAGGTAGGCTCAGCCAACAACTAACTATATGGCTTTAAGAAGTGAAATCATCTCTTTGGGCTCAGTTTCCTCATCTCTAAAATAAGAGGTCTCTTCCAACTCTGTCTCTTTTTTCTTTTGCTGAGGGTACAATTATGGAGGCAAAAGGATGAGAAATGAAAACTTCCTCTTACTCGCCACTAATCTTACTTGGCCCAATATCATCTCTTGAACTAGTAAATTCCCTTCCTATCTGATAAAGCCCCAGTCTTCTCTGATTACACCTTCCCTCTGAATCACTAGAAAATACCCTGCATTTTCTCTTACCCTGAATACCCTTTTCCCTTTCTTTATCTACATTCTTAAAAATCCAAATACAAGGACAGTGTGCTTAATAGTAAGTACATGCTGAGGGCTTGATTTATCAGTTTCTAACACAGTTCTTGCACAGGTGTCATCTTCTCCCCAAGGGTCTCCCCCAGGGTGCAGTATAGGGTTTTCTCTCTGAGGAGGGTCTAGGACTGAATCAACTCTTGATGGCAGTAGAAGGCTCCACTCATTAGCAGTCCGCTCTGAGCTACCCAATGGCTGAGTACCAAGGTGACAGACCTACTCCTCCCCCCTATACTCTCTAGCTGTGGGTTCCTCTGAGTCTCCTCAGCTACCTCACCTATGCAATGAGAATAACACCCCCTACACACAGCCCTGCTGGCAGCTTGAATGAAACAGGTGAGCCTACGCAAAGTCTTGAACTACCTACCTCTTCAGTGACAGCCCATAACATTGCCTACTCTTTTGCTAAGCGTATCAAGGCCATCCGAACTGCATTTCCTCATTTCTCCTTTTTCCTACTTAAAAATAGCTCTCTAAGCACCCCCTTCTTCCTTCCTTCCAGCAAAGGAAGCATTCTCCCTCCTCCAGTCTTCCACTTCCATCTGCACTCTTCAGTCAACCTAATCCTACCTCCTCCAGGTCGTTGTTGCACTTTACTTATCACAAGCTCTTTTCAATTCAACTGTTGCTTGGCTCATGGATCGTCTGCCTCACTCATTAGAATGTAAACTTCATGAAGACTTCATGCCTTATTCATGCTGTATCTCCAGCAAATAGCTCGGTGCCTGGAACACTGTCAGTGCTCAATGAATATTTCTTAAATGGATTAATCGATCCATTTCTGTTCATCATTTTCAAACTTCTCTCATCACTGGCTCCCGCCCCCAGTCTCAAACACATTCAAGCCTCCCTTCTTTAACAAAACCATTGCTTGACCCTAATGTCCCATCTACCACCATTCTATTTTTACCTTGCGTTTTCTGACATATTTCTCAAACAAACAATATGTGCTTGCTGCTGCCTCATCTTCACCACCTCCTCCCACCACAATCTGGTTTCTCTTCATCAAGGCTGCTGAAACAATGCTATGAGTCGTCACCAATGCCTTCTGTCACCGAACTCCTCACACTGCCCCACTTCCCTGCAGATGGGGACTCCTAACTGTCCCTTTTCCTCTACCCTCAAGAATATACTGTATCCTGGCTTCTTCCTATCCTTAGGAATACTCTTCCCATCCCTTTGACACTGTCTCCCCATGTCCACACTTTCCAAAACCAATCTATACCAGTCACCTTTTCCCCTGTACTGTCCTTCCTGAGCTACTATCAATTTCACTATCATTTTGGGGCAGATGACTCAAAACCATGCATCTCTTATCCTAGCTCTCAAGAAAAATAAACACACTTCCACTGAATGAAGGAAGTGGGCATTTTGTTATGCTATGTTATACTTCTGTGTATTCTCAGGACCTGGTCTACTGCCTGGTACATGGAAATTGTTCAGTGCATTAAAAAAAAATGAAATGCTCCTGCTCTGCTATTATCTGTCTTTAATGTGATATGCAAATAAGAGTCTTCACAGGATGATCCCAACCTACCTTGCCAAACTGAACCCTTACCACATAGATGTTCCAGGCAATCTGTACTCTCCAATATCCATCCTTGTCATTCAGTCAGCTCAGTTCAGTTCAGTCGCTCAGTCATGTCCAACTCTTTGCAACTCCATGAATCGCAGCATGCCAGGCCTCCCTGTCCATCACCAACTCCTGGAGTTTACTCAAACTCATGCCCATCAAGTCAGTGATGCCATCCAGCCATCTCATCCTCTGTCGTCCCCTTCTCCTCCTGCCCTCAATCCCTCCCAGCATCAGGGTCTTTTCCAATAAGTCAACTCTTCACATGAGGTGGCCAAGTACTGGAGTTTCAGCTTCAGCATCAGTCCTTCCAATGAACACCCAGGACTGATCTCCTTTAGGATGGACGGCTTGGATCTCCTTGCAGTCCAAGGGACTCTCAAGAGTCTTCTCCAACACCACAGTTCAAAAGCATCAATTTTTCAGCGCTCAGCTTTCTTCACAGTCCAACTCTCACATCCATACATGACCACTGGAAAAACCATAGCCTTGACCAGACAGGCCTTTGTTGGCAAAGTAATATCTCTGCTTTTTAATATGCTGTCTAGGTTGGTCATTAAGTACTACTAAAGCTGAAGTCAGTTCTCTCCTCTTTACCTGTCATTGTATTATTTACCATGGTATTTGTTAGTGTGTGTCTCCTCTGCTAAATCCTAAAGCTTCATGAAGACAAGAACACTATCTTCTTCAGCATTGTATTTCTAAGCTCTTGAATAGGGCACAGCATATAGTAGGTTCTCAGAAGATACTTGCTGAAGCAGTAATACTGCCTCTTTCCTTCAGACCCAACTACTTCTCCCCCTTGTGAGTGCATAGCACTTGTTTAGCAATTCAACACGAAATACTTTGTGGGATCACACAGATATATTGCAGGCATTGTGGATGTATTATCTACAGGTATTACCCAGTATTTTTGCCTGGAGAATTCCATGAACAGAGGCGCCTGGAAGGCTACAGTTCATGGGATTGTGAGAGTAGGACACAACTTAGCACTATCTTTTTATTACAGGTATTATCCACATAGAACCATGGAACATTAAAGCTGGAAGGGATCCTTTTCATAAGATCCATCACTTGATAGAAGGGCCAACAGCGACTCAGAGAGATTACCACTGGTTCTGGATCTTTCAGGAATTTGAACTGTAAGTTCCTGAGGGCAGGAATCCTACCTCCTACTCCTAAACACTCCCTGCTATACCTGGGGCCTTAGTAGGTAGTACTACTACTGCCACTGATATTAACAATTCTATTTATTGTTTTGACAGTGTCTTTGGTAACATACCACCCTCCATCCACAAGGTGAAGAGCAAACCCCTCACCTACACTGGGAATCCACAGCTGGCTTTCTGACCATCCAGGGACACAGCTGCCCCACTTCTCCTCAGTTATCATTGAAAATGCCACAAAAAAGA
Source organism: Dama dama (assembly GCF_033118175.1). Lineage (NCBI taxonomy): Eukaryota > Metazoa > Chordata > Mammalia > Artiodactyla > Cervidae > Dama > Dama dama. The sequence continues at coordinate 50,242,574 of NC_083699.1, forward strand.
ACAAGCACTGGGAGGCCATGTGGGTGCTTAGTCGCTCAGTTGTGTCTGACTCTGTGACCCAATAAGACTGTAGCCCACCGCCTCCTCTGTCCATGGAACTTTCCCGGCAAGAATACTGGAATGGGTTGCCATTTTCTCCTCCTGGGGAATCTTTCCAACCCAGGAATCATACCCACGTCTCTTGCATCTCCTGCACTGGCAGGTGGGTTCTTTACCACTGTGCCACCCGGGAAGCCCCATGCCATGCCCAGAAAGTGCTATTTTACTGTTCTCACAGCGCAGTCACCTCCTCACCGGGTAGAAACCCCACACCAGGACCTCCCAGCACAGCTATCAGTGTCCTTCCCCTAGGACTTGGCCTAGATAAATCTTGTCTAGTGATCTCACACCACAGAAAAAACATCCCAGTGATACACTCTCTTCTCTACTGATGGGAAATGGGCACACACCCAGTTTAACACGTTTGCCAGAGAGAGAGAAAGATGGGGTCCCCCCACCAGTACAAGAACAGGTAGAGGAGAGAACTCATCCCAGTTGAGAGCTGGGGGTCCTGGACCTTGATTCTTCTCTTAGCAGCTCTGTGACTTGAGCAGAGTCTTTTAACATTCATAAGCTGATTTTGTACTTGTAAAAGGGGAACTAAATTAACTGCTCTCAGAGAGACATAGTGAGGACCAAGGGGGATAAGATACTGGAACTGTCAAGTCATTACAATTCTCTACCTGCAACCAACAAAGAACCAATCGCCTCTGAATTCCCTGGAGAGTTCGGATACTCTGTTAGCCTCTTTATTTGGGTTTCTTGATAAGATACAGTGTTAAAGAATCCACCTGCCAATGCAGGAGATGCAGGCTCAATCCCTGGGTCAAGAAGATTCCCTGGAGTAGGAAATGGAAACCGACTCCAATATTCTTACCTGGAAAATTTCAGGGACAGAGGAGCCTGGCGGGCTCCAGTCCACGGGGTCGCAAAGAGTCAGACACGACTATGCAAGCACACATGCATGACAGGACACAGCTTTAACTCGGTGTCCAGGTGAGGATACTAAGGGACGGGGAGACAAGGACCTGCCCTTGGGGATGCTCTACTCACAACGGAAGAGATGGACCCCTGGAAGCAACTAAGCTCCTAAAAACAACAGAAGTCTGGAAGTACGCATGCTCTTACTGAGCACTTATTCATACCAGGCCCTGGCCTCACATATTAATTCCTTCAAGGCTCACAACCACCCCATACCCCATCAGGTGTGTCCTTCTACCACCCACAGGAGTACATCATGAATCACAGAACACTGGCCTTGCACCTACATGCCCATGTGTCTTTGAACAGAACCAGTATGATTAACTGGGGGAACATTTTCTGGAGGACATGGGGGCTAATGTGATTTGGAATGGGAAGGATGTGGATTAATTGTGAGACGGGGAAGCTTCAGGTATTTCAAGTGGAAGCACTTGAATCATGAAGGGAAAATATGAAGGTTGCTGGGGTGTGGGGCAATGGGGAATTGTGCTGAGATAGTGTTTCAAGGGGTGCTGAAATCAATTTTTTTACTGAACAATAGGTCCCTTTAAGAAAGTGGTTTTGTGGGATCGGGAAGGGGAACACATGTAAATCCATGGCCAATTCATGTCAATGTATGGCAAAAACCACTACAATATTGTAAAGTAATTAGCCTCCAACTAATAAAAATAAATGGGAAAAACAAAAAACAAAAAAAAAGAAATAAAATGTTTTAAATATTCTTGCAAAAAAAGAAAAATAAAACAAAAAAGAAGACCAAAAAAAAAAAAAAAAAAAAAGAAAGTGGTTTTGTGCCAGAAGCCAACTGAATAAGAGATATCTATTAGTGACTTAAAAACGAAGTTAAAGTAACTTCTTTGTGTAGTGTATGAACATTCAACTTCAGTGGGAAGCTGATTACAACCTAACCTCCTCTAATTAGAAAATTCCCAGCAAAGAAGAACCAGCCTACACGCTTTTCATACACAAGCTGTGATTTCCTTTTCCTCATAGAAAGGAAAGAGCAAGTCATAAAGGCTGGCACAAAGAAGCTACATACCATGCTGGGCACATACACACAACAGGACAGGCCAAACCAAGGCGGATCTCCAGCAAAAGGTAGGCTAGGAAGGGGCTAAGCAAGACAATTTATCATTACCAGGGAGGAAGGGTGGGAGGCAGGGATAGATTGGGAGTTTGGGATTGACACATACACACTGCTATATTTAAAATAGATAATCAATAAGGACCTGCTGTATAGCATAGGGAACTCTGCTCAATCCTCTGTAATAACCTAAATGGGAAAAGAATTTGAAAAAGAATAGATACTTGTATAACTGAATCACTCTGCTGTATACCTGAAACTAACACATTGTTAATCAACTATGCTTCAATTTAAAATAAAAACTACAAACAAGAAAAGCTAAAAATTAAAAAAAAAAAAAGGTTTAGTCAGTGATAGAAAATGATTGCAGTTGAAATTTCTGAAGAAACTTGCATGAATTATATCCAAAGGATTGCGTTCTTTTAAATGTTGTTCCTTAGTGCATTCCTACGTTTACCACTCCCATAAAGTGACTGATTTCCTCATTTATTTTGCTGAAAAGTCAATTTTACCTATATTCTCTGGCATCCATGTGAAAGCCTGACAATGAGCAGTTCTCAACTGTGGCTGTCATTAGAATCACCTACAGAGCTCCTTAAACATGCTAGTGTCCAACCCCCTTCCCAAGGACTCTCATTTAGCTGGCTGGGGCAGTGGGGAAGGGAAGGGGGTGGGAAGGGAGGAGCTAGACATCATGCTTTCTAAGAGCTCCCAGATGATTCCAGCATATATCCAGGAATGAGAACCAGCTGGTTTCTGGCCCAGAATCCAAATCACTTTGTGGTAGCTACAGGAATGTACACGAAGCACCAAGAAGAAATTGGCGGCCTAAAACTTATGATGTAAATTCAACGTCTCACTTAAGTTTTCCACACACCAGTCATTTCTGTACTTCTGTCATCATTTCACCATATCCACATACCTCCTACAGTTATTTCCTTGATATCATTTTAAATCAACTCCATCTCTTAAATTTGTCTTTAAAAGAAACTCATAGACTGGGGATAATGGCAAAGTGACATAAAAAGGCAGGAGCAAGAGGAAACAAAACGTGACTCTTGAGAGGAAAAAACACTCAGAAATGAGGGAAGGGCTTCCCTGGTAGCTTAGCTGGTAAAGAATCCGCCTGCAATGTGGGAGACCTGGGTTTGATCCCTGGGTCAGGGATCCCTGGAGAGCATGGCAACCCACTCCAATGTTCTTGCCTGGAGAATTCCCATGAACAGAGAAGCCTGGCAGGCTATAGTCCATGGGGTCACAAAGAATTGCACGTGACTAAGCACAGAAGGGGGGGGGTCCAGGGCAGGAGACCCAGGATCCACGGGGTCAAGTTGGTCCAGACACAGCAGTGAGAAGGGATGAAGTCTTGGCTATGGTTAGAGAATAATAGAGAATGCCACAGAATAGGGTTACAGGTGGCCTGGGGTTGTGCCTTTAAAGGAGCTCTAGGGACACAGAGAGAAGACTGAGGGACCACAGGGGCTACAGGAGGCAGATATCTGGGGCAGAGAGGAAGGCAGGGCAGAGTGTGAGGCCTAGGGAAAGCTGGTGGGAAGTTAAAAGGGAGACTAGGGGCAGGAATGAGGGGAGATCTGAGGGGTGGGTGGGGCTAAGGCAGGCCTCACTGGAGAGGGTCAGAGCAGGGGCTGGACAGCACAGCAGAAGCAGACAATGGACCAAACAGGGTGTCCTCCAGACGCTGCCAAGCAGTGACCAGCAAGAAAGCATGCAGGGACACCTGTAAACTGCCTGAAACCATTCCATGAGCTACCAGAAGTGGTCATTCCCGCACACTGAGAAACACTGCCTAATGCTCTACGAATAAAGAGCATCTGCCTTTTCACTCTCCCCCTTTTATGACCAAAAAGATTTTTTTAATTAAATGTAAACAAAGAAATATAAACCCCCATCTCACTTGTCAGGTCCCCATGGATACACTAAAACTCAACAACAAAATGCAATGTTACTTCTCTTCTCTTATACACACACTCATGTTTTAGATCTGTATGAACACCCTTCTTTTGATCCATCCCACCATACGAACCATCTCCTTAGTCACCATCTGAAAGCACAGAACATGATCAACAGAGTTCACAAATGCCCAGTAACAAACACTATAAAAACAGCATCTGATATTAATGAAAGAAATCATCAACATAATCATGTCTGAGCAACCTGGCAGTTCATTATCTTATGACATAGAGCCAAGTCCTAGAAAACAATCACTTTTATGTTCTTAAATCCTTACCCTTAATGAACAATGATGAGGGAGATAAAAGATTCATTTGCAATCACCAAGTATATGCATTGCCATTTCTTCATAAAGTTTATTTCCGCTCCATGATGTGTTTCAGTATTTTTCTCCCTTTTCCTAGGTGTGTCAAATCACAGATTCATTTATCCCCCAGTCACAGCCAAAAGAATGACTCAGGCTGGCACACAGCTTGTCGATTATTTCATTTTCCTGGGCTAAACTTATCATTTCCCACTTCTTCTTATTGCATACTTATTCCCTCTTTACTTTCATGAGGTCTGTTACTTTCAGAATGATATGAGGCATGACAGTGATAAGGGTGAAACAACATAAAATCCTAAAAAACTGATGAAGGGAGCTAAATTCAGTTACACTAAAGGCAGATCCCAGGGAATTTTGTTCACTGCCCAGAAGGACAGGTTTATCATTCATCCATTCATTCAACAAATATTTATTGAGCATTTCCCATGAGCCAGCTCAGCCTAGCACACCATATTAAAGCATGCTGCAGTCTACACAAAGTTAGCTAACGTTAGTTACTAGAGGAAAGTTGCTACATCTTAAAATTCTGCTTGAACATGGCTGCAGGCATCACACATGTACATGTATAATACTGTGATACTCATTAGCCAGAACTGGGCAACATAATCAACACCCAGCACCCCCAAAACCTGGAAATAAGTTGCCCTACACAGTCAGAAACTGCTAAAGACTCACATTAAAGAAAACCCTAGAGATACTATTTATGAAAGACCATAAACATTCCAAATATAGCCATACATGGTGATGAAACATGCATGGAAGAACACATCTGGCAAACAATGTTTTGGGGAGAGGTTAATTAGTTAACTCATAAATTCACTAACCTGACATTTCTAACAATGCCTGACACTTTTACATGCACTAACACAATAAATTTCCCCAAAATTCTATAATATAGCTATTATTATTATTAACATTTACCATTTTTCAAATTAGTAAACCAAGGGTCAGTTTGAGGGTAAATCATTTAATCAAGGGCACTTAGAAAGTAATGAAGTCAAAACTTGAACCCAAGTTTGCAACTCATGGATTCAAGCACTTTCTAAAAAATAAAACGAATTATTATTAATATAGCTTGTATATTAACATCTAACTTTTTATAATTAGCATCATGTTAGTTTGAATCTTATTTTCATTTACACAAGTATAAATTATCTCTAAGGCTCTAACAACTCTTAATTGGACTTTTCTCAACTCCTGGTTATTAGATACCACATGTTCCTGTCTTTCCTAAGACATCTGTAAGACAGTGAGAATCAACAGCATTGGTAAAGAAAACTTAACACTTAAGGGGCACTTTTCTTCATGCCAGGCACTGGAATAAGTATTTCACTTGCAGTTTTTCCCTACAGCAACCCTCTGAGTTGGTGCTACTGTCGTCATTATCATTTTCTTTTACAATGAAGGAGGCACAGAGAGGTTAAGTAACTTGCCTAAGGTCACACAGATAAGGAGGATTCACACCTGTGGCCTCTCCTTCCCCTGGTCTATGATCTTCACCAGTAACAAGTTCTGGCTCTCTTCCTAACATTCTCATCTCATCTCAAGTCTGGGCTCCCACTGGCCTGTTCTAGTCTCTCTAGTGAGAGACTGCTTTTCAGATGTGCTGGTTTGGCTTCCTCCATCTTTGATTTCTCCCCGATAACAGCCCTGGTTCACCTGCTGTTTGCAGCTCTCTGCTTCCACCTGGTACTGACCTCCTGGCACACCTAAGACAATCCCCGGTATAGACGACCACACCTTGGGCTGAGCAGCAGAGCCTCCCCCAGGTCACTTTTTCCACCAGGGTTTTCATCTCAATCTTGCCAAAATCTCTTAAAGGAGCCAACACTTTTAAAAATAACACTCAACATTGTTTAAAAAGAAAAATCAATTACTCAACCAAGTTAACAGTGGCTTTTCCTTACAGCAGAATGTCTGGATTTGCATCACATTACGAGGAGATTTAAATCACATGAATATTTGATGGTAAAATGTATTAAGGTCAGATTAACCTGAGGAATAAAACGGACTTTCCCTTCCATTTCCACTAACTGCAAATTCCATATGACTCACTGATAACCCACAAAGGCAGCTGTCCTCCAGACAGGTGCCATAGCTCCATGATGCTGGGGGGCCTTGTAAGGAGGAAATGGACACTTACAAAGCACCTACTATGCACCAGACATTATGTCATGTGTTTTACAGGTATGAATGGACTAAGAATTCCAAAACAACCCCAGCAGATAGGTCTCACCACGCCCATTTTACAGATGGGAAAACAAGCTTGTAAAGGTCTCATAAATCAGCCTAAGGTCACAGAGCTGGTGGTGGCAGAGCTGAAATGTGAGTCTGCATCATCTCTTTGCCCCCAGTTTCTTGCTCAGGGACTATTCTTCTTGCTGCACTGCTCAGGGTTCCATCTAGAGTCCTGTAAGATGGAGCTTGCCTTTGACTACAGTACTGAGTTTGCTGATCAACCCAACAAGAAATAAGGTGCTGAAATACACATGCTTCCCAAATGGCCCTGGGCTCCTGATTCCCAGCTGGGTCACAAATGTCCCCAGAAAAACAGCCGCTTTTTTTTTTTTTTTTTACTTTCTATGGGCTGGCTACTCATCTGTTTCATTCCCTCTTCTCTCTCCTTGCTCTCTGCTCTCTTCTCTACTGTGTCTTCCTATGTGTGTGTGTGTGTTTCTGTGTCAGAAATCTGTGTGTATATGCATACCTTCTGTCTTCTGTCTCTTACACACACACACACACACACACATTCTCATGTCCATTCTCTTCCCCTACCCCCCCAGGAATACCTCGATCCAGCAGCCGGAGCAAGCGGAGATACCAAAGATACCACTGTTCCCAGAAGCGGTCCGTCATCCCCCCCTGAACTCATCCTTCACAGCCAGTCCCCTCAGCAGAGCCTCGTCCCACCACCGCCAACTTGAGGAGGCCGGAATTTCTTGACGCTGGGCTTGCGCGCAGCCTGCTCAAAGCAAATGCCTGCCTGCGAAGACAGCCACCAGTCCTCCCACACAGAAGCTGACTGTGCCGGGAGCCTGTTTCACAGCAACAAAGGAACAAGTGCGGAACACTGCCGCCTTGTGCAGACCGAGCCTGCAGGGGCCCAAAGGGAGGTCAAGAGACGCAGGGGAAGGCACCAGGGAGCACCCTCACAAAGAAGGGAGCGGAGAAGTGGTCTTGGGAATGAAACCGCACAGTCAAGGTCACATCTTAGATGTCATTTCAGGATCTCCTGCCATCCTGGCTTCCCCTGCCTCCCATGCCAAAGGCCAGTGGCTCTCCTAACAGGAGACAGGGATAGGAAGCCAGGAAGGAACTCAGCCATCCTGGACTCTGAGGCCAGCCTACAAGAGCCAGAGCCTCACTGCCTTATTTCATGGAAACCACAGGCACCCCAGGCCCAAGGCTGCTGGACCCATGTGGCCAGAAAAAGGCCACAGACTCCATCTCCCTTTGTGGATCCTCTGTTAGAGTAGGGATAGCATGGACTCCAGAGTCACATGGATATGGGTTCAAATCCTGCTACCACTTAACAGTTGCCTGGCCTTGATCACTTTACTCCAACCCAGCTTCCTCCTTTGGAAACTAGAGAGAACAGTATTTGCTTCACTGAGTTGTTGTGACGTTCCCAAGAAAGGAAGGACCTAAAATCCTGGGCCAGCACATGGTGAATGGCAGTGCTCAAGGGCTCATTGCCCTTTCTGCTCCAACCCCTCTTCCTCTAGCCAGATCCTCAGCTCCCACAGCCCTTACATCCCACGCTTTCCCACCTCTGTGCACTGGCTCCTGGTCTTCCTGTCCAGAGCATGGCCATCCTATGGCCAAGTATTCATTGCAGCCAAGTCTTCCTGGTTTTACCAACACGTAACTCGAATGCCACAGAGTCTGGCAGCCTTCCCTAACCTCCTTCCCATTTCCACTGCATTTCACTCCCTCCTTTGTACAAGACTCTGCTTCCTGACTCAACCACAAACTCCATGAAGACAGGATCTGCTCTGCAATCATCACTGAACCTTGAAGAGTCTTGAACTTTGCAAGTGCCTAAGTATTTACTAACTGAATGAGTGAAGAGGCAAATATCTGTGCACCACACATGGTTTCGTTTTTTAAGTTAGGAAAAGGAATGGACTACAAGGGCCTCAGTTCCTGGGCACCACCTAAAGCCTGTGGAAGAATGATGGGGCACCCTGGCCTTGCATTGCTGGGAACCCATTTTACAGGATGCTGGCTGCTGACCCAGTGAAGCCATGCTCCCAGGTGGTCAGAAGTCCTGTCTGCATAAGTGAAATCAAGAGGACCCAGGTCCGGAGCAACTTTGGACTCCAAGCCTAAAACCCACCCAGCAGCCCTGTGCACATTCATCACTGCTTTCACCCAGCCCAGGCCGTGCCAGCAATGTTGTCTCACTGTTCCAGTAGAAATGCTGGCCTCCCAGGCCTCCTGGTCTCCATCTGGGAGCCGGCAGGGGCAGGCCTCCTCAGCATCAGCTCTTCCTGGAAGCTCAGGCTTCCAAGATGACACAGGCTGCAGATTTTGACAGAATTCAGATTGAGGAGGAGTCCTGTCCTAGCGCATGAGCTAGGAGGGACAGGGAGAAGGCGAACAGAGCCACAGTCTCCTCCAGCCTGGCCCTGCCCCTGCTCCACCACGGCATCGTGGTTCCTTCATGAAGAGCAGCACTGGGATGGAGCATACACCGCCTCCCAGAAGCTACCTCACTGGCTCTCCTAGAGTTATTTTACTATTACCTTAAATGGACAAGACTCCAGTCTGTAGTTAACACAAGAATGCACACCCCTCCTCCTCTCTCTCCAGAGAGAAGTGCACTGACCCTTAGCCTCCCCCTCCTTCATGAATAACAGGCTCCATCATTCAGGTGTGGCCAGTACTTTTCAAGCTCACAAAGAACTTTCACATCCATCTTCTCCCTCGGGCCTCTGAGCCACCCTGTGAGGTCTGTAGGATGGGACTCACTTTCCCCAGTCTACATAAGGGAAAACCCGCGTGCCAAGAGGTTAAATAACTGACTTATGGTCAAATACCTAGTCGGTGGCTGGGCTGAAGAAGTGTGTGCCATCTGTCTCTCCCAAAGTGTTTCTGTGGCTCTGGATTGTTCTCTGGGGAAGTGTGATGTCTTCCATAGACAGGTGGAGGCCCTCACAGTAGGGCAGGACCCGAGGGCAGTGCTGACAGGCCACAAGCACAGACTCAGCAGAGGGCCTGCGTGTGGCCTCTTACTGAGTGACAGCCTTTCATCTTTTTCTTTGGCTCCAGGCTTCTGGCTGCCGAGGAAAAGCAGCCTCCAAATAAGAATGCCAAAAATGGCTCTGTCTAACCCTACTGGGAAGAGATCTGAGATGGGAGGCATGCACACATGGCTCCCACCAGGGTCTGAGGAGACCCAGACAGAGACAGGCTTTAAAAAGAGCACCTGTCTATGAGACAGAAAGTCCCAGTGACCGTGTGGGCACTGTGTGAACTAGAATACTCTGACGGGACTAATGCTACTCTTCCACGTCCCATTCTTGGGCCTGGAGAAGGCATCTGGCCCTGTTCCCCTCCTTCCAGTAATCAAGTGCCAAACATTCCACACAGCTTCCTTTTCAAAGACAGAAAGGGAATAAAGATGTTAACAACATGGGTGCAAGCGCTGCCCCCACAAACTGTAAACATAAGAACATAAGCATCACTGTGGGGTCAAGCCCAGGATGAACCCATTCAGCCAGCAGTTTCACTAAAGATTGGCTTCAGCCCATCATGCTGGGCTCCCGGGAGCTCCTCGGTCCACCACTACTCATTTCTCCAACTCCCACAGAGCCTCATAAGCCTGCTTTCAATGCAGCCCCTCCAGAAGATGAATACAATGTTCCAAGAGACTGTCAGAGTTGCCATTTAGCTGCAGTGCAATTCAAACAGACGGGATATTGGCCAGGAAGGGGCCTTATTAGGTTTTGTTGTTGTTGTTGTCGCTTTGTCTTAAACAATACTCCTGCGGCGGCTCCTTCTTTCATCACGGTTAGAGCAAGCTCGGTCATTCCCATTGGCGTGGTTCCTGCAACCCACCCGACTGGTGCTACGGGGACCCATTCTCAGAAGCAAGGAGCATCTCCAGGCCAGCAACAACCCATCCATCCCAGAGGGCTGATGCCTGTCTGGATGATCACCAGAACATGGATGTGTTCCCTTCTCTTCCCTGTTCCTTCTTCCTACGTGGCACTGTTCTTTCTCCCGCTCTCCACCCGCCCCAACATGGAAACACTGTGTTCCCAATCAGATAAAGCCAGCACAAGTGTATGGAGCAGAAGGCAAGCAGCACAGAGGGAGGGGAGAAGCAGTCATGTACCAAAGCTTTCCCACTCATCTCCTGGGACGATGACCACTGTTCCCACAGTGGCACTGGCTGGCTTGTCAGACACACGGGGCTAGCTCACCAGGGAAGGTGGTAGTGTTGCTAGTCTGCGTAGCAGAGTGAAGACTATCTCTGCCCAAGAAAGTGGGCTCCACCAGGCTGCCATTTTGCCTTGCAAGCTGTACTTCAGTTGCAACATGTATCACACACTCCAGCAGACACCATCCTCAGCCACCTCCCACACCACTTCTGTCCCCTTGGCGATGAGCACCCAAGTGGAGAAGTGAAGCCCTGTGACAACACATTCTCAGCGATGCCATCCATGGATGGGATGGACACTGGCCCATCTCTCCTGTGAGAGCCTGGTGTCCCCAAGTGAACAGGTTTCCTAGGTCCACACCTGAGGCCAGCACCTAAGACACATTATCACTTGTCACACTGAAATTCAAGCCCACTTCTCCCAAGAGGCCTTTTCCAGCTAACCTCTTTCATTCTCTATCTCTGAGGTTCTCAAAGTTTAATGGGCAGCAGAATCACCTTAGAGGGTTGGTTATCTAGGCAGGTAACTCGGCCTCACTCCCCAAGGCCTGCATTTTTAAACAGCTCCCCAGATGAGTCTGAAACAGGGATCTTTCTGCTTCCATCCCTGCTCTCCTCTCTTACTTCACTGAGCTATTCCAGTTGAATTCTAGAGTGTACTCTCCCCACATACTCTCGGAGTGCAGAGTTAGAAGAATCTCCTGGAAGGTAAGGGGCCTTCGAGTCCCAGTAGAGGGTCCCAGACTGCAGGTCTGAGGAGCTGCCAGCCAGGAGGCTGAGACTCAGGCTCCTCTCTCCACAGGCTCCAGAGAGCATTCATCTGTACAATAGCTTTAAATGTCACCTCAAATATCAGGCTGGGTGGCAGGAGTGAAAGGCGGAAGCTCATTAGCCTCCTTGCCCTGCTTTTGTGTGGCTTCCATCCGTGTTCACCTCCAACCTCCTCTGGGATCATTAACGCTCCCTCAACTGGGGGAGCCTCAGCTCCTGGAGACCACACTGGGCTCTACACCAAATCGCTAAGTCAGGGAAATGCAGTCCTTCCTGGACGCCTCCCCAGAGCACTTATTCCTCCCCCACCAATCACCAGAACCCCATGTGGCCCTGACTCTCCTTCCACAGCATGCCACCCCAACACTGCCACCCTGGCCCCAAAACCAAGCCGTGTCCTCATGCCTTTTCAAAGCTCTCCCATCCTGGGCCTGTGAAAAGTATTAAGATAAATAATCTCAACCCCTCTAAGTCTGCACAAGGAGAGCTTAGTATTCAGACCCTCAGGGAATATTTACATTTTGGCAAAAGATAATGCCTTAGGTCAAAGGAAAGAAAACAAAGAACAAAAACAAACCAAGCTTATAAATAGAACAGATTGATGGTTTGCCAGAGGTGGGCAGTGGAGAGTGGGTAAAGTGGGTCAAAATGTACAAACATCCAGTTATAGTAAATAAACAAGTCATGGGGATGCAATGTACAGCATGGTGAGACTATAGTTAATAACACTGTACTGTATATGTGAAAGTAGCTAAAAGAGTAGATCTTAAAATTTCTCATCTAAGGAAAAAAATCTGTAACTATGTGTGGTGATAGATACTAACTAGAATTACTGTGGTGACCATTTCACAGCATATACAAATCATTATGTTGCACACCTGAAACTAATATAAAGTAGTATGTCAACTGTATATCAACTTTTTTAAAAGGGAATTCAGAAAAAATAGTATAATATATTTCTACCATCACCAGGAATGCTAAGTTAACACTTTTTTTTTTGAGGATGTGTATGTGTGTGTGTATATATATATATGGGCTTCCCTGATAGCTCAGTTGGTAAAGAATCCACCTGCAATGCAGGAAACCCTGGTTCGGTTCCTGGGTCAGGAAGATCTGCTGGAGAAGGGATAGGCTACCCACTCCAGTACTCTCAGGCTTCCCTTGTGACTCAGTTGGTAAAGAATCCACCAGCATCACTTCTCGGCCTTTTGGCTAAGATCAAGTGAAGAATCCACCTGCAATGCGGGAGACTTGGGTTTGATCAATGGGTTGGGAAGATCCCCTGGAGAAGGGAAAGGTTTCCCACTCCAGTATTCTGGCCTGGAGAATTTCATGGATTGTATAGCCCATGGGATTGCAAAGAGTCGGTATACATATGTATACATAAAGTCAAAAGGCTTAATTTGTGCAAATTATGATCTGGAATGACAAGTAAATTTATTCAACTTAAAAAAAAAAAAAAAGGAAGGGGAGTGGAAGTCCAGGCCTTAGATAAGCAGCAGGGGTGGGGTGTGTTGGGGGCAAGGAGGAGGGTCCATGACTCTTCCCTAGGCTCCATGGGCACGCGCCTATCGGGTGAGCTGATGAAGGCAACTCAAGGAACCCGGTGCCTCCTTTGCCTCCCTCATTCATCCCCTAATCCCCCACTTCCTACCCAGAAAGAACATGGTTGACTGACCTCTCCAAACCCCTAAATTATAAAGTAGTTCTTCTTGAGGAAAAAAATAAAACAATAGAGTGGACACCTCAGAACCTGATCCCAGAAGCCCAGCAATCCAAGAGTTTATGATTGCCTCCGCTGTTTCCCTCACAGCCGGTAGGGGTGCCTCCCTATTCCCTCTACTAACAGCAGCTTCTTCACCCATCAAATGAGGTGGGGTGACTCAGTGACCTAAGGGCCCTTAGGCGTGGGGGCCTTTTACCCCCCTGACATTTGGTTTCTCTTAACTCTTCCTCCCGCCTCTCAATTGCCACAGCTTATTGACTTAGAAAAACTTAAAGATGTCAGTCACCACAGCTAAAACCTCATGCCTCAACCTGTGGGAAGCCCTTAGTGTGGAGAATCCTCTCCCTCCTCTCTTCATCCCACGCCTTCTCCATCTCCACCGATGGGGTCTTTTCCAAATAGACCCCTCAGCGTATCAGCCCAGGAAAGTCAGGGACCAGACTATGACAACTGCAGTTGATAATCTTGAATATGAAGTTTAAAAGGATCAAAAAGAGTCCACGGTATCATCAAAGAAATACTAAATTTTGACTAGCATGTATCTAGAACTAAACATTTTTTTATATAATTGTTGGGTTTTTATTTTTTGGAAAATGTATAATTTGTGTTTGTTCCATAATGTAATCCACTATTACATCAGAATATTTGACTCACTGGAATGCCCTGACACCCACCCCAAAACACACACATACATCACACACACACACACACACATCACACACAATCACACACACACACACAGAAGCACACTAGCCAGTTTGAACGCTCTCTTCCTTGACTTTTATTTTGGAAAAGAAAAGAATCAATTGCCATGATCACTTTACTTTTCATGAAATAAATTCTGCTTGTGGTTCTTAAAAATAACCAATTGCCATAAACTCTGGAACTAATCCCCGTATGATCTGTTTACTCAGTTAATATGATGCCTGCTAAGGTCAGGAAAGGGCCTGAGCTGAATCAGACCGACTGAGTTCAAAACACAAGCCTTTTTCTAACTGACTCATAACTTGAGGCAAATCACTTAACTTCCCTAACTCTCAGTTTCTTCATCTTTTGGATGAGGATAAGGCTGACCTTACAAAATCTGAACAACCTGCACGAGGGAAAAACAAAATAACATGTATGAAATATTAAGTACTGTCCCTAACACAGCAGGGGCATTCTCCTACAATAGACAACAAGCTCGTGCCCGGTTGAACTTATCAATCCATGGGATCTACATGGACAAATACACCAGTTTGAAAAAAAAAAAGACAATGTCAGTTTTGCCACTGAGGATAGCTGTAAGCCAAGTGGACCTTGTGAAGTGCTGAGTTAGGGACAAGTTATGACTCCAAATCCCCCAGCTCTCCACCTGCCCTTCAAGTAGGGGGAGATTCTTACATCTTACTTGCCCAAATACCCCAACTCATTTGGCTTCTTCCCTCTGCCCTAACACAGGTTGCAAAGATCCAAGAGAGAGTCAATTAGAAAAAATCCTTTGACTATGTCCACATGAAATATGTGGATGACTCTCAGTACTGAGGAGATGGAAACTTTTCAGAGTTCCCTGATATAGTTTCCATGTAGTAAATGCCAATGATTTGGCTTCCCTAAAAGTCCATCAAGCCTGACCTCACAGCATGCATATGGGAAAACCTAGTTAAAGATATCCATGTAAAAAAACAACTACTATAAAACTCCAAGAAGAAAAACCAACAGTCTTAGGGTAGGAAGTTTTTCCTACGCAAGACACAAAGCTCAACACACATATATGCATTTTTTAATCTCTGAAGGAATATACAAGTCACCTAAGGAGAACAGGGGATGGAGAACAGTATTGAAAGGAATACTTCTCACTGAATACATTTTTAAACCTTTTGAATTTTGACCCTTGAACTGTACCTAACTTTTTAAAGAACATTTTAAGATAATGGAGTCAAGAATAAATGTAACTGTTCTTGGAGTCTAGCTGCCATGCTGTGAGAAGACCAAGCCACATGGAAAGACCACATGAAGGAGAACCAAGGACCCAGGCTGAGAAGCCCAGCCAGTCTCAGCCCCACCCGTGCCAGCTGCCATCCACCTGAGTGAGGTCACTGCAGAGCTTCCTGCCTTTCCAGCACCATGACAGACACCATGTAAAACAGAACTGCCTACTCAATCCTCACGATCAGGGAAATGGTAAATAGTTGGTGCAAGTCACTAAGAGTGTGGGTGGTTTGTCCCAGTGTAAAGATAAATGAAGGTGGGAGTCATTGGTGTTTGGAGACAAGTTAAAGCCACAAGACTGGCTGAGATCACAAGGAAGTATTGAAAAGGACTGTACCTCATTTCATCTTGAAGACAAAAGCATGTCTAGTCTCAGGACCATACCTATCTGTCTACCTATCTACCAATCTTAGAATTTGAATTCTGAAAGAAGAATTGTCACAGGGATGTCTAATTAACTTGTTTGCTTGAATTAAAACAAAACAAAACAAAAAAAAAACAGATTTTCTCTACAGGAAGTAAATATATCTGTTTTGGCTACTTGTTTTGACAATGAGAGATACCTTTTCCAATTCACTAAATTTGCAGCTGCAAGATTTTTAAGAAAACATATTTAAAGCCTGTTTATAATCTACAATGTGCTAGAAAATATTTTATTTGCAACCACTTAAACTTATGGTTTAAAAAAATGTTTAACGTCAACTTAGATGTATGAGGGGAGTATATAGTTTTCAGTATTCTTTTAGGGCATACATAAGCAAAAAAAGTCTAAAGCCCTCTGAGGTGTGTATCTTAATAACCACATGTGGAATACTCCGCAACTGTTAAAAATGATAGTTTTCCACAAATAGACATGAAAAGATCTTCCAAACATACTGTTGGGGTAAAAAAATGCAAGGTATAGAACATGAAGCTAGTATTTACTCACTTTTGATAAGAAAAATGGTATAATAAGTACAGATTCAGATTTGCCTATATTTTCAAAAAGAAGCACTGGAAGGATTCACAAGAAATAACACTGTTACCTATGGAAGGAGTGGATTGGGTAGATAGGCATAAGGTTATATTTGATATTGTACTGATTTTTGAGCAATATGAATGTATTATATTCACAGATTTTTTTAAGTCTTCAGGAGGAAAAAGGAATATATAAAATTATAAAAACATGAGCAACGTTAAAAGATAATCTAGGAGACAAATATATGCTGCATTACAACAAAACATTACATAAAAGATTAAGATCTCAAATTTACAAAGAGCTCCCAAAAAAAACAGAAAGAAAAAGGTAAACAACCCAGTATAAAAATGAGTCAAGAACATGAACAGGAAATTTACAGAAGAAGAAACACAAATGATTCATAAAAAGTAAAAAGATGCTAACTTCTACTAATGATCAGGGAAATGCAAATTAAAGCATGGCAGCAGGCCATATTTCACCTATCAAATTGGAAAATATATATACATAACATGGCAGATGTGTATATTGATAAAATGCTTTTAGAAATTAATTTGGCAGTACCTATCAACATTTATACAGACTTCCCTGGTGGCTCAGACAGTAAAGCGTCTGTCTACAATGCGGGAGACCTGGGTTCAATCCCTGGGTCGGGAAGATTCCCTGGAGAAGGAAATGGCAACCCACTCTAGTACTCTTGCCTAGAAAATCCTATGGACAGAGGAGCCTGGTGTCCACGGGGTCACCAAGAGTCGAACACCACTGAGCGACTTCACTTTCACTTTCTATCAACATTTATAAAGTGCACAACCTTCAATTCCAGCAATTCTACTTATAAAATTCTCACAATTACAAAAATGCTTCAGTATATTCTGTAAAAACTAGCAAAAAAAAAAAAAAAAAAACTGGAGATAACCTAAAAATCCAACAATAAGGAACTAGTAAAATAAATTGATATAATTATTGACACAATCTACATTATGCTTTGAAACCACTATAAAGGACAAGGAGTTTTATACGTAGTGGCAATTTAAGGATGTCCATGATATATTGTATGTGTGAGAGAATAAATCTAAAAGATAATTTGAAATAATTTGTACTAGTCCATTTTTTGTGAGAAAAGATATGGACTATAAATACACACGTAGACACTATGAGTACACATTTCAATGTGCATAGAAAAGGAGTTCTGGTAGGACATTTACCAAACTGTTAACAGTGATTATCCCTAGGAGATGGGAGTAAGTGGTTAGAGAATTATATTTTACACAATTATATATCCTTATAATTTTTTACCATAAGCATTCATTACTTTGGTAATTTTGAAAGCATTTAGGCTGACTGAAGTAGCAGCTCAGGCTTTTTATAAAAAATGAGAGCTCCCTCAGGGCCAGGGCAGCAAGTTCCTTCTCCACTTCTTACTCACAGGGTCTCAAATGTGAGATGATCCACAGGGAACCCACAGGCCATGCACCCATCCCGGGGCTGACAAAGGCAGTTCGTCCCATACTTCGCGCCACTCCTTGCTCCCCACAGGGATTGGCTAGGTGCTTCGTGACCTCAGCGAGCACTCAGTACAACCCACCTCTTCTCAGCCCACTCACTCATCAGCCACTTAGACATCTTGTGGGACTTTGGTCAGAGGTGGCAACTATGTTTCATATGAAGTTCCAGCTCTAGTCAGGGGCAGTAATTGTCCAGAGCTTATGTTAAACAGTTACTATCTTCCCCTTGTATCAATACATATCTTTGAGATTATGTAGTTTAAAAAAAACCCCACTGTGGCCACAGACAGGATGGACGTGGAAAGAGTGGCACTGCCCATTAGAGACGCTGCCAAAACGAGGCTGGAAGAGCCATGGCCAGCAGACTGGTAAGTCTGCCATCCTTGCCCTTGAAGAGTGGGCTCTGACTCACCGCCACAGATACTCTCAAAGCCACTGTCTCTACTGGGAGTGTTGTCACCTAGGGGGTGAGGACTGAAGGGGGCTGAGGATGAAGGGAGGTGACAGCTGACTGTGGCTGCGTCCAT
Source organism: Dama dama (assembly GCF_033118175.1). NCBI lineage: Eukaryota > Metazoa > Chordata > Mammalia > Artiodactyla > Cervidae > Dama > Dama dama. The sequence continues at coordinate 50,260,817 of NC_083699.1, forward strand.
CAGAAGACACGGTGAAAGCAAGGAGAGCCTGAGGAAGGGGAAGGAGCCACTTAGAGATGGAGATGTGACCTAAGCAGCTGCAGACAGAAGGCTCCCAACATCCAGGTAGAGTGCTGGCCCAGAGACTGGGCTCCATCTGTCAGGTCTTACCAAGTTCCTTGACCCGAGGACACACAGCTGTGTCCACATAAGAAGATGCCTTCACAATTGTGAACAGTCCAAGTGCCCTGTTTGTTGCGAATTCACTCTACTCTATCCCCACAACCAAAACCAGAAAAACCCAAAGCCAAAAAAATCTCAGAACTTCACGTGTTGTAACTAAAAACACTCAATAAACAAAGCCAGTCTTTGGGCTCCCTCGGGGAGTAATTGTCTAAGAATGCTTCTTTTCAGCTGGTGAGAGAGAGACAGGCGTGCTAAGGCTGTACGGAGCTCATCTTGAAAGCATTAATTTTTCCAAGCACCAACGTGCAGTTCCTGTGCTTTTCCTAAGCAAGTGGCAGCAGGCTGTGAGGAGGCTGCAAGGACACCCCTCTGAGCAGGGTCTGCCTGAGCGAGTTAGGAGGAAGGGTCACAACCCGCTACAGGGAGGGGCTGCATAAGGCCTGTGGGGCCCTGAGGCTTTGGGGTGGATCACTCAATTCCAAAATGGGAAGAAAGCAAGCAGAAGCAATACCTCCGCCTCTTTTCAGGCCCATTCTCTAGGGGCCCAGTGGTGACCAATTAAAATCTTCTTCTTCCTCACCCATCCCTCACCACCTGTAGCCCTGACAATCACGTCCAGTGGCCAAGCACCGGGAGAGGGTGTCCAGCTTGTGGGTAGAGGTCTGTACACCATTTCTCCTTCTTCTCTCCCCCTCTCCCTCCTTTAGGGATGGAAGTCCACCGTGGAGGCTGCAATCTGGTCATACACAGTTTATTCTTTGTTGGCCCAGGTCCCTTCTCCCTAGGAAGCTGAGGACCCTCTGCTCTTCAGTCTGTTCACAGAGGACAAGACACAATGAACCATCTACAGCAGCAAAGGAAAGTCTTATCATCTGCCTGCTGGAGGCAGACGTGACAATTAGGATGTACCAGAAGTCCTGACCATCTTCACTAGACATTCTCCAAGCAGAGTGCTTTCCAGCAGCATGCCTGGATTCCCAGGGGGGATCAGTGACCAACCCCTACCCAAGCTTAAAAGCTGTATCACCATCAAGACTTCATATGCCAGTTCCACCACTGACTAGCTGTGCGAGGTTGCTCAAGGTACCGTACCTCCAGTGCATCTGTTTTCTTATCAGTAGAATGAGGATGACAACAGCATTTAAATAAGTTAACAAACACAAAAGAATTAAAGGAGTACCTGGCACACAGTGGGTACTATATACATGTTCATGATTAATATTATCATTCTTATGAACTTCCAGCTTTCGCACTCCATCTCAGCTAGCTATTTCAGTCCATTGCATGTGCTCTTCCCAAGCTTTGGAATATTGTCTCCTACTTGTCATTATCTAAGCTATCTGTGCCAATTTTCTAGTCTCTAGAAGGCCTTTCCTGCCCCATCCAGCTGAGCTGGGTATCCCCACATATGTACTCATCATACCCTGTTCTTCCTCAGTCATTTCAAATCCATTTTACATCATACTGTAATTCCAGTTGTCTATATGTCTCCTCAACCAGGTCCCATTCACTGCTGTATCCCTTAGTGCCTGTCACGAGAAGGCAATGGATGAACATGTGTTCAGCGAATGAATGAATGAGGAACAGATGAAGGAAAGCTTTCATTTATTCAACAAGCATTAAATAGGTGCCTACTCTATGTCATATCCTGTACTATGCCTGGAAATACAGGAAGGAGCAGGATACCCAAGAAGCTCCCCAAGAACTCACAGTGTGAAAAGCAGAGTGTCTACCTTCTAGCAGTAACTCAAGAAAAAAAGAGGGGGTATGTGCAGCCCTGCCCAAGGCAGGAGATCACTAGGTCCCAGAGGGAAGAAGTGGTTCTTGGAGGGAAATACAGGTTTGCCCAGAGTGGGTCTGTTTAACTTGAAGCAAACAACGGAAGCCCTGAACATAAGCTTCTATTTATTTTCCCTGTATTGGAAGGATAAATGTAGCTTTGCAAGACCTATGAAAAACAAAAGGTAGATTCTTCTTTATGAGAGTGGTTTATTTACCCAGGTACTATCATCGAAATCTTCCTAGAGCAACACTGGTCATTTCATGGCAACCATGCTGTCTGCAGACTATCTTCACCAGACTGTAAACTCCTATGGGCAGAGACCAGAGTTGGTGCAATTTTGTATTTCACCCCACTCCCACCTGCCATTAGCAGCTAGTGCCAGCACAGTGCCATGTCCAGGGTAAAGGAACATTGCAGCATGCAAATGAGGAACAGCTCACTCATTTTGTATCATTTCTTACCTTCTGCACTTCTCACTATGTTTTTACCTTTGTTTTGTTTATCAGCTTAAGGGAAAAGAAAAAAGAAACATCAAGAGTAAAAGGAGTGTTTGTTGTTCCTTCTATTTTTCTCTTCTGGAGCAAAACTGACACTACCACCTATCCTATCCTGCAAATAAAGATGGCTGTGGGATTTTGGAGGTCTACTTGGCTGTAACTCTACCAGAAGCCTCTGATAGCTCAGGCCCACTGACGAAGAAAAGGAAATAGAATTTCTACTTATAGTAAGAAAAAGCCAAAGCAACTTTTTCCTTGGAGATTACATCATAGATACTTGAGGTTATGTTTTCTAAACTGGATGCCCCAAAAAATGAGCTTCTTTTCCTTACTGAAAAGTCAAAGCCTAGCCACCACCAAAAGAGTGACAGAGCTCCCAAACCCCAGCCTGGGGAACAGGGAGCCTCCGAGGACCATCACCCTGTGGTTGCAGTGATATGACTGCACATCTGTCCCGGAGGATTTTGAGAGTTGCAATGCCTTCATCACTTGCTCCAGGACTCTGGTCCCACCATCCCTCTTATCTTGAGGATTGTCTGTGGGCATATCATAAACATAAATTTCCAAGCCAGTTAAAAGTGAGTTGGAAATTACCTGCCTCATCATTTCCATCATTCTTACGAATAAGGCAGATTAAGCTAATAAGGCCTATAACTTAGACAAGGTCCTTTTACAAGAATTGAACACAGAAAACATGTGTCCATGGTTGTGCGTCATGTCCATGCACCTCCACCTGTGGATGTGTCCATGTGATTATATCTCTGAACAACACTGGAAATATAACCCGAGGCACTGAGCTTATCACTAAGGCTGCTCTGTCTCTGCCACCAGACACAATCTCCCTGGGAGACCAAAATTGGTTTGGGAACATATATGGAAGAAGGATAATTTGATAACAGATAGTTTATGTTTTCCTAATATCTTTGAAATGGAAAGTACTCTTCCACAGGGGTACACACAAACACTGCCCATTAAAGTGTTTCCCGCATATACTTTAAACAACTCTCATCTTGAGCAATGTGTATCATCTTCATTTCCCTCCATGACAGGACTGTGAGGGTGGGTGGGCAGGAGAACAGCATAAAGTATGTGCCTGGATTTCTGCTAAACCTTTGGCAAACGTCCTCCACAGTAGTCTTATAGATAAGATGGTGAAGAATGAACAGGATAAGAGTAGAGTTGGGTGGGATTACTGCAGATAAATTGCAGAACCCAAAGAGTGTTTATTAGGACAATACAGTGAGCTTTGGGTAGGATACAGGTCTCTGGTGGTAGCCACAAAGCTCTTCCCTTGACTGCTGCATTTTGACTTAAAAAAAAAAATAATAGTTTCTAAGATGACAAGATGAAAGATATGCCTGATGGTATGGATGGATGACACAAAACTAGTATAGTGAGGTTAATGCTGTATGATGACCAAAATCAACAAGGAAATGTATCTCAGTAGATTTAAACACTAGGCCAAAATTAACAAGGGCAAGCTTTACACATGAGATCTACATTTTAAAATAAAAAAATGTACCTATTACTCAGCTTAGCAATTCTTATCCTTTGTATCTACCCTAGAGAAATAATTGCTTATGTGCATGCTTGTTCATGAATGTTCACTGCAGCACTGTTTATAATGGTAAAAAATTAAGAAAAGAAACAATAGAAGAATTGCTAAGACAGCTATGGAATATCCACAATGAGAAATACTACCTGGAAGATTTTCAAGACATGTCATTGCATGAAAAAAAAAAAAAAAAGTTGCAAAATGATATAAAAGCCCTCTATGTTAACCTCAGACATATATACACAGAGATATTTACAAATTTCCACAGATAGATAAACATATATGTAAATACATGGAAAGGCCTGGAAAGTCCCTGATATCTGCTATCAGGATCTACCTCCAGGAAGAAATTAAGTTGGTATGAAGTAAAAAGTGGCTTTGACTTTACTTGTAATATCTGAAATTGAGAATGTATTGTGTTAAACTATGTGATTCAGCTTTCATTTTAAAGTCAAGTCTTAGCAATCCCACTCCTGGGCATACACACTGAGGAAACCAGATCTGAAAGAGACACATGTACCCCAATGTTCATTGCAGCACTGTTCATAATAGCCAGGACATGGAAGCAACCTAGATGCCCATCAGCAGATGAATGGATAAGAAAGCTGTGGTACATATACACCATGGAATATTACTCAGCCATTAAAAAGAATTCATTTGAATCCGTTCTAATGAGACGGATGAAACTGGAGCCCATTACACAGAGTGAAGTAAGCCAGAAAGATAAACACCAATACAGTATACTAACGCATATATATGGAATTTTAAAAGATGGTAATGATAACCCTATATGCAGGATAGAAAAAGAGACACAGATGTATAGAACAGAATTTTGGACTCTGTGGGAGAAGGCGAGGGTGAGATGATCCAAGAGAATAGCATTGAAACATGTATATTATCAAGTGTGAAACAGATCGCCAGCTCAGGTTGGATGCATGAAACAAGTGCTCAGGGCTGGTGCACTGGGAAGACCCAGAGGGATGGGATGGAGAGGGAGGTGGGAGGGGGGATCAGGATGGGGAACACATGTAAATCCATGGCTGATTCATGTCAATGTATGGCAAAAACCACTACAATATTGTAAAGTAATTAGCCTCCAACTAATAAAAAAAAAAAATAATAATAATAAAGTCAAGTCTTGCTTTTAGTTTTTAAAAAAAAAGTTCAAAAATATGGGGAAGGACACAAATTCTTGGGTTTTCCATTACTACAAATGTAAGAGGGATCAGCACTGTCAGACTGCAGAAAGCTAATTCATACTATCCAGAATGCAACTGAAGCCTGGTGCCCAGGCAGCCTGCAAGGACCAGGGATCACTTAGCTGATCAAGACTGCAGCGCTGTGCTGGATCAAAGCCTGGCAGCACAATTAGGAAGGGACACTGACAAAGTAGAAAGCAGCTAAAGGAAAGAAATGCCAATAGGGAGTCTGAAAAGCATGACATCAGAATAAAGATGGAAGGAACCACAACTGTTTAACCTCAAAACAAGATCACGGGGAGACAGGCAGGCTGCTTCCAATATTTGAAGGGTTATAATGCAGATGACAAAGCAAACTTATTTGGGGCTTTTCCAGAGGTAAAAACTGGGATAAATAAAAACAAGTAATTCTACCTATGAAACAGGAATAAAAAGAAGAAACATTCTGATAGAATGAACGACAACAGAACAGTCTGTCAAGCAAGATCATGAGCTTCCTGTTATTGGAGGCATTCAAGTAAGACAGTCTATGTGAAAAGATACTGGATTTCATTAGAAGCAAAACTACGTGATCTATAAGATCCCTAACAACTCTAATATTTTACGATTCTATATTTTGGCTGCAGAATCAGTTTTCAATCAATGTGTACCCCTCATCAACTTCAAATCCCACAGGTGGTGTATTCTGCCACCAGGTGGCAGTAGATGCCTTGGGCTCTGGGTCTTAAATGTTAGCTGTGGTGAAAAAGAAAGTTTTATGAAATGTTTTTAAATAAAAATTTAAAAAGAACAGATGCAAGCATGAAGCCCCAGTGTAGCCCACTTCAAAGGAACATGTAGTGTAATTTATAATTTTTCTGATTATTCTATCACAATGATTCTTAATCACCTGCTTTCCTCTTGTACATTTCCTCTGTACAGGGTCTACAAAGAGAGCCTTGTCTTCCGTGGTCTACTCTCTGCTGTCAGGTTTCCTGACTTTCTCACAGTTCAAGATCTCGGCATCTCCTCAATGCAAAGATCTCTGCTTCCTCTGCAGCTGCAGACTGTGTCTGCTACTACAGTCTTTCTTCCCTACCCAAGCAGAAGACCCAACACGAGGGTCAGAGAACCACCCCAGCCATTTCCTGCTTCTAGCTTTCCTGCCTCTGTATCCACACAACTGAAGCCACAAAACAAGCAAGCAACAAACAACAACGGAACAGACCGAGTAGCTGAGTCTCCACACCCTGACAGCGTGAAAGGATGTGATTATCTTTTCCCAATTAAAAGAGAACCATCTCCCACCCAGCTCTTAAAGAAAGGAGAAATGTTGTTCTCTAACGCAGCTGTCAGCTTGGGTGTTGCTTAAAATTTGAATACAATCAACAACCCTTGTCCCAGCCCCTAGCAACCTAAAACGAAAACATTGTCTTGGTTACAAATCACTTCAGAAAACCTCGTTGTCAAAAAGTTATTTCTGTAAGAGCTTGTGAGTGAATAAAAACAAAGCAAGGTTTTCTTAAAACTGAGACTTAGAGTTGCTTTATCACAATAAATCATGTACCTGAGTCAAGGTCTGACTCATCCTGCATCTCAGGTGAAACACCTCTTCTTCCAGGAAGTCCTCAGGAGACTAGGGCTGTGTTGGTTGCCCCATGCTGTGTGCACCAGTAGCATCCTGTACCTGCCTTGTCACAGCCCTGGCCTTACCCTGTCACTGTCCTTACCACACTCACTCCAAGGGCCTCTGCACTGGCCCATTTCCTGCTTACACTGCAGGATTCAGGAAGACCCAGACTATGTCTGCTTCTTTTCCAACTAAATCCCCTGAACACAGCAGGACTCAGGGATTTATGAAACTATCATAAATACAGACATTATCAATTAACTAACTGATATGGAGCCCAGGTGTAGGCAGCTACTCCACTGAGGATATTATTTATCCATTTCACAAACATTTCCTGAGCATCTCTCATGCTGCTGTGGTGCAGGATGTGTCAAATGCGGGCTCTGCACTCAAAGAGCATGCAACGGGGGAAGAAAGTCAGTGACACCAATACCTACACTGCGAAGCAGACACAGTGAAACCAAAACAGGATGGATATTAGAGAACGAGAAAACAAACCAGGTACTGGGGTCACCGAGCAGTTCAAAGTGGCCAGAGCTAAGGCTGTGGACAGGTAATACTGGAACCAGAGTCTGGAGGCCCTTGAATAAAAATTTCAATTAAATAATCAATATGTGGCAGGGTAAGAGCTTTATATTCATGATTTCATTGATTTCTTGAAACAGTTCTATGTAAAACCATCCTTTTACAGAGAAGGAAAAGGCTCAGAGGAGTCAAGAAAACGGCCTAAGATGGCACAGCCAGTAAAGGTCAGAGCTGGGGTCCACACCTAGGCCATACTGATGACTACAACGACAAGGCCATAGGGCTTTGGAGACTGAGATGCCAAGTTAAGGAGTTGTTACTTTATCCAGCGGGATGCAGAGCCGCTTTGAGTAGGAACATGCCCCAGTCAAAGATTGAAGATTTATCAGACAGTAATGGGTTAGGAGCAGTCAGGCTTGAAGCCTACTGCAATGGTCCCAACACTATATCATGAAACTCCTGAACAGGAAAAGCAGCAACAAGGCTGGAAAGGTGGTCCCAAGCTGAGGAATCCAGGAAGAGTGGGGACAGTCTAGTACAATCCCAAGGTATAAACCTGAGTGATGGAAGGCAAGGCTTTGAAAGTGGCATATGCCTGCTTCTCTAGTGCCTCTGCATGTGTGCATGTGTGCTTGCGGGAAAGAAAAGGACAGACTGCAGCCAAGGAGAGAGCTCCAAAACAGGGGGCAGCCTAAATACCCAGCCCCACACCCTACTAGGCACTGCTGCTACCTGCAAAAGCACTGTGAATTCCCGGAACCATCTCCCACACTTGGAGCACCTGAGCTCCAGTGACTCACAAAAGCAATAATGTGGCATAAGGCATCCATAGTGTCTCACAGGTCTGGTCTCCTCCAGCCGGCCTGCCCCAACATAGAGAATGCCTGGCCCCAAATCAGCACCAAGAAGCAGAAGAGTGCTAGAGAGACTTACACACCCCAGGCAGTAATCCTGACTCCCTGTAATCTTGCGCCAAAAGCTTAACCTTTCTGGATCTGTTTCCTCATCTGTAAGATAAGCAGTTTGGATCACAATCAGACATTGCACACTGGAGGCCCACAGCCTGAACTCATCCTGCTAATGGACTTTGTTTGACTAACACAAAGTCTTTTAGTTGAATTAGTTTCAACATTTTAAAACAAGGCTATTTCACAGAGAAAATTCATATTTCCTCTCTGAAACAAGATCTGGCAACAAGGAGCCCACATTCCCACATGGCATCAATCAGCTGGAGCTGAGTAGCTGCAGCTCCCCTGAGATGAGGGACCACTCTCCAGTCTGCCACAATCACCACCACTCCCTACTGCTCCTGACAGTCTCCACTCACCATCTACAATAGGCCTGCTTCAAAAATCTCAGGTTAATGGTCTGGCTCCTTGGGGCACTTGAATTCACGATTCCTGAGAAGATGATGACCTAAAATACCATCGCTGTGAGGCTTAGAAACTGGGGACAATAAACAGGAGCACAGAGAAGTTGGCAGTGAACTCCCCACAATGGCAGATACAGGTCTCTCAGAGAGGCAGGGGCTTGCTGCAGCTGAAGAAGGTTTATTAAAACATGAGTCAGACCTGCCCGCCATACCCACCCCCTCAACCAGGAGGAACTCACAGATGACATCAGTTTTGGACATAGTCAGAGAAACCCCATCATGAAGCAATTTACTTCCCTAGTCTCTCTAATTTAACAATTAGCTTAACAACCCTGGTCAGGCACTTGCTGCTGGAGCATAGAAGTGATCCTGACCAGTAGAAGCTTCAGTCTAGAAGCTTCACAAGGTCCTTTCCCGCACTGCCCTTGCTTTCAGCTGGGTTGGCCTCTCGGCTCACACAGACAGACATTCTCAAAATTTTCCAAGAGGCTCCACCTTCTCCTTAAGCGTCCCACTTGAACTCCTTAGAAATTCTCCCCTGTGTCCAAAATCAATTTCTCCTACTGCAATTTTAGCCCCTTCTCTGTTAGTCTGTCCTGCAGAGATCCTGGTCTCATCACAGGAAGCATGCAGGCAAGAATGCTTTAGTCAATCACTTCTCTGGCTCTTCGGGAGCTGGGGTGTGGAAGGGAAGTCTGAAGACAGTACATGCTGTAGGAGAGAGGGTACAGTCACAAGGCTGGAAGCTTGGTACACCCTGGGCACAGATCCTGACTCAGAGAATGAGTCTCAGGAACTGGGCTTGCCCTGACCTGGACAGCATGCTCAGTTCTCCATCTGCACTGCCAAAGGGCCTCTCAGCAGAATGCACAGTGCCTCCCTTGCCCAGCTCATCCTGCTCCTGCCTCCAAGGCCTTTCTCAAGTGGTACCTTAAACCCCAAATGCCAGAGAGAGATGCACACACATTGGTAAGGAGAGACTCAAGAGGGGAGCTTATAAAGTCACAAGTCCACAGATTCCTGCAGGATATTTTGAAAATACAGTATTAGAATTCCCAGGATAGAAGGGGTGAGACTGGCGACCACAATAGCAGACCTCAAAGAGGAAAACATCACTGTGTGACTAGGGAGAAATTTCAAAGAGGCCATGGAAGGAGAAAAGGTCAGGAACTAAATGACCCAGGAACTTAAGCCAAAAAAAAAAAAAAAAAAAACTGAGGAATGCCAATGTTAAAGCTAATCACAGAGATTACTCTGTTTCACCAAAGAGACACAATGAGATGGAGAATCAGGGGACCTATTGGTGATGCTCCTGGTACAAGAAGTAGCCTCAAGAAAGAAAGTTCTTCCCAACTTGCCCTCCTCCATTGCCAGGGCTGAGGTCAGGGTTGAAAATGCAGTTAAGTGCTTAGGAACCTGACTGACAAACGAGGTGTAAACAAATCACCAGGACCATATGGCATCCACCTGGCAGTCCTGAAGGAATTCAAGGGTGAAATTGTAGAGCTGCGAACCAAAATGTGTAACCTCTTATTTCAAAGTCACTTGTGCCCTAGAACTGCCAGAGTACTCATGTAGCCTCCATTCATAAGAAAAGACCCAGGGAGAATTCTCATTTTTCAAACCAGGAAAGCCAGCAAAATATACGTGAACAGGACTACTAAGTGTGTAAGCAAGCATGACCTATCAGAGGAAAACAACAGAACAGTTCTGGTAAGAGCAAAGCATGTTTATAAGACTTTTTAGAGTAAATATGAATGCGAATTAAAGAGAATCTGTGGGTGTAACTTACATAAATTTACAAGAAATTAATAGCAAGGGATTGTAGTAAAAACACTTTTTTTAACTGAATAACGATGCGACGAGGGAAACACTTTTTCAGTATGCTCAGAGACGAGAAACAAGTAAAAAATAATAAATTGACCATATTCAAATTAAGAAATAAACAAGTGGAGTTCTTAAGGCATGAACAGTAGAACTGGTCTTATATAACAAACAGTCTTATAAATAATCTGTTGGAGGTATTGGAGAGCTACTCCACAGGTCTACACTCTTTCAGGCAAGAAAAAGAACTGCTGATCCAAAGGAGTGATAGGAAGGTCTTTTCAGGTTTTAAGAGCTGATGTGAGAGAGAAGGCTGAGTTTGTGTGATGGGATCTATCTGCCCCATGACAGCTCCTTAGTCTCCTCTCCCTTGATAAGACGAATTCTGGGCTCCATTCTCTGAACCTTATGGATGTGGGCCCCAAAACCTACATATGCTTGAAAAATAGGAACAGATGCAGATTTAACACACAGAAAATGATTCTGAATAGACTAACAGAGAGCCTTCACCACATCTGGTTAAACTCTGACCAGTCAGGTTCACCACGAGCTGGCCCTTCTCCCCTCACCTGCAGGACCCACTCATAGAACTTCACACATAGAACCTCAAACTCATAAGCCAAAGGCAGATATCCATAGAAAAACCATTCTGAAGCTATGAACCAAATATTCTAAAACAAACAAGAGTATGACTGGATTGACCTACTCCCTTGAATTAATTTCTGTTAACACATCTTAGGTCGGGCATATAGCTGGGAGCTAACCAGAGAAATGCAAACCTGAGTGGGTTCAACATCTCTTCCCTGTGATCCACATCTGCCTATCCCACTTCTCCAACTGCTTATGACATGAGTGGCTGCCACATAGTCAGAGGCTATGTACCACTTTCTCAGCACCATCTCTGCTTATCCAAGTCCATTCATTCCTTCAAAATGAGAAGCAAAATGACTCCTCATCATTAGCATCATGGGAATTTAAAACTTAACCTCTCATTTTTGGGCTTGAAGTCAGTGTTTTGTTGGAGAAGGCAGAAAAAAAAAGAGTTCTATATTGTGTCACCTGCTAAAACTTGTTCTGATGTAATATAGTGGCTACATTACATAGGTTCAAACCCTGGCACTGCTAGTCACTAGGTGAGTAAATGCAGAACCCAACACCCTCACTTGTCAAATGGATGGTATAACATTTGCCACTTCAAAGGGCAGTTCTGGGGATCATTTTAGGTCATGCTTAGAGCTTGGTACAGTAGCTGGTGCATAATAAGCACTCAACAAAATTCAGCTGGTACTAACAAAGTGTCCTTTCCTCTAGATCTAACAAAGTAATTCCTTTCTTGATCTTCTCCTCAAATCTAACAGTAGCTTTCAAGACTTTTTGAAGAGGTAACTGATTATAGCTGCTTCTGATCTACAGTGCTCAGCTGTCCCTTTAGCAACTTCTTGCGCAGTATTTGCTTAGACCTGTCTGTATGTCGTTTCATAAACTGTGAAGTCCCTTCCATGTGCCAGTGTCATCATTGCCTGTTCTTGGGTAAAGTTTGCATGCAAACTGGCAGCAAGCCTAGTTTTACCAGTAATGGGCCACTAACTGCTTCCAAGAGTGTCAACATATGAAACTGTTTTTGATGAATCTGTCGAAGTAAAGGGGGTGCACTGTGACACTAGACTCTGTCATCACTTTGAGAGCAGATCTATTGTTGGTGATGTCTCACTAACCAAGCTCACAATGCTGACACATAAGCCAGAAGCTCCATTTACAGGATGCCAAGAACAACAGCAAAATACAACTGTTAGAGGACCCAGAGAGCTCAGGTCAGCATGGTCGGTGGAAGCTGATGGACCAGGGAAACCAAACCATCACCCAAATGTTGCTTAGAGAGCATATAAAAGCAAGGCTAGAAGAGTCTGCAGAACAATTCATGGCCCAAGGGCAGTGGACCACAATGGGCTGGTGTATATACCCCAAGATTTGAGCTAGACCTTCCAGAGAACCAAAGTTCCCTTGCCTGCAGTCAGAGCCCGAATGAGCACTACCAGCTTCTGCCTCTTTAATAACCTGCCCTTCAGAAGTGCCTCAGCTGACCAGCAACTTCTGAACACAGTCTTTTCCCAGGCTGCACTCAGTACAATTAATTAGGCTTTGGATTACTAAATTACAGTCACATTTCAGCCCAGCATCCCTGAGATTACTCCCAGCTCATACTAATGGAGTCTTTTCTCTTCTTTCACACATTTGCAGAACATCTCCTGGTTCACAGCTATAGAGGATGGATCACATCCATGTAGGATGGACGGACGGACAGACCTAATTTAACCCTCAGAGGAAGCTTCATTTCTATTATTTCCAGGTTCCTAGGAGACTTCACTGTTACCTCTATGAAACCTCTATGGGTCAAAACTCCTCCAGGCTGGAATCCTCATCTTTTATTTGATTTCATGGTTCTTTAGTGAGTAGAACAAGAACTCATTAGCAGTAGGCACCTCATCAGTGGCATTGATTGATCTGTTAAGTGAAGCTGTAGTTATTTGCTTTCATTAGCAGGAAGAGACCACTTTTCAAGCACTGGTGAGAGAGAGCAGATTTAGGAAGCAGATTGGAACAAAACAAGACCAGGAAGAGGGTACACTGAGCTGCTGTCTGTACAAGGACTTGAAGAAGGAGGTATAACATGTCCCTGGGTTGTATTTAGAAAATGGATACCCACTACTTAGAAAGAAACAGCTAGTCTTCCATCACATTTATCCTGGCCAACATCCTCTTTTCCTTTCCTGGTGTCTTGACAGCCCGTGGAAGAACATTCAGCTTTAGTTCTCAGAAGAAAGAAACTTGGAGCCTGGGACATAAGTATGTCTTATTCTACAAATCACTGGCTTCTTATGCTGGGCAAGATGATCAAGAGGTCTTTGAAGAATCCATCTGGTTCAAGGACTGGTGTGCCAGTAGGAAATTCTAATAGAGGAGACACCTTGCTGGTTGAGGGATTCCTGCCTTCCTATGTGGTTGTGACATGGACATCTGCTCTCTTCTTGGTTTGAGTTGCAAGGCAATTTTGATGAAAACAGCCCATGTCTGAAGCCAGGCAACCTTGGGTGAGACCCTGGTTTTGACAATTTCTGACAAATCAATCACTTAACCTCTCTGAACCTGTTCTTTCAAAGTACAGGAGATATACTACCTTTCAGAGTTTGGGGAAGACTAGAGCTGACATCTGAAATGTGTCTACTCAATGGTTGTCTTAGGATGGGGGCTTTTTGGCTAGCTTGGCACTTGCAAAGACATCAACATTACAGAAGTCACCACCAAGTAACACCTGACTGGCTCAGAGCACGAGCATCCAAGCACACCTAAACAGGTGGGAACCCCACGCCCCCACACCCCCAACCAGGTGCAAGGATACCTCCCTCCCCTTCCTGGTCACCCTTCACATGGACATGCTGCCTTCCTGAGTCCAGAGTTCCAACCATGAATAGAAACCCTCCAGTGACAGACATCAGCATATAGCACACAAAGGTAGTGTGGAGAGAGCAAGACACAGCACAAAACAACCCTAATTAAGACAATTTCAATCACACAATTATATATGTAGAAGAGACCCTAGTAATCATTCAGTACAACCCTCTCATTTTACAGGTGGGACAACTGAGACCTTGAAAGGACTAGGGACAGATCCAAATCAATGATAGATCAATATCTAAGTCAACAATAGGTCAGTCCTAGAACCAAGAGCTCATGACAGGGTTGAGGGCTTTATTCACTATCCCACACTGCACTGCATAGACCACGGCAGCTGACACACAAGGCAAGACGCCAGAAGCAGAGAATGTCCAACATGCTCATTTAGCTTCTACTGCACAAACAACACTGGGATAGGCACTAAGGCTTTCAAAAACGTTCTCAGCTGTCCTCCAGGAGCTTAACATCTGTCAAGCTGGGGAGAAAACCCCTGACGTGTGCAATAGCAATAATGAAAGAAGGTTTGTGATGACAGGTCCTGGAATGTGTTCAAGGAGATCAGAGATGGGAACAGAGTGATGTCACAGAAGATTTCTTCCCCACCTGGAGTGGAACAATGCTGGAGCCTTACAAAATGGATGGACAGTGAATAGACCACTGCTAGGATGGAAAGAACCCTCAAGCAAAGGTTTCAGCAGAAGCAGAGTCTTGGAGTCTAGCCTGACTATGGTGTGTTCTCAAGCCAGTAAAGGCAGAGCCTCTGGCAACTTCTCCGAGAACCTGGAAACGATTACCTGGCTGCTTCCTTACCATCTCTTACTATCTCTTACCATGGAGCATGGAGCTTGGTGCTCAGAGCAGAGACCCCTGAGGATTTCAAATTTCTCAGAAATCACCATAGCACTGAGGTCTCTCTCACACAGACAAACACACACGCCTGCACACACGCAGGCATGCACTGGGATGGCGATAGAGTCGGCTGCTCAGATTTCTCTCTTCCTACACACCCCATGACCCACTCTCATCTGGGTTCCACCAGGCTCTGACCACTCCATCACTGAAGCAGCCTTCATCTCTGCTCCCCACAAAGGCTTGTCTAGGAATCCTCAGTGCCGCCCACAGGGCTGCAGTGTGTGGGGTGCCGCTGCCTCTTCAGTCCCTCCCTTTGCTCCACGCAGGCTCTGTCTTTCAGAGCAGTCTCTGTCTGTGAGCTTTTGAGAGGATGTCCCCAGAAAATGGGGGACAGGTCCAGCTACCTGTGCTAACCTCCTCCTAATGCTACCTTCCTTTCACTTTGTTTTACCTTAATTTTCCCTCTGCCATTCTTTCATCACTTCCTTACTTTATCCTGTTGTAGGCATAATTTTTATAAGCTCCTGTAACTCCTTTTTCAAGCAAGGTGGTATCTAAACGTGTGTCTGCTGGACCAGCCCATTTGCACAGCAGCCGGACAAGAGAAGCACTCCAGTCTCTCCTCCAGTGAAACCTTGGCATCACCATCACAGATTCTCCAAATCCATCCTTCCAGGTCTAAGCTGATGTCACCTTTCCTGTAAACCATTCCCTAGCTTCTCCTGGTAAAGCTCACCTCCTTCCTCTGAACTCAACCGCATGTGGGATCTACCCCTTAATAAAACTTACCCTATTCTACCTTGTAATTCATTCTAAACACGGGTAAAATAGCAACAACAACAATAATAATTTTCTTAAAGAAAAGCAGCTCTATGATATCATTCCCTCACTCAAAAATACTCAGTGGCCCCCCGCAATGAAGGAATCCCTCACTTTACCAGCAGCATACCTCTAGTTTGATTTCCTATTTTCATCCTACATACCTGCTGATGCAAACTGCCTACTGTTCCTTGAGTACACCCCGTTCTTTGCTACAAGTAAGAGGGGAGCAGGAGATTCTGTGTACCCCTCTCCAGCCCTGTCCCTGGGCTGCACAACAGATACAGGAACATACACATAGACTCAGTTCTGGGAGATTCCCAGTCTCTTAGCAAGTCTTTTTAACTTTGTTCCTCGGTATTTCTTTCTCCTCTTCCTTCTCCTAGGTCTCCATGAATTTATTTTCTCCCAGGGTAGTACAATAGAAAGAACACAGATTATGGAAGTAGACATACAGACTATTTTTTGGCTTGAATCCTAGCTCTGCCATTAACAGCTGTGTGATTTTAGGCAAGTCCCTAGCTTCTCTGAGTCTCTGTTTCCTTGTCTTTAAAATGGGAACCACAAAGGTTATTTTATTTACTTTTTCATATTCTTTTCCATTATGGTTAATTACAAAGTACTGACTATCAGTCTCTGGTCTCAACACAGGCACTACTTGGGACTGAGGTCTTTTTCACATCACAAATCGCATTGCTTCCCCGTACATCGAGTAGAAAACACCACATTGTCCCTCCCTCACGCCACCAGGCAGTGAAAGCTCCTCCCCAGCCCTTACCAACTCCTCCAAGCGCCATGATGTTTTCTTCTTAATGTAGAAATAAGTTCCAAATACCTCTATCAATAAGCATTATTCAACTGTTAGAGGGGAGAAGGCCTATATCAATACATACGTAAAATCCACCAGGCTCTCCAGATGCTGCAGGGCAGAGGGTGGGGTTTCTGATATTCAAATGCAAAATGAACTGTTAGTTGTGAGGGAGGTAGCCAGGGAATGGGGCTTACTCTAGCTGCCTCCTGTCAGTGTCTCTGGATGTCAAGTGTGCTTGGCAGGAACAGGGGACAGTACTTGATGGACTCTAACAGCTAAACCTCACTCTGTAGCACAGACAGCAAAAGAGCCTTCCAGGGACTCAGACTGCAGTCTGGGGCTGTCATTGGTGTCACTGAGCCAACTAAGCTTTCTGATTTCCGTCCTAATTTCAGAGTGATATGGATGCTTCAGAGTTGTGATCTGGCATGATGTCATTAAGCTGCCACCTGTGGAAAGGCAGGTTACCCCAGGTGAGGCTGACCAAGGCCCATGCAAGCACCCTTGAGTTCCACAGATGGAGATAAGTGATTTCCTTCCTGAAGGAAGACCATGCTCCTTCACCGACTTCCAGTTGATCCCAGAGTGAGATCTAGTTGAGTTATCCAAACTTTGTCATCCTACCCCCTTGGTGAAGGGACTGTCAGAACAGTGGCCCACCCAGGGTTAAAGGAGGCCACTGCTTATGAAGCGGAAGCCATGCTTTTCTCCATGCAACACTAGCAGGGCCCTATCATAATCAGACTCGCCGGCTCGCCTCCTCAAGGCCACGGTCAAGCAGCTGAGCTGGCAGAGCAGGTCCAGAGAAGACACGTGCGAGACATGAAGAGACCACAGTGGGTGGTAAGGAGACCATGGGAGAAGCCTCTTGACTGTGTCTTCACGTGTCATCATTAGTTGGAGATAAAGATCCAATCTGCACTTTCCCAGTGGCAGCAGTAAAGAATCTGCCTGCCAATGCAGGAGACGCAGGTTCAATCTCTGGGTCAGAAAGAGCCCCTGGGGAAGGAAATGGCAGCCCACCCTAGTACTCTTGCTTGGGAAATCCCACAGACAGAGGAACCTGGCAGCATACAGTCCATGGGGTCATAAAGAATCAGACACAACTTAGTGACTAACAACACCACCACAATGACCCAATTCTGAGATCTATGAGGTTGGGCAATCGGGTAATTTCAGTGAAGAAAAATTCAACTGAGGGCCTTGCTCTTTTTATCTTTGGAAATTAAACACATGACCTCAGATGCCTTTTTTTTTTTTAATCTCCAAAGCCTAGACGCTAAGGTACAAAATATAAACATGGCCTAAATCTATGGAGGGTGTAATGTGTATTTGCTCTGCTATTTAAGAATGTTCAATTATACTCTACAGGGATCAAGAGAAACAAACAAAATGAAGACAGATAAAATTAAGCACAAACAATAAAGAAGCAAGTAGCTCATGAGGCATGTTAGCCATAGATAAAATAAGAGCATGCACGTGTTGAGGAGAAGCTAGGAAGAAGGAAAGGATCAACCAGATACCTAACATTCATGCTGAACACCGATTGCTCTTTTGTGACACCCATTCAGGTCCCCTAAGTCCTCTGCCCACACAAGATCCAGAGCTGTTATCAGAACTGCTCTAGTCAGGCTTACCACCCTAGTGTTTCTCAAAAAAAAGTATGTGTTGGCCACAGGCAGCTTCTGCCTACTGTCCCCTCTCATTCACCTCTCAGTTCTGGTTCCCATAACCACATCATCAGCGGGAAGGGGTGACCTGGCAGAGACAGACAGGACCTCTGACCCTGTACAACATAGAAGCCAGGGATGTGGTCTTTACACACACTTGTACCCTATCCTAAGTGTGTAAACTCATCGCATATCTTTGGCTGAGTTTTCGGTTCCGTGATCTCAGGACAGTGTGTACCAACTATGTGTATAGAGGTCACCATTGCATCAAGGTTATTTCCTATTGCAAGAGGGGCTGTTGGGGGGTGACCTTGAAGAGTCAAGGTCATGGAATGTAGAAAGAGAGGAAAGGGGCCAATTTCAGGTCTGAGGTCAGAGTAGAATTAGGTACTTGAGGAAAGATCATTTCACTGAGAGCCAGGATATAAATGCCCTCTTTCTGGTTCTGCCACTAAGAAGCTGTGGACAAATTGCTTTGCCTCTCAGAAACCTGGGGTTTTTACCTGTCTGGAATGAGGCAATTAGGCTGTTATTGTTGTTCAGTCACTAAGTTGCGTCTCTTTGTGACCCAGTGGAATGCAGCACACCAGGCTTCCCTGTCCTTCACTATCTCCCAGAGTTTGCTTAAACTCATGTCCATTGAGTCAGTGATGCTATCCAACCATCTCATCCTCTGTCGTCCCCTTCTCCTCCTGCCTTTAACCTTTCCCAGCATCAGGGTCTTTGCCAATGAGTTGACTCTTCATATCATCAGGTGTCTAAAGTATTGGAGTTTCAGCTTCAGTATCAGTTCTTCCAATGAATATTCAGGGGTGATTTCCTTCAAGATTGACTGGTTTGATCTCCTTGCTGTCCAAGGGACTCTCAAGAGTCTTCTCCAGCACCACAATTAGAAAGCATCAATTCTTTGGCACTTAGCCTTCTTTATGTTCCAGCTCTCACATCTGTACATGACTACTGGAAAAACAATAGCTTTGACTAGACGGACCTTTGTTGGCAAAGTGATATCTTTGCTTTTTAATATGCTGTCTAGGTTTGTCATAGCTTTTCTTCCAAGGAGCGAGCATCTTTTAATTTCATGGCTGCAGTCACCGTCCACAGTGATTTTGGAGTTAGACTAAATTATCTCTAATACCCCTTCTGGAGCTCCCATTTCAGTATTTAAAGTCTTCTTCCAGCCTGCACACCACAGCTAAAGTGCATCCTTAGAAACTAGTGTTTGCATAAAGTTCCTGGTACAAGAGATCACCTGGATCCTCTGCATACCAGAATTGAGGAAGTAACTAAAAGTGAGGTTGGAAAAATAAAGTCTTTTCCTTAAAGTCTCATATTCTCCTAGTGGGTCAGATGAAGATGTCCAGATCCACCCTCCCTCACTCTGTACCCTGTTCCAGGTCAGCCTCCCTGGTTCTCCAGCCAGCTCTGGGCCTAGGAGGCTGACCTGAATGAACCACATCAAGGCTCTCTCACTCTCCTTCATCCTGCTGAGTTCAGCCACTGGAAAGCCCCTAACAGAAGATGAAGAGAAGCACAGAGAGTGAGGCTTGGATATCTGCTACCTCTCCACAACTTCTCTGGAGGTTCTGGTGGGCTGCCTGTGTTCCTTAACTGAAAGTCCCAGCTCCTTTCCGGGTGGCCCTCAACATAAACTCTCTGTCCCCAAGTTCTGGTATCACTTCTTCCTCATTCTGTTAGGTCTAGGGAAGCTAACCTCATCACTAGTCCCTGCCCACATTTACGTAAAGAGCCCCTTCACTTCCTCAAATGACCCACCAAGGCTGGGCCATCTGTTTCCTGCTGGATTCCTGACTGGTGTTCCTAATGAACCCATTTTCTCTTTAGCTCCATCTTTGAATGACTGATTCACCCTGAAAATCTCTGCACTATGCAACACACATTCCAGACTTTCTCTGGCACAGCTGAATCCCCAGACAGAGGCTGAGGTGCCTCTTTTCTCTGTAGCCCTCTACAAGCCTACCTGCAAAATTTCCTGTTCCACTTGAAAAAACATATCACAATGACTAAAAGAACCTCAGTTCTGTGCATGAAGGAGCAGCACAACAATCAACTCACTGTCCACTGAGCTCTTCCACCCAACTTGGTGACACAACATCTCTCTCTG
Organism: Dama dama; assembly: GCF_033118175.1. Classification (NCBI taxonomy): domain Eukaryota; kingdom Metazoa; phylum Chordata; class Mammalia; order Artiodactyla; family Cervidae; genus Dama; species Dama dama. The sequence continues at coordinate 50,281,073 of NC_083699.1, forward strand.
GAGATGGCCTTGTTGCCCCTCAGGTCAGTGTTTTCCTATTTATAAGCCTTTCCCTGACAACACCCAGCCCACCCTTCCAGAGAAAACAGTGTCATCAGGGCTGCCGGATCCCCATCAAACCCAGCTCCACCTCTGCCCCCTGGACTCATCACAAACTGAAGGCGACCCAAACTGAATGCTTTTGTCTGGCCTCTAGAGAATTTGTTTTTTTTTTTTTAAATTTCAGCTATATTGAGGTATAACTGACATACAAAATTGTAAGAAATTTAAACTGTACATCATGGTGATTTGTTATACGTATACATTGTGAAAGGATTCTCCACAGCTTGTGAACATACCCATCACTTCACATATTTATCTCTTGTTTTTATGAGAACATTTAAGTTCTACTCTCTTAGCAAATTTCAATTACACAATACAGCATGGTTAACAACAGGCACCATGACATAAATTGATCCTCAGACTTTATTCACTGTATAGCTGAATCTGTACCAAGATCTTTCTATTTCCTCCAGCCTCTGGTAACCACTTTCTACTCTTTATGAATTCAACATTTTTTTTTTTTTTAAGATTCCACATATAAGTAATACCACGCAGTATTTGTCTTTCTCCAGTTGACTGATTTCACTTAGCCCAATGCCCTCAAGGTCCATTCACGCTATCACAAGGGGTGGGATTTCCTTTGGCCTCTGGAGAACTTATGTTCTTTCTCAGTTCCAGTCTAAGCTTAACATCTCTACTTCTTGAAATGGCTTCTTAGTAATAATAATAGTAATAATAATGATGAAACAGTGATTGAGCACTTATGGACCAGATACCAATCCAAGCATTTTGTATGTTACACAATTCAGTCTCTACAGCTCTATGTAGCAGGTACCTTTATCATCCCACCCTATTTTATGGAAGAAAAGATGGCATAGAGGTCAAGCCACATGCTGAAACTCAGGCCCCTGAAGTCTGGCACCAGAGCCTTTACACTTTTTACTTTTTCTTAATGTTTTCTTATGAAATGCTTTAATCATCTCAGAGAGTAGAAAGAATAGTAGAACTTATCTCAATATACTCACAACCTAAATTTACCAATTATTAACCAGTTGCTGTATTTGACGCATAGTTTTTACACAATTATCTTGAAGTGATTGCAACATCATAACTTTTCATCTATAAATACAATATAGATTTTCTCATCCACAATACCACTAATCACATGTAAGAAAATTAACAGTAATTCCTTAATATTACCTAATAACCAAATTTAGATATATTCAAATTTCCCCAACTGTCCCCACAAAATACAGAACTCTTCATGAGTTCGCCTGTTGGCCTCACATATGGCCAGTCAGATCTCATCTGAATCATTCCAATTTTAGTTCACATGCTGCACCCACCCCCACCACCAATATGCTATCTGCTCCTTGCTGTACTTTTCCTTCTTATATGGTGTTTTTAAATGAAAAATCTCTCTCATCTAGTTCTCCTTCTACTCAGCCCTTGTATAAATCTAGTGCAAACCAGTCTTTCCTGGTGGAAAAGACCAATCTCCCCAATTTAGCTACAGCGGCACTGCGGCCACAGCTGTGTAAGAGCAGACAGCATGCACAGCACACAGCACTGTCTACGTCACTGTGACGTAAGGTGTCGTCAGGTGTGACGTAAGGCGGGGAGGTTCCTGAAGAGACGGTTGGGGGTCTCTCTGGGGTGAATATTCTTGCCAAGAGGAAGGAAACTGGCAAGTTTTGCTCCAGGTCTTTGCCTCTGTCACTTTTGTCCTGAAAACAATGTGTGTGCAGCTCAAGTGGTGTCAGGTGGAAAGGGGAGGCCAGGCTGGGTCACTCCAGGTACTGATGGCCACTTCTGAGAGTCTAGATGCCAACCAAAGGCAGTCCTGATATATACACCTGTTCTCTTCCTCAGGGCACAGCCAATCTGGGCCCAGCTCCTAATCAGATGCCCTCTCTGGGCACCCTCTCAAAAACCGTTAGGTCTTCTCCCACCCCAAGTGGACAGTGTGTGGAGGGAGGGTTGACAAGAAGAACAGGTCACCATTACTGTTTCTTTTTGTCCTACTTTCTACTTCTCTGATGAAGGAGAACAATGAGGAAGAGAGAAGTAGAAGAAGAGTTCAGAGAAGAGGGCATCAGCTAAGTCTGCCTGCATACTACTCAGGAGCCGAAGTCCTTAACTCACCTCTAAACACCAAAATGTATATCCTGCTTGTAAAGGGCTGCCAGGGGAATCACAACTTTTTTCACACACTGGTATTTTTTAAAAAGTCTCTTGCTATCTCTCAGCAATTTAAACTCCTCCTTATCCTTTAAGGCTTAATCAAAATCACCCCCTGAGTTTGACATCCTCATCTATGCCTCCTTAGCATCCTGTGATGACCTGACTGCAGGATGTATCGTGATGAGCTGTAATTATCTGTTTCCTTGGTTGTCTCCTCTGCTAGACTTCAAGCTCCTGAGGCTACAACCATGTCTTGTTTATCTCTGTACCCTCAATCCTTAACACAAAGCCTGTCACATATCAGTCATTTAGCAAGTGCTGGTCAAATGAATTCTAGCACTTCTCCCCAAACCGCCTTCTGTGTATTGCTGATGGCATGAGAGTGTTTTTCTTTATTTTTCTTTACTTAAAAAAAAATCCCCAGTTGCATCTCAGTAACTCACCTGATAATCAGAGTAACTGGAAAACACCATGCATCCTGAAAACTGAGTCTGTGTACATAGAGAAATGAAGCTGCCCTTTATCAGTATTCTGTATGCCAATTCTTTTATACCATGACTCCTGAAGGTTTGGCCCATCTTTTTTCGATCCCTGCTACACCGAAGTCAGTGCTTTACATATGGCACACCCTGAAGAAATGCTTGTTGAAATAACCTGATGGTGTCCATGATTCAAGCTCCCTAGAGAAGTTGACCATCTGCCAAATATAGCTACAGTGTGTTTGAATTATGTTAAATAGTCAACAAAGTTCGGGCAAGGAAGAAAATTGCCAATCCCTCCTGGAAGTGAGCAGAGAGAAGGACTTTCTTGCTTTCAAAATGTCCAAACATCTTGTTCTAAATACTGACATCTGTTTGCCTCCAGCTTGCTGCTCCCAGTGTTTGCCAACTGGCCGAGAATATCTGTGTTTTTAACCAATCATCTTCCCCCATCGCATCACTTCCTTCAGGAGCTGGCAATTTCACAGGCACTAGGGTGTAAGCACTATGTGGGCACCAAGGGCAGATATTTACCCGCAATGTGGAGGTGATGCTGTTGCCTCTGCGCCCTGGACAAACCTGCCATCAAAGTGTCCCAGCGGCTCATCCCTCTAGGAAGGCGCCAGCAGTGCCATCACCCCAACACAGTCCCCACTGCCCTCCCCTCCTCTGCTTCTCTCCCCATTGCCCTCTTAAATCATGTATCATCTGGCTGCGAACACCTTTAAAGACATTAAACCCTCATTTCAAATACATGAGTCCTCCTGGAGGCAGACTGACCGGCCTCCAGTGTTTGGCGACCACTTCCATGCTCTTCATTCCTGGGGTTCTCCCCTTGGTCTCTCCTAGCTCTCCTGCCTCTCCAACCCTATGTGGCTGTCTTAGGGGCTCCTCAGTCCCTCCCACCCTCTAAATCTGAGCTGTCCTGAAGTGATCCGTTTAGTTTTCTCTTTGCACAGCCAGGGACTCCAACTCCTGGGAAGGCTCCCCGCCTTGTGCAGAAACATTCCTCACTCTGAAATGCATGGCAGCCTTTCTCCTTCACATCCCTTAGAGTCCCAGTACTACATCAGGCACTCCCAAATGCAAAGATCAACCCTCTTTCTACACCTTTAGCCCCACACATCCACTGTGTTCCAGACAACTGCATTCTAACCACCTACTGTCTCCACACCTTTGACATCACCCCTCTCCTAATCAGCACCCTTCCCAAACACCTTCCTTTCTTCCACTGTGCCTCCATTTTCCTAAGGCATCAAGGATGTGTACAGTGTCAAAAAAAAAAACAAAAACAAAAGAGAGAGAGAAAATAATGAAAAGGAGTAGAGATTTACCCTTAGAAAGTAACAGGTGAGTATTAGCACCTACACTGGACACAGAGGTTAAAGATGTGGATTTCTAGGATCCACTCCCAGATTCCATGTCAGGAAGCCTGGGCTGGGGCCCAGGAACCTGCATTTTTTTTATTTTTATTTTTTAATTTTTGGCTGCACTGGGTCTTATTGTGCAAGGGCTTTCTAGAGCACAGGCTCTAGAGCTTGGGCTTCAACAATGTCCCCAAGTGATTCTGATACAAATAATCATAAGTCACATTCTGAAAAAAAACTGGGTCTCAGCAGCTGGGTACAGGATAAAGATGACAGGGCTAAAAATGTGTAAATGCCCAAAGGTGGCTTTAAATAGAAGCAATAAACTGTTACAAGGTTCTGTTGCATAGGGATTTCTACTAAAACCATAGAACCAGGATACACTGCAGAAATTATCCAGTCTCACCCCTTCATTTAACAAAGAAAAACTGAAGCTCAGAAGAGGTTAATTACCTACCCAAGGCCACACAAGTCTAAGGCAGAATGCTTAACGTGACAAAGGCTGTCTTTTTTCCATAGAAGTAAACAAAATAAATATGCCCATGCACGCACACACACACACAAGCTTAAAATGGTACTCTCCAAATTTCAATCTGCAAGTGAATTACATGAGACTTTTTTTAATATGTAGAGTCTGATTCAGCAACTCAGGGCGGCGGGGGAGGGGAGGTGGGGTGGGGGGGGCGGGTAGCTTGAGAGCCTGTATTTCTAACCCCAGGTGATGCTGATGCTGCTGGTTCACAATCCACCCTTTGAGTAGCAAGGTCTTAGAAAGTGAAATAACTGCCCTTCTGTTCTAAATAAATGGTCTACTTCTCTACAGTGAGCATTGCGCCACAGAAAGCTGAGCACCTCCGATTTCCTCGGCCATGCTGTGTGAAGGGAATGGACTTGCTACATCACTGCTTCCGGATCCAGGCCACTAATCACCTGTTGACAGCCAGGAGGGGTGGAACTCAGACCAAAGCGGGACTCATGAGCCTCCAACTGCAGCCCTGTTACCAAAACATCCATGGTGAAAAATGTGATGAGATGACAAAAATTTTTAAAGGACTTTAAAAGATTTAACCATGCACTTTTCTTGAAATAATAGTTAGAAAATTAGGAGATTATTTCCTTTTGAAGAAAACTTCCCAATTAAAAATAAACGTCCTTGTCTGGAAATACATGTAGAACCAAACAAATGGTTTTGTCTGGAATCAGGAAATAAAGATGCACTTGGGCACCATTACTATGAACAAAACTAAATGACACCCAGAAGAAGAATGGCCTCCTAGCACCACAATGTCTGACCTCACATCTTGGCTCCATCACTTACATGCCACAGGATGGTGAGCAAGTCATTTAAGCTCAGTTTCCTCATCTGTAAAATGGGATTATGATGAGCATTTCATGAGTTCCTACAGGAAAGTAGGAAAGAAAGGACAAGAAAGCACTTAGCATGATGCCTGAAATGTGATGAGCGTTCAGTACAAACTGGCTGTAAATATTTCCAGAGGCATAAGCACAGCCAAGGAACCACCATTTAGTGAATTCCTCAACCACTGAGGAATTCAGCTTCATCAGTCACAAGATAGAACTGTCTACTATACCTGCCTCCCCCAGGCCTTCTCTGGAGAAAGAGACACACACAAAACTTACCGGCTCAGTCTTTTCCATCCATCCTGGGACACCCCAAGTGCAGGCAGCGTGCCCCGTGACAGGGGCAAGTGTCATCAGTGGCTGCAACTGGGTACCCACTACCCACTTAGGAATCCTACCATCGGCAAAGCCACCTTGGGGGTATGTAGTCACACAGGGTCCCAAACGAGAAGGCCCCGTGCTTGGGATTTAATGTTCTGTGGTCACTGTCTCAAAATTCTTGATAATTCAATCTTAGAATATGTGTTTTGTAAGGGAAAGCTGATGGGAAAAGGGAGAATACGTTAGGGGGCTGAGGCCCAGGCTTACACACAGTCTACTTTAAGCCACCTTCCAGAGGTGGGTTCTCAGGGTCCCATTCCCCCACTTTCTAGGGCCCCAGGTCCTGTCTGGACACTCCATCCCTGTCCCATGGCAGAAATCTGGACAGGAATAGGCTTGTGGTGGTGAGGATCAGGCACACACACCCCCAACATCTCAAGGCAGAACATTCCTCCACTGAACTGGCCTCACCACAGCAAGCTCAGAGGGTGACTGGAAGGAGCAAGACTTTCTTCTAGCTACAGTCCCGGGAGCCAGCATGCCCCTGTGCTTTCACTACCCTTGGTGGTGGCCAGTCTGCTCAGGGTTGAAGCAGTGGGCCCATGGGAAGCGGAGACGCCTGCCTCAACTTCTCTGCCCCTGGCCAAGGGTCAGTCCCGCAGCTGGGAGAAGGGGGATCCCGGCAGTCCAGAGGCCACATGCACCAAGTTACAGGGGAGGGGGCCCAGCACCAGTAAGTGTCTGCATGGCCCCCTGAGTATCCTGTGCTAAGGGAGCACATCATTAAATAGAAATTGAAACCATCATGAGAGGTCAAGAGAGACACTATGAGAGAAAGGAAAGGCTTTATATTTTAACAACTACAATAGCACTTTTTTCTGTTTTTGAACAAGAGGCTTCGAATTTTCATTTTGCACCTTGCCTTGCAAATTATGTACCTGGTCCTGACCATCAGCCTCTGGCCCCACCCCAACTCACCTGCTGCTGCTGCTGCTAAATCACTTCAGTCGTGTCCGACTCTGTGTGACCCCACAGACGGCAGCCCACCAGGCTCCACCGTCCCTGGGATTCTCCAGGCAAGAATAATGGAGTGGGTTGCCATTTCCTTCTCCAATGCATGAAAGTGAAAACTTGGTGCTATTTTCACCTCACCTTCATCTCACACTGAGGGAGCAAGACCCAGCCCTTCTGGTGAAAGGAATCCCTGATAGGATAGGTACCAACCAGCCTCAAGGTCAGCAATGCCAATGGAGAATGGAAAAGAAGAGTCCCTGAGAATCAAGGCTACCTAGAAGCAAAGGAATTCTCGGGAGATGATATCTGACAACCTAAAGAATGACAATGAGGTTGAGGAGATAAAAGGATTAACATCACCTCCAGAAAATATTTCCCAACATTTATACCATCAATCCCAAGGTTCCCAAACTGTGTATCCAAGATACCTTGGGGCACCATAGCAAATTCATAGGGGCTCCATGGGATATTTAATTTTCTGAAGGAAACACATCATTGCTTAACACCCATCAGATACCACATGAGCTACTAGCACAAGACTGTTCTCAATTACAGCATTAAGTTACACTTCATTCCTTTTGATGACATTGTATCTTTGCAAAACTAGATGTGGGGCAGTTGCTATGAAAAAAGCAAGCACAGTACAAAAATAAATACAGAACAGGAAATGAAGAAAGTAATATCCAAACTGATTCCAAGTTCTGAGTTGTGCAGTGCCCAAAAGGGACATCCATCTCAGTAATGAGTAACCATGGCTATTTAAGAATGAAATAAAAAAATACTTTCCTTTCCATTTATGTGTATTACTTTTTCAAATGGCTACTACATTGTTAGGATGTAAGTACTTATTAAGTTTTTGGACCTAAATATTTAATAAACAGATCTATGAAGTCCTTGCTTGGCCTAGGGGTGCCATGAAAAAATTAGTGAGATGTTACAGAAGCATGAGCCGAGAAAATCTGGGAGCCTCTGCACTATACAACTCTTTTCTTTCACACAGTGAAAGTCTCTGAAAGGAGAGGACAAGGGTGAGGATTATGAGGTGCACAAACCCAGTGAAACCAGAGTTAGACTCGGCCAGGTATACACCAACAACTGACCCAGGGACACTTCTCTCCTTACGTTTGAAAAGGCTACTCCCAAAGTTAAAAAAATAAAAATTAATATTTATTTATTTATTGGCCATGCTGCACAGCATGTGGGATCTTAGTTCCATGACCAGTGATTGAACCTGAGCTCCCTGCAGTGGAAGCACACTCAACCACTGGACCACCAAGGAATTCCCCCAAATTCAAAATAAAACATGGATGCTAAAAAATAAAACATAGTAAATCTAGACCATTTCATCTTCAGCCTGGAGGATGGATAGTCCAATGTGGAAAAGGTTGAAGGAGATGTTAAATCCACAGGTGAAGGATGCAAAGACAGATACCAGAGGAAAGCTCATTGATTTAATTGAGCTGGATCAATTCCAGTAAGAAATCCCAGAGAAACCCAACTGCAGGTCAAGGTTATGAAGCCTGCAGTGCTGAGCCACGCCACAGATAAGGCTGAAGCTCTCTGGCACCACAGGGAGATGGGTAACTTCAAAACGTTCAAGCTTGAGAGGGAAGAAAAAAAAAAAAAAAATAACTGAGAGAAGAGTCTGGATCAAAAAGCAATCAAGGACTTCTATATTGGCAGAATAAAAGCTTGAAGATAAATGGGACTCTTCAGGTCACAACCTGTTTTATTTGTGGCCAGAAAGAATATCCGGCCCACCTATCGAAATGAGTTAACCTCACCCAAGACTTCAGGAACACAAAGATGTGGTAGCAGCCAAAGAGACAGAAGAAGACATACAGGTAGCTCTGTTACCATGAAATGAAGGAGGAATTTACATATAGAAGACCCTCCAGGGCTAAAGGATAATGTTCTGTGGGGAATTTGGATGCCTTGTGTCTCACTTTCTTAATACTGTCAGATGGCTTGAATCACCTAACCCCAGGCTTAGGGAATAAGCCTGGGCACCAGCAGGCTCATTGAATAGAGAGGACATTTGTGAGCCTCACAAACAGCAGAAACTTCTGGGCTGACCTGAAGCAGAGAGAGGTCTGGGGATGGAAACTGATGACATCAAGAAGTATGTCCCAGCCAAGTGCTCTTAGTGAGCTCCTCCTGCTTGAGAGCTGGTGCCTGCACATCCAGGGGACAGGGCCAGACCCAGGTGAGTCCTCAATCAACGAGGACTGCTGCAGTGAGGATGCACATACTCTCTCCTCTGTCCGGCTGCCCCTTCAGCTCCTGCAGGTGCCCTGGAGACTGGTGCATCTTTCCCTACTCTCCTTGACTGACCTTATTTCATTTCACCTTCTTGGCTGTTACCTACCTTCCTTGTCCCCGGCCCTTTGCTGTCCTTGCGGGTGTTCCAACCTGACCACCCTCTCTTGTCAGTCTATAAACTTTGAGAATTTCTTGACCTTTAAATCTTGGTTGTATTTCCCAGTTTCTCATCCTCAGCCCAGTTTCCAGAATAGCCATACCATCTGAAGACAGAGGGGCAGAATAGGTAGTGCAATGGGGGCAGCTCTAAGAAAAAGGACGGGATATGGGGCTTCCCCGGTGGCTCAGCTGGTAAAGAACCACCTGCCTATTCAAGAGAGGCAAGAGACATGAATTCAGTCTGAGTCGGGAAGATCCTCTGGAGGAGGAAATGGTAACCTGCTCCAGTATTCTTGCCTGGAAAATTCCATGGACAGAGGAACCTGGCGGGCTACAGTCCATTGGGTCCCAAAGTGTTGGACACGACTGATCATGCAAACACTCATCGTCCTGGAGGCTCGATCTCTGGAGCAAGAAGCACTCTGAGCATGACCCTCCCTGCCAGCTCTTCACCAAGCCACATGTAATAAAGGATAAATCAGTGGAAGTTACAGAGTTCTCTCTGCTAGGGAGGGAAAGGATCTCGCAGGGCCAGCCAAGACACATCTCTCTGGGGAAGAAGATTTGCCAAATGTCCAATTTAAAGAAATTGGAGGCTCTGAAAAACTTCAAAAAATTTTTTTCTCCTTTTAAAAATCCTCTTTACATACCAGGAGAGGAAACAAATCATGTCTTAAGAGTAGTTGTTATATATAGTTTATTGGTATCCCAAAATTGTTGACTGCACTCTTAGGAAGTGTATAAATATTTGGTGGGTCTCATAAAAGTATGAGCTAAGGATGCTATAACTGGCTCAGAATTTATCATGTATGGCTCACCTAGAGACTGGCAAGATTGGGAGTTCGTCATTGCTAAATTTCTAATGGCTGGGGACGGATATCAACCAATGACAGTTTATTCTGAATCTTGTGTGTCACATGTGAAAAAGGATTTTCTCCCTACTCCACCCTCCCAAGGCAATCTTTAAAGGACTGGCATTTTCTTAGAGCTAAGATAAGCAGAGGAGAAACCTCCCCTAAAGAACATTCTCAAAGAGACCTTAAAGACTTTCAAAATGACAATCATCCATTTCAGCACCTTCAGTCTCCAGTGAAGAAACTCAAGCCCAGAGAGGTAAGTGTCCTGCCCAAGATCACAGTGCAGGCCAGCACAGAGCTGACAGCAGCACGCAGCTCTCCCAACCCCGAACAGGGACATGCCACTCTGTACCACAATGCAGCCATCACTGTGCCATAAGCCAGACAGAAGGCTTGTGAAGATCCCTACTGACACCCAAAGCTAAGCCAACTTCCGCTGAGTCACAGTTTGGGGGAGTCCTCCTACCCACCCAAAAAAAAAGATGTGTGTGTATGTGTGTGTATGCTCAGTCATGTCTGACTCTTTGTGACCCCATCGACTCTAGTCCACCAGGCTCCTCTGTCTACGGAATTTTCCAGGAAAGAATACTGGAGCCGGTTGCTATTTCCTACTCCAGGGGATCTTCCCACCCCAGGGTCTGAATCTGTATCTCTTATATCTCCTGTATTGGCAGGCAGCTTCTTTACCAACTGTGCCACCTGGGAAGCCAGATAATCACGTATAAGTTTCATTTCAAGGACTGAGCAGTGCCTGGAAAGTGCAGCCTCAACCACACAACACTCATGACATGCAAGGCAAGGGGCTGTGGAAGGTTAAAAGACCCTGAAGTAGAGGATGAAAAACAGAGGGTTAAAAGTCCTGACACTTAAAGAGATAAATTGCCTCCTTTGTTTTTAACCTCCACAAAGGCTCTCCAGGAATTCACAAAGCTCTCCCATTTAAGCTGATGTATGGGGAGATCAAACTGTATTCAACAACCCAGAAATGGAAAAGTCCCAGAGAACAAAGCCTCAGTACTGCATACATTGAGGGTCCAGGAAGGGATGAATAGAGTGTGTACTTGGATGCAGAACCATTTAAGTGTAGAAGAACTGAAAAGTCTTAGCGTGGAAAAAAGTGACACCCACCAGAGTGTTTGACCAAGTCCTAAAAGGACTGGCCTTCCGCTCTACCGTAAAGAGGTTTAGAGTAGGATTTGACGCTGCCACCCCTGTTGTCAGATCCTGCCAAATATACAGTTCTAGGACTCAGGACACCTAAGGTAGCACATGATCACACACTTGACTATGGGTCTGTCAGAGAGGACCTTAGCTGGGAATCTGCCCTGGTCTTTGTCATGAGGACAGTTAAAACCCAAGGAGAAATCACAAACATGTTTATTCAATACCTACTGTGGTGCTAGATGGAATAGTTAGGGAGGTCTGAAAATTATCTCTATGTGTAACAAGTCAAATTAAGTCTTCTAAACAAACTAGGGAGGACTAAACGAACTAGGTAGAATGGCTCTAAGAGCTCAGTAACTAAGCCAGAACAAAGAGAATAACTTAGACGATCTCCTCTTGGATTCAAGAGACATACTCAACGGCATCAGGAAAAGGACAGAGGAAGGTTTTAGCTAACAGCAGCAGACTTTGGTGAACCCTGCACCCTTCAGTAGCCTAGTGGTTCTGGCTCAAAAATCAGACATTACAGTCACATTCTATGAGAATTTTTGTTTTTGTTTAGTCACTCAGTCATGTCTGACTCTTTTGCAACTCCATGGACTGTAGCCCACCAGGCTCCTCTGTCCATGGGATTCTCCAGGCAAGAATACTGGAGTGGGTTCCATTTTCTTCTCCAGGGGATCTTCCCAACCCAAGGACTGAACCCACCTCTCCTGTACTGCAGACAGATTCTTTACCCCTGAGCCACCTTGGAAGCCCATGCAATGAGAATTACAGAGCACTCAATTGTATAACCAAGTCTGGAGTGTGCCTCTGCTAGAAGTGAGGCACTGTGGAGTCTGTCAGGAACTGCTAAAACTCATTTCTGTTACCAATTTATATAAAGGCTTTTGGCAAATAAAATTCACATCCCACCACCCTCCCCCAAAAGTAACTGCAATACCAAATAATATGGAAATTTAGCACTTTTACCCTTTGGGATGAGGAATTCATTAGGCTTCTTCTTAAAGTTCCAAAGGTCCTGAGGTTAATGGTTAACTGAATGAGCTAAGACATTTGCCATAACCCCACTAATTAAAGAGCTACATTCAACTAGACTATAGACAATAGACTCCTAGAGAAACTTTGGATAGACCTACTGATAATCATAACCAACGAGGTTTACCTTAAAGTTAGTAAGTGCTAAGCAGGACATCCAGAATTCCATATTATAGGAAAGGAATACACATCTATTCTTAGGGAGACTTTGTCGCATACTCACAAAGCTCATACTGACAAGAAACTAACTAGCTCATCAGTGGACAGTACATTCCAAACCAGCCTGCTCTTCACAGTTCAGTAAATCAATGGTTCCAACTGTGGGAAAGATCATCTGAAAGTCCCTGGCCTGGTGTCTGGACTCAGTCAGGCACAGTGTGGAAGGTCAGCCCTCTGGCACCATGAATCTAGGGGCCACCTGTTAGGAAAGTCCTGAGGGATATATTCTGAGGGTTCTCCAGAGTCTGCAGGGAAGCACCAGGACTGGGGCAAAAAAGAAAACCACCCCAGAGATCTCTGATGCTTGCACACACTACGGCAGAGAATGACAGCACATTCTCCATTTGCTTCCAGAGGCTTCTGCAACCTTTTAAATCAAGTAGTAACAGGAAGATGGGGCATAGAAGAGGAAATGCTACCATGGCTGATGGTGAAAAGACTCAAGCCTCTCATAGGCAGCTATCTCTACCTAGTCTCAAGTTCTCTTGTTGCCTAGGAACAGTCGCAAAGCATGCTGGGAAGGGTAGCTTAAGCATCCAGGTGCAGGCTTGGTGGGTTCTCTAGACCAATTCTTGACCCAAACCCAACTTTATTCGTCTATCTGAGCTTGCATTTGGCTACAGGCCTGGGGATTTCCCCATTTTGCACATGGCAGACACTCTCCCTAGGAAGGAAAAAAATTAATTTGACACAAGCAATCAATCCCACTGGAATGTTTGCACACACTGAGCCAAGCAGAAATGGATCCTAAAGGGAGTACTTCTGGGAGGTGATGGGAATTTTAATGCTGAAAAATGATACTGTGTCAAGAACCAAGTATGATGGAGGAAGCACACACATTTGTATCCAAAGCATGAGTAACACACACACACATGCACATGGCACATATATACACATAGGCAAGTACACTCACCAACCTTATGGGGAAAGACATTTGGGTGTATAATTGTCCAGGCTTCCATTACTCTGTTTATTTTTTGTATTCAAAATGTTTTAAGAGATTGAAAAATACAGCAGTGTTAAACCCCTTTAAAGTAGAAAGCTAGAGAAGCTTGTGAAATGTTCCTATGATTCCAGTGTGATTCCTGAGGTGGCAGGCTTGGTGAAAGCACCCACCACCTCTAATTCCCCATGATCCCACAAAACCCTCTGCCTTTGTCAGGAATTCCCTCCCTACCCTGTCGACTCTGGATAATGAGAGCATCTTCCAAATGCATTCAAGCATCTCCTACTCTATGACCACCACCACCACCACATCTGTGAAAATAGGCTTCACCATGCTCTTGTTTACGTCCCTGAATTCCACTAGTATAGTCATTTCATATATTTGGAATGTTTCAATGTACTTTAAAAAAACTCTAATGTTTCCCTATATCAAAATGTGAGTTCTCTGAAGGTCTAAAGAATGTGAAGGAAAGAAGATGGAGTTCTGGGAAGAAGGAAATGTAGAAGAAAGCCAAGACAGTAGTTCAATTACCCAGTGCCTCCTCTTGAGATGATGTGGTTGGGCTGGGTTTGCACATGCCCTGGGGAAATGAAAACTTTGGACTGCTTTCACCATCTTCTTCAGGTGACACAAAGGAAAAGTTCAAGGACATGAGTTGGCAGGAATATCATTAAGTCAGTCTTCCTCATGCCTTGAGAGAGCTGGGAGAGCAGCTCTGAGGGATCCCTGGTAAGGGCATTCTCGAGGGTGTTCATACACATCCCTAATGACAGACTTGGGGTCCAAAGGAACAGACTGAGAAGTGTAGGCTTTTCAACACAGACCCAGAAGTCCCAGAAACAGGGCTCCTCTTTCAAAAGGTTCTAAGAGCCAAAACAGTTTTAAGTTACTGCTGACCATCAGCTGATTCTCAGGGGAATTAGAGCCCTTGATCACCAAGCAAGGATGTGGGGTCACCTGTGAGCTCTGGCATCAGGGTTCTGACCAAGCAGTCTAGAGATGCTCAGACAAAAGGCCTCAGAAGGATGGAAAGCCTTCAGGGAACCAGGGTATAAAGATCCTGAGACTACTTACCTCCTGGTTTCCATCCCTGCCGGCTTTACTATGGTCCAGTTAGCTCAGAATGTTAAAGATGGAAGATGCTTTTGAGACCACCTCACTCACCTCCCACATGGGTCTCAGAAACGGAAAGGGGTTTACCACCCTCATCAATCACAACACTGGGCTCTGGATGCCCAGCCCTTCACTCTTTCCACTTGAACCTAAACACCTGACACCACCATTTGCCTGTTTTGTTGATTTTTCCTGGACTGTCTGGTTTGCCAGTCTCCCAGTTTCTGCCACCATTACTGGGAATAGAGTTCTCATTCACCCTGATCAAATGAGAAATAATGTTCATAGCTACTAGGGCTGCTTGAGCCCCAGAGCCCTGGAGCCAAGAACAGTGCATAAAACACAAAAGTCTTCCTGTGTTAAAAGAAGCAGAAGAGCTTTGGTTAAAGAAAACAGCCAATAAACAAGTCCATGGCAAAAGACTCAGAGCAACAGTCCCAAACTGGACTTCATTTTTCTACCTATTTATGATGTATTTCAATCAATCTTATTTCTATAGAATACACATTCACAAAAACCTAGGGTGATGTTAAAGGAATTAGCTTTATTTGGAAAAATCAAAACTGACTGCAACTTGTCATTTTAGGAGGCTGAAGAGAGTCAGAAAGCAGATCCTAGCAAGGTAAGAGGGAATCCAGACCCATTAGAGGCCCCTAACTCAAACGTTAGTCGTACACACCAGAGAGAAATGCACGCATCAGCAGAGCAACTCTGTGAGTAATCCATCACCACCCATCACCCTCCTAAAGCTGGGAGCCCCTTGAAGATAAGAGACTGTGCAATACTCCCCTCTGGACCACAGCGCACGGGACGTAAGAAGTGCTCACTAACTGCTTGCTGGGAGAATCAACAATGCCTTGTTCACATGCTTAGGAGAACATACACACCTACAAGTATGTAGACAGAATCCCAATGAAGACAGTCTTAGAATTAAGCCCCATTTCTAAACCTTTTCCCCCCGAAAGTATTATTTTAACCAGGGTAACACTGTTCAAAATACAACGTACTTTTCTCTTTTGCATGTATATTTAACCTCCTCCTTACTCTATCAGAAGCATCTACTTGCCTCAGGGAAGTTCAGGATAGTTGCAGCAGCAGGCAAAGAGAAAGTGTTCGTGTTTAGCTGTTGACATCCTGGGTAGGACTTTTTTTAGTGCTCAGCTTGAATTCTCAACACATTCTTGTGGGAATAAACACACCAAGATCCAAAATGGGTGGACCTGACCATGGAGATCACTTTAAAACAGAGGTAAATAGTACTCAAGATGTCACATTAGGGAGATCCTTGCTACAAAAGAAGGAGAGGAAGCCCTTTTCCTCAAGTATCAGGGGAATGTGGCAAAAATCCAGTCTAGGAGATCAGACACCATGGTCTCAGCTTCCTCCTATATGTCAACTCAAGGCCCAATCAGAGTTTGGGGTGAAGGGGGCAGCTTTAGAATATAACACGTCAACAGGCGTGAAGGCACCTGAGAGCCCTCAGGCCACTCATGGGGTGGCTGCAGGCCTCTAGGACAGCAACTGCCCTTCAGGCCCGTACCCTAGTCCACAGGGTGTGAAGGGATGAAACAGCACTGTCCTAGCGGGTATATAGCTAGACAAGGCAGGCACAGAGGTTCTGACTTTTCACAATTGGCACCCAGTGAGCTGGGGATCTGCACATTTTTTCATTCCTTGATGATGGAACTCAGAGATGCTCAGAGAGCCAGTGACCTGAGCCTGCAGAGCCCTGGGGTCGGGACTAGGAGGCTGCCATGCACAGGGACTTTGACCCCACAGACAAACAGTTAGGACATGAATGTTAGTGCTTGGCATCAGACAATACCCCAGAGAGGGATCAGATCAGACCAGTCCCGCCCCTATGAGGCAAAGACCAGGGGAATCCAACCATCATACCATGACTCTCCAAGTACCCCTCTCCCCCTACCCACGCCATTATCACCACAAGTTCACAGGTGCACCTCTACAGACCCAGATCAAGAGAAGTGGGAGAATATGAGAAAATCCAAGTGAATGGGAAATTTACCTGTAAGAAACAGTCATCTAAAAAGACAAATTCAGGGGGAAAAAAACCACACACATACATGACACACTACAAACTAGCCAAGTTGAGGTGGAGGGAGATCAGCTCCACATTAGAAAAATTTTAAAGTTACATTTTCTTTGCACAGTCAGGTGATAAGGAGTGTGCAACTGAGCTGCAGTGTCACCCATCAGAGAAAAACCCATCCTGGGTTTTGCAGAATGAGCCACTCTTCACTGAGCCACTCTTCCACTCAGACACACATGTCTCTTTTCCAAAAGCAAATAGAACATATCATGAAACGTTTCACTCTATCCCTGGTGCAGCCAATTCCCTACCAGACATGAAAAAACGTACAGTCCTCAAAGGAGGTACAGCTGTCACTGCCATCCAAGTCCCCTGGCTCAGCTTTCAACCACACTCAAAACCAAGGGAGATCCCAGAGAAAGGCGGCAGACAAAATCCCTTTTCACTGACTCAGCAATTTTATTTGTCCAGCGTATTTTCCTTCTATTATCTCACTTTATCTCATATTGCTCCTATGATGTATGGCAGGGCAAGTGTGTTTACCTCTCTCTTCAGATGAGGAAAGACAGGTCCCATCTGTAAAACCAGACATTTTAACTGGCTTGGCGAAGTCACAGAGATAATTAGTTGTGGGTAGAATTGGAAACCAAGGTCTCCTGAATCATATCCTTGGATTCTTCTAGCCAAACACAAACTATGGCTTTTGCACACACAGCCTAAAGCACTTCCATACCTGTGGTATTGGAATTAACTTTCACTCAAAGCCACAAAACACATGTGGCTTTTTTTGGCTAATTGTGACTTCAAATCTGGCTCCTAAGTCACTTAAAGGCATACAGCAGAAGCCAAGAATGGCCTCTACCATTTATTTAAATGCCATTAATAAAAGCGTCAGTGAACACTGCACAGAAAGTTAGCCTCCAGAGAACAGGACTGACTGTTCTCCCTCCTTCCTGATAATAAAAGCAGACGAAGCATCCTGATCCTATGGTTGTCCTGCCGTCACCTCTGAGAGAGATTAAATAACGGGTGATGCTCTTGCTACTCTTTGGACCAAATAATGTTCGAGAACAAACACTGGTCCTCAGAAAAGCTGGGTTATAAATGTCCACCATTAAGAGAATGGTTAAATAAAATGTGGCACATCCACACAACAGAATGTGACACAACTCTTCAAATAAATGAGGTAGAACATATGCATTGACATGGAAAAATGTCCACAATTACAAAGTGATAAAAACAAATTGCAGAATAAAAGGGATAGCATAATTCTCTTTTTTGTCAAAATATGAAAGAAAGCTAAGCATTTGTGATAAATACATACTTGCATATGTAACAGGTACCTATGTCAGTCAAATTTATCTTAACATCAGGGGAAAGGAGGGAGAAAGAGCATTCACTTTTCAACATCCTGAAACCATCCTATACTTTCATTTGTGTAACTATTTCTTACAACAGTATCAATGCCTTTACTCCTCCAGACAACTGACACATCCTCTGTCTTCTTTCATTACCCCATATAAAGAGTATTAGCTTATGAATGTCTCACTTTGCTCAATAGATACATGTATACTGATATATCATACATTTAAACTAATTGAGGGAAATGGTTTCATTTAGGAAAAAGTCTAAATGTCTAAGTAAATGTTCTATGAAAGTATATTGGAAACCAAATCTCTCTAAACAAAACCTTGTTTACCACCTACTTAAATTATCTTTTAACTTATAGACAATAAACACATATGAAATGAATCAATGAATGAGTGAAATTCCCTTTCTGATTGACTTCCAATGAGCCCTTTTTCCCTGTATCAATCTTCTCCTAACCCAAAAAGAATATAAACTCTTCAGAGACAAGGACCATTTGTTACTCACCTTTAGTAACTCCTTTAGTACCTGGCATAATACTGGGCACATCGTAGACACTCAGTCAATATTGTTTAGTTGATCCATTTGAATGTTTGAACTTCCCTATGTGGATATGAAATTAAAAGATGTTTGCTCCTTGGAAGAAAAGCTATGACCAACTTAGATAGCATATTAAAAAGCAGAGATGCTACTTTGCTGACAAAGGTCCATATAGTGAAAGCTATGGTTTTTCCAGTAGTAGTCATGTATGGATGTGAGTTGGACCATAAAGAAGGCTGAGCACTGAAGAATTGATGCTTTTGAACTGTGGCATTGGAGAAGACTCTTGAGAATCCCTTGGACTGCAAGGAGATCAAACCAGTCAATTCTAAAGGAAATCCACCCTGAATGTTTATTGGAAGGACTGATACTGAAGCTCCAATACTTTGGCTACCTGATGCGGAGAGCTGCCTCACTAGAAAAGACCCTGATGCTGGGAAAGATTGAGGACAGGAGGAGAAGGGGACGACAGAGGATGAGATGATTGGACAGCATCACCAAGTCAATAGATATGAGTTTGAGCAAGCTCCGGGGGATGGTGAAGGACAGGGAAGTCTGGGGTGCTGTAGTCCATGGAGTCGCAAAGAGTCGGACATGACTGAGCAACTGAACAACAACAACGTGTATTTTTGCAAAAGAAGGGTGCGTTAGTTTTCCAGTGCCTGTGGGATATCTGTAAGCAAGCAGTAAAAGAGATCCCCTCTAATTAATCCAGAATAAACAACAAATGTTCGCTATATTTCACAGTAAATATTGATTTCATAGGTCTTTTTGTTTAAGGTAGAATTGCCTGTCTACACAAAACAGATTCATTTCTTTAGCACAATGTTTCATTACGAAACTCCCAAATGACCTGCACACCAATAAATAGCTCTTATAAAAAGAAAAAAAATTCAAGCCAACAAATACTAAATAAGCAAGTATATGCAAGGCACTACATTAATGGTGAGAAGAAGACAGACAAGTCCAAAGCAAAAGGTAGAGCCTACTTGGGGAAACCAGATATGACCGTTTTCCAAGGTGGGGCTTCCAAAACGTCTTGGAGTCATCGATGTTGAGTAAAGTTCTGGAAAGAAACTAATGTCCAAACAAGTCTAGTGTACAGCTCACCACCTTGGACATCTCATCCAAGTCACCAAATAAGGACTCAAGAATCCCCTATTTTCACCTCTACTCTAGAGGCTCCAGGGCTGAGCGAGATGCAGAAGTCTGCATACCTAGCTCACTCTGAATTCAACTGGACAGATCATTCTTTAAAGCAATTCTTACCCATTCTCCAGAGAATGGATCCAATCCATCTCCTCTCTTTATGGGATCTCAGCACCCCGCAGTCCTTCAGATGATCTTGGATCCCACTCACAGGGAACAATGAAGTCAGTCTTCTTAATAGCTTAATAAGGACTTTACCATCTGACCTATACATCTGACCTGAAAACCTCCTGGTCTTTTCTCACAGCCACAGAGGAAGAGGTGTCCCTCCATCCCAGAGATAACCTCTTTGCCTGGGAACCTCATCCTTTCCTGACTTCTGAAGAAGGTAGTACCCACTCTGATACCCTATCCACACGCATACCACTTTCTATCACTTTCAGTGTCTACCACTATTTCCTCCTGTGATTTTTTTCTCAAACACTCAAAGATTTTACTCTCTCTTTAAAGCAAACAAACAAAACTTCACTGGACCTGATAACTTTTAAAAAATTTATTGAAGTACAATTTGCATGCATATAATTCCATATATAAGTCTACAACTCATTGAAAGCTCACAAACAGATCACACCATACCTACGACCAAGAAACAAGACAACCAGTACTCCCAAAATGCCCCTTCAGTTACCATTGCATTATTTTCCTTACTTTTATTAGCAAACCTCTTCAACAATGGTCTATCTTCATTTTTACCATCTCTTCAGCTATTTCAGAATAAGCATCCCCTCTTCCATGAATCCTCCCCACACCCATGCAGATGAGGCTGTTGATCCTTCCTCTCTGTTCTCAATGTACAGCATGTGATCCTTTGTTTATGTGTCAGACAACTCCACCAGACAGTCACCCTCCATGTCAGAAAGATGATTTCTAACTTGCTGGTATGGTCTCAGCCTGGCACTTAATTAGGTTCATAGCTGGTGTTTGACAGTTGAATATGAATGAATGCAAGAATGAATGAAAAGATCCACTCACTGAAATCTAGTGTTTGCTGAAACTGATCAGTCTCTGTCCAGTTCTCATCAAAAGTAATCATGATATTTAGCTGTCAAAATGCAATGGCTAGGATCATGAAGAATGACTAGAAAATTATACTGTTCCAATCACTGGTTAAGCATTCTCTTTATATCCAAATATTTGAGCCTATTATGTGCCAATGGCCTGGGGTA
Source organism: Dama dama (assembly GCF_033118175.1). NCBI lineage: Eukaryota > Metazoa > Chordata > Mammalia > Artiodactyla > Cervidae > Dama > Dama dama. Next base: position 50,301,933 of record NC_083699.1, read on the forward strand.
CAGAGACAACATCTTGCACCCACCCTACAAATGAAAGCTGTGACGTCACTCCCAGTGGCACTCTGTCTTTCCATGGCCACAGACCCAACATGGAGTCCTGCGAATCTTTCCCCTTAACTGCTCCTGAAGATACTCCCCCCTCTTCCCACAATCTCCTTTCTGGGAGAGTAACAAGTCAGAGACAGGAATCCCCCAGGAGCCCCAGACCCCTCCCCCTAGCCCCCTTTTGTCACATCCAATTAACCATCTGCCATTCTCCTGGGTCTCTCTCTAGGCCCACTGTCCAGCTGCCAACCGAACACTGTGCTTCCCCACCCCCATACCCCATAGATGCACATTGTCCCTGGGCTACAGGGTAAGAGTATAGCCACATTCCCAATCCCTGCCTGCCATGCCCTGGAATAACTGTAACTGCAAAATTAGAAATCACGTCCCTACCTACGTGGAAAGAAGGAAAGAAAGGAGAGAGGAAGGGAGGGGGAGAAGGAGAAGGGAAAGGAGGGAGGAAAGATGAGGAGGGTATCACAGGGGAGGGGAGGAAGCTACTGAAGCATAATTTGGAAATTCTAACCAGTAATATAATATTATATGCAATATAGTCTTACTAGGAATATATATAGTCATATTCTATTATATATAGTCATATTCTATTACCAGAAGTATGATCCCATTTCTATTACTATCACAATCTATAGCTACCAAATCAAGTAATCCTGATAGGTAAGGTTTGTTTATTTTTCACCCATTTTACACATAAGGAAACTGAATCTCAGGAAGGCTGTACCTTGTACGAGACACACAGTAAGTTCCTGTTCTAAGACTCTCTGATTCTGAAACTGAGCCACACCTACGGAAATTTCCACCTCCTCCTACTCCAGGGAATAGAAACCCAGTCCCCCCAGAGCCCACCTTTTGGTAATAGGATCCATAGGATCCCCTGGATTCCTACTCCGTCCCCTAGAGGGCCACATAACACACCTATCTAGATGACAGTTCTTGGGTCTGCCCCTGAAATGAGAGCTGAAGGGAGGGCTTTGGGGCCAAAGGAATGGGTGTGCTCACTGGCATCGTCTTCTGGTGTGAAGCATTCCTCTTCATGGAGAATGGGCAAGAGGCTCCTCCATGACCCCTGTCTGCTTCCTCTTTGTTTGAGAGCCTCTAGAGGCATTAAGGAAACAGAAAATTCAGAACAGGTCAGTCCCTGACAGAGAGTGTACCCGATAGCCAGGCATGAACCCTACTCAGGAAGCTGCCCGAATAACTTCCTGCCTGAATCCTCCTCCTCTGTCCTCTCCTCATTCATCCTCCACCGCCTCCGCCCCCCCCACCCTCCGCTCCCCCGACAACTTGCCTTTCTGACTCACACTCTGTAGGAAGTGATTCTACAGACCCCTCTAGAGCCTGGAGCAGATCCCACCTCAACCTGCAGAAGCAAGCCACAAGTACTTCTAAAAGGATTGTTATTTTGGGACTTCCCTTTCTAACTTCTCTGCCCAAGGGGCCTTTTAGAACCATGCCAACCCAGCTCACCCACTTCACAGCTGCCCTCAGCTTGCACTATCCACCCCAAGCACAGGACCACAAGCCCCTGATTCCCGAAGCCAGGCAATGCTCTTTCTGTTGGGGTTGTTGACCAAGCGTATGGTGCCCTCATCTGAGCTGCTGGCCAGCCGACTACTTTACTGAGGTCCGCCTTTCCCCAGTCTCCTCCTCTGACCCGAGGCTCAACCCCAGCTAACCTGGAGATCCACCCCAACATGCTCATCCAAGATCATCTTCCTTCAACTGCTCGTCTTTTCCAAATATTCATTCCCTTCCCCAAGCCTGCCTTCTCCCTCCTCCCCACTCCTAGGTATTCACAGATCTTCTCTACCTAAAAAAAGCCTCCCCTCAACTCTGCTACCCATCTCCAACTACTTTATTATTTTTAACCTTCCCTTCACAGCCAAACTTTTCCAAAGAGTCATCTATATGCACTCCCACCACTTCCTCCCCATCCACTCAACTCCCCATTCCCCTTGAAATTTGAATTCCACCTCCCATACACAAGTTAATGTTATCTCAAAGGTTACCAGTGATCTCCCAGTTTCCAGAACCCAGAAGGTTTGTTCAGTCCCCCTCTCCCTCAGCCTCTCTGCAGCACTAGATCCTGTCGATGGCCGGATTGTTCCCAAGCCCTGCTCTTTCCTGGTTCTCCTCCAGCCCTTCACTCAGGTCTACAGCTCTGTCCTTGGCCCTCTGCCCTTAAGTCTGTATACACTTTTCATTTATTATCTCATCTATTCTGATAGCTCCAGCCACAACTTCTTAAGGATATCTCCCAAATCTATATTTCCGTCTCTGGCCTCCCTCCAAAGCTCCAGACTCCCTCCGCTATCCGCCTACTGAATCAACACCTCCCTAAGCTATTTCACTGACACCTGAAAAGCAACATGTCCTAAAGAAAGTTCCCAAATCCTCCCTCTCCTCTGCCTCCCCACAGCTGCTCCTCCTCTTCCTGAACTCCTGATTTTCATTTAGGGTACTTCCATCCTCCCCATTACCCAGCTAAGCTTTGAAGTCATCTTTGAGACCTGCCTCTTCCTTAACACCTCTACATCCAAGTTACCAAGTCCTACAGACATTACCTCCATGAGTTCTCTCATAGCCACCCCTGCCTCCCCGTTAAAACTCTGCCATCTCAAGTTCAGACCCTCCTAACCTTTCACAGTGGTCTCCCAATCCAGCTCTGGCTACCAGTTCCTCCCCTGTTGCAACTGACCCTCTGCAGGGAAGCCAGATTTATCTTCCTGATGATATCAGCACCCCAATTGGAAACTTGCAGTGGCTCCTGAAAGCAAACTGAAGAAAGACCATACTCTGGCCTGTCATTCAAAGCCTGTGGTTATCTAAGAGTCCAGTAAATGTTTAACAAATGAAGCAATCAATCAACTTGGTCCCCATCCCCTTCTGACTTTGCTCTCCCATTGACCATCCAGCTGAATCCTCTGAGTCATATAAACTGGACCACTGACTGCCCCCAAATATGCCATGGATGGTCGCACCTTTTTTTAACACTGTTCCAACACTGTCTTCCCCATCTGAAGTCTACCCATCCTTCAAGTCTCAAGAAGTAACTACTTCCTTGAGGACACAGCTCATTTGCCACTTTTCACTCTACTTGTCTATCCCTCATACCCATGTTTTCTAGCTAATATCCAGCTCTCTTCTAATAAAGCCATGGGACAGACAGGGAGGAGATGAAGCTAATTCTCCAACAGTTTCTTCTTTACTTCTTTGTAATAATTCCTCTGTCCTCCCAGCTAATTCTCTCTGTTCTCTCACTCAACAGCAGACACAATTTCAAGCAGCTCTATTGATCCAAGAGCCCTGTGGCTGTCAATCATTTCCTAGTTATTTTGCTGCCAGTCATTCACACTCAAAGGAGTGGCAGGAGGAGTCTGAACAGCATGCAGACAGAGCAGAAGCAGGAACAGACTGAGTCACTGCACCCACCTGAGGCTCAGTGGAAGCAAGACCCCATTCTTGCTGGGCTTCTCTAGATGGTATGGGGCCATGTGGCCCAGGGCCTGGGGGACTGGCATTTTTATACTTTGGTGGAGGAGGAGAAGTGCCCTGATTTGTTGCAAGGAGGGTGCCCCATCCAGTTCCCATGGGAAACCAAACTGAGAAGGATTGGAAAAGGTCCCATGGAGGTCAAATTTAATAAAAGAATACTTGTCAGAAGAGGTACTTAGGGTAACACAATGTTTGATCTGGAAAGAACTATCTACATAAATTTGGAGAGAACTGTACAACTTCTAAAGACCTTTCACATACAGTGTCTTATTTGAGTCTTTCAACAACCCTATAAGGGAATTGGGGTGGGGGCAGGCATCATCCTCATCTTACACCCTAGATGTTACTCGCTCGCCCAAGTCATCCAGATAAGTTGAGAGCAATGGGGAGGGGTCACCTCCTCCTCTCTTACCTGACCTCCTCAGCCTCTTTCACAGGCTTTTTCTCCCTTTCCCATCCCTTAAATTCAAGTGCTCCCCGAGGGGGGGTATTATAATTATATCCATTTTCCTTCCTGCTCTATATTCTTTCTTGCAATGATTTTATACACTCCCAGAGCACAGCACATGGCTGCACTAGGCACTCGATAAATATTTGTCAAACAAATGACTAAATAAATGAAAGAAAAAGAGCCAAGGCCCAGACTCTAGCCTTCTGATTCCACCCAGGCTCCTGCACACCACTGTGATGCCTCTCCAGCACCCCTCTCACTTCATGTCAAAAGCCCCGCGTGGTCCCCCTTCAGGAGAGTCCCTCAGCCTCTGTGTCATCACATCACTTAATAATGAAAACAGCAGCTAAGGACAGCTAGGATTTCTTGTGTTCCTAATGTGGGTCAGAAACCACCAGATGTTATTTACATGTTTTTCCTATTTAATTCTCTCAACCTGTGAAATAAGCATTCTTGGTCCCATTTTGCAGAAGACTGAGGATGACACAGATTATATAATTTATTCAATATTCCACCCTTGATTAGTGCTGAGCCTATCTGATCCAAAACCCATGATCGTCCAGCTTCTTGGCCTTAGCACCACTGACATTTGGAAGCTGTAGAATTTTTTATTGTCCTGTGCATTATAAGATATTCAGCAGTATTCTAGACTTCTACCCAAAAATTCCAGTTGCCACCCCCTCCCTGAGTTATGGCAACCAAAAAATGTCTCCAGACACCACCAAATATTTCTTGGAGGACAAAACCGCCTCCATTTGAGAACCACTAAACTAAACCCTACTGCCTACCTCCAAAAGTGAACTACCAAGTTCCAGAACCAGAAAGAACTTGGAAAAGTAAAAGTGTTCATTCTTCAACAGCTAAAAAGGACCTCTAGTTCACCTATTCTGGTGTTTTATTGACACTGACAGTCGGGCAGATTTTTTTCACTTCTCAACTAATTTTTTTCTAAAGCTTCAGTTTATTCCAACACTTCTTCCATACCCCAAGAGATTATCAAATACAACTGGATAGAATGCACCAATAATTGAGTTATTGATGATTACTGGCACGAGGATAAAGCAAAGCCTCCCAAATCTTATGGAAGTGTGCCTAGATGTTATATGTCCTAAAATATATTAATGTAGAAATAACCAATATAAATACAATATTAAAAATATTAACAACATTCCCCTTTCAGAGCAACAAAGTCCTCTCAATACTCCATCAGCAGTTCTTGAGAAATGGCAAGATCAAAAGCCCAAATCATGATGGGTGGAAGTGGAGGAGAATCAAGAAGGAATGGTAAATATTAAATTAAGCATCATGTTTACATTCTGCAGCAAACACAACATCAAAAAGAGATGCTTTTCTTTGCTGCAGAAGAGTGCTCAGAAGGTAAGAGACTCCACCCCTTTCAGGTGCCTGACTATGCACAGAAAGGATGATGATATTTACCCCAAAAATTGCACACCAACATAGGGTGTTATTCCAAAATGTCCCTTGTCGATGATCTGGACCTGACGATGTCCAGTTCTCTAGGTGGGATGGGGTTTTTATTTAAGAGAAAAATTGAAAGAGTAGTCAGGGAATACCAATATATCACCACCTTAGATTAAGCTACTGCTTATATTTTGCTGTGTTTGCTTTACCTATATCAGAGGAAGATAGCTTGTTTTGGTTTGGTTTTGGTGACTCATAAACTTTTTAAAAGACCTTTTAAAGAACAAATCACTTAATTACGTGAAAAGGCTAAAAACAATATAATACCTCTGATGAAGTGAGAAAATGAGTACAGACAAGTGAGTGTTGTAGGAATTCCGGGGCGGGGGGGCGGGGGGGGTTGTGGAGAGTTGCTCTTGTGGGCTGTGAAAGCTTCCAGAAGAATGTGGTGCTCAAGTTTTGAAGAATGAGTTGCATTTGTAGAGTAGAGGTGAGGAAACATGAGTCAAACTGCCCTTGGACAGTGAGAAGAGCAGCCTGGCTAAAGCTGAGGTGTGAAAGACAAACTTGACCCTCAAGACAGTAGAGGGTCACTGTAGGTTCATAAACCAGGTGTGATGAAAGTACTGCAACCTACTTTAGGACGTGCAATCTGTCTGCAGATGGCAATTTGGAGTGGGGGTGAGAGAGCCATTCCAACGGCCAAGAATAAAGGCTACTGAAAGAGTCCATGGCACCATAATGGGTCTCCTGGCATAGGGCAGAAGCCCTGAGAATGAAGAGCATGGACTCACTATGAAAGATAATTCAACAGAGATAGTTAGAAGACAGACTCCTCAGAGACAATCAAGGTGTTAAATATCAACCCTAGGAAAGGGAAAATGTCAGTAACAGGAATAAGGAAGACAAAAGGAGAAGCTAGTTTAGGGACTTGGAAAGACAGAGTTGAGTGTGAGGCTGACCAAAGTCCAAGTAATAGAAAATAATCCAATTAAAAATGTCTTGACTCACAAGACCAAAGCTCAACAGAAATATATAAGATATTTCCACATCGATTTCATTAAATTTATCCTCTGATTTTTTTTTCCTTTGAGTCTTAGAGAAAGAGGTTTCTCCTTGGTTCACCAAAGCCAAGATTTTACTTTTACTAGGGAACCTCCTCTGTCTCACCTCTTCAGATATCTAACTCCATCAATCTAGCATCTTCAGTTCTTCCTGCCCAGAAGCTCCCTCCCTTCCACATCTAAAGCTGTTCTGACTCTCCAACAAAAAAATGAAAACTCTTTTTCTTGATGCTAATATCCTGTCTGACTAGCACTCAAATTCTTTTTGCCTTCACCAGTAAACTCCTACCCACCCCAAATGCCTACCCCGAATGCCTCTTCTATTACTGTGCTCCCAAGAGCTCACAGTGGCCTTCTTTTTATCACATTCAGTGACACTTACCTGGCATTCCTCTTGTTCAACCTGTCTGCAGCTTGTCATCACATCAGAACCCACGCTGACTCCCTGGGGTCTCTAGGATCAAGTCTCCTTTGCTCCCACTTTCTAAACAAGGACTTCTCCCCAAATTCTAACTTTAGCCCTCTCCTCTTCCCTCTACCCCCTCCCTCTGAGAGCAGATGCATTCACAAGCTTCAGCTGCAGCAAGCCTCGATGCAGAAGGCTTCCAAGGCCAGCCCTAATCTCCTGCCTGTGCCCCTGTCTGGAGTCCCATTTCTCCCACAAACCGATTCCACCTGTATGCTCCTTAATCAACTCTAATTTTCCACATCCAAAGCGAACAGCATTATCTGCCCTGCAAAACCCAGCTCCTGTCCTCAACCAGAGTGCATCAATCAAGACACAGTTGGTCCTCTATGCTTTCAACCCAGTTACTCCCATTTTCTTGTGGGCTTAATTTTCTTTCCCACCTACAACAAGTTTGTCAATAAATCCCCAAATTTATGCCTTTGACAATGCCTTTCTCTCCGAGTGATCCCTGAGTCCCCATTCTTTCTGCCACTAACCCAGCCAAGCCCCACTCCCTCAGTCTGAGTCACTTTTGCATTTGGATTCTTTCTCTCTCTTATCAACTCCATCTGTATGACCCCCCAGATAAACCTTTCCAAAATCACTTTCTTCAGGATGTGCCCTTGATCAAGAACCTAAAATGACCCCCTACCAATCTTGAATCAAATCCAATCTCCTCTCTCTTGGACTTCCAAGACTCTTCCTATCTGGTCTTGTCCTACTTAACAAACTCTGTTTCCCATTCCTCCCTTCCCTACACTTTCTGCTCCATCTTCCTGACATCCTCAATGTCAATGCCTCAACCTCCCTGAGATTTTGTCCATGATTCTCCTCCTACCCTCCATCTCTCCTTCATAGGCTACCCTGAGTCCCTCTCCTCTGTAGTTCTGCCAGCTTCTTATCTTAGAGCACCATAATGTTCAGCAGTTAATTAATCTCTAATTGAGCAGTAATTGTCAATCTTCTTTTAAAAGCTCTTGGAGGATAGAGACCACGTTGAACGTTTCTATCCCACAGCACCCTGGACAGCAGAAGGTTCCTTAGTAGGAGCTGAAAAGTCCTTGTTGGTTTTCTGTTCCCAATTCTGAGTTCCCATATTTCCCCTCCTCTGCCTCGTAACCATGATCAATAAAATTATTGTGACACACTTTCCCAGGCTTGGATCAAAGAGTTCCCAAATACAGAATATACCAGTCTGTAAGATTAGAGTGTGGGGTGTGTGTGCGCTTCTCCATGTGTCTATCTATCCATGTACGTGTACGGATACAGGATTTAGAGAATGTAGCTTAATCCATGATCAAAAGAACTTAAGTACCAAAATAATCAGAAGAGGACAAGGAACCAAAATGACAGAATTAGTCGAAATATGCCTGATTAGAGGCAGAGTACACCAGAGTTTTGACAAAGCAATTGCCAGTCTGGTCTTTGTGTAAGCAAAATTTTCCACCAGAAAGTAGAGGGTAACCCTGGCCCCAGGGACTTTGAAAATGTGTTTGAAGCTTTCTCAGTGGTTCGACTAAATAAATTTATAATCTGCCCAACCTACCAGGTGTAGAGTGCTATATTCCATAAAGATTGGGGGATCAGAAAGGAGACAATTAAGAAATATGGTCTTTTCCACATTTAAGAATCCCCAGGCTAGAGATTGGAAGGGAGTAAGATCAGAAAGCAGAGCACAGAGGGCCACTCAGGCGGGTGGTGGTCCTAGACCCTACAACAGATAGCCTGCCTCCCCTCTTACAACTTGTTACACTTTGTCAGTCATTTCCAGCCTTATCTGTTGTAGATTTCACCCTTCTCTGATTTGAAGAGCACATCAAACCTAGCCCCTCCCCCCCCCCCCCATAAGGCTGCCCAAGGTGGAAGGAGAATACCCCCAGCAGGATTCCACAGGAGACAGTCCCCAGTCTGTTATTTACTCTGTGATTTGAGCCAGAGCTAGACAATGTAAGCCCCATGTTGTATTTTGAAAGGCCCTGGGAAAAGTAACACATTGGACCATTATAGGTCATTAACACCATTAACACTGTGTGAATTCATTTGTCAGAAATTAGCAAGCATCCAGAAACTGAGATCTGCTCCAAGTGCCTGGTACAGAGAATGGACAGGAACTAGTGTCTGGATGGTAGAAAAAGGGAAGGAGGAATGGGTGCCAAAAGATAAAAGTGGATCCAGAAAGGGAAGGTGGGAAAGCTCATACTTCAAGAGTTTTCCCCAGAACTAAGGAAAGGCAGAATTTTGTGCCAGATGAGAGGCAGGAGTGGGGGAAGGTGGGGGTGTCAGGGAAGACATCCTGGTGAATGTTTCCAGATAATGACTTAACCCCCAGAACCTCTCTCCTAGACTATAAACTAAGGTTATAAACTCAGGTCAGGCACGTTTTTAGAATTCGTGCTTTGGTTCCTGGGCAGTGCATGTCTGAGTGTGCGGGGACTGGGGTGGGGGCGGGGGTGTATATTAGAATCCACGACTGGGTAAAAGGAACAAGGAGACAAGGCTGAGCCCTGGGAAGCAGGGTAGGAACAGGGGCTCCTTCTGTTTTCTCCAGGCTCTGACATCAGCTCCTGTCCTCCATCTCTTTACTCCTCAGACCAACTATAAAATGAACATATGGGTCGACCAACTCTTGACTTCTAATGCCACAAATCTCCCCAACAAAGCACCCCACCCCTTCCCCTCAGATGACCTCCAGGGCAGGGCAATGAGGTTAGGAAACAGATGGGTGTGCAGGGAGCCTCCAGAGCTAACCTGCTCCTTGACCCCACCAGTTCATGCGCTTTAATCCAATTTACAGAAAGAGGGGGTCCCCATAACTTATTGGACTCTTTGGGACAAAGATTCCAGACAAAATGGTTCCAGATATGGAAGATGGGGAGCTTTACCTACCGAGTTGGTGGAAGCCACAGGTAAAGAGGAGATGGAGAAACCCTGGTCATCAGAGAAACAGGGCCACAGGTGGTGGGAGAGGAGGGTGGTCGGCATCTGCTCTGGGAAAGGGGCTGTGCAGCCAAGGAACCTGCGACTCAGACCCAGGACTGGGTGGTGGCGGGGGCAAAGAAGAACCGTGAAAGCAGGTCTGGCGGGGGAGCTGTACATACCACAGGCAAGCAAAGATTCAGTGGGTGTGTATGAGGGGGACGCTAACTCACACGTCCAGAATGAGTGATTCGTATGAAAAGCTCCTGCGTTCCTATCATTGGAGAAGAGGAGGACAAGGACGAGGTCCCAGGCGCCCACCGCCCCCCCAGCCGAGTCCGCCTCTTAAGTCTGAGACGCCCGGCTCCTCACAAGCATCAGGCTCCGCGGTCCACCGTCCGCCCCGCTCCTGTCAGGCTGCAGCCTGCGCGACTCCCGGTCCCTCTTCGCGTATCAGGGCCCGGGGCCCCTGGCCCGGAGCAGGGGTGCGGGCGCGGGGCGGCCAGAGCCAGGCTGACAGGCGCTAGGGGGAGGGGGGAGCCGAGGGAGGGGCAGGGGGAGCCGGGAGCGCGAGCGGCGCGCTGCAAAGTGATCCAACCTCGCCCCATCCCCGCGCTCCGGGAGAAGGCGGCCCACGGGGACCGCCTCCCGCCTCCCCACACAGACTCCCGCAAGTGGGGTGAACGCCGAGGGGCGCCAAGCTCCCAGCCCCCACCCCTCTCCAAAACGCAACCAGCACTGCCATAACAACAAGAATCGCGGCAACTCCGGCCCGGACGACGAGGGGGACAGCACCCCCCAACACGCCCGCCCCAGCAACAGTCTCGGTCCCCAAACTTGTCCGAGAAGCTGCGTCCAGGGCAGCAGCACCTCCCTCCCCCCCAGCTCCCCGCGCCCTGCCCAGCTTACCTGTCCGGAAAAAGGCGTCCACGTCCGAGTCGGCGGCTCCGCCTTCCTCCGCTGCCCCCTCCGGGGGGTTCATGACTGGGGGAGAGCGTCCACGGGCAGCCTGGGGGCGGCCAAGCCCGGGGCCGAGGGCTGCTTGGCGCCCTGTGGGCGGAGGGCGCTGGGCTGCGGACACTGGGCTTCGAGGGCGGCCGGCCGGGGCGACTGGGCTGGGGCAGAGGACGCCGAGGCTCCCTCAGGCGGAGGCGCACGGCGGGCTGGGGGTGCCTGCCGCGGGCTCCCCCATGGTCCGCCTTCCCCGGGGGGCGCTGGCCGCCTGCGGTCTGCCCGGGCCGGGGTCCGAGCTGCTTGGGCGCCCGCTCTCCCTCAGCGGCGGCAGCTGGCTCTCCTTCTCGCCCGTCTGCCTGTCTCTATTGTTCAGCCCTGCTCGGCTCTCCTCTTTATTTTTCCTCCTCCCTCCCACCCTCCCTGTCTCTCTACCTCCTCCCTCCCTCGCTCTATCGCCCGCACGCTCTCAGCCTCCCTCCCTCGCTCGCTCTCTGGCTCCCCCTCTGGCTCCCTCCGCCGCCGCCGCCTCGCAGCTCCTCCCCCGGCTCCCGCTCTCAGTCCCGGCCAACAATGCCCCGGGCAGCGCCGAGCTCAACTGAAGCTTCGGCCCGGGCCGGGGGTTCGCCGCGGGCCACCGGCGGCGCGGACGCCTCCCTCCCCCCGCCTCCCCGCGCCGGCCTCTCCAAGGAGCCAAGCCCGGGCCCGGAGCTATTGTTCGCGGCTGTGCTAGGCCGGCTTCCTGAGCCCCGCAGGAAAAGCCCCGGCGAAGGAGGCGGCCGGGGAGGGGGCGGGGCCGCCGGGCGAGTCCCGGGCCGCCGGGCGCACGCCGGGCTTGCCCAGGAGGCTCGGACGCCTGAGCCCCGCGTGCTCAGCCTCGCCCCTAGCGCTGGTCCTGCTCCCGCCCGGCGGCGGCCGCCTCCTCCACCCCACCCTGTTTTCAGGTGTGTGAGCCGCGCCCCCCTCTAGCTGCCTGTCCCCCAAGATGGGCTGATCTCTCCCTAGAGGCTGGACTTTCCCCTCTCCTTCTCTACAAGCTCCCTTCTGTCTCCTTGACCTCCTGGGCCTTTCGCATTTTCCTCACCAACTCTCCTTAGTTCCTCTCTCTCTGTTTTTTTAAAGCTTTTCTCTTCCTTTCCCCCCTTTTCAGCGCCCCTTTAAACATCGCTGCCTGTCTCAGTGACTCTTTGTCCAGTTCATTTCTCTCGCGATGTGCCCCTGCCTGTCTTTCCCTCCGTGACTCTCTTCTGTCTCTCATTTGTCTCTGTCCTGCCTCGGTACTTGGCCAGTGTCTCAACGCTCCTCTTGGACAGCTGTCAAACTCCCTAATCCCGGGGGCCTTCTCTGTTTTGTTCTTCTCCCTCATGTGAATGGAGAGATCCAGTTGGCCAGGAGAAAGGAGGTGTTACAGCAAGCTGAATTTCAATTAAAGTGGGGAGAGGGACAGGAGAGGAACGGGGAAGACCTCAAAAAAGAAAGCAGATGCTGTATGGGGTAATTAATGCAGTGATTGTATTGTGCCAATTGGTTTTTAAGCAATAATTAAACAATAATTAGCCAGTATTCTGTTTATAGTCCTAGTGACTGCAAAGCTTACAAAACAGAGGCTCTTTAGACCTGAGTACTTAATGTGGTGTGTTGGAGGCTGTTGTTGCTACCTCATCCAGACAGATGGAGAGGCTGTGGCCTGACCTAATGTGTTAAAAACACACCTAATAGGAAAATCAGATAGTGTAGTGTAAAACTGATGGACTGCTACCCACCAGCCAGAATCTCCCAGATCTGTCATCACTGGTAACCTGCCTGATTCCAGGTAAAGCACCTGGAACCTCTCCAGATCTACAACCAGCTAACTTAACAGCAAATAGATTTAAATGCATTTTTTGTGAACCCTTTCTGCTTCCCTGTACTCCTTACTTTCCTTATTGAATGTCACAATTATTTTTCACCCATTGAAAAAAATAAGTACATTTGCCTGTCTTCAATGTTAGGTACATCTATCAGGCCCCATTTCTTAGAAATTATTAATAGAGACTCTGACATCACAAGTTCATTGCCATGAGATCTAATTCATCTGGTCCAAATAGCTTGAACTGCCTTAAAGCAACCAGATGCCCCTTTCCTTACCACCTTCCCTGATAATGAAAGTACTTCTCATTTGTCTTTTCTAAGTTTTGCCTTCCCTTTTACCCTAAGCTGACACTGGCCTGCACTCCCACACACACACATGATGGCAGAGCTGCTGTGAACTGGCACCATTGTGCAGACAGAGAACCAGAGGCCTGGCAACAGCATTGCATGTGTGCTGAGTCACTTCAGTCGAGTCCAACTCTCTATGACCCTATAGATTGTAGCCTGCCAGGCTCCTCTGTCCATGGGATTTTCCTGGCAAGAATACTGGAGTGGGTTGCCATGCCCTCCTCCAGGGGATCTTCTCAACCCAGGGATCGAAGCAGTGTATCTTATGTCCCCTGCATTGGCAGGTGGGTTCTTTACCACTAGCACCACCTGGAAAGCCAGGCAAGAGCATTAGCTCATCCCAAATTCAGAGGAAACATGTTTAGAGAAAAGTTCATACCAATTTTTCAATAGATGTGGACCAGAATGGGGGAAAAACTTTTGAAATGACACATTTTTTTAAAGGAAATTTGGCAATTTCTATTAAGGTTTTAAATGCTCATGGCTATATTAATATCAGACAAAGATTTCCTAGCAAAAGCTCTTACTAGGGATAAAAAGGGACATTTCAGTTAATCAACTGCACACAACAATCCTAAAATTTTTTGCATCTAAGAAAATTTCAAAATATATGAAGCAAAACTGATAGGACAAAACAAAGAGAAATAGACAAATTCAAAATTATAGTCAGAGATTTTAACATCTATCTTGCTCAATAATAGATAAGGAAACAGATCATCAATAAGGATATGGAAGACTTGATCAATGCTATCAGCCAACATTCTATAAACTGACATTTATAGAATGTTCCACTCAATAACAGCAAATATACATTTTTCTTCAAGTACACAGGTATCAAGTACACAAGATAAACTCTATGCTAAGCCATAAAACAAGTTTTGAAAAATGTAAGAAGACTAACATCATGCAAATTGTATGCAACTTATGCCTCAGTTGTTTTTTAAAAAAGCATGCAATATTCTCTGAACACCATGAATTAAGCTAAAAATTAATAACAAATATATGAAAAAATCCTGCAAATATATGAAAACTAAATAAATACTTCTAAATAACCCATGATCAACTAAGAACTCAGTGGAGATATTAGAAAGAATTTTTAACTGAATAAAGATGAAAAAACATTATATAAAAAAATCTATGAAACAGAGCTAAAACAGTACATAGAGGGAAATTTGTAGTACTAACATTCCTATTTTGTAAAGTCTCAAATCATTGATCTCCTGTTCTGCCTTAAGAGCAAAAGAAATCCAAAGCAGAAGAATAGAAAGTTTAAAAGATTAGAGCATTAAAAAATTAAATATATAACAAACAAGGAGAAAAATCAGTAAAACTAAAAGAAAATTATTTGAGAATATCAATAAAATTGGTAAGCCTCTAGCCAGACTGCAATAAGGAAACAGATAAGACTCAAATTAGTATTAGCAGAAACAAGAGAAGTGGCATCACATAGATTATAGGTAGGTAAAAAGAATAATAAGGGAATATTATGCACAACTTTATGCTAACAAATTTGACAACTTAAAATGGACAAATTCCTTGGAAGACATGAACGAAATTTCACTCATGAATAAGTAGATAACTTAAATAACCATATATTGAAGAAATTAAATTTAGCTTAAAAGCGTCCCACAAAGAAAACTCAAGACCCATATAGTTTGAATGTTGAATTCTATGAAACACTTAAGTAAGAAATAATACCAATTCCATACACAGTTCTCCAGAAAAATTTGAAAAAAAAGAGACTATTTCCCAGCTAATTCTAGGAGACCAGCATTACTGTGATGCCAAACTTAAACAAGGACCATGTAAGAGAAAAACAAAACTATAGTTTGCTACCCTGCATGAACACTGATGCAAAATTCTTAATAAAATTTTAGCAAGTCAAATAAAAAATGTTAGCAAATATATAAAAAGAGTAATACAACAGGACCAAGTGGGTCAGTTTATACCAAGGAAGCAAGATTTATTTAATATTTGAAAATCTATCAATGTAATTTACCACATGTTACGGATTGAATTGTGTACCCCCCCAAAAAAGATATGTTGAAGTGAGAGTGGATACCTAATCTGAGGTGTCTGTGAATGTGACCTTATTTTGAAATAAATTCCTTGTAGATGTAATCAGTTTGGATAAGGTCATTAAGGTGGACTTTTATCCACTATGACTGGTGTCCTTATAAGAAGAGAAAAACTATGTGAAGACAGGGAAAACACCGTGTGACACAGAGGCAGAGACTAGACTGATGCAGCTGCAAGCCAGGGAGCACCGAGAACTGACAGCCACCACCAGAAGGCAGGAGGAGGCAAGGAAGGATTCAGGATTCCACCCAGAGTCTCAGAGGGAGCATGGCCCTGCTGACACCTTGATTTCAGACTTCTGGCCTCCAGAAGTGGGACCGAAAAAACTTCTGTTCTTTTAGGCTACCCAATTTTTGGTACTTTGTTATGGCAGCCCTAGAAAATTCATATACTGTATCTAAAAAGAAAAGCCATATGATAATTTCAATAGATACACAAAAGGCGTTTGACAGAAAACAACATCTATTTCTGATCAAAACTCTCAGCAAACTAGGAATTGAAAGAACTTCCTCAACTTAATAAATGGCATCTACAAAAAAACCTACAGTAACATTATACTAAGTGGCAAAAGACTAAATGCTTCCTCTGAAGATCAGAACAAAGCAAGCAAGAATATCCATTCTCACTCCTATTCAACATTGTACTGGATGTTCTAACCAGTACAGAAAGTAAGAAAAGGAAATTAAAGGCATCCAAATTGAAGAGGTAAAACTGTCTTTATTCATAGACAACATAATTGCCTATTTAGAAAATCCATGAAATCCATCAAAATGCCACTAGAACTAATAATGTGTTTAGCAAGATTCTAGGATGTAAGACCAATATTTAAAAATAAATTGTATTTGTATACACTAGCAATGAGGGTTGTGAATAGAAGTTTAAAAGCATCATTATTTATATTAGCTTAGAAAAATATGAAATATGAAGGCTAAATCTGATAAAAAGACATGTAAGACCCATGCAGTGTAAACTACAATATATTCTGAAAGAAACCAAAGAAGACTTAAGTAATAGGAGAGATTATACCCTGTCATGATCAGAAGACTCAAAACGCTTAAGACATCAGTTTTCTCCAGATTGATCAGTAGACTCGATGCAACCCCAATCAAGTTTCCAGAAGGTTTTTTTTGTAGATATTGACAAACCAATTCAATGTGAAGAAACTAAAAAATCCAAAACAACTAAGAAAAAGAGGGAAAAAATTGGAGGACTTAATACTACCCAATTTCAAGACATTGTAAAGTTACAGTAATTAAGACAATGAAGCACTGGTGTAAAGACAGACAAACAGATCAATGGAATAGAGTACAGAAACAGACCCACACATGTACTGTCGATTGCTTTGCAACAAAGATCGAAGGGAATTCAGTGTAAAAAGGATAGTCTTTACAAATGGTGCTTGAAAAACTGAAAATATGTTAGTTTTCTATGACTGCTATAACCAATTGCCACAAACTTAGTGGCTTAAAACAACACAAATTCTATTATCTTACAGTTTTGGAAGTCAAAATTCTAATATGGGTCTCACTGTGCTAAAATCAAGGTGTTAGTGGGATTGTGTTCTTCCTGGAGGCTCTGGGAGAGAATCTGCCACTTTGCTTTTTTCAGCTTCCAGAAGCCAGCTGTATTTTTGGCTTTTGTCCTCCTTCTTCATCTTCAAATCCACCTGTGAGCCTTTCACATTGCCATCTCTCTGGTTCTCTCTTCAGCCTTCCCCTCGCACTTTTAAGGGCCCTTGTGATTACACTGGGCCCACTCAGAATAATCTAAGATAGTCTCACTACTTTAAGGTCATCTGATTAGCAACCATAATTCCATGTGAAAGCTTAATTCCCATGCAATTCAGGTTCTGAGCCTGGGAGGTAGACATCATTGGGGAAGGGCCTTATTCTATCACAATATCCATATACCAAAAAAAAACCACAAAAGATAATTTGGATCAATATTTCAAACTATATACAAAAATTAACTCAAGATGGATCATAGACATTAAAGTGTACCTAAAACTATAAAATTTCTAGTAGACATTGAAGAAAATCTTTGTGATTTTGGTAGTCAAAGATTTCTTAGCTATGATGCCAAAAGCATAATCATTAAGAGGAAAAATATGATAAACTTGACATCATCAAAATTAAGAGGTTCTACTCTTCAAAAGACATTGTTAAGAAAATGAAAAGACAAGCCATCGGGAGAAAATATTTGAGAGTCACATATCTGGTGAAGGGCTGTACCCAGATTATGTAAAGAATTCTCAAACTCTCAAAACAAGAAAATAAGCAACCCAATTTTGAAAAAAATGGGCAGATTTGAATAAGCACTCACCTTAGCAGATATATGGATGGCAAATAAGCACTTGAGAAGATATTCAACATCTTTAGTTATTAGAGAAATTAAAATCACAATGAGACACTACAATCTATGAGAATATCTAAAATAAAAAGATGTTCATATCAGTGTTGCTAAAGATATGAACTAACTGGAACTCCCCTTCACTTCTGGTGGGACTGTTAAACGGTACAACTACTCTAGGAAACAGTTTGGCAGTTCCTTAAATAAACATGCCCCTGTGATATGGCCCAGTTATTTGTGGTATCTACACAAAAGAAATAAAAGCAAAGACTTGTACACAGATGTTCATAGTTCTTTATATCTATAATAATCAAAAGCAGAATGCAATCCTAAAATTCATTGTGATGAGATAAATGAATTGCAGTATGTTTATAATACACAATGCTACTCAGTGATAAAAAAAAAAAAGAATGGATTTATCCAATAATAAGTGGATAAAATAATTATGCTGAATAAAGAATGGATTTATCCAATAATGCATGGATGAAATAAAAAATATAAAACATGGATAAAATAATTATGCCAAATAGTGTCAAACTGAAAAGAGCCCATACTAAATAGTTTATCTACATAAAATTACAGGAAATGCAAAGAAATCTATACTTGTAGAAAAGTGGATCTGCGATTGTCTGGAATTTACCAGAGTGCAAGGATAAGAGAGCAGGAGCAAGAGAGTAGGATTATGAAGAGGAACAAGGAAGCTTTCGGAGTTGATAGATATGTTCTTGATTGTGCTGCTAGTTTCATGGGTCTATGCTTCTGTCAAAACTGGTCACAATTTGTGCTTTAAGTATATACAGTTATCAAATGTCAATTATACCTGAATAAAGCATTTTTTAAAAAAAGAAAAGGGTAATGCTATAACAACTATATACAAGGATATAGTAGCTGTCTTGAGGGGTTTATGTGGGATTTTTAGGTGATGGAATCCCAGTTGAGTTATTTCAGATCCTAAAAGATGATGCTGTCAAAGTGCTGCACTCAATATGCCAGCAAATTTGGAAAACTCAGCAGTGGCCACAGGACTGGAAAAGGTCAGTTTTCATTCCAATCCCAAAGAAAAGCAATTCCAAAGAATGTTCAAACTACTGCACAACTGCACTCACCTTACACACTAGCGAAGTAATGCTCAAAATTCTCCAAGTCAGGCTTCAACAGTACGTAAACCATGAACTTCCAGATGTTCAAGCTAGATTTAGAAAGGCAGAGGAACCAGAGATCAAATTGCCAATATTTGTTGGATCATTGAAAAAGCAAGAGAGTTCCAGAAAAACATCTACTTCTGTTTTATTGATTATGCCAAAACCTTTGACTGTGTGGATCACAACAAACTATGGAAAATTCTTAAAGAAATGGAATACCAGACCACCTGACCTGCCTCCTGAGAACTCAAGAAGCAACAGCTAGAACTGGACATGGAACAACAGACTGGTTCCAAATTGGGAAAGGAGTATGTCAAGGCTGTATATTGTCACCCTGCTTATTTAACTTATATGCAGAGTACATCATGCGAAATGCTGGGCTGGATGAAGCACAAGCTGGAATCAAGATTGCCGGGAGAAATATCAATAACCTCAGATATGCAGATGACACCACCCTTACCGCAGAAAGTGAAGAACTAAAGAGCCTCTTGATGTAGGTGAAAGAGGAGAGTGAAAAAGTGGCTTAAAACTCAACATTCAGAAAACTAAGATCATGGCATCCAATCCCTTCACTTCATGTCACAAATAGATGGAGAAATAATGGAAACAGTGAAAGACTTTATTTTGGGGGCCTCCAAAATCACTGCAGATGGTGACAACAGCCATGAAATTAAAAGCCACTTACTCCTTGGAAGAAAAGCTATGACCAACCTAGACAGCATATTAAAAAGCAGAGACATTACTTTGCTGATAAAGGTCCGTTTAGTCAAGCCTATGGTTTTTCCAGTAGTCATGTATGGATGTGAGAGTTGCACCATAAAGAAAGCTGGGCACTGAAGAATTGATGCTTTTGAACTGTGGTGTTGGAGAAGACTCTTGAGAGACCTTGGACTGCAAGGAGATCTAACAAGTCCATCCTAAGGGAAATCAGTCCTGAATATTCATTAGAAAGACTGATGCTGAAGCTGAAACTTCAATACTCTGGCCACCTGATGAGAAGAACTGACTCATTTGAAAAGACCCTGATGCTGGGAAAGGTTGAAGGTGGGAGGGAAGGGGATGATAGAGGATAAGATGGTTGGATGGCATCACCGACTCAATGCACACAAGTTTGAGTAAGTTCTGGGAGCTGGTGCTGGACAGGGAAGCCTGGCATGCTGCAGTCCATGGGGTCACAAAGAGTTGGACACGACTGAGTGACTGAACTGAACTGATAAAATATACATATTTAAAAATTTCATCATGTTGATTCTTTACAATGAGGAAAGAGAGAGAATCATAACCTGGGGGAAATTTTTTCACAAACTGTGCCTAAGAATTCAGGGTGGAGGAAGGAGGAGAGATGTTCAGATCCAAGTATTTAGAAAAAACTCTCAAATAACTTAACAGATAGCTCCTTCTCTTCACCCCACTTTGAAGATTTAAGAAGGAAGGGGATAGAATGATACAGAAGAACAGATGGAAGAATGGTGAGGAAGTGTAATGTGCCCAGAAGACTCCAGAGTATTACTGACCTGGGTTCTTGGAGCCTTTAATGAATAGAAATTGATAACAGGCCAGTTGAGGAATTCAGGCAAGGCTTTTATTGGGACTCTCCTACAGCATGAGGGAGCAAAAACAAGCAACGGTGCCCTCACTTGTTCTCTGAGGGAAAGGCAAGCTGGTTATGGAGTGAGGGTAAGGGTAGTTCCAATGGGTTTAACGGGAGGGGTGGCTTAGGTGGTCTGTCCACCCCTTGGTGATACTGTATGCAGGCGTCATGTGCAGTTCCCTGTTCCTGACACCTCAGAAGTGGAAGTTGGGTTTTGGCCTTTCTGTATATTATTGTTCATAATTTGCCCCAACTGCTCATGTATGTGGTTAATTTTAGTCCCTTATAGTGTCTGTGTATTTTATCGCTCAAGGAGACATTTGTTCAGGTGCAGGCACTGCAATAAAGGATCCAAGGCCCCAGGAACCAGCCTGTCTCAAGAGAGGTACAGAGTTCATAGAAATAATTGGGGAGGGAGGCAGTAAGCACCTCCAGGAGGGTGTGGCTGTGGGAAGGAAACAGAAAGCTGTGAAAGCCAATGAGGAGGAAATGCAGCAGCATGTGTTGATGGTTTATATGTAAAGTGGAGCAGGTGTGGGCAGGAAAGAGAGACGGGTGGTGAACTGAAGTTCAAGACTAGCTGGTCACTAGATGACAGAGAATGGTGGCATCACTCACTGAAGAAAAAATCTAGAGGAGAAACCAATCCAGGGAAAGATGGAAAAGTGAATTAGTAGGATATTACTTCATCTAACCCTTCATTTTGTCATTGAGAAAATTAGAAAGTAAAATGACTTGTCCAAAGTCACACAGCAGACCCTATAAATCATGCCTTCTAGGCCAGTTTTCTATGCTGCTTCCCTGTAACACATTTCCTCCCACCTGGGGATCTGAAGTGATGATGGGCGTCTGGGTGGTCATGTCCAACCAGCAATTAGAACTGTTAGCACAGAGCCTGCGAGGGCTGGGAGCTGGAAATATTGATTAAGGAGCTAGGAGCAGGAGCAGATGAGATAAAAGGTTTTCTATCCATTTCCATTAACTTTCCTCTCTAGATGTATCATCAACTTGTATGTCCTGCTTTCCACTCAAATCAAATTTGCCTTAGGACCTGCACCTCTTCCTGACTTTCCTGACATAGATATTCCATTCTCAGAGACTAGAAGCTGGGACACTTTCTTGTCTCCTCCACCTCTCCTACTGCCAGCATCCATGCTGTCATTTAGCCATTTCCTTTAAAATGTCATCAGTTGCCCCCTTTTCCCTCCAATGCCATCCTAGCCCGGTCTGCAGCTCTATAACCTTGATTTTCCACAACTGGAAAGTTGTGGAAAGGTGGGGGGAAGTAAAGCCAATGCCTGAAAGAAAAGATAAGCCAGAGAGGCAGAGAATTCACGGGAACAGGCTGGCTGTGGAGCCAGGAGATGAGAGGGTGTCAGGGAGTAGACAGGAGGTCAAAAATGGCAGATGCCTCAGATGAGTGAGGGACAACCAAGAGTGGAACACAGAGACAGGATCTGGGCAAGTGGTAGATTTCAATTCACTTTTGAGAGAGAAAGAGGCGGCTAGAACTCGATTGCAGGAGAAAGTATGTGATGAGGTAGCAAATTGAAGGGTGGAACCCAACTGTAGATAAGAAGGGAGCCAGTGTGTGGAAAGAAAATGGGAGAATTAGAGCCAAATCATCTGTTCATGCAATTTGGACAGTGAAAAAAGAAAATAAGACCACAGTTAGACAGCTTGGTCAAGTGTCCAAACATTCACTTCATTTTGCTTTTCAAAACGGATCTAGCTGTGCAGAGTTGAAGGACACAGCTGAGAAAAGAAAGTGAAAGTGTTGGTCACTCAGTCTTGTCCGACGCTTGCAACTCCATGGACTCCTCTGTCCATGGGATTCTCCAGGCAAGAATACTGGAGTGGGTTGCCATTTCCTTCTCCGAGGGATCTTCCCAACCCAGGGACTGAACCTGGGTCTCCTGCACTGTGACCAAATTCTTTACCATCTGAGCCACCCGGGAAGCCCACAGAGAAAGAAGAGAGGGATCAAAAATTCTGAGACTGGAAAACTATGAGCAGCATCACAGAAACTGGAAGGGCAGACACCCTTCTCTGTTATAGGGATCAGCCACCATCCTGAGAGTTGGTCTGCATAGAGGAAGCTGATGAGAGATATTTGGGCCTCAAATCTTGATTGCCAGCCCTCTGTCCATACTGCACAGGAAATTTCTAACACAAAGCTGTTTCCTTTGTTGCACCATTTTCTGTTTAGAGTGAACATAGGAAGTAATCTGTCCTGTCCTTTTAACAATTCCAAGGGAACGCCAGGACATCCCCCAGTCCTCGACTTGCTTGATATACAGTTGTAACAGAACCAAAGTTCATCCTGACCTTTACTCTTCATCTTCCCTGCTGCAACTGAAACTTATTCCCTCTCATCCTGTCTTTGGGGAAAGCACATGGTGGCCAAAAAGCCTGCTTGCATGAGCAAAGCTGCAACAGGTAAGGTGATACAGATTTCCTCCAGGCCCTAAGGAAGTTGCCCTCGCAGACACCACACACATATTCCTGTCCGCCTTGCCTTTCTTGCGTAAAGCGGAGAACTCAAAAATACAAAAGCACATTCAAATATCCCTCAGGTTCCACTGACACTTTAAGAGAAAGACCCCTTTAGACAGTTCAGAGATTCAAGTCCAAAGGAAGCCAGAAGAAATTCCAGAGCTAATAAACAAAGTATATCTGAAGCCACCCAGGAAGAGTTACGTGGTGCTTAAGAAGTGACCAGACACATAACCCAGTCAGCCCAGGAGCCTCTCTGTGTCACTAAGTGGACTCAGGGGAGAGTAAAGTCTCCTCTCTGATGCCATCTCAGAGGCTAGGAGGACCTGCTAAGCATCTCTGGGGATATGTCTCACAGCAAGTGACAAAAAAGGAATCAAGATGAAAAAAAGTGAGAAACAGAAAGATCAGGATGGAAATGGGATAAAGACAAAGGTGGAAGAAAGATGATGGTAAGAAGACAATAAGATAGGAGAGAGAGTGCAAGAGAGGTGAGAAGAGATATAGAGAAAGGGAGAGAATGTTTTCCTGCTGTTCACTTAGAGCAAGGTTTTGTAAATAAAGTTTTATTGGAACACAGCCTTGCCATTCTTTTATTTAGTGTCTATGTCTACTTTTGTGGAATAAGAGCAGAACTAAGTCGTTGTGACAGAGACCTATGGCCCACAAAGTCAAAAATATTTACTATCTGACTTTTACAAGAAAAAGATTTATTGACTCCTGACTTAGAGTAATAATCTCATAACTTCCTCTAACACTAGTAAAGTTTTCCTGATTCTTCAATTATTCTTGATGCTTGAAGTTATCTTCAGAAACTATCATCCTGAAAGAAACCAAGGCTAGAGCCAAGAAATGAGAAAATTATTCAGAACTGTAACTTAGAGAGTGACTAAAGCAAGACTGTACCAAGATACAAAAGAAATCTCAAAGCTGAAGAACAAATCTTTCAAAAAGATGGTTATATATGGAAAAATATGTGTATGTATATATGTGTGTGTGTGAAATACAAGTTTAGCATTTTTAAATGCTAATCAGAAATTATTACAGAAGTACATATTTCTGATAATCATTATGTTTCTGTATATGAATTTTTCCTGATTAATATTTTAGCAATGCTAAAATCACATTTTATATATTACTAAAATCACAATTGTTTCATGGTGAAAAGGTTGATACAGTTTGGTGCTCAAGGGAATTAAAGGAATCGATCAATATAATATATGAATAGCAATATAAAATTGAAGTATGGATAACAGGGGAATTTAGGAAAAGAAAATGGTTTAAATATTTTCATTATCTTCTTCTGATATTAACATGAGGGTACAAGTTTGAATGTGGTATTTTTCAATATCTCTATCCAAGGCACTTGATAACATGAGTCTGGAGAGGAAAAAGGCCGGGAGTAAAGGGTGAATTCTATTCCCATGAAACCTGAAACATTTACACTCTTCTGGAGAATCTGCAAACAAATGAAAGAGTCAGGCAAAAGTAACACGTCTCCTGCATTTTGGCTCGTATTTTTCCAATCTTATCTTCTTCAGATTATTCCTCCCCAAACTCCATGAAACCAACCCACTCCATTTTGTTCCTTGCAGATGCAGGTGTACACACACACTTAAACACACACAGACACACACAGACACACACACACACACACACACACATGATTCCAGGCACAAGGTTCTATTCTTCATCCTCTCAATTATCCAGCAATCCCTGCCCTGTCCCCATTTCCAGGTTCCTGTTCAAAGGCACAAACACTGCTGATTACCTACCCAAAATCCATTCTCCCTACTAAGACAGTTGCAATATTATCCAGGAGGGCAGTGTGTTCAGCTAAAATATGCAGCGTCCCCAACTGCTTTGCAGCTAGGGGTGGCCATGAAACCCGTTTCTTGTCTTGAGACGCAACTCAGAGAAAATCTGCCAGGGAGTTGAGGAAAGTGTTTGCCCTTGTCACACAGGCCCTCCTTTCTCTCCCACGTGCCTTTCTCCTTTGTCCATTTTCCTTTCCTTTCTCTTTTTCCTGCCTGGCCCATGAATAGAAGGCTTGAGATAGAACAGCCATCTTGGGAGCATGTGACAGCAAAGCCCTAGGCTAAGGATAGGAAGGTTAAAGATGGGAAGGTTATGGAGAAAAGGAGCTTGAGACCCTGCTGACACCTTGAAGCTGCCGCATCTGCCTTGGACTTCTTGTTAATTGAGAATAACACTCTGTCATTTATTAATAGGTGAGATCCTATAGGCAGGCTTCCCAGGTGGTGCTAGTGGTAGAAAATCCGCCTGCCAGTGCAGTAGACACAAGAGAGGCTGGTTTGATCCCTGAAGTAGGAAATGGCACCCCCACTCCAGTATTCTTCAACAGAGGAGCCTGGCGGGCTACAGGCATGAGGGTGCAAAGAGTCAGACACGGCTGAGCAACCAAGCAACAACAATGGGCATGTTTAGGTAATGAGTCTTCATGCGTGGTAAGTAGCTTCAGTTGTGTCTGACTCTTTGTGACCCTATGGACCATAGCCCACCAGGCTCCTCTGTCCATGGGATTCTCCAGGCAAGAAAACTGGAGTGGGTTGCCATGCCTTCTTCCAGGGGATCTTCCCATACCAGGGATCAAACCCTCATCTCTTATGCCTCCTGTGTTAGCAGGCATGTTCTTTACTACTAGCACTACCTGGGAAGCCCAGGAAATGAGTAGCCCAATGCAAGTAATACCCTCCTTTCTACCTGGAGAGTAGCCAATTTTTGAAGACCTATACTTCCTTCAAAACCCACCTTAAAATCCCACCTCCTTGAGAAGGCATTTCATAACATCTCAAGATTAATCTCCTTCTCTCCCTAATACGGTGACATGGGGCACAATTAAAATAATTGAAGTTGCATGCATATATCAAGCGTGCTTCACATGATAAATAATTACAAGTGTTTATTCACACATACCATCCCACTCCCACATTGAGAGTTGCTAAGGGCAAGGATCTTTACTCATTTTGAATGCCCTGCGGCACCCATCACCTTGCCCAGAGCAGTCACTCAATGAAGGATTGTTGACTTACTCTGATTGGAGAACTGCTCCTCCCTTCCCACATGTATATTATGGATCATGTTAAAACATCTGGCCTCTGTGTATATAGGGTGGAAAAGTTACCAAATGGAAAATTGAATTTAGAAATCCTAGCCATGTTTTGACCATATTTGACAGTTTTGAAACTGCACGGCCTGTTGCTGACTAATGGCCCAGAAGTACAGACTAAAGTCAAAGAAGGAACAAAAATGAGATGGTATTTAAAACTGAAGACTGGGCCTATATGCCATCAAAATACTGTGCTGATTTTAACAAACTCAAACTCAGAGAAGTGTCTGTTGAAGGTAGACCCCTATCTATAGCAGTTAATCCAGCTTTTACATTTCTACCACTTATTTATTTCCTTTGTCAAAAAATTTTAAGTACCTGCTGTATGTATAGGCTTCCCTGGTAGTTCAACTGGTAAA
This sequence comes from Dama dama, assembly GCF_033118175.1. Classification (NCBI taxonomy): domain Eukaryota; kingdom Metazoa; phylum Chordata; class Mammalia; order Artiodactyla; family Cervidae; genus Dama; species Dama dama. The sequence goes on from NC_083699.1 coordinate 50,328,088, forward strand.
GAATCCGCCTGCAATGAGGGAGACCTGGGTTCAGTCTCCGGATTGGGAATTTTCCCTGGAGGGGGGAATGGCCACCCACTCCAGTATTCTGGCCTGGAGAATTCCATGGACTGTATAGTTCACAGGGTCGCAAAGAGTTGGACACAACTGAGTGACTTTCACTCACTATATGCATAGCCTAGCATGACCAATCATTCCAGTTTGCCTGTGACTGAGGGGATTTTGAGATGCAGAATGTTTAGTGCTAAAACCAGAGAGCCCCAGGCAAACCAAGATGATTGGTTATCCAAGAAACTCTGTGTTTAATACTGGATATAAAGCAGTAAAAAAGACAAATGTGGCTGCTACTCATATGGAGCCCTACAATATAGTCGGCTTTTAGGGGGGCTCCCAGTAATTACAAGTAGATTTGCATCCTTTAACTGTATTTTCAAGTCTTTCAAGTTAGATTTTATTACACAGGAATCAAGTCCTTCCAACACTTCCAGGTGCTAACACCACAAATCTCTCCGCACAGCTGGCTGTCCATGTGGAGGGAAGATGAAGGACTTTGGAATAGGAGAGTAAGCAGAAGTTCAGTTCATGAATGTGGTCATTGTTCTGCCGGCTGTGAGTTCCAACCGGCTTTAATCACAGCCTGAGCCAGTTGTCTGTTGTTCTTGGATCAGCAGGCAGACTCTATCTTCAGGTTCTCAGCCATCTTCCTGACACAGATTTTGACTATTGGGTGGAACAGTGCCACTTTTGGAAAGGGCCAGGAGACGTCAACCCCTGGGGGAGTATGGAGGTAATCTGATTGTGGCATTGCTGATGTAGCCATCGCGGCTAGTGGGGATGTGACTTTTTCTCAATCAATGTTCCATATGCATTCCTCCTATGGCGGGATACCAGATTAAAGAGAAAAACTCTCTCACTCTTGGGTCAAAGGCATATGATGGCTTATTTTCTCTCTCAGAATGTCAACTCTTCTCCCAGGCAGATACAGCTGGCCCTCTATATCCACAGGAAATTCAAGGACAATGTCTATTTTTTAATTTTTAAGGAAATTTTTTTAAAAAAGAGCTTACATGACACAAAAGGAGGCGTAGTGGAGTATCTCACAAACACCCCTATAACAAGGTGTGTCAATATTCTAAGAAATGGTTTTTTTAAAAGCTTCAGTCACGTTGCAAGGAAATATTTCTTTATACAGCAGCTCCTCTTTATTGGCAGTTTCTGCATCCGTGAATTCAACCAATGGTGGACCAAAATATGCAGAAAAGATTTTAGAAAAAATTCCAAAAAGCAACTTGAGTTTGCCACATGCTGGGAACTACTTACATCACATTTACATTGTATTTACAGATATTTACATTGTATTTACAGCTATTTACATTGTATTTACATTGTGTCAGGTATCAGAAATACTCTGCATGCATGTGCATTCAAAGTGATTTCCGTGGTGTCCAACTCTTTGTGACCCCATGGACTGTAGCCTGCCAGGCTCCTCTGTCCATAGGATTCTCCAGGCAAGAATACTGGAGTGGGTTGCCATGCTCTCCTTCAGGGGATCTTCCCAACCTAGGGATCCAACCCCCTTCTTCTATGGCTCCTGCAATGCAGGTGGCTTCTTTACCACTGAGCCATCAAGGAAGCCCCAGAAATACTCTAGAGATGGCTTAAAGTATACAGGAGGATGTGCATAGGTTATATGCAGATCCTATACCATTTTATATAAAGGACTTGAGCATTACCACATTTTGGGGTTTGTGAAGGTCCTGGAAACAATAGCCCATAAATACCAATGACAACTGTAATATGTTCTACTGAGCTTAGTGGTCTGAAGGTCCTTTGGTTGTTATCAATGCAACCAAGGCTGAAGGTCCTGGTTCCTCCATTTTGAGAATTGGTGGACTACTTCTTAGTCTATGGTGGACTTTTTCTATCTCCAGACTTCATTTCTGGAGATAGAAACTCCAGAAGTTTCTATCTGGAAATAGAAACCACTCAAGTGGTTAGACTTGAGGAACCATCAACTGTTTTTTTACGATTGGCTAGACACTGTGCTAGGTATTTTTTATATCCATTATCTTATTTAAACTGCACAACTCAAAGTAGATATTGTTATTCCCACTTCCAGATGAGGAATCCAAGGCACAGAAAGATTAGGGAGCTTTCCCTGTGTCATATACTGTCACAGAGCAGAATTTGAATCCCTGTCTCAGACCTTTCTGAGAGTTGGTTCGAGGCACTGAACGAGAACAGGTCTTGGGCACTGAATGGCAAGTGTGAGAAGGACTTCGACAAGAGAAGAAATTTTCTGTCCATTTCCTCCTAAATTTTGCTTGGGGAGAGGGTGGGTGGGACTGGGAACACTGCAAATCAGGGAGAAAGACTGGACAAAAGCCTTGGTCTATTTCCCTGCACTAGATCAAATGTTAACTTCATTTGTAACTATATGTGAGTTTGTGCTTTGAAGCAATAAGGAATTAATTTAAAAACTATCTTAGAGGGTTTTAAGAGCATTTTTTTTGACAAACAAAACTAAAACGCTTAATTTTATTTCCATGGAACTTTTCATGGCAAAGATGCTTTAAGTGGCGTAGAATTACCTTCTGCAAAGATACAGACCAGAGAAGCTAGGGACCCCTCCCTTTGTTGTTCCTTCTGGGCAGCTTTATCACTGAGGCACAGCATCATGGTTTTCAGAGTTTGACCACATCACTGCCTGTGCCATCTGTCAGTACAGTGGTAGGACGCTGCAGGGACCTCAGAACAGCATTTACAAATGAGGCAAGCAAAGCCTAGAGCCATGTATCCCCAGGGTCTTGCCAACAGCCTGATTTGTAGTAGGTACTCAAAAATTTTATTGAATAAATAAATGAGCAAATAAAGTGATTTTTTAAAGAAGGTCACACAGCAGGGACAAAAATCCAGTGTCCTAAATCTTAATCCCATTCTCGATCTAGTTACATCATCCTTTGGGTTAGCCTGGCCAACTTTAAAATGGATATTTGGATGTCAGAATGAATAGGGCACTGTGCCTGACCTAAGCAATATCAAAAATTTAATTAGAGATGTGGAAAAGATGGAGTTGGTGAAGACCTCCTGTTATCCAGATGCCAAGACCATTCGGTGTGGCTGGTTTGATTTCTAATGAGCATCTGCTTCAATTCACCAAACCCTTTACACTTTCATACAATGCACGGCTCATGTTACAAAGTCAAAAATTCTTTATCATCTGCGTGGTCATTCACTCTTTTGTTGTCCTCTCCCTGGTAATTGTTTAATCTGGCTTCCCCTACCACATTTCTTGGCTGCTTGCTCCCTGCTGCCTCTGTCAGTCAGGTTGTATTCAGGGAAGGTAAAGGCACAGAGAACATTCCAGAGTCAATTATAACTGATTAGGTGTTTATCTACTGCTCTGGATTAGCCCCACGCCCCGTATGAATACACAGCTTTGGCTGGTTGAACATCCTTCCATGGATGGGGGAGCATTCTAAGATTTATTCTCAGCTTTCCATTGTCTGTGCTAAGAGAGGAAGCAAGGGCTGTGAATGCACAGCAGATACATTTTTTAAAATCCAGGTATAATTTACACCCTAAAAAGCCCACATTTTAATGAGTTTTTACAATGTTATATACCTGGGCAACCATCACCGTAATTGAAACAAAGCACATTTCCAACATCACAATACTTCTTTCGTGCCCCATCTCCATCAGTCTTCCCTTACTTTGGCCTCGGGCAACCATCAACCTTCTTCCTGTCACTATAGATTAGATTTGTCCTTTCTAGGGTTTCATGTAAGTGGAATTAGAGAGTAGGTACTCAACAAAAGTTATTTTTACTCGACTTTGGAATAGCTTCTCTGATTTCCTTCCCCACGATGTCTGGTTCAGGCTGTTAAAATGAGTTCATCTTTCCAGCACCCACACTGATTTGACAGGGTGGGCATAGCTAGGACTTGGAGGAAACCTGAGAGGTAACAAGCAGAGGCTGATGAAAATAATTACTAGCAATGAGAAGAATGTTGGCTCTTCCCAGAACTGGTAGACTATGACCAAGAGTGCATGCCCACTTTGTGCCCTGAACCTATTTTCAGTGTCGCTCAATACGGCTTCTCCAAAACCTAACTGTCTGGGAATTTTGCCTGCTTTGCCTTGAATGGGCATTTTATTTGGAAACTTCAGGCTCCAGCCAGCCCCTCTCAGCCACGGAGTCATTGCACCCTCTGGTGTAAACACAGGGATCTGTCACCCCTGTGGCATGAGGCATTCCCACCCCCACAGCCATCTATTACCCACCACAGCCCTGCCCTGGAGGGTTAGCTCACTCCAGCTGCTGTTAGGTTCATGGGTCAGAGCTGAGCTTGTGAATACATGAACACAAAGGGATCCCAAGAGTTCAGGCGCTTAAGAGAAGACAGGACCAGAGAGAAGGGGAACCCCAGAGAAGACAGAGCAAGCTGGATGTGAAAGATGAAGAAGAGAAGGGCAGAGACACAGTCCCCCAAAACAAAGCTGGAAGCCATAGAGGGATGGACTTTTTTCCATCTGAGAGAAATCCTAAAAATTCACTCCTCTGTCCAAATAAATAGATTCAGACCCAGGCTATGACAGTCCTTGAAAAGTGTTTTTAACATAGAAATGCTGATAAATCTTTTCGACCACCTCTATATCTCCCGGTGCCGCTGGATCTGCTTAATCCCTTTAAACCTCCAATAACTTCAACTACAGTGTTTTAAGTCTCATAAATTGGTACTAGCTTAAAATAGGGAAATATAAATCATGTTCAGGAGCTTAAGGGTAGGGACAGAAGATGGGCATCCCCATGCCATTGAAAACCACAGCACAGGCTTTTCATCAAATTATTCCAAGAAAAGTTGAAACGGGAAGTGCTCAGATTTCTGAGCAGCGGTTCCATTCGTTCTCAATTTGTTCTTTTTCAGGGGGTGAGACAGAGTGTTAGGGAGTATCAACGGGATATTCAGTTAGAGAGGAAAAAAATCACAAAGACCTATCACAATTAGTCCTATTTTCACACAAAATAAAACCAAAATGAAACAATAATAATTTTAAAAAACCTACTGCCAGAAGTCATTAGAAACAGCTCTGTTTCCAGTAAGCTAACAACATAAATAATGTTTTCTTTTTGTTAAAACATTAATTCATGCAAAAATGTAAGTTATGGCTACTATGCTACTAATAATAGTTAACTTTTTTTTTTAATCATTTCTGCCACATGCTAGATACTTCCCCTGTGAAGAACTTTAGGTACATTAGTTAATTTCATCCTCACAGAAGCCCCATGAGAATTATTATTCTGTTTTACAGATAAGAAAATTAGGTTCAGATTGTTAAGTAACTCACCCAAAGTCACACAGCTGGTAAGTGATAGAGCCAAAATCCAAACCCAGTGTTTGTTTTGAAAACCCTGATCTTATCCAGGATCCCATCTACTTCTGGGCTGTGATGGAACCAGCCCACAGACCACCTGGAGGAAACCCATATATCATGCTCTGAGAATTGATGTGTTTTCCTCCTTGTCTTTCTTGGCCTGATCCAATGAGCTCTTCCCTAACCCCAAAGTCTTAGAAACGGCTACTATATTAGTTGAATCTTTACTCAAACTTCAGATAATGTAGAGAAAGTAAGAGTCCTTCGCTTGTGCTGCTTGCTTCAAAGTGCAGTTTTCCTGCAAAGATGTACCACTAAGTGGTCCTGGGGAAACCGCTGAACTTTAGTTTACTCACCTATTAAATAAGGATGCATATGACCCACCTTTGGGGTTGTTATGAGGATTAATGTGTGAGAAAGCAGTCTGGAGACTGCAAAGACCATTCTTGTAATGATTTATGGCACCTTAAATATAATACGGAGGAACATCCCCTCTTCAACCCCTAGCTTCACAGACAAGAGAAAACAGACATTTCAGTCACTCAGATGGGGGCCAGAATTCAAAGCACTCATGATTGAAAGGTGCGAGAAAGGGAAAATACATATCTCTCTATCATCACTTCCCCAACTATCTTCAATGGGGTATTGACATTGAAGACAGTTTGGGAAAATAGTTTGGTTCCTCAAAAAGTCTATGGCCAGAGAGATTTGGAAAACACCATATACATAATACTTCCCTCAGGAAATCACAATGTACTTTGTCTTAAAGGTCCTGAGAAGTCCTACCATAACATAGCCTCTGCTTGATCCAACAGTTCCCAAGTATTTGACCAGAGGAACTTTATTTTGGGGTTTCTGTTTATTAAACATCTCCCAGAACACCAGGGAACACAGTGTAGGGGGTACCAGTCTTGAAAACCATAACTTCTCTCACTCACCATCAGCTCAGCATCTGACCATTCTCTCTCCACCGTGACCCATGTTCCTTCATCAAACACTCACACACAGTGAGGAGACCTCCAACATCTGTGAACATGTTGTTACAATACCAGGCTTCTTATAGGGGAGGCTCCATTCAGCACACCCCACAAATCTCTGGGTTCAAGCCCCAATGCCTCAGATAAAAACAGAGGAATAAAAGGAGGGGGTGTCTCTCTCATTTAGTGGCTTTTCAGTAATGTATGTTTAATGATGCAACTTACACTGGAAAATCCTCTTTGTTTGGGGTCCCTCAGAAACCAATCATGAAATAAGTTTTTGAGAGCAAGTAGTTTATTTGGGAATTGATCCAAGGAAATACCAGCAAGAGAGTGAGGAAGTGAGTCAGGAAGGGGAAGACAGCCAATAAAAAGTGAATTATTAAGCCAACTACACAGTGGACAGCTATAGCTTAAACCTACAGGGAAACAGTGTAAAACACACACTTCAGAATTATCCCACCCAAGGCATGAGGCTACTGGGATATTTACACATAATCTCCCATCATTCATTGGTTGAAGGAAGCTCGGGGCTGGGGGACAGGGTGGTTAAATTTCTAGAACTGCTGAGCTGCCATGTTATCTTGGACCTAGTGAGCTTCCAGAGCTTCAGATAAAGTCTTCAAGCACCAGCTTGTAGATACTGGCAGTTGGAAGATTTGTGGAGCCCACTGAAAATGATAAAACCTGAGAGATATGAGTATGCCTCACTGTGTCTCATACTTGCTTTGTATTTTCAGATGGGAAAACCAAGTTGGAAGAAAGTTAAATGTAGCCCTACTTCCTGAACAGCTGTTTCAGGTATTTTTGAGGTGCGAGGTGGGCTGAACATGACCTTAAGTGTATAGCCAGAGGCCAAGAAGATAACTGAGACAAAGAAGCAGGTGACCAGCTCTCCTCTTCTCCCTGAGACAGTGGCTATTGGATTTCTTTCTGGCTCCACATCAGTAATAGTTCTCATCACAAGCAGTGATTCTCAACAGCTGAAGGTAAGGAAAAGCCATATTCCCCTAGATTCATGTGTGGGAATCCAGGGGGACAGAGTCTGTTAGAGTATCTGTTTGCAACTGCCTCACTCTCACACCCAGTGCTAGGTCTCTGTGATAGTGGTGATAGGAACATGGGATGAGCTAATGCCTGATCCATTGAAGCCAGCCAATGTGCCTCTGAAACCAGCAACTATTTCAGCTAAAGCTTTCATGTTTTTCTAACATTTAAGAGAAGTTTCAGTGAGGCAACAGAGGAAGAAGTTTGCACTGTGAGCCAAGGATGTTTGAGTGTTTCAGGAAGCGGGCAAAAGACCAGAGTTTAGGAGAACCTTCAAGCAAAGTTGTCTGTGACTCAGCTTATGATGGTTCAACTCGGGACCATCATTCAACATCCAGTTAAGTTGAAATCAGAGGTTCCCTGTTCTGTTTCAAGGGACTATTACTCTCTGTTCTCTTTTCCCCAAATCTTACCTGCCAACCTTATTCCTTTCCCAAGTTCATCCCTATTAAAAACATTTACATATGTGGCTAAATTGGGAGCAATGTCAGTAATTTGTACCAAAGAGAACTCAGTTACTTTGTCTTCACAGTATTCCAAATTATAAAACCTGACTATACCTATGGTTTGAACCTCTATTTTGTCAGGTTATGGAACATAAGTTAGAGAAAACTAAAGGTAGCATTTTAGGAAGGGCAAGGTAGAGATTCCTCCACAAAAGTTGTACTTCCTTTATTAACATTACATCATATGATTCTTTGACCCTTAATAAAAGTAATCATTGGTGCCTATAATTCTCACTCAAGTTCTAAGCATTTTAACTCTATGTGCCTCCTCTCCTGGCTGAAGTCTTTGTTGCTGGATACAGCTTTCGGGGGAAGCAATGAAAATACCTCCTTGCCCTATTCTGACCTCTCCAAGCTGGAACATCTTTTCACAACTTCTCTGAAAACAGTGGCCTATACACCATTCATGATGCTAGAGATACAGGATGGAAGAGTGGCTTTCAGACCAAGAACCTCCATCCATCTATCCTTTACCCCTGAGAAGAGAAGGATCTCAAGCTATTTTTACCTCTCCCATGCCCCTCACCTTGATACCTCAAGAAGAGACTGTGCCAATGTGGCGGAGAAATCTTAGCACACTGAGTGGGCGTGGCTTAGTAGAAGATGGCGGCCCGCTCTCTGCTACTCTCCCTAAAAAGTTCATCTGGCTTGCAGTTGTCTTCTCCCGCACCTGCTGCAGTATATTCATCTATTTGGGGTTTTTTCCCCACGAAGAGGGTCCCCAGACTAGGGTTTGTGCTTAGGAGAAGGAGCGGCATAGGTCAGCCTCTGGCCTGTGTCTTGTGCTCTGGGCTTCCTAACAGAGAGAGGAGAATGTAGCTTTCAGACACAAGCTCCCTTGTCATTGCTACCAGTGAACATATTGTCCTTAAGAACTTTATGGAGAAGAGAAAGAAGACTACATGCTTTGTTTGGGGAACAGGATTTGGTCATTTCCTGAGGTTTCCTGGCCACCTTCTCCTTCCCACCTCCATGTATACCTGGAATGTTTTCAAACGTACAGGAAAAATTATCAGAATAAAACAATGAGTACTGGGCCTAAATATACTCCTCCTAACTCACCAACTGTTAAAGTTTTGCCACATTTGCTTTATCTATATGTATGGTATATGCATGTATATATATTTGGGTTTTTTTTTTCTCTTGTTTTGAACCATTTGAAAGTAAGTCATAGGTATCATGAAACTTTATCCTCCACATATGTCAGAATTCATCACCTAAGAATATGGACATTGTCCTATATAACCATCAGTACACCTAAGAAAATTAATAATAATTCCATAATATCAAATAGCCCCAACTGTTGCAAGAATGTCATCTGTTGTATTTTTATTGTGGTAAAACATCCATCACTGTTACCATTTTAACACTGTTAATTGTACCTTTCAGTGGCATATTAAGTACATTCACATTTTTGTGCAACTATCACCACCATCCATCTTTCCAAAGCAGAACTGTTCCCTTTGGGCAACAACCCCTCATTCCTCCTCTCCCCAGCTCCTGGCAACCACCATTCTGCTCTGTCTCTACACACTTTGACTACTCTAGGTACCATATGTAGGTGGAATCATACAATATTTGTCCTTTTGTGTCTGGCTTATTTCACTTACCATAATGTCTTCAAGGTCCATCCACAATGTAGCACATGTAAGAATTTCCTTCCTTTTTAAAGCTGAATAATATTCCATTTAACATATGTATTACATTTTGTTTATTCATTCATCCATTGATGTCCACTTGGGTTTCTTTTACCTTTTGACAGCAGTATATTAACTACTGCTGCTATGAATATTGAATATACAAATAAGTGTTCAAGTCTCTGCTTTCATTTCTTTTGGGGATATATCCAGATGCGCGATTGCTGGATCCTATGGTAATTCTGTTTATTTTTTGTGGATTTACCATATTGTTTTCTACAGAGTTTTCACTATTTACATTCTCATCAGCAATAGTTTCAATTTCAATAGTTTCAATTTCTACACATCCTTACCAACACTTTTTATTCCCATTTTTTAAAACAATAGTCACTGTAATCAGTATGATCTCATTGAATTTTTTTTTTTAACACCAAAAACATTATGTACTGGGGTCATTGAAGTTTTGATATGCATTTCCCTAATGATTAGTGATGTATTCATCAGTGATTATCAATCAGTTGTGTATCTTCTTTTAAAAATATATTTTCCAAAAAAAAATTTTTAAAAACCCACAAAAATATATTTTCAAGTTCTTTGTCCACTTTTAATCTAGTTGTATTTTTTTGTTGTTATTGAGTTGTAGTTCTTTATGTATATCAATCCCTTATCAGATATATGATTTGCAAGTATTTTCTCCAATCCTGTGGTTGCCTTTTCATTCTGTTGGTTGTATCCTTTGATACATAGAAGTTTTTAATTAGGCTATAGTCCAATTTATATTTTTTTATTTTGTTGCCTGTTGGTGGCTACTAGAAAAGTTAAAACTACATGTGACTTATATTATACTTCTGTTGAATAGTGCTGTCCTGAAAGTTTGATTAGATTCACTTTGGGCAAGAATACATTATATATTCTTGATTATATCATCAGCTATATGGGCTCATGGCCACACAAGCATACAGAAGAAAATTTAGAAATTTCACTGAGTGGTTCTCTCCTACTTAGCTACTGTAATGTATAATATGACTAGCTGTCCCATCTGGAGCCTAAATGAATTTCACATTCTTCTGAAGAAAAGTGGGCAGGAGTGCCAGGAGCTGATTTGGCTAAAGGAAGAGGGAAGGTGTTTTTTCTCAGGCACCTGGAGAAACAGGGAGATCCGAAGAAAGCAAGGTGTCTATCCTGGATATTTATGACGATCTTAGTTCTAGAGACTGAAGCAGAAACTGAAGGATATGAATTCACAATCAATGCTGTGAGGCAGAGGAACGCAAACAGAGGTGCTACCTTGGCATCCAGGGAAAAGTGCCCTACCCTCGTGGTCTTCTCCACCTCACAGAGCAGTCCTCACCAGCAGGACTTTAACCTGGGAAGACTGGAAGCATGGGGCATCTTTCGCACCATGGAAATTTGTAGGTATGGGAGCCCTGAGACATTGGCATAGACCAGTGTGGTCACAGAAAAAAAGAAGTGGGGACAGAGATGAAAAACAAGAGAGAGGTTCTCGAGTGCATGAGAGACTCCCCTGGGAAGTCTCCAAAACACTGGAGTAAAGGGTTACTGTCAGTAACAATATGGGAATGGAGAGCTGGGTAAGCTTCAGGGACAGTTACAGTGGAAACGACTGGCTCATTTGAGTGCTACAGGTTACTTAAACAACCGTGAGGAAGGAAGACAGGGAAGGTAAAGCATGGAGTGCTTTCTTCCTGTTGCAGACTTGAAGAGGTCAAGGGCTAAAATGGCCAAGAGTTAGCTGAACTGCCCTCCCTAGGAGAGTTATGGATTCAAGATTTGACTCTTTGATGATTATCCTTACTGTTTATCTGTAGATGTTGGTTTCTCTAAGAGAGCTAAGAAGGTTTATTGATAATTTTAAAGGTATTCTGGTGACTTCCTGGTGGCCCAGTGGTTAAGACTCCACACTCCCACTGCAGAGCCATGGGTTGGATCCCTGGATGGGGAGCTAAGATCCCACATGTGCATGAAGCAACCAAAACAAAAAAAGGGAAAAGAAATGAAAAATTATACTGGTAAATAGTATCATCTCACAAATTATTTACAGCTGCAAAGAAAAAACATATATCTTAAAGTTACCATTTTAACCACATGATCAAATTTAGCATCACCACTAGTCAAATAATCTGATATTATATATCTCCTGCTGAGATACATTATGAAGTACACATCATCACATATAATGGACTCCAGCTAGGTCCTTTTCATTATATGTTAGATTCACTTTGGGCAAGAATACATTATATATAAGGGATGCCAGCTAGGTCTTCAGGTTTATTCCCCTTATAGATACAGAGAGATGCTACTGACCCAGGAAAGACCCATGGACCCAAGGATCTGAGAGATCAGAGGAGGAAGATTATGCACAAAGATACAAAATCCTAAACCATACAGTTTCTAAAAGAAAACACAGGAGAAAAACTTTGCAATCTCAGGGTATGAAAATATTTCTTAGTATACACAAAAGATAAAACAAAAAGTTAATAGATTGGGGTTAATTAAAAATTTTATATGCTCCTCTTTAAGCTGTCTTTAAACTGATACTGTTTTTAAAAATGAAAAGTTATGCCACAGTACAGGAAAAATATTTGTAGCACACATATATAGCAAAGGACTTATACTCAGATAATATAAAGAACATGTACAAATCAATAATAAAAATATGAAGAATGCAATTTTAAAATGGTCAAAAACTGTAGCAGTATTTCATGAGAGAAGGTTATGAATGGCCAATAACCACATAAAAATGCTCCACAGCATTAATTGTTGGTAATTAAAATCATAATGGTATACCATTACACACCCATTAGAATAGGAAAAAATTTAAAAAGACTGACCGTATCGACCATTGACAAGGATGTGGATTAACTGGAACTCTTCTATAATACTACTGGGGATGTAAAATGGTACAGTCACTTTGAAAAAGAATGTAGCAATTTTTTAAAATGTTAAACATACACCTGTCATTTGGTCAAATCATTGAACTCCTGTTTATCCAAGAGAATTAAAGCAAACATGGAAGTTTGTACATGAATATTCACAGCAGCTTTAATCATAATAGCCCCAAAGAGAAAGCAACTTAAATGTCTCTCAACAAGGAAACAGATAAAATGTCAGGTACTCATACAATGGAATACTACTCAGCAATTTAAAAAGTAAAAACTTTGATATGCCAATAAGATGGATGAATCTCAAAATAGATTATCTTAATGAAAAAAGGCAGACACAAAAGAGAATATATCATAAAACTCTATTTATACAGAATTTTGGAAAATGTAAACTTCCCTACAGTGACAGAAAAGAGATCAGTGGTTCCGTGGGGCTAGGGACAGAGGGAAGGATGTTCTGCAAATATGTCTAAGGAAACTTTTAGGGGAGCCTGGACATGTCCTGGGCTTCCCAGGTGGTGCTAGTGGTAAAGAACCCGCCTGTCAGTGCAGGAGACATAAGAGACACAGGTTTGACCCCTGGATCAGGAAGATCCGCTGGAGGAAGGCGTGGCAACCCACTCCAATATTCTTGCTTGGGAAATCCCATGGAAAGAGGAGCCTAGTGGGCTACAGTACATGAGGTCCCAAAAAGAGTCAGACAGGACTGAAGCGACTTAGCATGCACGCATGCAAGCACGGACATGTCCTATAGTTTGATTGTGATCATGGTTTCCCAAGGGTATGCATCTGTCAAAATTCATTAAACTGGATAAATTTTCAACCTGGCAAAGAGAGAGTTAAGGAAGAGAGGGGAGTTGGAAGCTAAGAGTCCCTCATATCCCCAGGGAAATTCAAAGATCTTTTTCCTTGGGTGGGAGGGGGATGGACTGAGAGCCAGATAACTATAGTCAGAGGAAGAGAGACCATCTCTGCCCATAAGGTCACTCAACAGTGATCGTCCAAACCCTTGTAAACCCTGCACACATCTTTCCTGCCTGGAAGGCTTTCCTCTTTCCAGCTACATTTATCTCTTCTTCTAAGACTCTCTTCCTCCAAGAATTATTTTCTATTTATTCCCAAACAATCTTCATTCATAGCATGATTTCCACTAAATCATCTCTATTTCCTTTCACAGTTAGCTGTTGCCCATAGCTGTATATACTTTCTGAGTCATATATTACTAAGCATTGGCAAGGAGGTGGGGAAATCAGACCCTCATCCATAGCTAGTATAGCCATTCTGAAGAAGAATTGAGTACCTTAAAATCTACCAAGCCCACTACTATGTATACCTGGAGGGAAATTCCTCCTAGGGAACACAAGGAGATGTGCCTAAGGAAGTTCATTGCCTCAGTGTTGGGGACCACCTAGATGTCCATCTCTAATGCATGGACAAGTAAAATGTTGGTGTATGCATACAGAAGCATAATGAACCAAATATACAGAAACCTGGATTGATATCAAGAATAGAATTGAGAGAAAAAAATAAAAATAAGATTTATAGTCCAATTCATTTATGTATTACACACCCACATAAAACAGCCTTGTGTACTTTTGTTAGTTGCTCATATATATAAATAAACATGTGTCAGATGTATTAGAAGGACTATATTAAATATATTAGAGTAGATGCCTATGAGAGGAGGGCAGGGAGATTGGGAATGATGGGTGAAGGGAAAACACATTAAAATTAATTTTTTTCTTGAAAAGAAAGAAGGCCATTCCACGGATAGATGATGGTATTCCATGAACTGAGGATGAGATCAACTCAAGCATGTACACTTGAATCCCAAAGGATACAAGAAAGAAAAAAATAGAGATAGATAGATAAATAGGTAGATGGATGATAAATAGACAGGTAGGTAGATAGATGGATAGATTTTTGCCATTCACATTAAAAATGAATGAACTGACTGTTCCCTGGTGTGGTGTATTAGTTTCCTATTGCTGCTGTAAGTTCCACAATTTTAGTGGCTTAAAACAACATGAATTATTGTTGCACAGCTCTGTAGGTAAGAAGTCAACCACAGGTCTCACTGGGCAAAAATCAAAGTGTCAGCAGGGCTGCATTCCTTTCTGGAGGCTCTAAGGGAAACTCGTTCACTTGACTTTCCCAGTGTGTAGGAATCACCCCCATTACTTGACTCATGGCCCTCTTCCTCCACCTCCAGTAAGGGCAGGCCTAGTTTTTCTTACATGTCCTTCTCCTACTCTGACCTTCTCTTCTGCCAGCCTCTTTCACTTTCAGAATTGTTGAGATTACACAGAGTCCACCTGGATACTCCAGAAACATCTGCCTATCTTAAAGTTGTGTGACTAATCCCTCAATGCCACATAAGTTAACACATTCACAGGTTTTAGGGATTCACAGGCTCCATGTGGACATTTTGGGATCCATTATTCTGCTTACCACAACTGAGCATACAGCAAATCATGATACCCATAAAACTACATATCCTTTGTTATTGTAAGTCAGTTACTCAGCTAAACGACAAAACAAAAGCAAAACAAAAGTGTGCTGAGTCCTACTATATGCCAGATCCCTGTGGTAAGAGCTGAGGCTGGAATAGGGATTGGAAATTTGATGATTTCTTCCTCCCTTTCAAACAAAATCCCCATCTGGCTTATTTTAGCAAAGAGATAAATAAGAAGTAATCTGCTTAAACCATTCTCATTACATTGTAAATGACAGGCCTGCTAGAAGAGACATTAGTATTGTTTTTTAAAGGAGAACCCTAACCCAGGGCTTCTTAACCTTTAATGAGCATACAGATCACACAGGAATCTTGTCAAATGCAGTTATGATCCAGTAGGTCTGGCATGAGGCCTGAGACTCTGCTTTTTGACAAGCTCCCTCCCAGGCAATGCTGATGCTGCCTGTCCAAGTTGGCAGTTGAAGGAGCATAGCCCCAACTCAGATAAAGCTCAGTTGACTTTGCCACCAGTCTATCCTTATGCAGAGTTTGCCGTAAGGCAAGAGGTTATGGTAGCTGTTCAATTTGCTAAAACATCACACTTTGTCAATGACAAAACACCTATAGCAGAGGGGACACTCTGCCTATTGGTAATAGCCTTGATTTCCTGCCAAGGTTTCTGACCAAGACACATTTATCCCCAAATATGGAACATACTGTTTACAACTCTTGATATAAGAGTGAGTTGCTTGTCTCCTGTTGACCAGGACTTCCAGTATCCAAGGCTGACATGCCACCCTCCACTCCAGACAGTGACCTAGTGACCCAGTACCTGAATTCATACCTATTGTCAGAATTTTAAAAGATTTGAGCTATTTAAAGATTCCCTAGACAAGGGAATAAAGGCTGATTAAGATTCAAAATTATCCATTGAATAGGATTGAGCTTTTGCATATTAGCTCCTTTGGGGCCATGGGGAGAGATGAGCAGGAAGCAACAGAATCTCTACAGATAACTTGGATCATCTTGATAGGGACCTCTGACCAGTGACAATGAAGTTCAGGGACCAGTGAGAGGACATATGATGGCATCAAGGGAATTGATACTGTAATTTGTTAGGTGAAAGAATACAGCATGCTCCTATATATACCACATGGCTACTCCTGATTTCTGAGCTCGGCAATAGGACTTCAGGGAATACTTCTCAACATTGATGCACTTGGATGTCCTCTGACCTAAAATTTTCCCAAATCTTTTTTTGTTTTTTTTTTGGACCTCAGAAAGAGATCACTTTGGGGAAACGAAGCAGATCCATACCTGCAGTTCCATTCCTTCCCTTTGCAAGATAAGCTAGGTCCATCTCATCCTCTTGGCAGAGTGCTGTTATATTGTTTCTCCAAGGCCTCCTTGAGGAGCCTCCATTGTGTCTTCTCTCTAGGCCCCCTTCCTGCCTTATTCTGGGTGGGTAATTGCTAAAGGCTCTCTTGTGACCCACCCTCAGCATTCGTCCAAGTATTAAAATACAGAATTTTACCCCTGGCAGCAGCTTCTAAGACACAGTATAATATCCATCACTGTATGGATAAAGAAAAGGAAGTCTGCAGAAGGGAAATAAATAGATCAAGACTGGAGAGGCAGTTCATGACAGAGTCTATATCCAAACCTAGTCACAGAGGTCTGGTGACCTGTTTGAGGTCATATGGCCAGTTGATGACAATGCTGGAATGAGAACCCAACCCCAACTCCAAGAATTTTTTCCACTACAGCATCCTTCAACAAAACTAGAACACCCTTGCCCATTGCTGATGGGAGGACACCCCATTATTGATTCACTAACTTTTTTGAAGATATTCGCCTTGAGGGCTGAGTGTCAAGGTAGGCTTTGGGAGAAAGGGTAAATTGTGCTACCAGGGAATGCTAGTGACCAAGTCTGGTCTTTTATATTATACCAGCCTTCCCACCTAAATCCACTTTTTTTTTCCATTTATTTTTATTAGTTGGAGGCTAATTACTTTACAATATTGTAGTGGTTTTTGCCATACATTGACATGAATCAGCCATGGATTTACATGTGTTCCCCATCCCGATCCCCCCTCTTGCCTCCCTCTCCATCCCATCCCTCTGGGTCTTCCCAGTGCACCAGCCCTGAGCACTTGTCTCATGCATCCAACCTGGGCTGGTGATCTTTTTCACCCTTGATAGTATACTTGTTTCAATGCTATTCTCTCAGAACATCCCACCCTTGCCTTCTCCCACAGAGTCCCAAAGTCTGTTCTGTACATCTGTGTCTCTTTTTCTGTTTTGCATATAGGGTTATCATTACCATCTTTCTAAATTCCATATATATGTGTTAGTATACTGTATTGGTCTTTATCTTCCTGGCTTACTCCACTTTGTATAATGGTCTCCAGTTTCATCCATCTCATTAGAACTGATTCAAATGAATTCTTTTTAATGGCTGAGTAATATTCCATCATGTGTATGTACCATAGCTTCCTTATCCATTCATCTGCTGATGGGCATCTAGGTTGCTTCCATGTCCTGGCAATTATAAACAGTGCTGCAATGAACATTGGGGTGCACGTGTCTCTTCAGATCTGGTTTCCTCGGTGTGTATGCCCAGGAGTGGGATTGCTGGGTCATATGGCAGTTCTGTTTCCAGTTTTTTAAGAAATCTCCACACTGTTCTCCATAGCGGCTGTACTAGTTTGCATTCCCACCAACAGTGTAAGAGGGTTCCCTTTTCCCCACACCCTCTCCAGCATTTATTGCTTGTAGACTTTTGGATAGCAGCCATACTGACTGGTGTGTAATGGTACCTCATTGTGGTTTTGATTTGCATTTCTCTGATAATGACTGATGTTGAGTATTTTTTCATGTGTTTGTTAGCCATCTGTATGTCTTCTTTGGAGAAATGTCTGCTTAAATCTTTGGCCCATTTTTTGATTGGTCATTTATTTTTCTGGAATTGAGCTGCAGGAATTGCTTGTATATTTTTGAGATTAATCCTTTGTCTGTTGCTTTGTTTGCTATTATTTTCTCCCATTCTGAAGGCTGTCTTTTCACCTTACTTATAGTTTCCTTTGTTGTGCAAAAGCTTTTAAGTTTAATTAGGTCCCATTTAGTTTTGCTTTTATTTCCAATATTCTGGGAGGTGGGTCATAGAGGATCTTGCTGTGATTTATGTCGGAGAGTGTTTTGCCTATGTTCTCCTCTAGGAGTTTTATAGTTTCTGGTCTTACATTTAGATCTTTAATCCATTTTGAGTTTATTTTTGTGTATGGTGTTAGAAAGTGTTCTAGTTTCATTCTTTTACAAGTGGTTGACCAGTTTTCCCAGCACCACTTGCTAATGAGGTTGTCTTTTTTCCATTGTATATTCTTACCTCCTTTGTTGAAGACAAGGTGTCCATATATCTCTGGGCTTTCTATTTTGTTCCATTGATCTATATTTCGGTCTTTGTGCCAGTACCATACTGTCTTGATGACTGTGGCTTTGCAGTAGAGTCTGAAGTCAGGCAGGTTGATTCCTCCAGTTCCATTCTTCTTTCTCAAGATTACTTTGACTATTCGAGGTTTTTTGTATTTCCATACAAGGTGTGAAATTATTTGTTCTAGTTCTGTGAAAAATACTGTTGGTAGCTTGATAGGGATTGCACTGAATCTATAGATTGCTTTGGGTAGAATAGCCATTTTCACAATATTGATTCTCCCAATCCATGAACACGGTATATTTCTCCATCTGTTTGTGTCCTCTTTGATTTCTTTCATCAGTATTTTGTAGTTTTCTATATATAGGTCTTTTGTTTCTTTAGGTAGATATACTACTAAGTATTTTATTCTTTTTATTGCAATGGTGAATGGTATTTTTTCCTTAATTTCTCTTTCTGTTTTCTCATTGTTAGTGTATAGGAATGCAAGGGATTTCTCTGTGTTAATTTTATATCCTGCAGCTTTACTATATTCATTGATTAGCTCTAGTAATTTTCTGGTAGAGTTTTTAGGGTTTTCTATGTAGAGGATCTTGTCATCTGCAAACAGTGAGAGTTTTACTTCTTCTTTTCCTATCTGGATTCTTTTTATTTCTTTTCCTGCTCTGATTGCCATGGCCAAAACTATGTTGAATAGTAGTGGTGAGAGTGGGCACCCTTGTCTTGTTCCTGACTTTAGGGGAAATGCTTTCAATTTTTTACCATTGAGGATAATGTTTGCTGTGAGTTTGTCATATATAGCTTTTAATATGTTGAGGTATGTTCCTTCTATTCCTGCTTTCTGGAGAGTTTTTATTATAAATGGGTGTTGAATTTTGTAAAAGGCTTTTTCTGCATCTATTGAGATAATCATATGGTTTTTACCTTTCAATTTGTTAATGTGGTGTATTACATTGATTGATTTGCAGATATTAAAGAATCCTTGCATTCCTGGGATAAAGCCCACTTGGTCATGATGTATGATCTTTCCTAAATCCACTTTTTTGGCTTACACTTTTTTATTCTTTTCCTACCCAATCCCCCTCTCTGGCCATGTGTGATTACTATCTTGCTATTTCAAGTTTCTCTCCAGCTGGGTAAGTCTTCATATAGGTTTTTCTCTTTGATTTCATCTCATCTGCCTGGGGGAGGAGGGGGGAGGGAGCAGCTTACCTTCCCACTGCTCTGTTCACCTCTCACTCATTTCTTCCCAGCTCTCCACTTTTTGCCACTTTCTACTTCCCATTCCCTCTCTCCCTTCCATTTCTCTTGAAATCATGGGCCCTGAATTTCATGCCCCCACCAAAATAGATGGCTTCCCTCCCTCTGCTCAAGGGGTGGGGGCACACTGTGAAAACCCCAAATGCCATCTTTCATCTCTCTTATTTCCTATTTTCAGCACATATCCTATTTTTAACTGCCTCCTTCTTAGCAGATTGACACAGCACTCTGTTTGGTTCCCAGAATAAATGCAATTCAAGAATGAGCGGCAAGTCCAGCCTCCCAGAATCCTCTGTAGGCAGGCATTTGCTAGGACTGTTGCTGCCAGCACTGGAGAAGCGTCTCTACTGGCATCTGTGCTTCTCAGAGCCCATCTTTTGCTGTCCTGGAAACCCCTTCCATACAGGATTTTCTTCCTAGCAGATTTCCCTTCCTGATCATGTAAGCACCAAGCTTTAATGTAAGGATTTTATTTCCCTAGCATACATTGACTACACTATAAAAGATACTTAAGAAATACTTGTTGGGTGAATGAATGCTGGCACATTAATAACAGATCATCACTGAGCTTATAGGAAGTCAATTTGGAATTATAGCTGATCCACAAGGTGAACAATACATATTAGAATTCACATTTTAAAAGTAAAAACCAATTTCATATTACATCCAATATTGCTGATATCTCCAAATCATTATAAACCTGAATGAAGGAACAACATTTATAAAGCAACTTCTACTATCAGGACCTGTACCTTGCTTAAATGATTTCATTTATTCTACAACCTCTGAAATAGATACTATTATCCCCATTTGGGGGTAATAAAACCAAAACTCAAGTAGGTAAGCAACTTGGTCTTGATAACAGAAAGAGTAAGTGGATTCAACCCAAGTCTAGCTGCCTTCAAAACTCACTTTAAAAACAGAGAGGTAAGAAAAAAAAAAAAACAACTGAGAGAGGACTTGGGGGTCTTTGAACACAACATCTGAGGTAGCACGTGTTAATACCTTCTGGTTCAGCCTGTGTCCACTTGTCTATTTCCCTCATGCTTGGCACATAGTAGGTGCTCAAGCAAATTATCTGTTGAATTACATTACTGAATGTACCATTTAGATTCAGTTTCTTAACCTGGTATCATTCTAATTTTCTGGGCTTGACATAGACACTTTAGAAGAAACTCACTATCAAGCTCTGGAGGGTTATCAGATGGGGACAAACAAGCCAAAGTTTTCTGTCTTCATAAAGGAAAATGGGCATGGGATGAAAACCTAGCAGGCAGGATTCAGGTTAGAACTAAAGGAAACACTGAAAGACACTGGACCAGACCATGAAGAAGACAAAATATTTTGTCTGCAGAACCCCATCTCTCTGGGATGAGTCAGATTCCTGCCTGCTGGGAAGGCTCTATTTCTGAGGGTCTACAGAGGCACCAGAAGTTGCTTTTGTGCAATTGTGGCAACAGTAGGAAGAGTCTGCCACTGAAACTGCCCTCATTCAATGGCATCCTCTTTACAGTAATATGGCGTTGTCAGTTCCCTTGATTGCTCTCTGATGCATAGCTTTAATTGTATCCTTGCTTTTATGTAGAGAATAGAATCATGTTCCCAAGAGGATAGCTGGGCAAATCCACTGCCAGGCTCAAATGCAAATAGGAGCCTGCAGAAATTGCTGCTTCATGGGTGGGCATAGGAGAAAGGAGATGAGGGAGGACAGCTATCCCCGAAGATTTGGGGTTTATGCATGAAAGGATCACTGTCCCCCTTTACCTCTACTAAGAGTACAAACAGCAGAATGTTATTCATAGGAAACTGCCTGGAAATCACATAGGAAACATCCTATGCATAGGAAATTGCCTGTGGAGGAGGGTTTGTGTGTGCTGAAAAGCTATCATCCTCCCAAAAAGCTGTCCCTCATCCACACTGGAGCTTCTGTGGCCTAATATCACTGTTGACATAATTATCTATTGCCTTCCTCAATTTTACACGTATTGCTATGCAATTGAGATCATACTGTACATACAGTTTGCAATCTGCTTTTTTCATTTAATATTATAGTTAATAAGCCTTGGAGGGTGGGAAAGTTTGGTAAAATCCAGCCATTTTATAGTTGGCAGTGATAACAGGCAGAAACAGCAACAACAACCAGCACTGTGGTTCAGATCCTGGGAGCTGGACTAGTCCTGTCCCACCAATGGAAGGGTTCAGCTGTTTATACAACCTCATGAGGCAGTGGGCAGTGGTTGGCTCTAGGAGGTTTTTTTTTGTTTTTTTTTTTTAATTTTTTTATTAGTTGGAGGCTAATTACTTCACAACATTTCAGTGGGTTTTTTCATACATTGATATGAATCAGCCATAGATTTACACGTATTCCCCATCCCGATCCCCCCTCCCACTTCCCTCTCCACCCGATTCCTCTGGGTCTTCCCAGTGCACCAGGCCCGAGCACTTGTCTCATGCATCCCACCTGGGCTGGCGATCTGTTTCACCATAGATAGTATACATGCTGTTCTTTTGAAACATCCCACCCTCACCTTCT